>NC_133699.1:15039335-15639335 GCF_048934315.1 Petromyzon marinus | reverse complement strand
GAAAACGGGTCATTTTCGTGTTGCCACATTGCATACGAACGGCATGAAACTTCCAGAGGCATTTGCAGCAGAAAGCATGTGCACACAAAAACTTTAATATTTTTCACGTATAGACCCCGTCAAACGCTAGAAATTGGCGGGGATGTCTCTCTTGTGGGTCACGGGGCTGTTAGGGTCGCACAGAAATCCCTCGGAATGGGAAAACGTGTCATTTTCGTGTTGCCACATTGCATACGAACGGCATGAAACTTCCAGAGGCATTTGCAGCAAAAATGCATGTGCACTCAAAAAATTTAATATTTTTCACGGATAGACCCCGTCAAACGCTAGAAATTGGAGGGGATGTCTCTCTTGTGGGTCACGGGGCTGTTAGGGTCGCACAGAAATCCCTCGGAATGGGAAAACGCGTCATTTTCGTGTTGCCACATTGCACACGAATGGCATGAAACTTCCAGAGGCATTTGCAGCAGAAATGCATGTGCACACAAAAACTTTAATATTTATCACTTATAGACCCCGTCAAACGCTAGAAATTGGCGGGGATGTCTCTCTTGTGGGTCACGGGGCTGTTAGGGTCGCACAGAAATCACTCGGAATGGGAAAACGGGTTATTATCGTGTTGCCACTTTGCATACGAACGGCATGAAACTTCCAGAGGCATTTGCAGCAGAAATGCATGTGCACTCAAAAAATGTAATATTTTTCACGGATAGACCCCATCAAACGCTAGAAATTGGCGGGGATGTCTCTCTTGTGGGTCACGGGGCTGTTAGGGTCGCACAGAAATCTAGCGGAATGGGAAAACGGCTCATTTTCCTGTTGCCACATTGCATACGAACGGCATGAAACTTCCAGAGGCATTTGCAGCAGAAATGCATGTGCACTCAAAAAATTTAATATTTTTCAAGGATAGACCCCGTCAAACGCTAGAAATTGGCAGGATGTCTCTCTTGTGGGTCACTGGGCTGATAGGGTCGCACAGAAATCCCTCGGAATGGGAAAACGGGTCATTTTCGTGTTGCCACATTGCATTCGAACGGCATGAAACTTCCAGAGGCATTTGCAGCAGAAATGCATGAGCACTCAAAAACTTTAATATTTTTCACGGAGAGACCCCGTCAAACGCTAGAAATTGGCGGGGATGTCTCTCTTGTGGGTCACGGGGCTGTTAGAGTCGCACAGAAATCCCGCGTAATGGGAAAACGGGTCATTTTCGTGTTGCCACATTGCATACGAACGGCATGAAACTTCCAGAGGCATTTGCAGCAGAAATGCATGTGCACTCAAAAATTTTAATATTTTTCACGGATAGACCCCGTCAAACATTAGAAATTGGCGGGGATGTCTCTCTTGTGGGTCACGGGGCTGATAAGGTCGCACAGAAATCCCTCGGAATGGGAAAACGGGTCATTTTCGGGTTGCTACATTGCATACGAACGGCATGAAACTTCCAGAGGCATTTGCAGCAGAAATGCATGTACACTCAAAAAATGTAATATTTTTCACGGATAGACCCCGTCAAACGCTAGAAATTGGCGAGGATATCTCTCTTGTCGGTCACGGGGCTGTTAGGGTCGCACAGAAATACCTCGGAATGGGAAAACGGGTCATTTTCGTGTTGCCACATTGCATACGGACGGCATGAAACTTCCAGAGGCATTTGCAGCAGAAAGCATGTGCACACAAAAACTTTAATATTTTTCACGTATAGACCCCGTCGAACGCTAGAAATTGGCGGGGATGTCTCTCTTGTGGGTCACGGGGCTGTTAGGGTCGCACAGAAATCCCTCGGAATGGGAAAACGTGTCATTTTCGTGTTGCCACATTGCATACGAATGGCATGAAACTTCCAGAGGCATTTGCAGCAAAAATGCATGTGCACTCAAAAAATTTAATATTTTTCACTTATAGACCCCGTCAAACGCTAGAAATTGGAGGGGATGTCTCTCTTGTGGGTCACGGGGCTGTTAGGGTCGCACAGAAATCCCTCGGAATGGGAAAACGCGTCATTTTCGTGTTGCCACATTGCACACGAATGGCATGAAACTTCCAGAGGCATTTGCAGCAGAAATGCATGTGCACTCAAAAAATTGAATATTGTTCACGGATAGACCCCATCAAACGCTAGAAATTGGGGGGGATGTCTCTCTTGTGGGTCACGGGGCTGTTAGGGTCGCACAGAAATCCCGCGGAATGGTAATACGGGTCATTTTCGTGTTGCCACATTGCATACGAACAGCATGAAACTTCCAGAGGCATTTGCAGAAGAAATGCATGTGCACTCAAAAAAATTAATATTAATATTTTTCACGGATAGACCCGTCAAACGCTAGAAATTTGCGGGGATATCTCTCTTGTCGGTCACGGGGCTGTTAGGGTCGCACAGAAATCACTCGGAATGGGAAAACGGGTCATTTACGTGTTGCCATATTGCATACGAACGGCATGAAACTTCCAGAGGCATTTGCAGCAGAAATGCATGTGCACACAAAAACTTTAATATTTTTCACGTATAGACCCCGTCAAACGCTAGAAATTGGCGGGGATGTCTCTCTTGTGGGTCACGGGGCTGTTAGGGTCGCACAGAAATCCCTCGGAATGGGAAAACGGGTTATTATCGTGTTGCCACTTTGCATACGAACGGCATGAAACTTCCAGAGGCATTTGCAGCAGAAATGCATGTGCACTCAAAAAATGTAATATTTTTCACGGATAGACCCCATCAAACGCTAGAAATTGGCGGGGATGTCTCTCTTGTGGGTCACGGGGCTGTTAGGGTCGCACAGAAATCTCGCGGAATGGGAAAACGGGTCATTTTCGTGTTGCCACATTGCATACGAACGGCATGAAACTTCCAGAGGCATTTGCAGCAGAAATGCATGTGCACTCAAAATTTTTTATATTTTTCACGGATAGACCCCGTCAAACGCTAGAAATTGGCGGGATGTCTCTCTCGTGGGTCACTGGGATGTTAGGGTCGCACAGAAATCCCTCGGAATGGGAAGACGGGTCATTTTCGTGTTGCCACATTGCATACGAACGGCATGAAACTTCCAGAGGCATTTGCAGCAGAAATGCATGTGCACTCAAAAAAATTAATATTTTTCACGGATAGACCCCGTCAAACGCTAGAAATTGTCAGGGATGTCTCTCTTGTGGGTCACGGGGCTGTTAGGGTCGCACAGAAATCCCGCGGAATGGGAAAACAGGTCATTTTCGTGTTGCCACATTGCATACGAATGGGATGAAACTTCCAGAGGCATTTGCAGCAGAAATGCATGTGCACTCAAAAAAATTAATATTTTTCACGGATAGACCCCGTCAAACGCTAGAAATTGGCGGGGATGTCTCTCTTGTGGGTCACGGGGCTGTTAGGGTCGCACAGAAATCCCTCGGAATGGGAAAACGGGTCATTTTCGTGTTGCCACATTGCATTCGAACGGCATGAAACTTCCAGAGGCATTTGCAACAGAAATGCATGTGCACACTAAAACTTTAATATTTTTCACGTATAGACCCCGTCAAACGCTAGAAATTGGCGGGGATGTCTCTCTTGTGGGTCACGGGGCTGTTAGGGTCGCACAGAAATCCCTCAGAATGGGAAAACGGGTTATTTTCGTGTTGCCAATTTGCATACGAACGGCATGAAACTTCCAGAGGCATTTGCAGCAGAAATGCATGTGCACTCAAAAAATGTAATATTTTCACGGATAGACCCCATCAAACGCTAGAAATTGGCGGGGATGTCTCTCTTGTGGGTCACGGGGCTGTTAGAGTCGCTCAGAAATCCCGCGTAATGGGAAAACGGGTCATTTTCGTGTTGCCACATTGCATACGAACGGCATGAAACTTCCAGAGGCATTTGCAGCAGAAATGCATGTGCACTCAAAAATTTTAATATTTTTCACGGATAGACCCCGTCAAACATTAGAAATTGGCGGGGATGTCTCTCTTGTGGGTCACGGGGCTGATAAGGTCGCACAGAAATCCCTCGGAATGGGAAAACGGGTCATTTTCGTGTTGCTACATTGCATACGAACGGCATGAAACTTCCAGAGGCATTTGCAGCAGAAATGCATGTACACTCAAAAAATGTAATATTTTTCACGGATAGACCCCGTCAAACGCTAGAAATTGGCGAGGATATCTCTCTTGTCGGTCACGGGGCTGTTAGGGTCGCACAGAAATACCTCGGAATGGGAAAACGGGTCATTTTCGTGTTGCCACATTGCATACGAACGGCATGAAACTTCCAGAGGCATTTGCAGCAGAAAGCATGTGCACACAAAAACTTTAATATTTTTCACGTATAGACCCCGTCGAACGCTAGAAATTGGTGGGGATGTCTCTCTTGTGGGTCACGGGGCTGTTAGGGTCACACAGAAATCCCTCGGAATGGGAAAACGTGTCATTTTCGTGTTGCCACATTGCATACGAATGGCATGAAACTTCCAGAGGCATTTGCAGCAAAAATGCATGTGCACTCAAAAAATTTAATATTTTTCACTTATAGACCCCGTCAAACGCTAGAAATTGGAGGGGATGTCTCTCTTGTGGGTCACGGGGCTGTTAGGGTCGCACAGAAATCCCTCGGAATGGGAAAACGCGTCATTTTCGTGTTGCCACATTGCACACGAATGGCATGAAACTTCCAGAGGCATTTGCAGCAGAAATGCATGTGCACTCAAAAAATTGAATATTGTTCACGGATAGACCCCATCAAACGCTAGAAATTGGGGGGGATGTCTCTCTTGTGGGTCACGGGGCTGTTAGGGTCGCACAGAAATCCCGCGGAATGGGAATACGGGTCATTTTCGTGTTGCCACATTGCATACGAACAGCATGAAACTTCCAGAGGCATTTGCAGAAGAAATGCATGTGCACTCAAAAAAATTAATATTTTTCACGGATAGACCCGTCAAACGCTAGAAATTTGCGGGGATATCTCTCTTGTGGGTCACGGGGCTGTTAGGGTCGCACAGAAATCCCTCGGAATGGGAAAACGCGTCATTTTCGTGTTGCCACATTGCACACGAATGGCATGAAACTTCCAGAGGCATTTGCAGCAGAAATGCATGTGCACTCAAAAAATTGAATATTGTTCACGGATAGACCCGTCAAACGCTAGAAATTTGCGGGGATATCTCTCTTGTCGGTCACGGGGCTGTTAGGGTCGCACAGAAATCCCTCGGAATGGGAAAACGGGTCATTTACGTGTTGCCATATTGCATACGAACGGCATGAAACTTCCAGAGGCATTTGCAGCAGAAATGCATGTGCACACAAAAACTTTAATATTTTTCACGTATAGACCCCGTCAAATGCTAGAAATTGGCGGGGATGTCTCTCTTGTGGGTCACGGGGCTGTTAGGGTCGCACAGAAATCCCTCGGAATGGGAAAACGGGTTATTATCGTGTTGCCACTTTGCATACGAACGGCATGAAACTTCCAGAGGCATTTGCAGCAGAAATGCATGTGCACTCAAAAAATGTAATATTTTTCACGGATAGACCCCATCAAACGCTAGAAATTGGCGGGGATGTCTCTCTTGTGGGTCACGGGGCTGTTAGGGTCGCACAGAAATCTCGCGGAATGGGAAAACGGCTCATTTTCGTGTTGCTACATTGCATACGAACGGCATGAAACTTCCAGAGGCATTTGCAGCAGAAATGCATGTGCACTCAAAATTTTTTATATTTTTCACGGATAGACCCCGTCAAACGCTAGAAATTTGCGGGATGTCTCTCTTGTGGGTCACTGGGATGTTAGGGTCGCACAGAAATCCCTCGGAATGGGAAGACGGGTCATTTTCGTGTTGCCACATTGCATACGAACGGCATGAAACTTCCAGAGGCATTTGCAGCAGAAATGCATGTGCACTCAAAAAAATTAATATTTTTCACGGATAGACCCCGTCAAACGCTAGAAATTGGCGGGGATGTCTCTCTTGTGGGTCACGGGGCTGTTAGGGTCGCACAGAAATCCCTCGGAATGGGAAAACGGGTCATTTTCGTGTTGCCACATTGCATACGAACGGCATGAAACTTCCAGAGGCATTTGCAACAGAAATGCATGTGCACACTAAAACTTTAATATTTTTCACGTATAGACCCCGTCAAACGCTAGAAATTGGCGGGGATGTCTCTCTTGTGGGTCACGGGGCTGTTAGGGTCGCACAGAAATCCCTCAGAATGGGAAAACGGGTTATTTTCGTGTTGCCAATTTGCATACGAACGGCATGAAACTTCCAGAGGAATTTGCAGCAGAAATGCATGTGCACTCAAAAAATGTAATATTTTCACGGATAGACCCCATCAAACGCTAGAAATTGGCGGGGATGTCTCTCTTGTGGGTCACGGGGCTGTTAGGGTCGCACAGAAATCCCGCGGAATGGGAAAACGGGTCATTTTCGTGTTGCCACATTGCATACGAATGGCGTGAAACTTCCAGAGGCATTTGCAGCAGAAATGCATGTGCACTCAAAAAAATTAATATTTTTCACGGATAGACCCCGTCAAATGCTAGAAATTTGCGGGGATATCTCTCTTGTCGGTCACGGGGCTGTTAGGGTCGCACAGAAATCCCTCGGAATGGGAAAACGGGTCATTTTCGTGTTGCCACATTGCATACGAACGGCATGAAACTTCCAGAGGCATTTGCAGCAGAAATGCATGTGCACACAAAAACTTTAATATTTTTCACGTATAGACCCCGTCAAAAGCTAGAAATTGGCGGGGATGTCTCTCTTGTGGGTCACGGGGCTGTTAGAGTCGCACAGAAATCCCTCGGAATGGGAAAACGGGTTATTATCGTGTTGCCACTTTGCATACGAACGGCAAGAAACTTCCAGAGGCATTTGCAGCAGAAATGCATGTGCACTCAAAAAATGTAATATTTTTCACGGATAGACCCCGTCAAACGCTAGAAATTGGAGGGGATGTCTCTCTTGTGGGTCATTGGGATGTTAGGGTCGCACAGAAATCCCGCGGAATGGGAAAACGGGTCATTTTCGTGTTGCCACATTGCATACGAACGGCATGAAACTTCCAGAGGCATTTGCAGCAGAAATGCATGTGCACTCAAAAAATTTAATATTTTTCACAAATAGACCCCGTCAAACGCTAGCAATTGGCGGGGATATCTCTCTTATCGGTCACGGGGCTGTTAGGGTCGCACAGAAATCCCTCGGAATGGGAAAACGGGTCATTTTCGTGTTGCCACATTGCATACGAACGGCATGAAACTTCCAGAGGCATTTGCAGCAGAAATGCATGTGCACACAAAAACTTTAATATTTTTCACGCATAGACCCCGTCAGACGCTAGAAATTGGCGGGGATGTCTCTCTTGTGGGTCACGGGGCTGTTAGGGTCGCACAGAAATCCCTCGGAATGGGAAAACGGGTTATTTTCGTGTTGCCACATTGCATACGAACGGCATGAAACTTCCAGAGGCATTTGCAGCAGAAATGCATGTACACTCAAAAATTTTAATACTTTTTCACGGATAGACCCCGTCAAACGCTAGAAATTGGATGGGATGTCTCTCTTGTGGGTCACGGGGCTGTTAGGGTCGCACAGAAATACCCTCGGAATGGGAAAACGGGTTATTTTCCTGTTGCCACATTGCATACGAACGGCATGAAACTTCCAGAGGCATTTGCAGCAGAAATGCATGTGCACTCAAAAAAATTAATATTTTTCACGGATAGACCCCGTCAAACGCTAGAAATTGGCGGGGATGTCTCTCTTGTCGGTCACGGGGCTGTTAGGGTCGCACAGAAATCCCTCGGAATGGGAAAACGGGTCATTTTCGTGTTGCCACATTGCATACGAACGGCATGAAACTTCCAGAGGCATTTGCAGCAGAAATGCATGTGCACACAAAAACTTTAATATTTTTCACGGATAGACCCCGTCAGACGCTAGAAATTGGCGGGGATGTCTCTCTTGTGGGTCACGGGGCTGTTAGGGTCGCACAGAAATCCCTCGGAATGGGAAAACGGGTTATTTTCGTGTTGCCACATTGCATACGAACGGCATGAAACTTCCAGAGGCATTTGCAGCAGAAATGCATGTACACTCAAAAATTTTAATACTTTTTCACGGATAGACCCCGTCAAACGCTAGAAATTGGATGGGATGTCTCTCTTGTGGGTCACGGGGCTGTTAGGGTCGCACAGAAATACCCTCGGAATGGGAAAACGGGTTATTTTCCTGTTGCCACATTGCATACGAACGGCATGAAACTTCCAGAGGCATTTGCAGCAGAAATGCATGTGCACTCAAAAAAATTAATATTTTTCACGGATAGACCCCGTCAAACGCTAGAAATTGGCGGGGATGTCTCTCTTGTGGGTCACGGGGCTGTTAGGGTCGCACAGAAATCCCTCGGAATGGGAAAACGGGTCATTTTCGTGTTGCCACATTGCATACGAACGGCATGAAACTTCCAGAGGCATTTGCAACAGAAATGCATGTGCACACTAAAACTTTAATATTTTTCACGTATAGACCCCGTCAAACGCTAGAAATTGGTGGGGATGTCTCTCTTGTGGGTCACGGGGCTGTTAGGGTCGCACAGAAATCCCTCAGAATGGGAAAACGGGTTATTTTCGTGTTGCCAATTTGCATACGAACGGCATGAAACTTCCAGAGGCATTTGCAGCAGAAATGCATGTGCACTCAAAAAATGTAATATTTTTCACGGATAGACCCCATCAAACGCTAGAAATTGGCGGGGATGTCTCTCTTGTGGGTCACGGGGCTGTTAGGGTCGCACAGAAATCTCGCGGAATGGGAAAACGGCTCATTTTCGTGTTGCTACATTGCATACGAACGGCATGAAACTTCCAGAGGCATTTGCAGCAGAAATGCATGTGCACTCAAAATTTTTTATATTTTTCACGGATAGACCCCGTCAAACGCTAGAAATTGGCGGGATGTCTCTCTTGTGGGTCACTGGGATGTTAGGGTCGCACAGAAATCCCTCGGAATGGGAAGACGGGTCATTTTCGTGTTGCCACATTGCATACGAACGGCATGAAACTTCCAGAGGCATTTGCAGCAGAAATGCATGTGCACTCAAAAAAAATAATATTTTTCACGGATAGACCCCGTCAAACGCTAGAAATTGGCGGGGATGTCTCTCTTGTGGGTCACGGGGCTGTTAGGGTCGCACAGAAATCCCTCGGAATGGGAAAACGGGTCATTTTCGTGTTGCCACATTGCATACGAACGGCATGAAACTTCCAGAGGCATTTGCAACAGAAATGCATGTGCACACTAAAACTTTAATATTTTTCACGTATAGACCCCGTCAAACGCTAGAAATTGGCGGGGATGTCTCTCTTGTGGGTCACGGGGCTGTTAGGGTCGCACAGAAATCCCTCAGAATGGGAAAACGGGTTATTTTCGTGTTGCCAATTTGCATACGAACGGCATGAAACTTCCAGAGGAATTTGCAGCAGAAATGCATGTGCACTCAAAAAATGTAATATTTTCACGGATAGACCCCATCAAACGCTAGAAATTGGCGGGGATGTCTCTCTTGTGGGTCACGGGGCTGTTAGGGTCGCACAGAAATCTAGCGGAATGGGAAAACGGGTCATTTTCGTGTTGCCACATTGCATACGAATGGCGTGAAACTTCCAGAGGCATTTGCAGCAGAAATGCATGTGCACTCAAAAAATTTAATATTTTTCACGGATAGACCCCGTCAAATGCTAGAAATTTGCGGGGATATCTCTCTTGTCGGTCACGGGGCTGTTAGGGTCGCACAGAAATCCCTCGGAATGGGAAAACGGGTCATTTTCGTGTTGCCACATTGCATACGAACGGCATGAAACTTCCAGAGGCATTTGCAGCAGAAATGCATGTGCACACAAAAACTTTAATATTTTTCACGTATAGACCCCGTCAAAAGCTAGAAATTGGCGGGGATGTCTCTCTTGTGGGTCACGGGGCTGTTAGAGTCGCACAGAAATCCCTCGGAATGGGAAAACGGGTTATTATCGTGTTGCCACTTTGCATACGAACGGCAAGAAACTTCCAGAGGCATTTGCAGCAGAAATGCATGTGCACTCAAAAAATGTAATATTTTTCACGGATAGACCCCGTCAAACGCTAGAAATTGGAGGGGATGTCTCTCTTGTGGGTCATTGGGATGTTAGGGTCGCACAGAAATCCCGCGGAATGGGAAAACGGGTCATTTTCGTGTTGCCACATTGCATACGAACGGCATGAAACTTCCAGAGGCATTTGCAGCAGAAATGCATGTGCACACAAAAACTTTAATATTTTTCACGCATAGACCCCGTCAGACGCTAGAAATTGGCGGGGATGTCTCTCTTGTGGGTCACGGGGCTGTTAGGGTCGCACAGAAATCCCTCGGAATGGGAAAACGGGTTATTTTCGTGTTGCCACATTGCATACGAACGGCATGAAACTTCCAGAGGCATTTGCAGCAGAAATGCATGTACACTCAAAAATTTTAATACTTTTTCACGGATAGACCCCGTCAAACGCTAGAAATTGGATGGGATGTCTCTCTTGTGGGTCACGGGGCTGTTAGGGTCGCACAGAAATACCCTCGGAATGGGAAAACGGGTTATTTTCCTGTTGCCACATTGCATACGAACGGCATGAAACTTCCAGAGGCATTTGCAGCAGAAATGCATGTGCACTCAAAAAAATTAATATTTTTCACGGATAGACCCCGTCAAACGCTAGAAATTGGCGGGGATGTCTCTCTGGTCGGTCACGGGGCTGTTAGGGTCGCACAGAAATCCCTCGGAATGGGAAAACGGGTCATTTTCGTGTTGCCACATTGCATACGAACGGCATGAAACTTCCAGAGGCATTTGCAGCAGAAATGCATGTGCACACAAAAACTTTAATATTTTTCACGGATAGACCCCGTCAGACGCTAGAAATTGGCGGGGATGTCTCTCTTGTGGGTCACGGGGCTGTTAGGGTCGCACAGAAATCCCTCGGAATGGGAAAACGGGTTATTTTCGTGTTGCCACATTGCATACGAACGGCATGAAACTTCCAGAGGCATTTGCAGCAGAAATGCATGTACACTCAAAAATTTTAATACTTTTTCACGGATAGACCCCGTCAAACGCTAGAAATTGGATGGGATGTCTCTCTTGTGGGTCACGGGGCTGTTAGGGTCGCACAGAAATACCCTCGGAATGGGAAAACGGGTTATTTTCCTGTTGCCACATTGCATACGAACGGCATGAAACTTCCAGAGGCATTTGCAGCAGAAATGCATGTGCACTCAAAAAAATTAATATTTTTCACGGATAGACCCCGTCAAACGCTAGAAATTGGCGGGGATGTCTCTCTTGTGGGTCACGGGGCTGTTAGGGTCGCACAGAAATCCCTCGGAATGGGAAAACGGGTCATTTTCGTGTTGCCACATTGCATACGAACGGCATGAAACTTCCAGAGGCATTTGCAACAGAAATGCATGTGCACACTAAAACTTTAATATTTTTCACGTATAGACCCCGTCAAACGCTAGAAATTGGTGGGGATGTCTCTCTTGTGGGTCACGGGGCTGTTAGGGTCGCACAGAAATCCCTCAGAATGGGAAAACGGGTTATTTTCGTGTTGCCAATTTGCATACGAACGGCATGAAACTTCCAGAGGCATTTGCAGCAGAAATGCATGTGCACTCAAAAAATGTAATATTTTCACGGATAGACCCCATCAAACGCTAGAAATTGGCGGGGATGTCTCTCTTGTGGGTCACGGGGCTGTTAGGGTCGCACAGAAATCCCGCGGAATGGGAAAACGGGTCATTTTCGTGTTGCCACATTGCATACGAATGGCGTGAAACTTCCAGAGGCATTTGCAGCAGAAATGCATGTGCACTCAAAAAAATTAATATTTTTCACGGATAGACCCCGTCAAATGCTAGAAATTTGCGGGGATATCTCTCTTGTCGGTCACGGGGCTGTTAGGGTCGCACAGAAATCCCTCGGAATGGGAAAACGGGTCATTTTCGTGTTGCCACATTGCATACGAACGGCATGAAACTTCCAGAGGCATTTGCAGCAGAAATGCATGTGCACACAAAAACTTTAATATTTTTCACGTATAGACCCCGTCAAAAGCTAGAAATTGGCGGGGATGTCTCTCTTGTGGGTCACGGGGCTGTTAGGGTCGCACAGAAATCCCTCGGAATGGGAAAACGGGTTATTATCGTGTTGCCACTTTGCATACGAACGGCAAGAAACTTCCAGAGGCATTTGCAGCAGAAATGCATGTGCACTCAAAAAATGTAATATTTTTCACGGATAGACCCCGTCAAACGCTAGAAATTGGCGGGGATGTCTCTCTTGTGGGTCATTGGGATGTTAGGGTCGCACAGAAATCCCGCGGAATGGGAAAACGGGTCATTTTCGTGTTGCCACATTGCATACGAACGGCATGAAACTTCCAGAGGCATTTGCAGCAGAAATGCATGTGCACTCAAAAAATTTAATATTTTTCACAAATAGACCCCGTCAAACGCTAGCAATTGGCGGGGATATCTCTCTTGTCGGTCACGGGGCTGTTAGGGTCGCACAGAAATCCCTCGGAATGGGAAAACGGGTCATTTTCGTGTTGCCACATTGCATACGAACGGCATGAAACTTCCAGAGGCATTTGCAGCAGAAATGCATGTGCACACAAAAACTTTAATATTTTTCACGGATAGACCCCGTCAAACGCTAGAAATTGGCGGGGATGTCTCTCTTGTGGGTCACGGGGCTGTTAGGGTCGCACAGAAATCCCTCGGAATGGGAAAACGGGTTATTTTCGTGTTGCCACATTGCATACGAACGGCATGAAACTTCCAGAGGCATTTGCAGCAGAAATGCATGTACACTCAAACATTTTAATACTTTTTCACGGATAGACCCCGTCAAACGCTAGAAATTGGATGGGATGTCTCTCTTGTGGGTCACGGGGCTGTTAGGGTCGCACAGAAATACCCTCGGAATGGGAAAACGGGTTATTTTCCTGTTGCCACATTGCATACGAACGGCATGAAACTTCCAGAGGCATTTGCAGCAGAAATGCATGTGCACTCAAAAAATTTAATGTTTTTCACGGATGGTCCCCGTCAAACGCTAGATATTGGCGGGGATGTCTCTCTTGTGGGTCACGTGGCTGTTATGATCGCACAGAAATCCCTCGGAATGGGAAAACGGGTCATTTTCGTGTTGTCACATTGCATACGAACCGCATAAAACTTCCAGAGGCATTTGCAGCAGAAATGCATGTGCACTCAAAAAACTTTAATATTTTTCACGTATAGACCCTGTCAAACGCTATAAATTGGCCGGGATGTCTCTCATGTCGGTCACGGGGCTGTTAGGGTCGCACAGAAATACCTCGGAATGGGAAAACGGGTCATTTTCGTGTTGCCACATTGCATACGAACGGCATGAAACTTCCAGAGGCATTTGCAGCAGAAATGCATGTGCACACAAAAACTTTAATATTTTTCACGTATAGACCCCGTCAAACCCTAGAAATTGGCGGGGATGTCTCTCTTGTGGGTCACGGGGCTGTTAGGGTCGCACAGAAATCCCTCGGAATGGGAAAACGTGTCATTTTCGTGTTGCCACATTGCATACGAACGGCATGAAACTTCCAGAGGCATTTGCAGCAAAAATGCATGTGCACTCAAAAAATTTAATATTTTTCACGGATAGACACCGTCAAACGCTAGAAATTGGAGGGGATGTCTCTCTTGTGGGTCACGGTGCTGTTAGGGTCGCACAGAAATCCCTCGGAATGGGAAAACGCGTCATTTTCGTGTTGCCACATTGCACACGAATGGCATGAAACTTCCAGAGGCATTTGCAGCAGAAATGCATGTGCACTCAAAAAATTGAATATTGTTCACGGATAGACCCCGTCAAACGCTAGAAATTGGGGGGGATGTCTCTCTTGTGGGTCACGGGGCTGTTAGGGTCGCACAGAAATCCCTCGGAATGGGAAAACGGGTCATTTTCGTGTTGCCACATTGCATACGAACGGCATGAAACTTCCAGAGGCATTTGCAGCAGAAATGCATGTACACTCAAAAATTTTAATACTTTTTCACGGATAGACCCCGTCAAACGCTAGAAATTGGATGGGATGTCTCTCTTGTGGGTCACGGGGCTGTTAGGGTCGCACAGAAATACCCTCGGAATGGAAAAACGGGTCATTTTCCTGTTGCCACATTGCATACGAGCGGCATGAAACTTCCAGAGGCATTTGCAGCAGAAATGCATGTGCACTCAAAAAATTTAATATTTTTCACGGATAGTCCCCGTCAAACGGTAGATATTGGCGGGGATGTCTCTCTTGTGGGTCACGGGGCTGTTAGGGTCGCACAGAAATACCTCGGAATGGGAAAACGGGTCATTTTCGTGTTGCCACATTGCATACGAACGGCATGAAACTTCCAGAGGCATTTGCAGCAGAAATGCATGTGCACACAAAAACTTTAATATTTTTCACGTATAGACCCCGTCAAACGCTAGAAATTGGCGGGGATGTCTCTCTTGTGGGTCACGGGGCTGTTAGGGTCGCACAGAAATCCCTCGGAATGGGAAAACGGGTCATTTTCGTGTTGTCACATTGCATACGAACCGCATAAAACTTCCAGAGGCATTTGCAGCAGAAATGCATGTGCACTCAAAAAAATTAATATTTTTCACGCATAGATCCCGTCAAACGCTAGAAATTGGCGGGGATGTCTCTCTTGTGGGTCACGGGGCTGTTAGGGTCGCACAGAAATCCCTCAGAATGGGAAAACGGGTTATTTTCGTGTTGCCACTTTGCATACGAACGGCATGAAACTTCCAGAGGCATTTGCAGCAGAAATGCATGTGCACTCAAAAAATGTAATATTTTCACGGATAGACCCCATCAAACGCTAGAAATTGGCGGGGATGTCTCTCTTGTGGGTCACGGGGCTGTTAGGGTCGCACAGAAATCCCGCGGAATGGGAAAACGGGTCATTTTCGTTTTGCCACATTGCATACGAATGGCGTGAAACTTCCAGAGGCATTTGCAGCAGAAATGCATGTGCACTCAAAAAATTTAATATTTTTCACGGATAGACCCCGTCAAATGCTAGAAATTTGCGGGGATATCTCTCTTGTCGGTCACGGGGCTGTTAGGGTCGCACAGAAATCCCTCGGAATGGGAAAACGGGTCATTTTCGTGTTGCCACATTGCATACGAACGGCATGAAACTTCCCGAGGCATTTGCAGCAGAAATGCATGTGCACACAAAAACTTTAATATTTTTCACGTATAGACCCCGTCAAAAGCTAGAAATTGGCGGGGATGTCTCTCTTGTGGGTCACGGGGCTGTTAGGGTCGCACAGAAATCCCGCGGAATGGGAAAACGGGTCATTTTCGTGTTGCCACATTGCATACGAACGGCATGAAACTTCCAGAGGCATTTGCAGCAGAAATGCATGTGCACACAAAAACTTTAATATTTTTCACGGATAGACCCCATCAAACGCTAGAAATTGGCGGGGATGTCTCTCTTGTGGGTCACGGGGCTGTTAGGGTCGCACAGAAATCCCTCGGAATGGGAAAACGGGTTATTTTCGTGTTGCCACATTGCATACGAACGGCATGAAACTTCCAGAGGCATTTGCAGCAGAAATGCATGTACACTCAAAAATTTTAATACTTTTTCACGGATAGACCCCGTCAAACGCTAGAAATTGGATGGGATGTCTCTCTTGTGGGTCACGGGGCTGTTAGGGTCGCACAGAAATACCCTCGGAATGGGAAAACGGGTTATTTTCCTGTTGCCACATTGCATACGAACGGCATGAAACTTCCAGAGGCATTTGCAGCAGAAATGCATGTGCACTCAAAAAATGTAATGTTTTTCACGGATGGTCCCCGTCAAATGCTAGATATTGGCGGGGATGTCTCTCTTGTGGGTCACGTGGCTGTTATGATCGCACAGAAATCCCTCGGAATGGGAAAACGGGTCATTTTCGTGTTGTCACATTGCATACGAACCGCATAAAACTTCCAGAGGCATTTGCAGCAGAAATGCATGTGCACTCAAAAAAAATAATATTTTTCACGCATAGATCCCGTCAAACGCTAGAAATTGGCGGGGATGTCTCTCTTGTGGGTCACAGGGCTGTTAGGGTCGCACAGAAATCCCTCAGAATGGGAAAACTGGTCATTTTCGTGTTGCCACATTGCATACGAATGGGATGAAACTTCCAGAGGCATTTGCAGCAGAAATGCATGTGCACTCAAAAAACTTTAATATTTTTCACGTATAGACCCTGTCAAACGCTATAAATTGGCGGGGATGTCTCTCTTGTCGGTCACGGGGCTGTTAGGGTCGCACAGAAATACCTCGGAATGGGAAAACGGGTCATTTTCGTGTTGCCACATTGCATACGAACGGCATGAAACTTCCAGAGGCATTTGCAGCAGAAATGCATGTGCACACAAAAACTTTAATATTTTTCACGTATAGACCCCGTCAAACCCTAGAAATTGGCGGGGATGTCTCTCTTGTGGGTCACGGGGCTGTTAGGGTCGCACAGAAATCCCTCGGAATGGGAAAACGTGTCATTTTCGTGTTGCCACATTGCATATGAACGGCATGAAACTTCCAGAGGCATTTGCAGCAAAAATGCATGTGCACTCAAAAAATTTAATATTTTTCACGGATAGACCCCGTCAAACGCTAGAAATTGGAGGGGATGTCTCTCTTGTGGGTCACGGTGCTGTTAGGGTCGCACAGAAATCCCTCGGAATGGGAAAACGCGTCATTTTCGTGTTGCCACATTGCACACGAATGGCATGAAACTTCCAGAGGCATTTGCAGCAGAAATGCATGTGCACTCAAAAAATTGAATATTGTTCACGGATAGACCCCGTCAAACGCTAGAAATTGGGGGGGATGTCTCTCTTGTGGGTCACGGGGCTGTTAGGGTCGCACAGAAATACCCTCGGAATGGAAAAACGGGTCATTTTCGTGTTGCCACATTGCATACGAACGGCATGAAACTTCCAGAGGCATTTGCAGCAGAAATGCATGTGCACTCAAAAAATTTAATATTTTTCACGGATAGTCCCCGTCAAACGGTAGATATTGGCGGGGATGTCTCTCTTGTGGGTCACGGGGCTGTTAGGGTCGCACAGAAATACCTCGGAATGGGAAAACGGGTCATTTTCGTGTTGCCACATTGCATACGAACGGCATGAAACTTCCAGAGGCATTTGCAGCAGAAATGCATGTGCACACAAAAACTTTAATATTTTTCACGTATAGACCCCGTCAAACGCTAGAAATTGGCGGGGATGTCTCTCTTGTGGGTCACGGGGCTGTTAGGGTCGCACAGAAATCCCTCGGAATGGGAAAACGGGTCATTTTCGTGTTGTCACATTGCATACGAACCGCATAAAACTTCCAGAGGCATTTGCAGCAGAAATGCATGTGCACTCAAAAAAATTAATATTTTTCACGCATAGATCCCGTCAAACGCTAGAAATTGGCGGGGATGTCTCTCTTGTGGGTCACAGGGCTGTTAGGGTCGCACAGAAATCCCTCAGAATGGGAAAACTGGTCATTTTCGTGTTGCCACATTGCATACGAATGGGATGAAACTTCCAGAGGCATTTGCAGCAGAAATGCATGTGCACTCAAAAAACTTTAATATTTTTCACGTATAGACCCCGTCAAACGCTATAAATTGGCGGGGATGTCTCTCTTGTCGGTCACGGGGCTGTTAGGGTCGCACAGAAATACCTCGGAATGGGAAAACGGGTCATTTTCGTGTTGCCACATTGCATACGAACGGCATGAAACTTCCAGAGGCATTTGCAGCAGAAATGCATGTACACTCAAAAATTTTAATACTTTTTCACGGATAGACCCCGTCAAACGCTAGAAATTGGATGGGATGTCTCTCTTGTGGGTCACGGGGCTGTTAGGGTCGCACAGAAATACCCTCGGAATGGGAAAACGGGTCATTTTTCTGTTGCCACATTGCATACGAGCGGCATGAAACTTCCAGAGGCATTTGCAGCAGAAATGCATGTGCACTCAAAAAATTTAATATTTTTCACGGATAGTCCCCGTCAAACGGTAGATATTGGCGGGGATGTCTCTCTTGTGGGTCACGGGGCTGTTAGGGTCGCACAGAAATACCTCGGAATGGGAAAACGGGTCATTTTCGTGTTGCCACATTGCATACGAACGGCATGAAACTTCCAGAGGCATTTGCAGCAGAAATGCATGTGCACACAAAAACTTTAATATTTTTCACGTATAGACCCCGTCAAACGCTAGAAATTGGCGGGGATGTCTCTCTTGTGGGTCACGGGGCTGTTAGGGTCGCACAGAAATCCCTCGGAATGGGAAAACGTGTCATTTTCGTGTTGCCACATTGCATACGAACGGCATGAAACTTCCAGAGGCATTTGCAGCAAAAATGCATGTGCACTCAAAAAATTTAATATTTTTCACGGATAGACCCCGTCAAACGCTAGAAATTGGAGGGGATGTCTCTCTTGTGGGTTACGGTGCTGTTAGGGTCGCACAGAAATCCCTCGGAATGGGAAAACGCGTCATTTTCGTGTTGCCACATTGCACACGAATGGCATGAAACTTCCAGAGGCATTTGCAGCAGAAATGCATGTGCACTCAAAAAATTGAATATTGTTCACGGATAGACCCCGTCAAACGCTAGAAATTGGGGGGGATGTCTCTCTTGTGGGTCACGGGGCTGTTTGGGTCGCACAGAAATCCCTCGGAATGGGAAAACGGGTCATTTTCGTGTTGCCACATTGCATACGAACGGCATGAAACTTCCAGAGACATTTGCAGCAGAAATGCATGTACACTCAAAAATTTTAATACTTTTTCACGGATAGACCCCGTCAAATGCTAGAAATTGGATGGGATGTCTCTCTTGTGGGTCACGGGGCTGTTAGGGTCGCACAGAAATACCCTCAGAATGGGAAAACGGTTAATTTTCCTGTTGCCACATTGCATACAAGCGGCATGAAACTTCCAGAGGCATTTGCAGCAGAAATGCATGTGCACTCAAAAATTTTTATATTTTTCACGGATAGTCCCCGTCAAACGCTAGATATTGGCGGGGATGTCTCTCTTGTGGGTCACGGGGCTGTTAGGGTCGCACAGAAATCCCTCGGAATGGGAAAACGGGTCATTTTCGTGTTTCCACATTGCATACGAACGGGATGAAACTTCCAGAGGCATTTGCAGCAGAAATGCATGTACACTCAAAAATTTTAATACTTTTTCACGGATAGACCCCGTCAAACGCTAGAAATTGGCGGGGATGTCTCTCTTGTGGGTCATTGGGATGTTAGGGTCGCACAGAAATCCCGCGGAATGGGAAAACGGGTCATTTTCGTGTTGCCACATTGCATACGAACGGCATGAAACTTCCAGAGGCATTTGCAGCAGAAATGCATGTGCACTCAAAAAATTTAATATTTTTCACAAATAGACCCCGTCAAACGCTAGCAATTGGCGGGGATATCTCTCTTGTCGGTCACGGGGCTGTTAGGGTCGCACAGAATTCCCTCGGAATGGGAAAACGGGTCATTTTCGTGTTGCCACATTGCATACGAACGGCATGAAACTTCCAGAGGCATTTGCAGCAGAAATGCATGTGCACACAAAAACTTTAATATTTTTCACGGATAGACCCCGTCAAACGCTAGAAATTGGCGGGGATGTCTCTCTTGTGGGTCACGGGGCTGTTAGGGTCGCACAGAAATCCCTCGGAATGGGAAAACGGGTTATTTTCGTGTTGCCACATTGCATACGAACGGCATGAAACTTCCAGAGGCATTTGCAGCAGAAATGCATGTACACTCAAACATTTTAATACTTTTTCACGGATAGACCCCGTCAAACGCTAGAAATTGGATGGGATGTCTCTCTTGTGGGTCACGGGGCTGTTAGGGTCGCACAGAAATACCCTCGGAATGGGAAAACGGGTTATTTTCCTGTTGCCACATTGCATACGAACGGCATGAAACTTCCAGAGGCATTTGCAGCAGAAATGCATGTGCACTCAAAAAATTTAATGTTTTTCACGGATGGTCCCCGTCAAACGCTAGATATTGGCGGGGATGTCTCTCTTGTGGGTCACGTGGCTGTTATGATCGCACAGAAATCCCTCGGAATGGGAAAACGGGTCATTTTCGTGTTGTCACATTGCATACGAACCGCATAAAACTTCCAGAGGCATTTGCAGCAGAAATGCATGTGCACTCAAAAAAAAATATTTTTCACGCATAGATCCCGTCAAACGCTAGAAATTGGCGGGGATGTCTCTCTTGGGGGTCACAGGGCTGTTAGGGTCGCACAGAAATCCCTCAGAATGGGAAAACTGGTCATTTTCGTGTTGCCACATTGCATACGAATGGGATGAAACTTGCAGAGGCATTTGCAGCAGAAATGCATGTGCACTCAAAAAACTTTAATATTTTTCACGTATAGACCCTGTCAAACGCTATAAATTGGCGGGGATGTCTCTCTTGTCGGTCACGGGGCTGTTAGGGTCGCACAGAAATACCTCGGAATGGGAAAACGGGTCATTTTCGTGTTGCCACATTGCATACGAACGGCATGAAACTTCCAGAGGCATTTGCAGCAGAAATGCATGTGCACACAAAAACTTTAATATTTTTCACGTATAGACCCCGTCAAACCCTAGAAATTGTCGGGGATGTCTCTCTTGTGGGTCACGGGGCTGTTAGGGTCGCACAGAAATCCCTCGGAATGGGAAAACGTGTCATTTTCGTGTTGCCACATTGCATACGAACGGCATGAAACTTCCAGAGGCATTTGCAGCAAAAATGCATGTGCACTCAAAAAATGTAATATTTTTCACGGATAGACCCCGTCAAACGCTAGAAATTGGAGGGGATGTCTCTCTTGTGGGTCACGGTGCTGATAGGGTCGCACAGAAATCCCTCGGAATGGGAAAACGCGTCATTTTCGTGTTGCCACATTGCACACGAATGGCATGAAACTTCCAGAGGCATTTGCAGCAGAAATGCATGTGCACTCAAAAAATTGAATATTGTTCACGGATAGACCCCGTCAAACGCTAAAAATTGGGGGGGATGTCTCTCTTGTGGGTCACGGGGCTGTTAGGGTCGCACAGAAATCCCTCGGAATGGGAAAACGGGTCATTTTCGTGTTGCCACATTGCATACGAACGGCATGAAACTTCCAGAGGCATTTGCAGCAGAAATGCATGTACACTCAAAAATTTTAATACTTTTTCACGGATAGACCCCGTCAAACGCTAGAAATTGGATGGGATGTCTCTCTTGTGGGTCACGGGGCTGTTAGGGTCGCACAGAAATACCCTCGGAATGGAAAAACGGGTCATTTTCCTGTTGCCACATTGCATACGAGCGGCATGAAACTTCCAGAGGCATTTGCAGCAGAAATGCATGTGCACTCAAAAAAATTAATATTTTTCACGCATAGATCCCGTCAAACGCTAGAAATTGGCGGGGATGTCTCTCTTGTGGGTCACGGGGCTGTTAGGGTCGCACAGAAATCCCTCAGAATGGGAAAACGGGTTATTTTCGTGTTGCCACTTTGCATACGAACGGCATGAAACTTCCAGAGGCATTTGCAGCAGAAATGCATGTGCACTCAAAAAATGTAATATTTTCACGGATAGACCCCATCAAACGCTAGAAATTGGCGGGGATGTCTCTCTTGTGGGTCACGGGGCTGTTAGGGTCGCACAGAAATCCCGCGGAATGGGAAAACGGGTCATTTTCGTTTTGCCACATTGCATACGAATGGCGTGAAACTTCCAGAGGCATTTGCAGCAGAAATGCATGTGCACTCAAAAAATTTAATATTTTTCACGGATAGACCCCGTCAAATGCTAGAAATTTGCGGGGATATCTCTCTTGTCGGTCACGGGGCTGTTAGGGTCGCACAGAAATCCCTCGGAATGGGAAAACGGGTCATTTTCGTGTTGCCACATTGCATACGAACGGCATGAAACTTCCCGAGGCATTTGCAGCAGAAATGCATGTGCACACAAAAACTTTAATATTTTTCACGTATAGACCCCGTCAAAAGCTAGAAATTGGCGGGGATGTCTCTCTTGTGGGTCACGGGGCTGTTAGGGTCGCACAGAAATCCCGCGGAATGGGAAAACGGGTCATTTTCGTGTTGCCACATTGCATACGAACGGCATGAAACTTCCAGAGGCATTTGCAGCAGAAATGCATGTGCACACAAAAACTTTAATATTTTTCACGGATAGACCCCATCAAACGCTAGAAATTGGCGGGGATGTCTCTCTTGTGGGTCACGGGGCTGTTAGGGTCGCACAGAAATCCCTCGGAATGGGAAAACGGGTTATTTTCGTGTTGCCACATTGCATACGAACGGCATGAAACTTCCAGAGGCATTTGCAGCAGAAATGCATGTACACTCAAAAATTTTAATACTTTTTCACGGATAGACCCCGTCAAACGCTAGAAATTGGATGGGATGTCTCTCTTGTGGGTCACGGGGCTGTTAGGGTCGCACAGAAATACCCTCGGAATGGGAAAACGGGTTATTTTCCTGTTGCCACATTGCATACGAACGGCATGAAACTTCCAGAGGCATTTGCAGCAGAAATGCATGTGCACTCAAAAAATGTAATGTTTTTCACGGATGGTCCCCGTCAAATGCTAGATATTGGCGGGGATGTCTCTCTTGTGGGTCACGTGGCTGTTATGATCGCACAGAAATCCCTCGGAATGGGAAAACGGGTCATTTTCGTGTTGTCACATTGCATACGAACCGCATAAAACTTCCAGAGGCATTTGCAGCAGAAATGCATGTGCACTCAAAAAAAATAATATTTTTCACGCATAGATCCCGTCAAACGCTAGAAATTGGCGGGGATGTCTCTCTTGTGGGTCACAGGGCTGTTAGGGTCGCACAGAAATCCCTCAGAATGGGAAAACTGGTCATTTTCGTGTTGCCACATTGCATACGAATGGGATGAAACTTCCAGAGGCATTTGCAGCAGAAATGCATGTGCACTCAAAAAACTTTAATATTTTTCACGTATAGACCCTGTCAAACGCTATAAATTGGCGGGGATGTCTCTCTTGTCGGTCACGGGGCTGTTAGGGTCGCACAGAAATACCTCGGAATGGGAAAACGGGTCATTTTCGTGTTGCCACATTGCATACGAACGGCATGAAACTTCCAGAGGCATTTGCAGCAGAAATGCATGTGCACACAAAAACTTTAATATTTTTCACGTATAGACCCCGTCAAACCCTAGAAATTGGCGGGGATGTCTCTCTTGTGGGTCACGGGGCTGTTAGGGTCGCACAGAAATCCCTCGGAATGGGAAAACGTGTCATTTTCGTGTTGCCACATTGCATATGAACGGCATGAAACTTCCAGAGGCATTTGCAGCAAAAATGCATGTGCACTCAAAAAATTTAATATTTTTCACGGATAGACCCCGTCAAACGCTAGAAATTGGAGGGGATGTCTCTCTTGTGGGTCACGGTGCTGTTAGGGT
This sequence comes from Petromyzon marinus, assembly GCF_048934315.1. Taxonomy (NCBI): domain Eukaryota; kingdom Metazoa; phylum Chordata; class Hyperoartia; order Petromyzontiformes; family Petromyzontidae; genus Petromyzon; species Petromyzon marinus. The sequence goes on along the minus strand of NC_133699.1, from coordinate 15,615,739 downwards.
TGCACAGAAATCCCTCGGAATGGGAAAACGCGTCATTTTCGTGTTGCCACATTGCACACGAATGGCATGAAACTTCCAGAGGCATTTGCAGCAGAAATGCATGTGCACTCAAAAAATTGAATATTGTTCACGGATAGACCCCGTCAAACGCTAGAAATTGGGGGGGATGTCTCTCTTGTGGGTCACGGGGCTGTTAGGGTCGCACAGAAATCCCTCGGAATGGGAAAACGGGTCATTTTCGTGTTGCCACATTGCATACGAACGGCATGAAACTTCCAGAGGCATTTGCAGCAGAAATGCATGTACACTCAAAAATTTTAATACTTTTTCACGGATAGACCCCGTCAAACGCTAGAAATTGGATGGGATGTCTCTCTTGTGGGTCACGGGGCTGTTAGGGTCGCACAGAAATACCCTCGGAATGGAAAAACGGGTCATTTTCCTGTTGCCACATTGCATACGAACGGCATGAAACTTCCAGAGGCATTTGCAGCAGAAATGCATGTGCACTCAAAAAAATTAATATTTTTCACGGATAGTCCCCGTCAAACGGTAGATATTGGCGGGGATGTCTCTCTTGTGGGTCACGGGGCTGTTAGGGTCGCACAGAAATACCTCGGAATGGGAAAACGGGTCATTTTCGTGTTGCCACATTGCATACGAACGGCATGAAACTTCCAGAGGCATTTGCAGCAGAAATGCATGTGCACACAAAAACTTTAATATTTTTCACGTATAGACCCCGTCAAACGCTAGAAATTGGCGGGGATGTCTCTCTTGTGGGTCACGGGGCTGTTAGGGTCGCACAGAAATCCCTCGGAATGGGAAAACGGGTCATTTTCGTGTTGTCACATTGCATACGAACCGCATAAAACTTCCAGAGGCATTTGCAGCAGAAATGCATGTGCACTCAAAAAAATTAATATTTTTCACGCATAGATCCCGTCAAACGCTAGAAATTGGCGGGGATGTCTCTCTTGTGGGTCACAGGGCTGTTAGGGTCGCACAGAAATCCCTCAGAATGGGAAAACTGGTCATTTTCGTGTTGCCACATTGCATACGAATGGGATGAAACTTCCAGAGGCATTTGCAGCAGAAATGCATGTGCACTCAAAAAACTTTAATATTTTTCACGTATAGACCCCGTCAAACGCTATAAATTGGCGGGGATGTCTCTCTTGTCGGTCACGGGGCTGTTAGGGTCGCACAGAAATACCTCGGAATGGGAAAACGGGTCATTTTCGTGTTGCCACATTGCATACGAACGGCATGAAACTTCCAGAGGCATTTGCAGCAGAAATGCATGTACACTCAAAAATTTTAATACTTTTTCACGGATAGACCCCGTCAAACGCTAGAAATTGGATGGGATGTCTCTCTTGTGGGTCACGGGGCTGTTAGGGTCGCACAGAAATACCCTCGGAATGGGAAAACGGGTCATTTTTCTGTTGCCACATTGCATACGAGCGGCATGAAACTTCCAGAGGCATTTGCAGCAGAAATGCATGTGCACTCAAAAAATTTAATATTTTTCACGGATAGTCCCCGTCAAACGGTAGATATTGGCGGGGATGTCTCTCTTGTGGGTCACGGGGCTGTTAGGGTCGCACAGAAATACCTCGGAATGGGAAAACGGGTCATTTTCGTGTTGCCACATTGCATACGAACGGCATGAAACTTCCAGAAGCATTTGCAGCAGAAATGCATGTGCACACAAAAACTTTAATATTTTTCACGGATAGACCCCGTCAAACGCTAGAAATTGGAGGGGATGTCTCTCTTGTGGGTCACGGTGCTGTTAGGGTCGCACAGAAATCCCTCGGAATGGGAAAACGCGTCATTTTCGTGTTGCCACATTGCACACGAATGGCATGAAACTTCCAGAGGCATTTGCAGCAGAAATGCATGTGCACTCAAAAAATTGAATATTGTTCACGGATAGACCCCGTCAAACGCTAGAAATTGGGGGGGATGTCTCTCTTGTGGGTCACGGGGCTGTTTGGGTCGCACAGAAATCCCTCGGAATGGGAAAACGGGTTATTTTCGTGTTGCCACATTGCATACGAACGGCATGAAACTTCCAGAGGCATTTGCAGCAGAAATGCATGTACACTCAAAAATTTTAATACTTTTTCACGGATAGACCCCGTCAAACGCTAGAAATTGGATGGGATGTCTCTCTTGTGGGTCACGGGGCTGTTAGGGTCGCACAGAAATACCCTCGGAATGGAAAAACGGGTCATTTTCCTGTTGCCACATTGCATACGAACGGCATGAAACTTCCAGAGGCATTTGCAGCAGAAATGCATGTGCACTCAAAAAATTTAATATTTTTCACGGATAGTCCCCGTCAAACGGTAGATATTGGCGGGGATGTCTCTCTTGTGGGTCACGGGGCTGTTAGGGTCGCACAGAAATACCTCGGAATGGGAAAACGGGTCATTTTCGTGTTGCCACATTGCATACGAACGGCATGAAACTTCCAGAGGCATTTGCAGCAGAAATGCATGTGCACACAAAAACTTTAATATTTTTCACGTATAGACCCCGTCAAACGCTAGAAATTGGCGGGGATGTCTCTCTTGTGGGTCACGGGGCTGTTAGGGTCGCACAGAAATCCCTCGGAATGGGAAAACGGGTCATTTTCGTGTTGTCACATTGCATACGAACCGCATAAAACTTCCAGAGGCATTTGCAGCAGAAATGCATGTGCACTCAAAAAAAATAATATTTTTCACGCATAGATCCCGTCAAACGCTAGAAATTGGCGGGGATGTCTCTCTTGTGGGTCACAGGGCTGTTAGGGTCGCACAGAAATCCCTCAGAATGGGAAAACTGGTCATTTTCGTGTTGCCACATTGCATACGAATGGGATGAAACTTCCAGAGGCATTTGCAGCAGAAATGCATGTGCACTCAAAAAACTTTAATATTTTTCACGTATAGACCCCGTCAAACGCTATAAATTGGCGGGGATGTCTCTCTTGTCGGTCACGGGGCTGTTAGGGTCGCACAGAAATACCTCGGAATGGGAAAACGGGTCATTTTCGTGTTGCCACATTGCATACGAACGGCATGAAACTTCCAGAGGCATTTGCAGCAGAAATGCATGTACACTCAAAAATTTTAATACTTTTTCACGGATAGACCCCGTCAAACGCTAGAAATTGGATGGGATGTCTCTCTTGTGGGTCACGGGGCTGTTAGGGTCGCACAGAAATACCCTCGGAATGGGAAAACGGGTCATTTTTCTGTTGCCACATTGCATACGAGCGGCATGAAACTTCCAGAGGCATTTGCAGCAGAAATGCATGTGCACTCAAAAAATTTAATATTTTTCACGGATAGTCCCCGTCAAACGGTAGATATTGGCGGGGATGTCTCTCTTGTGGGTCACGGGGCTGTTAGGGTCGCACAGAAATACCTCGGAATGGGAAAACGGGTCATTTTCGTGTTGCCACATTGCATACGAACGGCATGAAACTTCCAGAGGCATTTGCAGCAGAAATGCATGTGCACACAAAAACTTTAATATTTTTCACGTATAGACCCCGTCAAACGCTAGAAATTGGCGGGGATGTCTCTCTTGTGGGTCACGGGGCTGTTAGGGTCGCACAGAAATCCCTCGGAATGGGAAAACGTGTCATTTTCGTGTTGCCACATTGCATACGAACGGCATGAAACTTCCAGAGGCATTTGCAGCAAAAATGCATGTGCACTCAAAAAATTTAATATTTTTCACGGATAGACCCCGTCAAACGCTAGAAATTGGAGGGGATGTCTCTCTTGTGGGTCACGGTGCTGTTAGGGTCGCACAGAAATCCCTCGGAATGGGAAAACGCGTCATTTTCGTGTTGCCACATTGCACACGAATGGCATGAAACTTCCAGAGGCATTTGCAGCAGAAATGCATGTGCACTCAAAAAATTGAATATTGTTCACGGATAGACCCCGTCAAACGCTAGAAATTGGGGGGGATGTCTCTCTTGTGGGTCACGGGGCTGTTTGGGTCGCACAGAAATCCCTCGGAATGGGAAAACGGGTCATTTTCGTGTTGCCACATTGCATACGAACGGCATGAAACTTCCAGAGACATTTGCAGCAGAAATGCATGTACACTCAAAAATTTTAATACTTTTTCACGGATAGACCCCGTCAAACGCTAGAAATTGGATGGGATGTCTCTCTTGTGGGTCACGGGGCTGTTAGGGTCGCACAGAAATACCCTCAGAATGGGAAAACGGTTAATTTTCCTGTTGCCACATTGCATACAAGCGGCATGAAACTTCCAGAGGCATTTGCAGCAGAAATGCATGTGCACTCAAAAAATTTAATATTTTTCACGGATAGTCCCCGTCAAACGCTAGATATTGGCGGGGATGTCTCTCTTGTGGGTCACGGGGCTGTTATGATCGCACAGAAATCCCTCGGAATGGGAAAACGGGTCATTTTCGTGTTGTCACATTGCATACGAACGGCATGAAACTTCCAGAGGCATTTGCAGCAGAAATGCATGTGCACACAAAAACTTTAATATTTTTCACGTATAGACCCCGTCAAACGCTAGAAATTGGCGGGGATGTCTCTCTTGTGGGTCACGGGGCTGTTAGGGTCGCACAGAAATCCCTCGGAATGGGAAAACGGGTCATTTTCGTGTTGCCACATTGCATACGAACGGCATGAAACTTCCAGAGGCATTTGCAGCAGAAATGCATGTACACTCAAAAATTTTAATACTTTTTCACGGATAGACCCCGTCAAACGCTAGAAATTGGATGGGATGTCTCTCTTGTGGGTCACGGGCCTGTTAGGGTCGCACAGAAATACCCTCGGAATGGGAAAACGGGTCATTTTCCTGTTGCCACATTGCATACGAGCGGCATGAAACTTCCAGAGGCATTTGCAGCAGAAATGCATGTGCACTCAAAAAATTTAATATTTTTCACGGATAGTCCCCGTCAAACGGTAGATATTGGCGGGGATGTCTCTCTTGTGGGTCACGGGGCTGTTAGGGTCGCACAGAAATACCTCGGAATGGGAAAACGGGTCATTTTCGTGTTGCCACATTGCATACGAACGGCATGAAACTTCCAGAGGCATTTGCAGCAGAAATGCATGTGCACACAAAAACTTTAATATTTTTCACGTATAGACCCCGTCAAACGCTAGAAATTGGCGGGGATGTCTCTCTTGTGGGTCACGGGGCTGTTAGGGTCGCACAGAAATCCCTCTGAATGGGAAAACGTGTCATTTGCGTGTTGCCACATTGCATACGAACGGCATGAAACTTCCAGAGGCATTTGCAGCAAAAATGCATGTGCACTCAAAAAATTTAATATTTTTCACGGATAGACCCCGTCAAACGCTAGAAATTGGAGGGGATGTCTCTCTTGTGGGTCACGGTGCTGTTAGGGTCGCACAGAAATCCCTCGGAATGGGAAAACGCGTCATTTTCGTGTTGCCACATTGCACACGAATGGCATGAAACTTCCAGAGGCATTTGCAGCAGAAATGCATGTGCACTCAAAAAATTGAATATTGTTCACGGATAGACCCCGTCAAACGCTAGAAATTGGGGGGGATGTCTCTCTTGTGGGTCACGGGGCTGTTTGGGTCGCACAGAAATCCCTCGGAATGGGAAAACGGGTCATTTTTGTGTTGCCACATTGCATACGAACGGCATGAAACTTCCAGAGACATTTGCAGCAGAAATGCATGTACACTCAAAAATTTTAATACTTTTTCACGGATAGACCCCGTCAAACGCTAGAAATTGGATGGGATGTCTCTCTTGTGGGTCACGGGGCTGTTAGGGTCGCACAGAAATACCCTCGGAATGGGAAAACGGTTCATTTTCCTGTTGCCACATTGCATACGAGCGGCATGAAACTTCCAGAGGCATTTGCAGCAGAAATGCATGTGCACTCAAAAAATTTAATATTTTTCACGGATAGTCCCCGTCAAACGCTAGATATTGGCGGGGATGTCTCTCTTGTGGGTCACGGGGCTGTTATGATCGCACAGAAATCCCTCGGAATGGGAAAACGGGTCATTTTCGTGTTGTCACATTGCATACGAACGGCATGAAACTTCCAGAGGCATTTGCAGCAGAAATGCATGTGCACACAAAAACTTTAATATTTTTCACGTATAGACCCCGTCAAACGCTAGAAATTGGCGGGGATGTCTCTCTTGTGGGTCACGGGGCTGTTAGGGTCGCACAGAAATCCCTCGGAATGGGAAAACGGGTCATTTTCGTGTTGCCACATTGCATACGAACGGCATGAAACTTCCAGAGGCATTTGCAGCAAAAATGCATGTGCACTCAAAAAATTTAATATTTTTCACGGATAGACCCCGTCAAACGCTAGAAATTGGAGGGGATGTCTCTCTTGTGGGTCACGGTGCTGTTAGGGTCGCACAGAAATCCCTCGGAATGGGAAAACGCGTCATTTTCGTGTTGCCACATTGCACACGAATGGCATGAAACTTCCAGAGGCATTTGCAGCAGAAATGCATGTGCACTCAAAAAATTGAATATTGTTCACGGATAGACCCCGTCAAACGCTAGAAATTGGGGGGGATGTCTCTCTTGTGGGTCACGGGGCTGTTTGGGTCGCACAGAAATCCCTCGGAATGGGAAAACGGGTCATTTTCGTGTTGCCACATTGCATACGAACGGCATGAAACTTCCAGAGACATTTGCAGCAGAAATGCATGTACACTCAAAAATTTTAATACTTTTTCACGGATAGACCCCGTCAAACGCTAGAAATTGGATGGGATTTCTCTCTTGTGGGTCACGGGGCTGTTAGGGTCGCACAGAAATACCCTCGGAATGGGAAAACGGGTCATTTTCCTGTTGCCACATTGCATACGAGCGGCATGAAACTTCCAGAGGCATTTGCAGCAGAAATGCATGTGCACTCAAAAAATTTAATATTTTTCACGGATAGTCCCCGTCAAACGCTAGATATTGGCGGGGATGTCTCTCTTGTGGGTCACGGGGCTGTTATGATCGCACAGAAATCCCTCGGAATGGGAAAACGGGTCATTTTCGTGTTGTCACATTGCATACGAACCGCATTAAACTTCCAGAGGCATTTGCAGCAGAAATGCATGTTCACACAAAAACTTTAATATTTTTCACGTATAGACCCCATCAAACGCTAGAAATTGGCGGGGATGTCTCTCTTGTGGGTCACGGGGCTGTTAGGGTCGCACAGAAATCCCTCGGAATGGGAAAACGGGTTATTTTCGTGTTGCCACTTTGCATACGAATGGCATGAAACTTCCAGAGGCATTTGCAGCAGAAATGCATGTGCACTCAAAAAATGTAATATTTTCACGGATAGACCCCATCAAACGCTAGAAATTGGTGGGGATGTCTCTCTTGTGGGTCACGGGGCTGTTAGGGTCGCACAGAAATCCCGCGGAATGGGAATATGGGTCATTTTCGTGTTGCCACATTGCATACGAACAGCATGAAACTTCCAGAGGCATTTGCAGCAGAAATGCATGTGCACTCAAAAAATTTAATATTTTTCACGGATAGACCCCGTCAAACGCTATAAATTGGAGGGGATGTCTCTCTTGTGGGTCACGGTGCTGTTAGGGTCGCACAGAAATCCCTCGGAATGGGAAAACGCGTCATTTTCGTGTTGCCACATTGCACACGAATGGCATGAAACTTCCAGAGGCATTTGCAGCAGAAATGCATGTGCACTCAAAAAATTGAATATTGTTCACGGATAGACCCCGTCAAACGCTAGAAATTGGGGCGGATGTCTCTCTTGTGGGTCACGGGGCTGTTTGGGTCGCACAGAAATCCCTCGGAATGGGAAAACGGGTCATTTTCGTGTTGCCACATTGCATACGAACGGCATGAAACTTCCAGAGACATTTGCAGCAGAAATGCATGTACACTCAAAAATTTTAATACTTTTTCACGGATAGACCCCGTCAAACGCTAGAAATTGGATGGGATGTCTCTCTTGTGGGTCACGGGGCTGTTAGGGTCGCACAGAAATACCCTCGGAATGGGAAAACGGTTCATTTTCCTGTTGCCACATTGCATACGAGCGGCATGAAACTTCCAGAGGCATTTGCAGCAGAAATGCATGTGCACTCAAAAAATTTAATATTTTTCACGGATAGTCCCCGTCAAACGCTAGATATTGGCGGGGATGTCTCTCTTGTGGGTCACGGGGCTGTTATGATCGCACAGAAATCCCTCGGAATGGGAAAACGGGTCATTTTCGTGTTGCCACATTGCATACGAACGGCATGAAACTTCCAGAGGCATTTGCAGCAGAAATGCATGTGCACACAAAAACTTTAATATTTTTCACGTATAGACCCCGTCAAACGCTAGAAATTGGCGGGGATGTCTCTCTTGTGGGTCACGGGGCTGTTAGGGTCGCACAGAAATCCCTCGGAATGGGAAAACGTGTCATTTTCGTGTTGCCACATTGCATACGAACGGCATGAAACTTCCAGAGGCATTTGCAGCAAAAATGCATGTGCACTCAAAAAATTTAATATTTTTCACGGATAGACCCCGTCAAACGCTAGAAATTGGAGGGGATGTCTCTCTTGTGGGTCACGGTGCTGTTAGGGTCGCACAGAAATCCCTCGGAATGGGAAAACGCGTCATTTTCGTGTTGCCACATTGCACACGAATGGCATGAAACTTCCAGAGGCATTTGCAGCAGAAATGCATGTGCACTCAAAAAATTGAATATTGTTCACGGATAGACCCCGTCAAACGCTAGAAATTGGGGGGGATGTCTCTCTTGTGGGTCACGGGGCTGTTTGGGTCGCACAGAAATCCCTCAAAATGGGAAAACGGGTCATTTTCGTGTTGCCACATTGCATACGAACGGCATGAAACTTCCAGAGACATTTGCAGCAGAAATGCATGTACACTCAAAAATTTTAATACTTTTTCACGGATAGACCCCGTCAAACGCTAGAAATTGGATGGGATGTCTCTCTTGTGGGTCACGGGGCTGTTAGGGTCGCACAGAAATACCCTCGGAATGGGAAAACGGGTCATTTTCCTGTTGCCACATTGCATACGAGCGGCATGAAACTTCCAGAGGCATTTGCAGCAGAAATGCATGTGCACTCAAAAAATTTAATATTTTTCACGGATAGTCCCCGTCAAACGCTAGATATTGGCGGGGATGTCTCTCTTGTGGGTCACGGGGCTGTTATGATCGCACAGAAATCCCTAGGAATGGGAAAACGGGTCATTTTCGTGTTGTCACATTGCATACGAACCGCATTAAACTTCCAGAGGCATTTGCAGCAGAAATGCATGTTCACACAAAAACTTTAATATTTTTCACGTATAGACCCCATCAAACGCTAGAAATTGGCGGGGATGTCTCTCTTGTGGGTCACGGGGCTGTTAGGGTCGCACAGAAATCCCTCGGAATGGGAAAACGGGTTATTTTCGTGTTGCCACTTTGCATACGAATGGCATGAAACTTCCAGAGGCATTTGCAGCAGAAATGCATGTGCACTCAAAAAATGTAATATTTTCACGGATAGACCCCATCAAACGCTAGAAATTGGTGGGGATGTCTCTCTTGTGGGTCACGAGGCTGTTAGGGTCGCACAGAAATCCCGCGGAATGGGAATACGGGTCATTTTCGTGTTGCCACATTGCATACGAACAGCATGAAACTTGCAGAGGCATTTGCAGCAGAAATGCATGTGCACTCAAAAAATTTAATATTTTTCACGGATAGACCCCGTCAAACGCTAGAAATTTGCGGGGATATCTCTCTTGTCGGTCACGGGGCTGTTAGGGTCGCACAGAAATCCCTCGGAATGGGAAAACGGGTCATTTACGTGTTGCCACATTGCATACGAACGGCATGAAACTTCCAGAGGCATTTGCAGCAAAAATGCATGTGCACACAAAAACTTTAATATTTTTCAAGTATAGACCCGTCAAACGCTAGAAATTGGCGGGGATGTCTCTCTTGTGGGTCACGGGGCTGTTAGGGTCGCACAGAAATCCCTCGGAATGGGAAAACGGGTCATTTTCGTGTTGCCACATTGCATACGAACGGCATGAAACTTCCAGAGGCATTTGCAACAGAAATGCATGTGCACACAAAAACTTTAATATTTTTCACGTATAGACCCCGTCAAACGCTAGAAATTGGCGGGGATGTCTCTCTTGTGGGTCACGGGGCTGTTAGGGTCGCACAGAAATCCCTCGGAATGGGAAAACGGGTTATTTTCGTGTTGCCACTTTGCATACGAACGGCATGAAACTTCCAGAGGCATTTGCAGCAGAAATGCATGTGCATTCAAAAAATGTAATATTTTCACGGATAGACCCCATCAAACGCTAGAAATTGGCGGGGATGTCTCTCTTGTGGGTCACGGGGCTGTTAGGGTCGCAAAGAAATCCCGCGGAATGGGAAAACGGGTCATTTTCGTGTTGCCACATTGCATACGAACGGCATGAAACTTCCAGAGGCATTTGCAGCAGAAATGCATGTGCACTCAAAAAATTTAATATTTTTCACGGATAGACCCCGTCAAACGCTAGAAATTTGCGGGGATATCTCTCTTGTCGGTCACGGGGCTGTTAGGGTCGCACAGAAATCCCGCGGAATGGGAATACGGGTCATTTTCGTGTTGCCACATTGCATACGAACGGCATGAAACTTCCAGAGGCATTTGCAGCAGAAATGCATGTGCACTCAAAAAATTTAATATTTTTCACGGATAGACCCCGTCAAACGCTAGAAATTGGCGGGGATGTCTCTCTTGTGGGTCACGGGGCTGTTAGGGTCACACAGAAATCCCTCGGAATGGGAAAACGGGTTATTATCGTGTTGCCACTTTGCATACGAACGGCATGAAACTTCCAGAGGCATTTGCAGCAGAAATGCATGTGCACTCAAAAAATGTAATATTTTTCACGGATAGACCCCATCAAACGCTAGAAATTGGCGGGGATGTCTCTCTTGTGGGTCACTGGGCTGATAGGTTCGCACAGAAATCCCTCGGAATGGGAAAACGGGTTATTTTCGTGTTGCCACATTGCATATGAACGGCATGAAACTTCCAGAGGCATTTGCAGCAGAAATGCATGAGCACTCAAAAACTTTAATATTTTTCACGGAGAGACCCCGTCAAACGCTAAAAATTGGCGGGGATGTCTCTCTTGTGGGTCACTGGGATGTTAGGGTCGCACAGAAATCCCTCGGAATGGGAAAACGGGTCATTTTCGTGTTGCCACATTGCATACGAACGGCATGAAACTTCCAGAGGCATTTGCAGCAGAAATGCTTGTGCACTCAAAAAAAATAATAATTTTCACGGATAGACCCCGTCAAATGCTAGCAATTGGCGGGGATTTCTCTCTTGTCGGTCACGGGGCTGTTAGGGTCGCACAGAAATCCCTCGGAATTGGAAAACGGGTCATTTTCGTGTTGCCACATTGCATACGAACGGCATGAAACTTCCAGAGGCATTTGCAGCAGAAATGCATGTGCACACAAAAACTTTAATATTTTTCACGGATAGACCCCGTCAAACGCTAGAAATTGGCGGGGATTTCTCTCTTGTGGGTCACGGGGCTGTTATGATCGCACAGAAATCCCTCGGAATGGGAAAACGGGTCATTTTCGTTTTGTCACATTCCATACGAACCGCATAAAACTTCTAGAGGCATTTGCAGCAGAAATGCATGTGCACTCAAAAAAATTAATATTTTTCACGGATAGACCCCGTCAAACGCTAGAAATTGGCGGGGATGTCTCTCTTGTGGGTCACAGGGCTGTTAGGGTCGCACAGAAATCCCTCAGAATAGGAAAACTGGTCATTTTCGTGTTGCCACATTGCATACGAATGGGATGAAACTTCCAGAGGCATTTGCAGCAGAAACGCATGTGGACTCAAAAAACTTTAATATTTTTCACGGATAGACCCCGTCAAACGCTAGAAATTGGCGGGGTTGTCTCTCTTGTGGGTCACGGGGCTGTTAGGGTCGCACAGAAATCCCTCGGAATGGGAAAACGGGTCATTTTCGTGTTGCCACATTGCATACGAACGGCATGAAACTTCCAGAGGCATTTGCAGCAGAAATGCATGTGCACACAAAAACTTTTATATTTTTCACGTATAGACCCCGTCAAACACTAGAAATTGGCGGGGATGTCTCTCTTGTGGGTCACGGGGCTGTTAGGGTCGCACAGAAATCCCTCGGAATGGGAAAACGGGTTATTTTCGTGTTGCCACTTTGCATACGAACGGCATGAAACTTCCAGAGGCATTTGCAGCAGAAATGCATGTGCACTCAAAAAATGTAATATTTTCACGGATAGACCCCATCAAACGCTAGAAATTGGCGGGGATATCTCTCTTGTGGGTCACGGGGCTGTTAGGGTCGCACAGAAATCCCGCAGAATGGGAATACGGGTCATTTTCGTGTTGCCACATTGCATACGAACGGCATGAAACTTCCAGAGGCATTTGCAGCAGAAATGCATGTGCACACAAAAACTTTAATATTTTTCACGGATAGACCCCGTCAAACGCTAGAAATTGGCGGGGATGTCTCTCTTGTGGGTCACGGGGCTGTTAGGGTCGCACAGAAATCCCTCGGAATGGGAAAACGGGTTATTTTCGTGTTGCCACATTGCATACGAACGGCATGAAACTTCCAGAGGCATTTGCAGCAGAAATGCATGTACACTCAAAAATTTTAATACTTTTTCACGGATAGACCCCGTCAAACGCTAGAAATTGGATGGGATGTCTCTCTTGTGGGTCACGGGGCTGTTAGGGTCGCACAGAAATACCCTCGGAATGGGAAAACGGGTCATTTTCCTGTTGCCACATTGCATACGAACGGCATGAAACTTCCAGAGGCATTTGCAGCAGAAATGCATGTGCACTCAAAAAATTTAATATTTTTCAAGGATAGTCCCCGTCAAACGCTAGATATTGGAGGGGATGTCTCTCTTGTGCGTCACGTGGCTGTTATGATCGCACAGAAATCCCTCGGAATGGGAAAACGGGTCATTTTCGTTTTGTCACATTCCATACGAACCGCATAAAACTTCTAGAGGCATTTGCAGCAGAAATGCATGTGCACTCAAAAAAATTTATATTTTTCACGGATAGACCCCGTCAAACGCTAGAAATTGGCGGGGATGTCTCTCTTGTGGGTCACGGGGCTGTTAGGGTCGCACAGAAATCCCTCGGAATGGGAAAACGGGTCATTTTCGTGTTGCCACATTGCATACGAATGGGATGAAACTTCCAGAGGCATTTGCAGCAGAAACGCATGTGTACTCAAAAAACTTTAATATTTTTCACGGATAGACCCCGTCAAACGCTAGAAATTGGCGGGGATGTCTCTCTTGTGGGTCACGGGGCTGTTAGGGTCGCACAGAAATCCCTCGGAATGGGAAAACGGGTCATTTTCGTGTTGCCACATTGCATACGAACGGCATGAAACTTCCAGAGGCATTTGCAGCAGAAATGCATGTGCACACAAAAACTTTTATATTTTTCACGTATAGACCCCGTCAAACGCTAGAAATTGGCGGGGATGTCTCTCTTGTGGGTCACGGGGCTGTTAGGGTCGCACAGAAATCCCTCAGAATAGGAAAACTGGTCATTTTCGTGTTGCCACATTGCATACGAATGGGATGAAACTTCCAGAGGCATTTGCAGCAGAAACGCATGTGGACTCAAAAAACTTTAATATTTTTCACGGGTAGACCCCGTCAAACGCTAGAAATTGGCGGGGATGTCTCTCTTGTGGGTCACGGGGCTGTTAGGGTCGCACAGAAATCCCTCGGAATGGGAAAACGGGTCATTTTCGTGTTGCCACATTGCATACGAACGGCATGAAACTTCCAGAGGCATTTGCAGCAGAAATGCATGTGCACACAAAAACTTTTATATTTTTCACGTATAGAGCCCGTCAAACGCTAGAAATTGGCGGGGATGTCTCTCTTGTGGGTCACGGGGCTGTTAGGGTCGCACAGAAATCCCTCGGAATGGGAAAACGGGTTATTTTCGTGTTGCCACTTTGCATACGAACGGCATGAAACTTCCAGAGGCATTTGCAGCAGAAATGCATGTGCACTCAAAAAAATTAATATTTTTCACGGATAGACCCCGTCAAACGCTAGAAATTTGCGGGGATATCTCTCTTGTCGGTCACGGGGCTGTTAGGGTCGCACAGAAATCCCTCGGAATGGGAAAACGGGTCATTTTCGTGTTGCCACATTGCATACGAACGGCATGAAACTTCCAGAGGCATTTGCAGCAGAAATGCATGTGCACACAAAAACTTTAATATTTTTCACGTATAGACCCCGTCAAACGCTAGAAATTGGCGGGGATGTCTCTCTTGTGGGTCACGGGGCTGTTAGGGTCGCAGAGAAATCCCTCGGAATGGGAAAACGGGTTATTATCGTGTTGCCACTTTGCATACGAACGGCATGAAACTTCCAGAGGCATTTGCAGCAGAAATGCATGTGCACTCAAAAAATGTAATATTTTTCACGGATAGACCCCATCAAACGCTAGAAATTGGCGGGGATGTCTCTCTTGTGGGTCACGGGGCTGTTAGGGTCGCACAGAAATCTCGCGGAATGGGAAAACGGGTCATTTTCGTGTTGCCACATTGCATACGAACGGCATGAAACTTCCAGAGGCATTTGCAGCAGAAATGCATGTGCACTCAAATATTTTTATATTTTTCACGGATAGACCCCGTCAAACGCTAGAAATTGGCGGGATGTCTCTATTGTGGGTCACTGGGCTGATAGAGTCGCACAGAAATCCCTCAGAATGGGAAAACGGGTCATTTTCGTGTTGCCACATTGCAGATGAACGGCATTAAACTTCCAGAGGCATTTGCAGCAGAAATGCATGAGCACTCAAAAACTTTAATATTTTTCACGGAGAGACCCCGTCAAACGCTAAAAATTGGCAGGGATGTCTCTCTTGTGGGTCACTGGGATGTTAGGGTCGCACAGAAATCCCTCGGAATGGGAAAACGGGTCATTTTCGTGTTGCCACATTGCATACGAACGGCATGAAACTTCCAGAGGCATTTGCAGCAGAAATGCATGTGCACTCAAAAAAATTAATATTTTTCACGGATAGACCCCGTCAAACGCTAGAAATTGTCGGGGATATCTCTCTTGTGGGTCACGGGGCTGTTAGGGTCGCACAGAAATCCCTCGGAATGGGAAAACGGGTTATTATCGTGTTGCCACTTTGCATACGAACGGCATGAAACTTCCAGAGGCATTTGCAGCAGAAATGCATGTGCACTCAAAAAATGTAATATTTTTCACGGATAGACTCCATCAAACGCTAGAAATTGGCGGGGATGTCTCTCTTGTGGGTCACTGGGCTGATAGGTTCGCACAGAAATCCCTCGGAATGGGAAAACGGGTCATTTTCGTGTTGCCACATTGCATACGAACGGCATGAAACTTCCAGAGGCATTTGCAGCAGAAATGCATGTGCACACAAAAACTTTAATATTTTTCACGGATAGAACCCGTCAAACGCTAGAAATTGTCGGGGATGTCTCTCTTGTGGGTCACGGGGCTGTTAGGGTCGCACAGAAATCCCTCGGAATGGGAAAACGGGTTATTTTCGTGTTGCCACATTGCATACGAACGGCATGAAACTTCCAGAGGCATTTGCAGCAGAAATGCATGTACACTCAAAAATTTTAATACTTTTTCACGGATAGACCCCGTCAAACGCTAGAAATTGGATGGGATGTCTCTCTTGTGGGTCACGGGGCTGTTAGGGTCGCACAGAAATACCCTCGGAATGGGAAAACGGGTCATTTTCCTGTTGCCACATTGCATACGAACGGCATGAAACTTCCAGAGGCATTTGCAGCAGAAATGCATGTGCACTCAAAAAATTTAATATTTTTCAAGGATAATCCCCGTCAAACGCTAGAAATTGTCGGGGATGTCTCTCTTGTGGGTCACGGGGCTGTTAGGGTCGCACAGAAATCCCGCGGAATGGGAAAACAGGTCATTTTCGTGTTGCCACATTGCATACGAATGGGATGAAACTTCCAGAGGCATTTGCAGCAGAAATGCATGTGCACTCAAAAAACTTTAATATTTTTCACGGATAGACCCCGTCAAACGCTAGAAATTGGCGGGGATGTCTCTCTTGTGGGTCACGCGGCTGTTAGGGTCGCACAGAAATCTTTCGGAATGGAAAAACGGGTCATTTTCGTGTTGCCACATTGCATACGAACGGCATGAAACTTCCAGAGGCATTTGCAGCAGAAATGCATGTGCACACAAAAACTTTAATATTTTTCACGTATAGACCCCGTCAAACGGTAGAAATTGGCGGGGATGTCTCTCTTGTGGGTCACGGGGCTGTTAGGGTCGCACAGAAATCCCTCGGAATGGGAAAACGGGTTATTATCGTGTTGCCACTTTGCATACGAACGGCATGAAACTTCCAGAGGCATTTGCAGCAGAAATGCATGTGCACTCAAAAAATGTAATATTTTTCACGTATAGACCCCGTCAAACGCTAGAAATTGGCGGGGATGTCTCTCTTGTGGGTCACGGGGCTGTTAGGGTCGCAGAGAAATCCCTCGGAATGGGAAAACGGGTTATTATCGTGTTGCCACTTTGCATACGAACGGCATGAAACTTCCAGAGGCATTTGCAGCAGAAATGCATGTGCACTCAAACATTTTTATATTTTTCACGGATAGACCCCGTCAAACGCTAGAAATTGGCGGGATGTCTCTATTGTGGGTCACTGGGCTGATAGAGTCGCACAGAAATCCCTCGGAATGGGAAAACGGGTCATTTTCGTGTTGCCACATTGCATATGAACAGCATGAAACTTCCACAGGCATTTGCAGCAGAAATGCATGAGCACTCAAAAACTTTAATATTTTTCACGGAGAGACCCCGTCAAACGCTAAAAATTGGCAGGGATGTCTCTCTTGTGGGTCACTGGGATGTTAGGGTCGCACAGAAATCCCTCGGAATGGGAAAACGGGTCATTTTCGTGTTGCCACATTGCATACGAACGGCATGAAACTTCCAGAGGCATTTGCAGCAGAAATGCATGTGCACTCAAAAAAATTAATATTTTTCACGGATAGACCCCGTCAAACGCTAGAAATTTGCGGGGATATCTCTCTTGTCGGTCACGGGGCTGTTAGGGTCGCACAGAAATCCCTCGGAATGGGAAAACGGGTCATTTTCGTGTTGCCACATTGCATACGAACGGCATGAAACTTCCAGAGGCATTTGCAGCAGAAATGCATGTGCACACAAAAACTTTAATATTTTTCACGTATAGACCCCGTCAAACGCTAGAAATTGGCGGGGATGTCTCTCTTGTGGGTCACGGGGCTGTTAGGGTCGCAGAGAAATCCCTCGGAATGGGAAAACGGGTTATTATCGTGTTGCCACTTTGCATACGAACGGCATGAAACTTCCAGAGGCATTTGCAGCAGAAATGCATGTGCACTCAAATATTTTTATATTTTTCACGGATAGACCCCGTCAAATGCTAGAAATTGGCGGGATGTCTCTATTGTGGGTCACTGGGCTGATAGAGTCGCACAGAAATCCCTCGGAATGGGAAAACGGGTCATTTTCGTGTTGCCACATTGCAGATGAACGGCATTAAACTTCCAGAGGCATTTGCAGCAGAAATGCATGAGCACTCAAAAACTTTAATATTTTTCACGGAGAGACCCCGTCAAACGCTAAAAATTGGCAGGGATGTCTCTCTTGTGGGTCACTGGGATGTTAGGGTCGCACAGAAATCCCTCGGAATGGGAAAACGGGTCATTTTCGTGTTGCCACATTGCATACGAACGGCATGAAACTTCCAGAGGCATTTGCAGCAGAAATGCATGTGCACTCAAAAAAATTAATATTTTTCACGGATAGACCCCGTCAAACGCTAGAAATTGTCGGGGATGTCTCTCTTGTGGGTCACGGGGCTGTTAGGGTCGCACAGAAATCCCGCGGAATGGGAAAACAGGTCATTTTCGTGTTGCCACATTGCATACGAATGGGATGAAACTTCCAGAGGCATTTGCAGCAGAAATGCATGTGCACTCAAAAAACTTTAATATTTTTCACGGATAGACCCCGTCAAACGCTAGAAATTGGCGGGGATGTCTCTCTTGTGGGTCACGCGGCTGTTAGGGTCGCACAGAAATCCCTCGGAATGGGAAAACGGGTCATTTTCGTGTTGCCACATTGCATACGAACGGCATGAAACTTCCAGAGGCATTTGCAGCAGAAATGCATGTGCACACAAAAACTTTAATATTTTTCACGTATAGACCCCGTCAAACGCTAGAAATTGGCGGGGATGTCTCTCTTGTGGGTCACGGGGCTGTTAGGGTCGCACAGAAATCCCTCGGAATGGGAAAACGGGTTATTTTCGTGTTGCCACTTTGCATACGAACGGCATGAAACTTCCAGAGGCATTTGCAGCAGAAATGCATGTGCACTCAAAAAATGTAATATTTTTCACGGATAGACCCCATCAAACGCTAGAAATTGGCGGGGATGTCTCTCTTGTGGGTCACTGGGCTGATAGGTTCGCACAGAAATCCCTCGGAATGGGAAAACGGGTCATTTTCGTGTTGCCACATTGCATACGAACGGCATTAAACTTCCAGAGGCATTTGCAGCAGAAATGCATGTGCACACAAAAACTTTAATATTTTTCACGGATAGACCCCGTCAAACGCTAGAAATTGGCGGGGATGTCTCTCTTGTGGGTCACGGGGCTGTTAGGGTCGCACAGAAATCCCTCGGAATGGGAAAACGGGTTATTTTCGTGTTGCCACATTGCATACGAACGGCATGAAACTTCCAGAGGCATTTGCAGCAGAAATGCATGTACACTCAAAAATTTTAATACTTTTTCACGGATAGACCCCGTCAAACGCTAGAAATTGGATGGGATGTCTCTCTTGTGGGTCACGGGGCTGTTAGGGTCGCACAGAAATACCCTCGGAATGGGAAAACGGGTCATTTTCCTGTTGCCACATTGCATACGAACGGCATGAAACTTCCAGAGGCATTTGCAGCAAAAATGCATGTGCACTCAAAAAATTTAATATTTTTCAAGGATAGTCCCCGTCAAACGCTAGATATTGGAGGGGATGTCTCTCTTGTGGGTCACGTGGCTGTTATGATCGCACATAAATCCCTCGGAACGGGAAAACGGGTAATTTTCGTTTTGTCACATTCCATACGAACCGCATAAAACTTCCAGAGGCATTTGCAGCAGAAATGCATGTGCACTCAAAAAAAATAATATTTTTCACGGATAGACCCCGTCAAATGCTAGAAATTGTCGGGGATGTCTCTCTTGTGGGTCACGGGGCTGTTAGGGTCGCACAGATATCCCGCGGAATGGGAAAACAGGTCATTTTCGTGTTGCCACATTGCATACGAATGGGATGAAACTTCCAGAGGCATTTGCAGCAGAAATGCATGTGCACTCAAAAAACTTTAATATTTTTCACGGATAGACCCCGTCAAACGCTAGAAATTGGCGGGGATGTCTCTCTTGTGGGTCACGCGGCTGTTAGGGTCGCACAGAAATCCCTCGGAATGGGAAAACGGGTCATTTTCGTGTTGCCACATTGCATACGAACGGCATGAAACTTCCAGAGGCATTTGCAGCAGAAATGCATGTGCACACAAAAACTTTAATATTTTTCACGTATAGACCCCGTCAAACGCTAGAAATTGGCGGGGATGTCTCTCTTGTGGGTCACGGGGCTGTTAGGGTCGCACAGAAATCCCTCGGAATGGGAAAACGGGTTATTATCGTGTTGACACTTTGCATACGAACGGCATGAAACTTCCAGAGGCATTTGCAGCAGAAATGCATGTGCATTCAAAAAATGTAATATTTTTCACGTATAGACCCCGTCAAACGCTAGAAATTGGCGGGGATGTCTCTCTTGTGGGTCACGGGGCTGTTAGGGTCGCAGAGAAATCCCTCGGAATGGGAAAACGGGTTATTATCGTGTTGCCACTTTGCATACGAACGGCATGAAACTTCCAGAGGCATTTGCAGCAGAAATGCATGTGCACTCAAAAAATGTAATATTTTTCACGGATAGACCCCATCAAACGCTAGAAATTGGCGGGATGTCTCTCTTGTGGGTCACGGGGCTGTTAGGGTCGCACAGAAATCTCGCGGAATGGGAAAACGGGTCATTTTCGTGTTGCCACATTGCATACGAACGGCATGAAACTTCCAGAGGCATTTGCAGCAGAAATGCATGTGCACTCAAATATTTTTATATTTTTCACGGATAGACCCCGTCAAACGCTAGAAATTGGCGGGATGTCTCTATTGTGGGTCACTGGGCTGATAGAGTCGCACAGAAATCCCTCGGAATGGGAAAACGGGTCATTTTCATGTTGCCACATTGCATATGAACGGCATGAAACTTCCAGAGGCATTTGCAGCAGAAATGCATGAGCACTCAAAAACTTTAATATTTTTCACGGAGAGACCCCGTCAAACGCTAAAAATTGGCAGGGATGTCTCTCTTGTGGGTCACTGGGATGTTAGGGTCGCACAGAAATCCCTCGGAATGGGAAAACGGGTCATTTTCGTGTTGCCACATTGCATACGAACGGCATGAAACTTCCAGAGGCATTTGCAGCAGAAATGCATGTGCACTCAAAAAAATTAATATTTTTCACGGATAGACCCCGTCAAACGCTAGAAATTGTCGGGGATGTCTCTCTTGTGGGTCACGGGGCTGTTAGGGTCGCACAGAAATCCCGCGGAATGGGAAAACAGGTCATTTTCGTGTTGCCACATTGCATACGAATGGGATGAAACTTCCAGAGGCATTTGCAGCAGAAATGCATGTGCACTCAAAAAACTTTAATATTTTTCACGGATAGACCCCGTCAAACGCTAGAAATTGGCGGGGATGTCTCTCTTGTGGGTCACGGGGCTGTTAGGGTCGCACAGAAATCCCTCGGAATGGGAAAACGGGTCATTTTCGTGTTTCCACATTGCATACGAACGGCATGAAACTTCCAGAGGCATTTGCAGCAGAAATGCATGTGCACACAAAAACTTTAATATTTTTCACGTATAGACCCCGTCAAACGCTAGAAATTGGCGGGGATGTCTCTCTTGTGGGTCACGGGGCTGTTAGGGTCGCACAGAAATCCCTCGGAATGGGAAAACGGGTTATTTTCGTGTTGCCACTTTGCATACGAACGGCATGGAACTTCCAGAGGCATTTGCAGCAGAAATGCATGTGCACTCAAAAAATGTAATATTTTCACGGATAGACCCCATCAAACGCTAGAAATTGGCGGGAATGTCTCTCTTGTGGGTCACGGGGCTGTTAGGGTCGTACAGAAATCCCGCGGAATGGGAAAACGGGTCATTTTCGTGTTGCCACATTGCATCCGAATGGCATGAAACTTCCAGAGGCATTTGCAGCAGAAATGCATGTGTACTCAAAAAATGTAATATTTTTCACGGATAGACCCCGTCAAACGCTAGAAATTTGCGGGGATATCTCTCTTGTCGGTCACGGGGCTGTTAGGGTCACACAGAAATCCCTCGGAATGGGAAAACGGGTTATTATCGTGTTGCCACTTTGCATACGAACGGCATGAAACTTCCAGAGGCATTTGCAGCAGAAATGCATGTGCACAAAAAACTTTTACATTTTTCACGTATAGACCCCGTCAAACGCTAGAAATTGGCAGGGATGTCTCTCTTGTGGGTCACGGGGCTGTTAGGGTCACACAGAAATCCCTCGGAATGGGAAAACGGGTTATTATCGTGTTGCCACTTTGCATACGAACGGCATGAAACTTCCAGAGGCATTTGCAGCAGAAATGCATGTGCACTCAAAAAATGTAATATTTTTCACGGATAGACCCCATCAAACGCTAGAAATTGGCGGGGATGTCTCTCTTGTGGGTCACTGGGCTGATAGGTTCGCACAGAAATCCCTCGGAATGGGAAAACGGGTAATTTTCGTGTTGCCACATTGCATATGAACGGCATGAAACTTCCAGAGGCATTCGCAGCAGAAATGCATGAGCACTCAAAAACTTTAATATTTTTCACGGAGAGACCCCGTCAAACGCTCAAAATTGGCGGGGATGTCTCTCTTGTGGGTCACTGGGATGTTAGGGTCGCACAGAAATCCCTCGGAATGGGAAAACGGGTCATTTTCGTGTTGCCACATTGCATACGAACAGCATGAAACTTCCAGAGGCATTTGCAGCAGAAATGCATGTGCACTCAAAAAAATTAATATTTTTCACGGATAGACCCCGTCAAACGCTAGAAATTGGGGGGATGTCTCTCTTGTGGGTCACGGGGCTGTTAGGGTCGCACAGAAATCCCGCGGAATGGGAAAACGGGTCATTTTCGTGTTGCCACATTGCATACGAATGGCATGAAACTTCCAGAGGCATTTGCAGCAGAAATGCATGTGCACTCAAAAAAATTAATATTTTTCACAAATAGACCCCGTCAAACGCTAGCAATTGGCGGGGATATCTCTTTTGTCAGTCACGGGGCTGTTAGGGTCGCACAGAAATCCCTCGGAATGGGAAAACGGGTCATTTTCGTGTTGCCACATTGCATACGAACGGCATGAAACTTCCAGAGGCATTTGCAGCAGAAATGCATGTGCACACAAAAACTTTAATATTTTTCACGGATAGACCCCGTCAAACGCTAGAAATTGGCGGGGATGTCTCTCTTGTAGGTCACGGGGCTGTTAGGTTCGCACAGAAATCCCTCGGAATGGGAAAACGGGTTATTTTCGTGTTGCCACATTGCATACGAACGGCATGAAACTTCCAGAGGCATTTGCAGCAGAAATGCATGTGCACTCAAAAAAATTAATATTTTTCACGGATAGACCCCATCAAACACTAGAAATTGGCGGGGATATCTCTCTTTTGGGTCACGGGGCTGATAGGGCCGCACAGAAATCCCTCGGAATGGGAAAACAGGTCATTTTCGTGTTGCCACATTGCATACGAACGACATGAAACTTCCAGAGGCATTTGCAGCAAAAATGCCTGTGCACTCAAAACATTTAATATTTTTCACGGATAGACCCCGTCAAACGCTAGAAATTGGAGGGGATGTCTCTCTTGTGGGTCACAGGGCTGTTAGGGTCGCACAGAAATCCCTCGGAATGGGAAAACGCGTCATTTTCGTGTTGCCACATTGCACACGAATGGCATGAAACTTCCAGAGGCATCTGCAGCAAAAATGCATGTGCCCTCAAAAAATTGAATATTGTTCACGGATAGACCCCGTCAAATGCTAGAAATTGGGGGGGATGTCTCTCTTGTGGGTCACGGGGCTGTTAGGGTCGCACAGAAATCCCTCGGAATGGGAAAACGGGTTATTTTCGTGTTGCCACATTGCATACGAACGGCATGAAACTTCCAGAGGCATTTGCAGCAGAAATGAATGTGCACTCAAAAAAATTAATATTTTTCACGTATAGACCCCGTCAAACGCTAGAAATTGGCGGGGATGTCTCTCTTGTGGGTCACGGGGCTGTTAGGGTCGCACAGAAATCCCGCGGAATGGGAAAACGGGTCATTATCGTGTTGCCACATTGCATACGAACGGCATGAAACTTCCAGAGGCATTTGCAGCAGAAATGCATGTGCACACAAAAACTTTAATATTTTTCACGTATAGACCCCGTCAAACGCTTGAAATTGGCGGGGATGTCTCTCTTGTGGGTCACGGGGCTGTTAGGGTCGCACAGAAATCCCTCGGAATGGGAAAACGGGTTATTTTCGTGTTGCCACTTTGCATACGAACGGCATGGAACTTCCAGAGGCATTTGCAGCAGAAATGCATGTGCACTCAAAAAATGTAATATTTTCACGGATAGACCCCATCAAACGCTAGAAATTGGCGGGAATGTCTCTCTTGTGGGTCACGGGGCTGTTAGGGTCGTACAGAAATCCCGCGGAATGGGAAAACGGGTCATTTTCGTGTTGCCACATTGCATCCGAATGGCATGAAACTTCCAGAGGCATTTGCAGCAGAAATGCATGTGTACTCAAAAAATGTAATATTTTTCACGGATAGACCCCGTCAAACGCTAGAAATTTGTGGGGATATCTCTCTTGTCGGTCACGGGGCTGTTAGGGTCGCACAGAAATCCCTCGGAATGGGAAAACGGGTCATTTTCGTGTTGCCACATTGCATACGAACGGCATGAAACTTCCAGAGGCATTTGCAGCAGAAATGCATGTGCACAAAAAACTTTTACATTTTTCACGTATAGACCCCGTCAAACGCTAGAAATTGGCAGGGATGTCTCTCTTGTGGGTCACGGGGCTGTTAGGGTCGCACAGAAATCCCTCGGAATGGGAAAACGGGTTATTATCGTGTTGCCACTTTGCATACGAACGGCATGAAACTTCCAGAGGCATTTGCAGCAGAAATGCATGTGCACTCAAAAAATGTAATATTTTTCACGGATAGACCCCATCAAACGCTAGAAATTGGCGGGGATGTCTCTCTTGTGGGTCACTGGGCTGATAGGTTCGCACAGAAATCCCTCGGAATGGGAAAACGGGTAATTTTCGTGTTGCCACATTGCATATGAACGGCATGAAACTTCCAGAGGCATTCGCAGCACAAATGCATGAGCACTCAAAAACTTTAATATTTTTCACGGAGAGACCCCGTCAAACGCTAAAAATTGGCGGGGATGTCTCTCTTGTGGGTCACTGGGATGTTAGGGTCGCACAGAAATCCCTCGGAATGGGAAAACGGGTCATTTTCGTGTTGCCACATTGCATACGAACAGCATGAAACTTCCAGAGGCATTTGCAGCAGAAATGCATGTGCACTCAAAAAAATTAATATTTTTCACGGATAGACCCCATCAAACACTAGAAATTGGCAGGGA
Organism: Petromyzon marinus; assembly: GCF_048934315.1. Classification (NCBI taxonomy): domain Eukaryota; kingdom Metazoa; phylum Chordata; class Hyperoartia; order Petromyzontiformes; family Petromyzontidae; genus Petromyzon; species Petromyzon marinus. The sequence continues at coordinate 15,590,752 of NC_133699.1, read as the reverse complement.
TATCTCTCTTTTGGGTCACGGGGCTGATAGGGCCGCACAGAAATCCCTCGGAATGGGAAAACAGGTCATTTTCGTGTTGCCACATTGCATACGAACGACATGAAACTTCCAGAGGCATTTGCAGCAAAAATGCATGTGCACTCAAAACATTTAATATTTTTCACGGATAGACCCCGTCAAACGCTAGAAATTGGAGGGGATGTCTCTCTTGTGGGTCACAGGGCTGTTAGGGTCGCACAGAAATCCCTCGGAATGGGAAAACGCGTCATTTTCGTGTTGCCACATTGCACACGAATGGCATGAAACTTCCAGAGGCATCTGCAGCAAAAATGCATGTGCCCTCAAAAAATTGAATATTGTTCACGGATAGACCCCGTCAAATGCTAGAAATTGGGGGGGATGTCTCTCTTGTGGGTCACGGGGCTGTTAGGGTCGCACAGAAATCCCTCGGAATGGGAAAACGGGTAATTTTCGTGTTGCCACATTGCATATGAACGGCATGAAACTTCCAGAGGCATTCGCAGCAGAAATGCATGAGCACTCAAAAACTTTAATATTTTTCACGGAGAGACCCCGTCAAACGCTCAAAATTGGCGGGGATGTCTCTCTTGTGGGTCACTGGGATGTTAGGGTCGCACAGAAATCCCTCGGAATGGGAAAACGGGTCATTTTCGTGTTGCCACATTGCATACGAACAGCATGAAACTTCCAGAGGCATTTGCAGCAGAAATGCATGTGCACTCAAAAAAATTAATATTTTTCACGGATAGACCCCGTCAAACGCTAGAAATTGGGGGGATGTCTCTCTTGTGGGTCACGGGGCTGTTAGGGTCGCACAGAAATCCCGCGGAATGGGAAAACGGGTCATTTTCGTGTTGCCACATTGCATACGAATGGCATGAAACTTCCAGAGGCATTTGCAGCAGAAATGCATGTGCACTCAAAAAAATTAATATTTTTCACAAATAGACCCCGTCAAACGCTAGCAATTGGCGGGGATATCTCTTTTGTCAGTCACGGGGCTGTTAGGGTCGCACAGAAATCCCTCGGAATGGGAAAACGGGTCATTTTCGTGTTGCCACATTGCATACGAACGGCATGAAACTTCCAGAGGCATTTGCAGCAGAAATGCATGTGCACACAAAAACTTTAATATTTTTCACGGATAGACCCCGTCAAACGCTAGAAATTGGCGGGGATGTCTCTCTTGTAGGTCACGGGGCTGTTAGGTTCGCACAGAAATCCCTCGGAATGGGAAAACGGGTTATTTTCGTGTTGCCACATTGCATACGAACGGCATGAAACTTCCAGAGGCATTTGCAGCAGAAATGCATGTGCACTCAAAAAAATTAATATTTTTCACGGATAGACCCCATCAAACACTAGAAATTGGCGGGGATATCTCTCTTTTGGGTCACGGGGCTGATAGGGCCGCACAGAAATCCCTCGGAATGGGAAAACAGGTCATTTTCGTGTTGCCACATTGCATACGAACGACATGAAACTTCCAGAGGCATTTGCAGCAAAAATGCCTGTGCACTCAAAACATTTAATATTTTTCACGGATAGACCCCGTCAAACGCTAGAAATTGGAGGGGATGTCTCTCTTGTGGGTCACAGGGCTGTTAGGGTCGCACAGAAATCCCTCGGAATGGGAAAACGCGTCATTTTCGTGTTGCCACATTGCACACGAATGGCATGAAACTTCCAGAGGCATCTGCAGCAAAAATGCATGTGCCCTCAAAAAATTGAATATTGTTCACGGATAGACCCCGTCAAATGCTAGAAATTGGGGGGGATGTCTCTCTTGTGGGTCACGGGGCTGTTAGGGTCGCACAGAAATCCCTCGGAATGGGAAAACGGGTTATTTTCGTGTTGCCACATTGCATACGAACGGCATGAAACTTCCAGAGGCATTTGCAGCAGAAATGAATGTGCACTCAAAAAAATTAATATTTTTCACGTATAGACCCCGTCAAACGCTAGAAATTGGCGGGGATGTCTCTCTTGTGGGTCACGGGGCTGTTAGGGTCGCACAGAAATCCCGCGGAATGGGAAAACGGGTCATTATCGTGTTGCCACATTGCATACGAACGGCATGAAACTTCCAGAGGCATTTGCAGCAGAAATGCATGAGCACTCAAAAACTTTAATATTTTTCACGGAGAGACCCCGTCAAACGCTAAAAATTGGCAGGGATGTCTCTCTTGTGGGTCACTGGGATGTTAGGGTCGCACAGAAATCCCTCGGAATGGGAAAACGGGTCATTTTCGTGTTGCCACATTGCATACGAACGGCATGAAACTTCCAGAGGCATTTGCAGCAGAAATGCATGTGCACTCAAAAAAATTAATATTTTTCACGGATAGACCCCGTCAAACGCTAGAAATTGTCGGGGATGTCTCTCTTGTGGGTCACGGGGCTGTTAGGGTCGCACAGAAATCCCGCGGAATGGGAAAACAGGTCATTTTCGTGTTGCCACATTGCATACGAATGGGATGAAACTTCCAGAGGCATTTGCAGCAGAAATGCATGTGCACTCAAAAAACTTTAATATTTTTCACGGATAGACCCCGTCAAACGCTAGAAATTGGCGGGGATGTCTCTCTTGTGGGTCACGGGGCTGTTAGGGTCGCACAGAAATCCCTCGGAATGGGAAAACGGGTCATTTTCGTGTTTCCACATTGCATACGAACGGCATGAAACTTCCAGAGACATTTGCAGCAGAAATGCATGTGCACACAAAAACTTTAATATTTTTCACGTATAGACCCCGTCAAACGCTAGAAATTGGCGGGGATGTCTCTCTTGTGGGTCACGGGGCTGTTAGGGTCGCACAGAAATCCCTCGGAATGGGAAAACGGGTTATTTTCGTGTTGCCACTTTGCATACGAACGGCATGAAACTTCCAGAGGCATTTGCAGCAGAAATGCATGTGCACTCAAAAAATGTAATATTTTCACGGATAGACCCCATCAAACGCTAGAAATTGGCGGGAATGTCTCTCTTGTGGGTCACGGGGCTGTTAGATTCGTACAGAAATCCCGCGGAATGGGAAAACGGGTCATTTTCGTGTTGCCACATTGCATCCGAATGGCATGAAACTTCCAGAGGCATTTGCAGCAGAAATGCATGTGTACTCAAAAAATGTAATATTTTTCACGGATAGACCCCGTCAAACGCTAGAAATTTGCGGGGATATCTCTCTTGTCGGTCACGGGGCTGTTAGGGTCGCACAGAAATCCCTCGGAATGGGAAAACGGGTCATTTTCGTGTTGCCACATTGCATACGAACGGCATGAAACTTCCAGAGGCATTTGCAGCAGAAATGCATGTGCACAAAAAACTTTTACATTTTTCACGTATAGACCCCGTCAAACGCTAGAAATTGGCAGGGATGTCTCTCTTGTGGGTCACGGGGCTGTTAGGGTCGCACAGAAATCCCTCGGAATGGGAAAACGGGTTATTATCGTGTTGCCACTTTGCATACGAACGGCATGAAACTTCCAGAGGCATTTGCAGCAGAAATGCATGTGCACTCAAAAAATGTAATATTTTTCACGGATAGACCCCATCAAACGCTAGAAATTGGCGGGGATGTCTCTCTTGTGGGTCACTGGGCTGATAGGTTCGCACAGAAATCCCTCGGAATGGGAAAACGGGTAATTTTCGTGTTGCCACATTGCATATGAACGGCATGAAACTTCCAGAGGCATTCGCAGCACAAATGCATGAGCACTCAAAAACTTTAATATTTTTCACGGAGAGACCCCGTCAAACGCTAAAAATTGGCGGGGATGTCTCTCTTGTGGGTCACTGGGATGTTAGGGTCGCACAGAAATCCCTCGGAATGGGAAAACGGGTCATTTTCGTGTTGCCACATTGCATACGAACAGCATGAAACTTCCAGAGGCATTTGCAGCAGAAATGCATGTGCACTCAAAAAAATTAATATTTTTCACGGATAGACCCCATCAAACACTAGAAATTGGCGGGGATATCTCTCTTTTGGGTCACGGGGCTGATAGGGCCGCACAGAAATCCCTCGGAATGGGAAAACAGGTCATTTTCGTGTTGCCACATTGCATACGAACGACATGAAACTTCCAGAGGCATTTGCAGCAAAAATGCATGTGCACTCAAAACATTTAATATTTTTCACGGATAGACCCCGTCAAACGCTAGAAATTGGAGGGGATGTCTCTCTTGTGGGTCACAGGGCTGTTAGGGTCGCACAGAAATCCCTCGGAATGGGAAAACGCGTCATTTTCGTGTTGCCACATTGCACACGAATGGCATGAAACTTCCAGAGGCATCTGCAGCAAAAATGCATGTGCCCTCAAAAAATTGAATATTGTTCACGGATAGACCCCGTCAAATGCTAGAAATTGGGGGGGATGTCTCTCTTGTGGGTCACGGGGCTGTTAGGGTCGCACAGAAATCCCTCGGAATGGGAAAACGGGTTATTTTCGTGTTGCCACATTGCATACGAACGGCATGAAACTTCCAGAGGCATTTGCAGCAGAAATGAATGTGCACTCAAAAAAATTAATATTTTTCACGGATAGACCCCGTCAAACGCTAGAAATTGGCGGGGATGTCTCTCTTGTGGGTCACGGGGCTGTTAGGGTCGCACAGAAATCCCGCGGAATGGGAAAACGGGTCATTATCGTGTTGCCACATTGCATACGAACGGCATGAAACTTCCAGAGGCATTTGCAGCAGAAATGCATGTGCACTCAAAAAACTTTATATTTTTCACAAATAGACCCCGTCAAACGCTAGCAATTGGCGGGGATGTCTCTCTTGTCGGTCACGGGGCTTTTAGGGTCGCACAGAAATCCCTCGGAATGGGAAAACGGGTCATTTTCGTTTTGCCACATTGCATACGAAAAGGCATGAAACTTCCAGAGGCATTTGCAGCAGAAATGCATGTGCACACAAAAACTTTAATATTTTTCACGTATAGACCCCGTCAAATGCTAGAAATTGGCGGGGATGTCTCTCTTGTGGGTCACGGGGCTGTTAGGGTCGCACAGAAATCCCTCGGAATGGGAAAACGGGTTATTTTCGTGTTGCCACATTGCATACGAACGGCATGAAACTTCCAGAGGCATTTGCAGCAGAAATGCATGTGCACTCCAAAAATTTAATATTTTTCACAAATAGACCCCGTCAAACGCTAGCAATTGGCGGGGATGTCTCTCTTGTCGGTCACGGGGCTTTTAGGGTCGCACAGAAATCCCTCGGAATGGGAAAACGGGTCATTTTCGTTTTGCCACATTGCATACGAAAAGGCATGAAACTTCCAGAGGCATTTGCAGCAGAAATGCATGTGCACACAAAAACTTTAATATTTTTCACGTATAGACCTCGTCAAACGCTAGAAATTGGCGGGGATGTCTCTCTTGTGGGTCACGGGGCTGTTAGGGTCGCACAGAAATCCCTCGGAATGAGAAAACGGGTTATTTTCGTGTTGCCACATTGCATACGAACGGCATGAAACTTCCAGAGGCATTTGCAGCAGAAATGCATGTGCACTCAAAAAAAATAATATTTTTCACGGATAGACCCCGTCAAACACTAGAAATTGGCGGGGATGTCTCTCTTGTGGGTCATGGGGCTGATAGGGTCACACAGAAATCCCTCGGAATGGGAAAACGGGTCATTTTCGTGTTGCCACATTGCATACGAATGGCATGAAACTTCCAGAGGCATTTGAGGCAGAAATGCATGTGCACACAAAAACTTTAATATTTTTCACGTATAGACCCCGTCAAACGCTAGAAATTGGCGGGGATGTCTCTCTTGTGGGTCACGGGGCTGTAAGGGTCGCACAGAAATCCCTCGGAATGGGAAAACGGGTCATTTTCGTGTTGCCACATTGCATACGAACGACATGAAACTTCCAGAGGCATTTGCAGCAGAAATGCATGTGCACACAAAAACTTTAATATTTTTCACGTATAGACCCCGTCAAACGTTAGAAATTGGCGGGGATGTCTCTCTTGTGGGTCACGGGGCTGTTAGGGTCGCACAGAAATCCCTCTGAATGGGAAAACGGGTTATTTTCGTGTTGCCACATTGCATACGAACGGCATGAAACTTCCAGAGGCATTTGCAGCAGAAATGCATGTGCACTCAAAAAAATTAATATTTTTCACGGATAGACCCCGTCAAACGCTAGAAATTGGCGGGGATGTCTCTCTTGTCGGTCACGGGGCTGTTAGGGTCGCACAGAAATCCCTCGGAATGAGAAAACGGGTTATTTTCGTGTTGCCACATTGCATACGAACGGCATGAAACTTCCAGAGGCATTTGCAGCAGAAATGCATGTGCACTCAAAAAAAATAATATTTTTCACGGATAGACCCCGTCAAACACTAGAAATTGGCGGGGATGTCTCTCTTGTGGGTCATGGGGCTGATAGGGTCACACAGAAATCCCTCGGAATGGGAAAACGGGTCATTTTCGTGTTTCCACATTGCATACGAATGGCATGAAACTTCCAGAGGCATTTGCAGCAGAAATGCATGTGCACACAAAAACTTTAATATTTTTCACGTATAGACCCCGTCAAACGCTAGAAATTGGCGGGGATGTCTCTCTTGTGGGTCACGGGGCTGTAAGGGTCACACAGAAATCCCTCGGAATGGGAAAACGGGTCATTTTCGTGTTGCCACATTGCATACGAACGACATGAAACTTCCAGAGGCATTCGCAGCAGAAATGCATGAGCACTCAAAAACTTTAATATTTTTCACGGAGAGACCCCGTCAAACGCTAAAAATTGGCGGGGATGTCTCTCTTGTGGGTCACTGGGATGTTAGGGTCGCACAGAAATCCCTCGGAATGGGAAAACGGGTCATTTTCGTGTTGCCACATTGCATACGAACAGCATGAAACTTCCAGAGGCATTTGCAGCAGAAATGCATGTGCACTCAAAAAAATTAATATTTTTCACGGATAGACCCCGTCAAACGCTAGAAATTGGGGGGATGTCTCTCTTGTGGGTCACGGGGCTGTTAGGGTCGCACAGAAATCCCGCGGAATGGGAAAACGGGTCATTTTCGTGTTGCCACATTGCATACGAATGGCATGAAACTTCCAGAGGCATTTGCAGCAGAAATGCATGTGCACTCAAAAAAATTAATATTTTTCACAAATAGACCCCGTCAAACGCTAGCAATTGGCGGGGATATCTCTCTTGTCAGTCACGGGGCTGTTAGGGTCGCACAGAAATCCCTCGGAATGGGAAAACGGGTCATTTTCGTGTTGCCACATTGCATACGAACGGCATGAAACTTCCAGAGGCATTTGCAGCAGAAATGCATGTGCACACAAAAACTTTAATATTTTTCACGGATAGACCCCGTCAAACGCTAGAAATTGGCGGGGATGTCTCTCTTGTAGGTCAAGGGGCTGTTAGGTTCGCACAGAAATCCCTCGGAATGGGAAAACGGGTTATTTTCGTGTTGCCACATTGCATACGAACGGCATGAAACTTCCAGAGGCATTTGCAGCAGAAATGCATGTGCACTCAAAAAAATTAATATTTTTCACGGATAGACCCCATCAAACACTAGAAATTGGCGGGGATATCTCTCTTTTGGCTCACGGGGCTGATAGGGCCGCACAGAAATCCCTCGGAATGGGAAAACAGGTCATTTTCGTGTTGCCACATTGCATACGAACGACATGAAACTTCCAGAGGCATTTGCAGCAAAAATGCATGTGCACTCAAAACATTTAATATTTTTCACGGATAGACCCCGTCAAACGCTAGAAATTGGCGGGGATGTCTCTCTTGTGGGTCACAGGGCTGTTAGGGTCGCACAGAAATCCCTCGGAATGGGAAAACGCGTCATTTTCGTGTTGCCACATTGCACACGAATGGCATGAAACTTCCAGAGGCATCTGCAGCAAAAATGCATGTGCCCTCAAAAAATTGAATATTGTTCACGGATAGACCCCGTCAAATGCTAGAAATTGGGGGGGATGTCTCTCTTGTGGGTCACGGGGCTGTTAGGGTCGCACAGAAATCCCTCGGAATGGGAAAACGGGTTATTTTCGTGTTGCCACATTGCATACGAACGGCATGAAACTTCCAGAGGCATTTGCAGCAGAAATGAATGTGCACTCAAAAAAATTAATATTTTTCACGGATAGACCCCGTCAAACGCTAGAAATTGGCGGGGATGTCTCTCTTGTGGGTCACGGGGCTGTTATGGTCGCACAGAAATCCCGCGGAATGGGAAAACGGGTCATTATCGTGTTGCCACATTGCATACGAACGGCATGAAACTTCCAGAGGCATTTGCAGCAGAAATGCATGTGCACACAAAAACTTTAATATTTTTCACGTATAGACCCCGTCAAATGCTAGAAATTGGCGGGGATGTCTCTCTTGTGGGTCACAGGGCTGTTAGGGTCGCACAGAAATCCCTCGGAATGGGAAAACGGGTTATTTTCGTGTTGCCACATTGCATACGAACGGCATGAAACTTCCAGAGGCATTTGCAGCAGAAATGCATGTGCACTCAAAAAAATTAATATTTTTCACGGATAGACCCCGTCAAACGCTAGAAATTGGCGGGGATGTCTCTCTTGTGGGTCACGGGGCTGTTAGGGTCGCACAGAAATCCCTCGGAATGAGAAAACGGGTTATTTTCGTGTTGCCACATTGCATACGAACGGCATGAAACTTCCAGAGGCATTTGCAGCAGAAATGCATGTGCACTCAAAAAAAATAATATTTTTCAGGGATAGACCCCGTCAAACACTAGAAATTGGCGGGGATGTCTCTCTTGTGGGTCATGGGGCTGATAGGGTCACACAGAAATCCCTCGGAATGGGAAAACGGGTCATTTTCGTGTTGCCACATTGCATACGAATGGCATGAAACTTCCAGAGGCATTTGCAGCAGAAATGCATGTGCACACAAAAACTTTAATATTTTTCACGTATAGACCCCGTCAAACGCTAGAAATTGGCGGGGATGTCTCTCTTGTGGGTCACGGGGCTGTAAGGGTCACACAGAAATCCCTCGGAATGGGAAAACGGGTCATTTTCGTGTTGCCACATTGCATACGAACGACATGAAACTTCCAGAGGCATTTGCAGCAGAAATGCATGTGCACACAAAAACTTTAATATTTTTCACGTATAGACCCCGTCAAACGTTAGAAATTGGCGGGGATGTCTCTCTTGTGGGTCACGGGGCTGTTAGGGTCGCACAGAAATCCCTCGGAATGGGAAAACGGGTTATTTTCGTGTTGCCACATTGCATACGAACGGCATGAAACTTCCAGAGGCATTTGCAGCAGAAATGCATGTGCACTCAAAAAAATTAATATTTTTCACGGATAGACCCCGTCAAACGCTAGAAATTGGCGGGGATGTCTCTCTTGTGGGTCACGGGGCTGTTAGGGTCGCACAGAAATCCCTCGGAATGAGAAAACGGGTTATTTTCGTGTTGCCACATTGTATACGAACGGCATGAAACTTCCAGAGGCATTTGCAGCAGAAATGCATGTGCACTCAAAAAAAATAATATTTTTCACGGATAGACCCCGTCAAACACTAGAAATTGGCGGGGATGTCTCTCTTGTGGGTCATGGGGCTGATAGGGTCACACAGAAATCCCTCGGAATGGGAAAACGGGTCATTTTCGTGTTGCCACATTGCATACGAATGGCATGAAACTTCCAGAGGCATTTGCAGCAGAAATGCATGTGCACACAAAAACTTTAATATTTTCACGTATAGACCCCGTCAAACGCTAGAAATTGGCGGGGATGTCTCTCTTGTGGGTCACGGGGCTGTAAGGGTCACACAGAAATCCCTCGGAATGGGAAAACGGGTCATTTTCGTGTTGCCACATTGCATACGAACGACATGAAACTTCCAGAGGCATTTGCAGCAGAAATGCATGTGCACACAAAAACTTTAATATTTTTCACGTATAGACCCCGTCAAACGTTAGAAATTGGCGGGGATGTCTCTCTTGTGGGTCACGGGGCTGTTAGGGTCGCACAGAAATCCCTCGGAATGGGAAAACGGGTTATTTTCGTGTTGCCACATTGCATACGAACGGCATGAAACTTCCAGAGGCATTTGCAGCAGAAATGCATGTGCACTCAAAAAAATTAATATTTTTCACGGATAGACCCCGTCAAACGCTAGAAATTGGCGGGGATGTCTCTCTTGTGGGTCACGGGGCTGTTAGGGTCGCACAGAAATCCCGCGGAATGGGAAAACGGGTCATTTTCGTGTTGCTACATTGCATACGAACGGCATGAAACTTCCAGAGGCATTTGCAGCAGAAATGCATGTGCACTCAAAAAATGTAATATTTTTCACGGATAGACCCCGTCAAACGCTAGAAATTGGCGGGGATGTCTCTCTTGTGGGTCACGGGGCTGTTAGGGTCGCACAGAAATCCCTCGGAATGGGAAAACGGGTTATTTTCGTGTTGCCACATTGCATACGAACGGCATGAAACTTCCAGAGGCATTTGCAGCAGAAATGCATGTGCACTCAAAAAAAATAATATTTTTCACGGATAGACCCCGACAAACACTAGAAATTGGCGGGGATGTCTCTCTTGTGGGTCATGGGGCTGATAGGGTCACACAGAAATCCCTCGGAATGGGAAAACGGGTCATTTTCGTGTTGCCACATTGCATACGAATGGCATGAAACTTCCAGAGGCATTTGCAGCAGAAATGCATGTGCACACAAAAACTTTAATATTTTTCACGTATAGACCCCGTCAAACGCTAGAAATTGGCGGGGATGTCTCTCTTGTGGGTCACGGGGCTGTAAGGGTCGCACAGAAATCCCTCGGAATGGGAAAACGGGTCATTTTCGTGTTGCCACATTGCATACGAACGACATGAAACTTCCAGAGGCATTTGCAGCAGAAATGCATGTGCACACAAAAACTTTAATATTTTTCACGTATAGACCCCGTCAAACGTTAGAAATTGGCGGGGATGTCTCTCTTGTGGGTCACGGGGCTGTTAGGGTCGCACAGAAATCCCTCGGATTGGGAAAACGGGTTATTTTCGTGTTGCCACATTGCATACGAACGGCATGAAACTTCCAGAGGCATTTGCAGCAGAAATGAATGTGCACTCAAAAAAATTAATATATTTCACGGATAGACCCCGTCAAACGCTAGAAATTGGCGGGGATGTCTCTCTTGTGGGTCACAGGGCTGTTAGGGTCGCACAGAAATCCCGCGGAATGGGAAAACGGGTCATTTTCGTGTTGCCACATTGCATACGAACGGCATGAAACTTCCAGAGGCATTTGCAGCAGAAATGCATGTGCACTCAAAAAAATTAATATATTTCACGGATAGACCCCGTCAAACGCTAGAAATTGGCGGGGATGTCTCTCTTGTGGGTCACAGGGCTGTTAGGGTCGCACAGAAATCCCGCGGAATGGGAAAACGGGTCATTTTCGTGTTGCCACATTGCATACGAACGGCATGAAACTTCCAGAGGCATTTGCAGCAGAAATGCATGTGCACTCCAAAAATTGTATATTTTTCACAAATAGACCCCGTCAAACGCTAGCAATTGGCGGGGATGTCTCTCTTGTCGGTCACGGGGCTTTTAGGGTCGCACAGAAATCCCTCGGAATGGGAAAACGGGTCATTTTCGTTTTGCCACATTGCATACGAAAAGGCATGAAACTTCCAGAGGCATTTGCAGCAGAAATGCATGTGCACACAAAAACTTTAATATTTTTCACGTATAGACCCCGTCAAACGCTAGAAATTGGCGGGGATGTCTCTCTTGTGGGTCACGGGGCTGTTAGGGTCGCACAGAAATCCCTCGGAATGGGAAAACGGGTTATTTTCGTGTTGCCACATTGCATACGAACGGCATGAAACTTCCAGAGGCATTTGCAGCAGAAATGCATGTGCACTCAAAAAAATTAATATTTTTCACGGTTAGACCTCGTCAAACGCTAGAAATTGGCGGGGATGTCTCTCTTGTGGGTCACGGGGCTGTTAGGGTCGCACAGAAATCCCGCGGAATGGGAAAACGGGTCATTTTCGTGTTGCCACATTGCATACGAACGGCATGAAACTTCCAGAGGCATTTGCAGCAGAAATGCATGTGCACTCCAAAAATTTAATATTTTTCACAAATAGACCCCGTCAAACGCTAGCAATTGGCGGGGATGTCTCTCTTGTCGGTCACGGGGCTTTTAGGGTCGCACAGAAATCCCTCGGAATGGGAAAACGGGTTATTTTCGTGTTGCCACATTGCATACGAACGTCATGAAACTTCCAGAGGCATTTGCCGCAGAAATGCATGTGCACTCAAAAAAAATAAATATTTTTCACGGATAGACCCCGTCAAACACTAGAAATTGGCGGGGATGTCTCTCTTGTGGGTCATGGGGCTGATAGGGTCACACAGAAATCCCTCGGAATGGGAAAACGGGTCATTTTCGTGTTGCCACATTGCATACGAATGGCATGAAACTTCCAGAGGCATTTGCAGCAGAAATGCATGTGCACACAAAAACTTTAATATTTTTCACGTATAGACCCCGTCAAACGCTAGAAATTGGCGGGGATGTCTCTCTTGTGGGTCACGGGGCTGTAAGGGTCACACAGAAATCCCTCGGAATGGGAAAACGGGTCATTTTCGTGTTGCCACATTGCATACGAACGACATGAAACTTCCAGAGGCATTTGCAGCAGAAATGCATGTGCACACAAAAACTTTAATATTTTTCACGTATAGACCCCGTCAAACGTTAGAAATTGGCGGGGATGTCTCTCTTGTGGGTCACGGGGCTGTTAGGGTCGCACAGAAATCCCTCGGAATGGGAAAACGGGTTATTTTCGTGTTGCCACATTGCATACGAACGGCATGAAACTTCCAGAGGCATTTGCAGCAGAAATGCATGTGCACTCAAAAAAATTAATATTTTTCACGGATAGACCCCGTCAAACGCTAGAAATTGGCGGGGATGTCTCTCTTGTGGGTCACGGGGCTGTTAGGGTCGCACAGAAATCCCGCGGAATGGGAAAACTGGTCATTTTCGTGTTGCCACATTGCATACGAACGGCATGAAACTTCCAGAGGCATTTGCAGCAGAAATGCATGTGCACTCCAAAAATTTAATATTTTTCACAAATAAACCCCGTCAAACGCTAGCAATTGGCGGGGATGTCTCTCTTGTCGGTCACGGGGCTTTTAGGGTCGCACAGAAATCCCTCGGAATGGGAAAACGGGTCATTTTCGTTTTGCCACATTGCATACGAAAAGGCATGAAACTTCCAGAGGCATTTGCAGCAGAAATGCATGTGCACACAAAAACTTTAATATTTTTCACGTATAGACCCCGTCAAACGCTAGAAATTGGCGGGGATGTCTCTCTTGTGGGTCACGGGGCTGTTAGGGTCGCACAGAAATCCCTCGGAATGGGAAAACGGGTTATTTTCGTGTTGCCACATTGCATACGAACGGCATGAAACTTCCAGAGGCATTTGCAGCAGAAATGCATGTGCACTCAAAAAAAATAATGTTTTTCACGGATAGACCCCGTCAAACACTAGAAATTGGCGGGGATGTCTCTCTTTTGGGTCATGGGGCTGATAGGGTCACACAGAAATCCCTCGGAATGGGAAAACGGGTCATTTTCGTGTTGCCACATTGCATACGAACGACATGAAACTTCCAGAGGCATTTGCAGCAAAAATGCATGTGCACTCAAAAAATTTAATATTTTTCACGGATAGACCCCGTCAAACGCTAGAAATTGGCGGGGATGTCTCTCCTGTGGGTCACGGGGCAGTTAGGGTCGCACAGAAATCCCTCGGAATGGGAAAACGCGTCATTTTCGTGTTGCCACATTGCACACGAATGGCATGAAACTTCCAGAGGCATTTGCAGCAGAAATGCATGTGCACTCAAAAAATTGAATATTGTTCACGGATAGACCCCGTCAAACGCTAGAAATTGGGGGGGATGTCTCTCTTGTGGGTCACGGGGCTGTTAGGGTCACACAGAAATCCCTTGGAATGGGAAAACGGGTCATTTTCGTGTTGCCACATTGCATACGAACGGCATGAAACTTCCAGAGGCATTTGCAGCAGAAATGCATGTGCACTCAAAAATTGTAATACTTTTTCACGGATAGACCCCGTCAAACGCTAGAAATTGGATGGGATGTCTCTCTTGTGGGTCACGGGGCTGTTAGGGTCGCACAGAAATACCCTCGGAATGGGAAAACGGGTCATTTTCGTGTTGCCACATTGCATACGAACGGCATGAAACTTCCAGAGGCATTTGCAGCAGAAATGCATGTGCACTCAAAAAATTTAATATTTTTCACGGATAGACCCCGTCAAACGCTAGAAATTGGCGGGATGTCTCTCTTGTGGGTCACTGGGCTGATAGGGTCGCACAGAAATCCCTCGGAATGGGAAAACGGGTCATTTTCGTGTTGCCACATTGCATACGAACGGCATGAAACTTCCAGAGGCATTTGCAGCAGAAATGCATGTGCACTCAAAAAAATAATATTTTTCACGGATAGACCCCGTCAAACACTAGAAATTGGTGGGGATGTCTCTCTTGTGGGTCACGGGGCTGATAGGGTCGCACAGAAATCCCTCGGAATGGGAAAACAGGTCATTTTCGTGTTGCTACATTGCATACGAACGGCATGAAACTTCCAGAGGCATTTGCAGCAGAAATGCATGTGCACTCAAAAAATGTAATATTTTTCACGGATAGACCCCGTCAAACGCTAGAAATTGGCGGGGATGTCTCTCTTGTGGGTCACGGGGCTGTTAGGGTCGCACAGAAATCCCTCGGAATGGGAAAACGGGTTATTTTCGTGTTGCCACATTGCATACTAACGACATGAAACTTCCAGAGGCATTTGCAGCAGAAATGCATGTGCACTCAAAAAAATTAATATTTTTCACGGATAGACCCCGTCAAACGCTAGAAATTGGCGGGGATGTCTCTCTTGTGGGTCACGGGGCTGTTAGGGTCGCACAGAAATCCCGCGGAATGGGAAAACGGGTCATTTTCGTGTTGTCACATTGCATACGAACGGCATGAAACTTCCAGAGGCATTTGCAGCAGAAATGCATGTGCACACAAAAACTTTAATATTTTTCACGTATAGACCCCGTCAAACGCTAGAAATTGGCGGGGATGTCTCTCTTGTGGGTCACGGGGCTGTTAGGGTCGCACAGAAATCCCTCGGAATGGGAAAACGGGTTATTTTCGTGTTGCCACATTGCATACGAACGGCATGAAACTTCCAGAGGCATTTGCAGCAGAAATGCATGTGCACTCAAAAAAAATAATATTTTTCACGGATAGACCCCGTCAAACACTAGAAATTGGCGGGGATGTCTCTCTTGTGGGTCATGGGGCTGATAGGGTCACACAGAAATCCCTCGGAATGGGAAAACGGGTCATTTTCGTGTTGCCACATTGCATACGAATGGCATGAAACTTCCAGAGGTATTTGCAGCAGAAATGCATGTGCACACAAAAACTTTAATATTTTTCACGTACAGACCCCGTCAAACGCTAGAAATTGGCGGGGATGTCTCTCTTGTGGGTCACGGGGCTGTAAGGGTCGCACAGAAATCCCTCGGAATGGGAAAACGGGTCATTTTCGTGTTGCCACATTGCATACGAACGACATGAAACTTCCAGAGGCATTTGCAGCAAAAATGCATGTGCACTCAAAAAATTTAATATTTTTCACGGATAGACCCCGTCAAACGCTAGAAATTGGCGGGGATGTCTCTCCTGTGGGTCACAGGGCTTTTAGGGTCGCACAGAAATCCCTCGGAATGGGAAAACGGGTCATTTTCGTTTTGCCACATTGCATACGAAAAGGCATGAAACTTCCAGAGGCATTTGCAGCAGAAATGCATGTGCACACAAAAACTTTAATATTCTTCACGTATAGACCCCGTCAAACGCTAGAAATTGGCGGGGATGTCTCTCTTGTGGGTCACGGGGCTGTTAGGGTCGCACAGAAATCCCTCGGAATGGGAAAACGGGTTATTTTCGTGTTGCCACATTGCATACGAACGGCATGAAACTTCCAGAGGCATTTGCAGCAGAAATGCATGTGCACTCAAAAAAAATAATATTTTTCACGGATAGACCCCGTCAAACACTAGAAATTGGCGGGGATGTCTCTCTTGTGGGTCATGGGGCTGATAGGGTCACACAGAAATCCCTCGGAATGGGAAAACGGGTCATTTTCGTGTTGCCACATTGCATACGAATGGCATGAAACTTCCAGAGGCATTTGCAGCAGAAATGCATGTGCACACAAAAACTTTAATATTTTTCACGTACAGACCCCGTCAAACGCTAGAAATTGGATGGGATGTCTCTCTTGTGGGTCACGGGGCTGTTAGGGTCGCACAGAAATACCCTCGGAATGGGAAAACGGGTCATTTTCGTGTTGCCACATTGCATACGAACGGCATGAAACTTCCAGAGGCATTTGCAGCAGAAATGCATGTGCACTCAAAAAATTTAATATTTTTCACGGATAGACCCCGTCAAACGCTAGAAATTGGCGGGATGTCTCTCTTGTGGGTCACTGGGCTGATAGGGTCGCACAGAAATCCCTCGGAATGGGAAAACGGGTCATTTTCGTGTTGCCACATTGCATACGAACGGCATGAAACTTCCAGAGGCATTTGCAGCAGAAATGCATGTGCACTCAAAAAAAATAATATTTTTCACGGATAGACCCCGTCAAACACTAGAAATTGGTGGGGATATCTCTCTTGTGGGTCACGGGGCTGATAGGGTTGCACAGAAATCCCTCGGAATGGGAAAACAGGTCATTTTCGTGTTGCTACATTGCATACGAACGGCATGAAACTTCCAGAGGCATTTGCAGCAGAAATGCATGTGCACTCAAAAAATGTAATATTTTTCACGGATAGACCCCGTCAAACGCTAGAAATTGGCGGGGATGTCTCTCTTGTGGGTCACGGGGCTGTTAGGGTCGCACAGAAATCCCTCGGAATGGGAAAACGGGTTATTTTCGTGTTGCCACATTGCATACGAACGGCATGAAACTTCCAGAGGCATTTGCAGCAGAAATGCATGTGCACTCAAAAAAATTAATATTTTTCACGGATAGACCCCGTCAAACGCTAGAAATTGGCGGGGATGTCTCTCTTGTGGGTCACGGGGCTGTTAGGGTCGCACAGAAATCCCGCGGAATGGGAAAACGGGTCATTTTCGTGTTGCCACATTGCATACGAACGGCATGAAACTTCCAGAGGCATTTGCAGCAGAAATGCATGTGCACTCCAAAAATTTAATATTTTTCACAAATAGACCCCGTCAAACGCTAGCAATTGGCGGGGATGTCTCTCTTGTCGGTCACGGGGCTTTTAGGGTCGCACAGAAATCCCTCGGAATGGGAAAACGGGTCATTTTCGTTTTGCCACATTGCATACGAAAAGGCATGAAACTTCCAGAGGCATTTGCAGCAGAAATGCATGTGCACACAAAAACTTTAATATTTTTCACGTATAGACCCCGTCAAACGCTAGAAATTGGCGGGGATGTCTCTCTTGTGGGTCACGGGGCTGTTAGGGTCGCACAGAAATCCCTCGGAATGGGAAAACGGGTTATTTTCGTGTTGCCACATTGCATACGAACGGCATGAAACTTCCAGAGGCATTTGCAGCAGAAATGCATGTGCACTCAAAAAAAATAATATTTTTCACGGATAGACCCCGTCAAACACTAGAAATTGGCGGGGATGTCTCTCTTGTGGGTCATGGGGCTGATAGGGTCACACAGAAATCCCTCGGAATGGGAAAACGGGTCATTTTCGTGTTGCCTCATTGCATACGAATGGCATGAAACTTCCAGAGGCATTTGCAGCAGAAATGCATGTGCACACAAAAACTTTAATATTTTTCACGTACAGACCCCGTCAAACGCTAGAAATTGGCGGGGATGTCTCTCTTGTGGGTCACGGGGCTGTAAGGGTCGCACAGAAATCCCTCGGAATGGGAAAACGGGTCATTTTCGTGTTGCCACATTGCATACGAACGACATGAAACTTCCAGAGGCATTTGCAGCAAAAATGCATGTGCACTCAAAAAATTTAATATTTTTCACGGATAGACCCCGTCAAACGCTAGAAATTGGCGGGGATGTCTCTCCTGTGGGTCACGGGGCTTTTAGGGTCGCACAGAAATCCCTCGGAATGGGAAAACGGGTCATTTTCGTTTTGCCACATTGCATACGAAAAGGCATGAAACTTCCAGAGGCATTTGCAGCAGAAATGCATGTGCACACAAAAACTTTAATATTTTTCACGTATAGACCCCGTCAAACGCTAGAAATTGGCGGGGATGTCTCTCTTGTGGGTCACGGGGCTGTTAGGGTCGCACAGAAATCCCTCGGAATGGGAAAACGGGTTATTTTCGTGTTGCCACATTGCATACGAACGGCATGAAACTTCCAGAGGCATTTGCAGCAGAAATGCATGTGCACTCAAAAAAAATAATATTTTTCACGGATAGACCCCGTCAAACACTAGAAATTGGCGGGGATGTCTCTCTTGTGGGTCATGGGGCTGATAGGGTCACACAGAAATCCCTCGGAATGGGAAAACGGGTCATTTTCGTGTTGCCACATTGCATACGAATGGCATGAAACTTCCAGAGGCATTTGCAGCAGAAATGCATGTGCACACAAAAACTTTAATATTTTTCACGTACAGACCCCGTCAAACGCTAGAAATTGGCGGGGATGTCTCTCTTGTGGGTCACAGGGCTGTAAGGGTCGCACAGAAATCCCTCGGAATGGGAAAACGGGTCATTTTCGTGTTGCCACATTGCATACGAACGGCATGAAACTTCCAGAGGCATTTGCAGCAGAAATGCATGTGCACTCAAAAAAATTAATATGTTTCACGGATAGACCCCGTCAAACGCTAGAAATTGGCGGGGATGTCTCTCTTGTGGGTCACGGGGCTGTTAGGGTCGCACAGAAATCCCGCGGAATGGGAAAACGGGTCATTTTCGTGTTGCCACATTGCATACGAATGGCATGAAACTTCCAGAGGCATTTGCAGCAGAAATGCATGTGCACTCCAAAAATGTAATATTTTTCACAAATAGACCCCGTCAAACGCTAGCAATTGGCGGGGATGTCTCTCTTGTCGGTCACGGGGCTTTTAGGGTCGCACAGAAATCCCTCAGAATGGGAAAACGGGTCATTTTCGTTTTGCCACATTGCATACGAAAAGGCATGAAACTTCCAGAGGCATTTGCAGCAGAAATGCATGTGCACACAAAAACTTTAATATTTTTCACGTATAGACCCCGTCAAACGCTAGAAATTGGCGGGGATGTCTCTCTTGTGGGTCACGGGGCTGTTAGGGTCGCACAGAAATCCCTCGGAATGGGAAAACGGGTTATTTTCGTGTTGCCACATTGCATACGAACGGCATGAAACTTCCAGAGGCATTTGCAGCAGAAATGCATGTGCACTCAAAAAAAATAATATTTTTCACGGATAGACCCCGTCAAACACTAGAAATTGGCGGGGATGTCTCTCTTGTGGGTCATGGCGCTGATAGGGTCACACAGAAATCCCTCGGAATGGGAAAACGGGTCATTTTCGTGTTGCCACATTGCATACGAATGGCATGAAACTTCTAGAGGCATTTGCAGCAGAAATGCATGTGCACACAAAAACTTTAATATTTTTCTCGTATAGACCCCGTCAAACGCTAGAAATTGGCGGGGATGTCTCTCTTGTGGGTCACGGGGCTGTAAGGGTCGCACAGAAATCCCTCGGAATGGGAAAACGGGTCATTTTCGTGTTGCCACATTGCATACGAACGACATGAAACTTCCAGAGGCATTTGCAGCAAAAATGCATGTGCACTCAAAAAATTTAATATTTTTCACGGATAGACCCCGTCAAACGCTAGAAATTGGCGGGGATGTCTCTCCTGTGGGTCACGGGGCAGTTAGGGTCGCACAGAAATCCCTCGGAATGGGAAAACGCGTCATTTTCGTGTTGCCACATTGCACACGAATGGCATGAAACTTCCAGAGGCATTTGCAGCAGAAATGCATGTGCACTCAAAAAAAATAATATTTTTCACGGATAGACCCCGTCAAGCGCTAGAAATTGGCGGGGATGTCTCTCTTGTGGGTCACGGGGCTGTTAGGGTCGCACAGAAATCCCGCGGAATGGGAAAACGGGTCATTTTCGTGTTGCCACATTGCATACGAATGGCATGAAACTTCCAGAGGCATTTGCAGCAGAAATGCATGTGCACTCAAAAAATTGAATATTGTTCACGGATAGACCCCGTCAAACGCTAGAAATTGGGGGGGATGTCTCTCTTGTGGGTCACGGGGCTGTTAGGGTCGCACAGAAATCCCTTGGAATGGGAAAACGGGTCATTTTCGTGTTGCCACATTGCATACGAACGGCATGAAACTTCCAGAGGCATTTGCAGCAGAAATGCATGTGCACTCAAAAATTGTAATACTTTTTCACGGATAGACCCCGTCAAACACTAGAAATTGGTGGGGATGTCTCTCTTGTGGGTCACGGGGCTGATAGGGTCGCACAGAAATCCCTCGGAATGGGAAAACAGGTCATTTTCGTGTTGCTACATTGCATACGAACGGCATGAAACTTCCAGAGGCATTTGCAGCAGAAATGCATGTGCACTCAAAAAATGTAATATTTTTCACGGATAGACCCCGTCAAACGCTAGAAATTGGCGGGGATGTCTCTCTTGTGGGTCATGGGGCTGTTAGGGTCGCACAGAAATCCCTCGGAATGGGAAAACGGGTTATTTTCGTGTTGCCACATTGCATACGAACGGCATGAAACTTCCAGAGGCATTTGCAGCAGAAATGCATGTGCACTCAAAAAAATTAATATTTTTCACGGATAGACCCCGTCAAACGCTAGAAATTGGCGGGGATGTCTCTCTTGTGGGTCACGGGGCTGTAAGGGTCGCACAGAAATCCCTCGGAATGGGAAAACGGGTCATTTTCGTGTTGCCACATTGCATACGAACGACATGAAACTTCCAGAGGCATTTGCAGCAAAAATGCATGTGCACTCAAAAAATTTAATATTTTTCACGGATAGACCCCGTCAAACGCTAGAAATTGGCGGGGATGTCTCTCCTGTGGGTCACGGGGCAGTTAGGGTCGCACAGAAATCCCTCGGAATGGGAAAACGCGTCATTTTCGTGTTGCCACATTGCACACGAATGGCATGAAACTTCCAGAGGCATTTGCAGCAGAAATGCATGTGCACTCAAAAAAATTAATATTTTTCACGGATAGACCCCGTCAAGCGCTAGAAATTGGCGGGGATGTCTCTCTTGTGGGTCACGGGGCTGTTAGGGTCGCACAGAAATCCCGCGGAATGGGAAAACGGGTCATTTTCGTGTTGCCACATTGCATACGAATGGCATGAAACTTCCAGAGGCATTTGCAGCAGAAATGCATGTGCACTCAAAAAATTGAATATTGTTCACGGATAGACCCCGTCAAACGCTAGAAATTGGGGGGGATGTCTCTCTTGTGGGTCACGGGGCTGTTAGGGTCGCACAGAAATCCCTTGGAATGGGAAAACGGGTCATTTTCGTGTTGCCACATTGCATACGAACGGCATGAAACTTCCAGAGGCATTTGCAGCAGAAATGCATGTGCACTCAAAAATTGTAATACTTTTTCACGGATAGACCCCGTCAAACACTAGAAATTGGTGGGGATGTCTCTCTTGTGGGTCACGGGGCTGATAGGGTCGCACAGAAATCCCTCGGAATGGGAAAACAGGTCATTTTCGTGTTGCTACATTGCATACGAACGGCATGAAACTTCCAGAGGCATTTGCAGCAGAAATGCATGTGCACTCAAAAAATGTAATATTTTTCACGGATAGACCCCGTCAAACGCTAGAAATTGGCGGGGATGTCTCTCTTGTGGGTCATGGGGCTGTTAGGGTCGCACAGAAATCCCTCGGAATGGGAAAACGGGTTATTTTCGTGTTGCCACATTGCATACGAACGGCATGAAACTTCCAGAGGCATTTGCAGCAGAAATGCATGTGCACTCAAAAAAATTAATATTTTTCACGGATAGACCCCGTCAAACGCTAGAAATTGGCGGGGATGTCTCTCTTGTGGGTCACGGGGCTGTTAGGGTCGCACAGAAATCCCGCGGAATGGGAAAACGGGTCATTTTCGTGTTGCCACATTGCATACGAACGGCATGAAACTTCCAGAGGCATTTGCAGCAGAAATGCGTGTGCACTCCAAAAATTTAATATTTTTCACAAATAGACCCCGTCAAACGCTAGCAATTGGCGGGGATGTCTCTCTTGTCGGTCACGGGGCTTTTAGGGTCGCACAGAAATCCCTCGGAATGGGAAAACGGGTCATTTTCGTTTTGCCACATTGCATACGAAAAGGCATGAAACTTCCAGAGGCATTTGCAGCAGAAATGCATGTGCACACAAAAACTTTAATATTTTTCACGTATAGACCCCGTCAAACGCTAGAAATTGGCGGGGATGTCTCTCTTGTGGGTCACGGGGCTGTTAGGGTCGCACAGAAATCCCTCGGAATGGGAAAACGGGTTATTTTCGTGTTGCCACATTGCATACGAACGGCATGAAACTTCCAGAGGCATTTGCAGCAGAAATGCATGTGCACTCAAAAAAAATAATATTTTTCACGGATAGACCCCGTCAAACACTAGAAATTGGCG
Organism: Petromyzon marinus; assembly: GCF_048934315.1. NCBI lineage: Eukaryota > Metazoa > Chordata > Hyperoartia > Petromyzontiformes > Petromyzontidae > Petromyzon > Petromyzon marinus. Next base: position 15,567,948 of record NC_133699.1, on the reverse strand, counting down.
GGGATGTCTCTCTTGTGGGTCATGGGGCTGATAGGGTCACACAGAAATCCCTCGGAATGGGAAAACGGGTCATTTTCGTGTTGCCACATTGCATACGAATGGCATGAAACTTCCAGAGGCATTTGCAGCAGAAATGCATGTGCACACAAAAACTTTAATATTTTTCACGTACAGACCCCGTCAAACGCTAGAAATTGGCGGGGATGTCTCTCTTGTGGGTCACGGGGCTGTAAGGGTCGCACAGAAATCCCTCGGAATGGGAAAACGGGTCATTTTCGTGTTGCCACATTGCATACGAACGACATGAAACTTCCAGAGGCATTTGCAGCAGAAATGCATGTGCACACAAAAACTTTAATATTTTTCACGTATAGACCCCGTCAAACGTTAGAAATTGGCGGGGATGTCTCTCTTGTGGGTCATGGGGCTGTTAGGGTCGCACAGAAATCCCTCGGAATGGGAAAACGGGTTATTTTCGTGTTGCCACATTGCATACGAACGGCATGAAACTTCCAGAGGCATTTGCAGCAGAAATGCATGTGCACACAAAAACTTTAATATTTTTCACGTACAGACCCCGTCAAACGCTAGAAATTGGCGGGGATGTCTCTCTTGTGGGTCACGGGGCTGTAAGGGTCGCACAGAAATCCCTCGGAATGGTAAAACGGGTCATTTTCGTGTTGCCACATTGCATACGAACGACATGAAACTTCCAGAGGCATTTGCAGCAGAAATGCATGTGCACACAAAAACTTTAATATTTTTCACGTATAGACCCCGTCAAACGTTAGAAATTGGCGGGGATGTCTCTCTTGTGGGTCATGGGGCTGTTAGGGTCGCACAGAAATCCCTCGGAATGGGAAAACGGGTTATTTTCGTGTTGCCACATTGCATACGAACGGCATGAAACTTCCAGAGGCATTTGCAGCAGAAATGCATGTGCACTCAAAAAAATTAATATTTTTCACGGATAGACCCCGTCAAACGCTAGAAATTGGCGGGGATGTCTCTCTTGTGGGTCACGGGGCTGTTAGGGTCGCACAGAAATCCCGCGGAATGGGAAAACGGGTCATTTTCGTGTTGCCACATTGCATACGAATGGCATGAAACTTCCAGAGGCATTTGCAGCAGAAATGCATGTGCACTCCAAAAATGTAATATTTTTCACAAATAGACCCCGTCAAACGCTAGCAATTGGCGGGGATGTCTCTCTTGTCGGTCACGGGGCTTTTAGGGTCGCACAGAAATCCCTCAGAATGGGAAAACGGGTCATTTTCGTTTTGCCACATTGCATACGAAAAGGCATGAAACTTCCAGAGGCATTTGCAGCAGAAATGCATGTGCACACAAAAACTTTAATATTTTTCACGGATAGACCCCGTCAAACGCTAGAAATTGGCGGGGATGTCTCTCTTGTGGGTCACGGGGCTGTTAGGGTCGCACAGAAATCCCTCGGAATGGGAAAACGGGTTATTTTCGTGTTGCCACATTGCATACGAACGGCATGAAACTTCCAGAGGCATTTGCAGCAGAAATGCATGTGCACTCAAAAAAAATAATATTTTTCACGGATAGACCCCGTCAAACACTAGAAATTGGCGGGGATGTCTCTCTTGTGGGTCATGGCGCTGATAGGGTCACACAGAAATCCCTCGGAATGGGAAAACGGGTCATTTTCGTGTTGCCACATTGCATACGAATGGCATGAAACTTCCAGAGGCATTTGCAGCAGAAATGCATGTGCACACAAAAACTTTAATATTTTTCACGTATAGACCCCGTCAAACGCTAGAAATTGGCGGGGATGTCTCTCTTGTGGGTCACGGGGCTGTAAGGGTCGCACAGAAATCCCTCGGAATGGGAAAACGGGTCATTTTCGTGTTGCCACATTGCATACGAACGACATGAAACTTCCAGAGGCATTTGCAGCAAAAATGCATGTGCACTCAAAAAATTTAATATTTTTCACGGATAGACCCCGTCAAACGCTAGAAATTGGCGGGGATGTCTCTCCTGTGGGTCACGGGGCAGTTAGGGTCGCACAGAAATCCCTCGGAATGGGAAAACGCGTCATTTTCGTGTTGCCACATTGCACACGAATGGCATGAAACTTCCAGAGGCATTTGCAGCAGAAATGCATGTGCACTCAAAAAAATTTATATTTTTCACGGATAGACCCCGTCAAACGCTAGAAATTGGCGGGGATGTCTCTCTTGTGGGTCACGGGGCTGTTAGGGTCGCACAGAAATCCCGCGGAATGGGAAAACGGGTCATTTTCGTGTTGCCACATTGCATACGAATGGCATGAAACTTCCAGAGGCATTTGCAGCAGAAATGCATGTGCACTCCAAAAATGTAATATTTTTCACAAATAGACCCCGTCAAACGCTAGCAATTGGCGGGGATGTCTCTCTTGTCGGTCACGGGGCTTTTAGGGTCGCACAGAAATCCCTCAGAATGGGAAAACGGGTCATTTTCGTTTTGCCACATTGCATACGAAAAGGCATGAAACTTCCAGAGGCATTTGCAGCAGAAATGCATGTGCACACAAAAACTTTAATATTTTTCACGTATAGACCCCGTCAAACGCTAGAAATTGGCGGGGATGTCTCTCTTGTGGGTCACGGGGCTGTTAGGGTCGCACAGAAATCCCTCGGAATGGGAAAACGGGTTATTTTCGTGTTGCCACATTGCATACGAACAGCATGAAACTTCCAGAGGCATTTGCAGCAGAAATGCATGTGCACTCAAAAAAAATAATATTTTTCACGGATAGACCCCGTCAAACACTAGAAATTGGCGGGGATGTCTCTCTTGTGGGTCATGGCGCTGATAGGGTCACACAGAAATCCCTCGGAATGGGAAAACGGGTCATTTTCGTGTTGCCACATTGCATACGAATGGCATGAAACTTCCAGAGGCATTTGCAGCAGAAATGCATGTGCACACAAAAACTTTAATATTTTTCACGTATAGACCCCGTCAAACGCTAGAAATTGGCGGGGATGTCTCTCTTGTGGGTCACGGGGCTGTAAGGGTCGCACAGAAATCCCTCGGAATGGGAAAACGGGTCATTTTCGTGTTGCCACATTGCATACGAACGACATGAAACTTCCAGAGGCATTTGCAGCAAAAATGCATGTGCACTCAAAAAATTTAATATTTTTCACGGATAGACCCCGTCAAACGCTAGAAATTTGCGGGGATGTCTTTCCTGTGGGTCACGGGGCAGTTAGGGTCGCACAGAAATCCCTCGGAATGGGAAAACGCGTCATTTTCGTGTTGCCACATTGCACACGAATGGCATGAAACTTCCAGAGGCATTTGCAGCAGAAATGCATGTGCACTCCAAAAATTTAATATTTTTCACAAATAGACCCCGTCAAACGCTAGCAATTGGCGGGGATGTCTCTCTTGTGGGTCACGGGGCTGTAAGGGTCGCACAGAAATCCCTCGGAATGGGAAAACGGGTCATTTTCGTGTTGCCACATTGCATACGAACGACATGAAACTTCCAGAGGCATTTGCAGCAGAAATGCATGTGCACACAAAAACTTTAATATTTTTCACGTATAGACCCCGTCAAACGTTAGAAATTGGCGGGGATGTCTCTCTTGTGGGTCATGGGGCTGTTAGGGTCGCACAGAAATCCCTCGGAATGGGAAAACGGGTTATTTTCGTGTTGCCACATTGCATACGAACGGCATGAAACTTCCAGAGGCATTTGCAGCAGAAATGCATGTGCACTCCAAAAATGTAATATTTTTCACAAATAGACCTCGTCAAACGCTAGCAATTGGCGGGGATGTCTCTCTTGTCGGTCACGGGGCTTTTAGGGTCGCACAGAAATCCCTCAGAATGGGAAAACGGGTCATTTTCGTTTTGCCACATTGCATACGAAAAGGCATGAAACTTCCAGAGGCATTTGCAGCAGAAATGCATGTGCACACAAAAACTTTAATATTTTTCACGTATAGACCCCGTCAAACGCTAGAAATTGGCGGGGATGTCTCTCTTGTGGGTCACGGGGCTGTTAGGGTCGCACAGAAATCCCTCGGAATGGGAAAACGGGTTATTTTCGTGTTGCCACATTGCATACGAACGGCATGAAACTTCCAGAGGCATTTGCAGCAGAAATGCATGTGCACTCAAAAAAAATAATATTTTTCACGGATAGACCCCGTCAAACACTAGAAATTGGCGGGGATGTCTCTCTTGTGGGTCATGGCGCTGATAGGGTCACACAGAAATCCCTCGGAATGGGAAAACGGGTCATTTTCGTGTTGCCACATTGCATACGAATGGCATGAAACTTCCAGAGGCATTTGCAGCAGAAATGCATGTGCACACAAAAACTTTAATATTTTTCACGTACAGACCCCGTCAAACGCTAGAAATTGGCGGGGATGTCTCTCTTGTGGGTCACGGGGCTGTAAGGGTCGCACAGAAATCCCTCGGAATGGGAAAACGGGTCATTTTCGTGTTGCCACATTGCATACGAACGACATGAAACTTCCAGAGGCATTTGCAGCAGAAATGCATGTGCACACAAAAACTTTAATATTTTTCACGTATAGACCCCGTCAAACGTTAGAAATTGGCGGGGATGTCTCTCTTGTGGGTCATGGGGCTGTTAGGGTCGCACAGAAATCCCTCGGAATGGGAAAACGGGTTATTTTCGTGTTGCCACATTGCATACGAACGGCATGAAACTTCCAGAGGCATTTGCAGCAGAAATGCATGTGCACTCAAAAAAATTAATATTTTTCACGGATAGACCCCGTCAAACGCTAGAAATTGGCGGGGATGTCTCTCTTGTGGGTCACGGGGCTGTTAGGGTCGCACAGAAATCCCGCGGAATGGGAAAACGGGTCATTTTCGTGTTGCCACATTGCATACGAATGGCATGAAACTTCCAGAGGCATTTGCAGCGGAAATGCATGTGCACTCCAAAAATGTAATATTTTTCACAAATAGACCCCGTCAAACGCTAGCAATTGGCGGGGATGTCTCTCTTGTCGGTCACGGGGCTTTTAGGGTCGCACAGAAATCCCTCAGAATGGGAAAACGGGTCATTTTCGTTTTGCCACATTGCATACGAAAAGGCATGAAACTTCCAGAGGCATTTGCAGCAGAAATGCATGTGCACACAAAAACTTTAATATTTTTCACGTATAGACCCCGTCAAACGCTAGAAATTGGCGGGGATGTCTCTCTTGTGGGTCACGGGGCTGTTAGGGTCGCACAGAAATCCCTCGGAATGGGAAAACGGGTTATTTTCGTGTTGCCACATTGCATACGAACGGCATGAAACTTCCAGAGGCATTTGCAGCAGAAATGCATGTGCACTCAAAAAAAATAATATTTTTCACGGATAGACCCCGTCAAACACTAGAAATTGGCGGGGATGTCTCTCTTGTGGGTCATGGCGCTGATAGGGTCACACAGAAATCCCTCGGAATGGGAAAACGGGTCATTTTCGTGTTGCCACATTGCATACGAATGGCATGAAACTTCCAGAGGCATTTGCAGCAGAAATGCATGTGCACACAAAAACTTTAATATTTTTCACGTACAGACCCCGTCAAACGCTAGAAATTGGCGGGGATGTCTCTCTTGTGGGTCACGGGGCTGTAAGGGTCGCACAGAAATCCCTCGGAATGGGAAAACGGGTCATTTTCGTGTTGCCACATTGCATACGAACGACATGAAACTTCCAGAGGCATTTGCAGCAGAAATGCATGTGCACACAAAAACTTTAATATTTTTCACGTATAGACCCCGTCAAACGTTAGAAATTGGCGGGGATGTCTCTCTTGTGGGTCATGGGGCTGTTAGGGTCGCACAGAAATCCCTCGGAATGGGAAAACGGGTTATTTTCGTGTTGCCACATTGCATACGAACGGCATGAAACTTCCAGAGGCATTTGCAGCAGAAATGCATGTGCACTCAAAAAAATTAATATTTTTCACGGATAGACCCCGTCAAACGCTAGAAATTGGCGGGGATGTCTCTCTTGTGGGTCACGGGGCTGTTAGGGTCGCACAGAAATCCCGCGGAATGGGAAAACGGGTCATTTTCGTGTTGCCACATTGCATACGAATGGCATGAAACTTCCAGAGGCATTTGCAGCAGAAATGCATGTGCACTCCAAAAATGTAATATTTTTCACAAATAGACCCCGTCAAACGCTAGCAATTGGCGGGGATGTCTCTCTTGTCGGTCACGGGGCTTTTAGGGTCGCACAGAAATCCCTCAGAATGGGAAAACGGGTCATTTTCGTTTTGCCACATTGCATACGAAAAGGCATGAAACTTCCAGAGGCATTTGCAGCAGAAATGCATGTGCACACAAAAACTTTAATATTTTTCACGTATAGACCCCGTCAAACGCTAGAAATTGGCGGGGATGTCTCTCTTGTGGGTCACGGGGCTGTTAGGGTCGCACAGAAATCCCTCGGAATGGGAAAACGGGTTATTTTCGTGTTGCCACATTGCATACGAACGGCATGAAACTTCCAGAGGCATTTGCAGCAGAAATGCATGTGCACTCAAAAAAAATAATATTTTTCACGGATAGACCCCGTCAAACACTAGAAATTGGCGGGGATGTCTCTCTTGTGGGTCATGGCGCTGATAGGGTCACACAGAAATCCCTCGGAATGGGAAAACGGGTCATTTTCGTGTTGCCACATTGCATACGAATGGCATGAAACTTCCAGAGGCATTTGCAGCAGAAATGCATGTGCACACAAAAACTTTAATATTTTTCACGTATAGACCCCGTCAAACGCTAGAAATTGGCGGGGATGTCTCTCTTGTGGGTCACGGGGCTGTAAGGGTCGCACAGAAATCCCTCGGAATGGGAAAACGGGTCATTTTCGTGTTGCCACATTGCATACGAACGACATGAAACTTCCAGAGGCATTTGCAGCAAAAATGCATGTGCACTCAAAAAATTTAATATTTTTCACGGATAGACCCCGTCAAACGCTAGAAATTTGCGGGGATGTCTTTCCTGTGGGTCACGGGGCAGTTAGGGTCGCACAGAAATCCCTCGGAATGGGAAAACGCGTCATTTTCGTGTTGCCACATTGCACACGAATGGCATGAAACTTCCAGAGGCATTTGCAGCAGAAATGCATGTGCACTCCAAAAATTTAATATTTTTCACAAATAGACCCCGTCAAACGCTAGCAATTGGCGGGGATGTCTCTCTTGTGGGTCACGGGGCTGTAAGGGTCGCACAGAAATCCCTCGGAATGGGAAAACGGGTCATTTTCGTGTTGCCACATTGCATACGAACGACATGAAACTTCCAGAGGCATTTGCAGCAGAAATGCATGTGCACACAAAAACTTTAATATTTTTCACGTATAGACCCCGTCAAACGTTAGAAATTGGCGGGGATGTCTCTCTTGTGGGTCATGGGGCTGTTAGGGTCGCACAGAAATCCCTCGGAATGGGAAAACGGGTTATTTTCGTGTTGCCACATTGCATACGAACGGCATGAAACTTCCAGAGGCATTTGCAGCAGAAATGCATGTGCACTCCAAAAATGTAATATTTTTCACAAATAGACCTCGTCAAACGCTAGCAATTGGCGGGGATGTCTCTCTTGTCGGTCACGGGGCTTTTAGGGTCGCACAGAAATCCCTCAGAATGGGAAAACGGGTCATTTTCGTTTTGCCACATTGCATACGAAAAGGCATGAAACTTCCAGAGGCATTTGCAGCAGAAATGCATGTGCACACAAAAACTTTAATATTTTTCACGTATAGACCCCGTCAAACGCTAGAAATTGGCGGGGATGTCTCTCTTGTGGGTCACGGGGCTGTTAGGGTCGCACAGAAATCCCTCGGAATGGGAAAACGGGTTATTTTCGTGTTGCCACATTGCATACGAACGGCATGAAACTTCCAGAGGCATTTGCAGCAGAAATGCATGTGCACTCAAAAAAAATAATATTTTTCACGGATAGACCCCGTCAAACACTAGAAATTGGCGGGGATGTCTCTCTTGTGGGTCATGGCGCTGATAGGGTCACACAGAAATCCCTCGGAATGGGAAAACGGGTCATTTTCGTGTTGCCACATTGCATACGAATGGCATGAAACTTCCAGAGGCATTTGCAGCAGAAATGCATGTGCACACAAAAACTTTAATATTTTTCACGTACAGACCCCGTCAAACGCTAGAAATTGGCGGGGATGTCTCTCTTGTGGGTCACGGGGCTGTAAGGGTCGCACAGAAATCCCTCGGAATGGGAAAACGGGTCATTTTCGTGTTGCCACATTGCATACGAACGACATGAAACTTCCAGAGGCATTTGCAGCAGAAATGCATGTGCACACAAAAACTTTAATATTTTTCACGTATAGACCCCGTCAAACGTTAGAAATTGGCGGGGATGTCTCTCTTGTGGGTCATGGGGCTGTTAGGGTCGCACAGAAATCCCTCGGAATGGGAAAACGGGTTATTTTCGTGTTGCCACATTGCATACGAACGGCATGAAACTTCCAGAGGCATTTGCAGCAGAAATGCATGTGCACTCAAAAAAATTAATATTTTTCACGGATAGACCCCGTCAAACGCTAGAAATTGGCGGGGATGTCTCTCTTGTGGGTCACGGGGCTGTTAGGGTCGCACAGAAATCCCGCGGAATGGGAAAACGGGTCATTTTCGTGTTGCCACATTGCATACGAATGGCATGAAACTTCCAGAGGCATTTGCAGCAGAAATGCATGTGCACTCCAAAAATGTAATATTTTTCACAAATAGACCCCGTCAAACGCTAGCAATTGGCGGGGATGTCTCTCTTGTCGGTCACGGGGCTTTTAGGGTCGCACAGAAATCCCTCAGAATGGGAAAACGGGTCATTTTCGTTTTGCCACATTGCATACGAAAAGGCATGAAACTTCCAGAGGCATTTGCAGCAGAAATGCATGTGCACACAAAAACTTTAATATTTTTCACGTATAGACCCCGTCAAACGCTAGAAATTGGCGGGGATGTCTCTCTTGTGGGTCACGGGGCTGTTAGGGTCGCACAGAAATCCCTCGGAATGGGAAAACGGGTTATTTTCGTGTTGCCACATTGCATACGAACGGCATGAAACTTCCAGAGGCATTTGCAGCAGAAATGCATGTGCACTCAAAAAAAATAATATTTTTCACGGATAGACCCCGTCAAACACTAGAAATTGGCGGGGATGTCTCTCTTGTGGGTCATGGCGCTGATAGGGTCACACAGAAATCCCTCGGAATGGGAAAACGGGTCATTTTCGTGTTGCCACATTGCATACGAATGGCATGAAACTTCCAGAGGCATTTGCAGCAGAAATGCATGTGCACACAAAAACTTTAATATTTTTCACGTACAGACCCCGTCAAACGCTAGAAATTGGCGGGGATGTCTCTCTTGTGGGTCACGGGGCTGTAAGGGTCGCACAGAAATCCCTCGGAATGGGAAAACGGGTCATTTTCGTGTTGCCACATTGCATACGAACGACATGAAACTTCCAGAGGCATTTGCAGCAGAAATGCATGTGCACACAAAAACTTTAATATTTTTCACGTATAGACCCCGTCAAACGTTAGAAATTGGCGGGGATGTCTCTCTTGTGGGTCATGGGGCTGTTAGGGTCGCACAGAAATCCCTCGGAATGGGAAAACGGGTTATTTTCGTGTTGCCACATTGCATACGAACGGCATGAAACTTCCAGAGGCATTTGCAGCAGAAATGCATGTGCACTCAAAAAAATTAATATTTTTCACGGATAGACCCCGTCAAACGCTAGAAATTGGCGGGGATGTCTCTCTTGTGGGTCACGGGGCTGTTAGGGTCGCACAGAAATCCCGCGGAATGGGAAAACGGGTCATTTTCGTGTTGCCACATTGCATACGAATGGCATGAAACTTCCAGAGGCATTTGCAGCAGAAATGCATGTGCACTCCAAAAATGTAATATTTTTCACAAATAGACCCCGTCAAACGCTAGCAATTGGCGGGGATGTCTCTCTTGTCGGTCACGGGGCTTTTAGGGTCGCACAGAAATCCCTCAGAATGGGAAAACGGGTCATTTTCGTTTTGCCACATTGCATACGAAAAGGCATGAAACTTCCAGAGGCATTTGCAGCAGAAATGCATGTGCACACAAAAACTTTAATATTTTTCACGTATAGACCCCGTCAAACGCTAGAAATTGGCGGGGATGTCTCTCTTGTGGGTCACGGGGCTGTTAGGGTCGCACAGAAATCCCTCGGAATGGGAAAACGGGTTATTTTCGTGTTGCCACATTGCATACGAACGGCATGAAACTTCCAGAGGCATTTGCAGCAGAAATGCATGTGCACTCAAAAAAAATAATATTTTTCACGGATAGACCCCGTCAAACACTAGAAATTGGCGGGGATGTCTCTCTTGTGGGTCATGGCGCTGATAGGGTCACACAGAAATCCCTCGGAATGGGAAAACGGGTCATTTTCGTGTTGCCACATTGCATACGAATGGCATGAAACTTCCAGAGGCATTTGCAGCAGAAATGCATGTGCACACAAAAACTTTAATATTTTTCACGTACAGACCCCGTCAAACGCTAGAAATTGGCGGGGATGTCTCTCTTGTGGGTCACGGGGCTGTAAGGGTCGCACAGAAATCCCTCGGAATGGGAAAACGGGTCATTTTCGTGTTGCCACATTGCATACGAACGACATGAAACTTCCAGAGGCATTTGCAGCAGAAATGCATGTGCACACAAAAACTTTAATATTTTTCACGTATAGACCCCGTCAAACGTTAGAAATTGGCGGGGATGTCTCTCTTGTGGGTCATGGGGCTGTTAGGGTCGCACAGAAATCCCTCGGAATGGGAAAACGGGTTATTTTCGTGTTGCCACATTGCATACGAACGGCATGAAACTTCCAGAGGCATTTGCAGCAGAAATGCATGTGCACTCAAAAAAATTAATATTTTTCACGGATAGACCCCGTCAAACGCTAGAAATTGGCGGGGATGTCTCTCTTGTGGGTCACGGGGCTGTTAGGGTCGCACAGAAATCCCGCGGAATGGGAAAACGGGTCATTTTCGTGTTGCCACATTGCATACGAATGGCATGAAACTTCCAGAGGCATTTGCAGCAGAAATGCATGTGCACTCCAAAAATGTAATATTTTTCACAAATAGACCCCGTCAAACGCTAGCAATTGGCGGGGATGTCTCTCTTGTCGGTCACGGGGCTTTTAGGGTCGCACAGAAATCCCTCAGAATGGGAAAACGGGTCATTTTCGTTTTGCCACATTGCATACGAAAAGGCATGAAACTTCCAGAGGCATTTGCAGCAGAAATGCATGTGCACACAAAAACTTTAATATTTTTCACGTATAGACCCCGTCAAACGCTAGAAATTGGCGGGGATGTCTCTCTTGTGGGTCACGGGGCTGTTAGGGTCGCACAGAAATCCCTCGGAATGGGAAAACGGGTTATTTTCGTGTTGCCACATTGCATACGAACGGCATGAAACTTCCAGAGGCATTTGCAGCAGAAATGCATGTGCACTCAAAAAAAATAATATTTTTCACGGATAGACCCCGTCAAACACTAGAAATTGGCGGGGATGTCTCTCTTGTGGGTCATGGCGCTGATAGGGTCACACAGAAATCCCTCGGAATGGGAAAACGGGTCATTTTCGTGTTGCCACATTGCATACGAATGGCATGAAACTTCCAGAGGCATTTGCAGCAGAAATGCATGTGCACACAAAAACTTTAATATTTTTCACGTATAGACCCCGTCAAACGCTAGAAATTGGCGGGGATGTCTCTCTTGTGGGTCACGGGGCTGTAAGGGTCGCACAGAAATCCCTCGGAATGGGAAAACGGGTCATTTTCGTGTTGCCACATTGCATACGAACGACATGAAACTTCCAGAGGCATTTGCAGCAAAAATGCATGTGCACTCAAAAAATTTAATATTTTTCACGGATAGACCCCGTCAAACGCTAGAAATTGGCGGGGATGTCTCTCCTGTGGGTCACGGGGCAGTTAGGGTCGCACAGAAATCCCTCGGAATGGGAAAACGCGTCATTTTCGTGTTGCCACATTGCACACGAATGGCATGAAACTTCCAGAGGCATTTGCAGCAGAAATGCATGTGCACTCAAAAAAATTAATATTTTTCACGGATAGACCCCGTCAAACGCTAGAAATTGGCGGGGATGTCTCTCTTGTGGGTCACGGGGCTGTTAGGGTCGCACAGAAATCCCGCGGAATGGGAAAACGGGTCATTTTCGTGTTGCCACATTGCATACGAATGGCATGAAACTTCCAGAGGCATTTGCAGCAGAAATGCATGTGCACTCCAAAAATGTAATATTTTTCACAAATAGACCCCGTCAAACGCTAGCAATTGGCGGGGATGTCTCTCTTGTCGGTCACGGGGCTTTTAGGGTCGCACAGAAATCCCTCAGAATGGGAAAACGGGTCATTTTCGTTTTGCCACATTGCATACGAAAAGGCATGAAACTTCCAGAGGCATTTGCAGCAGAAATGCATGTGCACACAAAAACTTTAATATTTTTCACGTATAGACCCCGTCAAACGCTAGAAATTGGCGGGGATGTCTCTCTTGTGGGTCACGGGGCTGTTAGGGTCGCACAGAAATCCCTCGGAATGGGAAAACGGGTCATTTTCGTGTTGCCACATTGCATACGAATGGCATGAAACTTCCAGAGGCATTTGCAGCAGAAATGCATGTGCACACAAAAACTTTAATATTTTTCACGTATAGACCCCGTCAAACGCTAGAAATTGGCGGGGATGTCTCTCTTGTGGGTCACGGGGCTGTAAGGGTCGCACAGAAATCCCTCGGAATGGGAAAACGGGTCATTTTCGTGTTGCCACATTGCATACGAACGACATGAAACTTCCAGAGGCATTTGCAGCAAAAACGCATGTGCACTCAAAAAATTTAATATTTTTCACGGATAGACCCCGTCAAACGCTAGAAATTTGCGGGGATGTCTCTCCTGTGGGTCACGGGGCAGTTAGGGTCGCACAGAAATCCCTCGGAATGGGAAAACGCGTCATTTTCGTGTTGCCACATTGCACACGAATGGCATGAAACTTCCAGAGGCATTTGCAGCAGAAATGCATGTGCACTCCAAAAATTTAATATTTTTCACAAATAGACCCCGTCAAACGCTAGCAATTGGCGGGGATGTCTCTCTTGTGGGTCACGGGGCTGTAAGGGTCGCACAGAAATCCCTCGGAATGGGAAAACGGGTCATTTTCGTGTTGCCACATTGCATACGAACGACATGAAACTTCCAGAGGCATTTGCAGCAGAAATGCATGTGCACACAAAAACTTTAATATTTTTCACGTATAGACCCCGTCAAACGTTAGAAATTGGCGGGGATGTCTCTCTTGTGGGTCATGGGGCTGTTAGGGTCGCACAGAAATCCCTCGGAATGGGAAAACGGGTTATTTTCGTGTTGCCACATTGCATACGAACGGCATGAAACTTCCAGAGGCATTTGCAGCAGAAATGCATGTGCACTCCAAAAATGTAATATTTTTCACAAATAGACCTCGTCAAACGCTAGCAATTGGCGGGGATGTCTCTCTTGTCGGTCACGGGGCTTTTAGGGTCGCACAGAAATCCCTCAGAATGGGAAAACGGGTCATTTTCGTTTTGCCACATTGCATACGAAATGGCATGAAACTTCCAGAGGCATTTGCAGCAGAAATGCATGTGCACACAAAAACTTTAATATTTTTCACGTATAGACCCCGTCAAACGCTAGAAATTGGCGGGGATGTCTCTCTTGTGGGTCACGGGGCTGTTAGGGTCGCACAGAAATCCCTCGGAATGGGAAAACGGGTTATTTTCGTGTTGCCACATTGCATACGAACGGCATGAAACTTCCAGAGGCATTTGCAGCAGAAATGCATGTGCACTCAAAAAAAATAATATTTTTCACGGATAGACCCCGTCAAACACTAGAAATTGGCGGGGATGTCTCTCTTGTGGGTCATGGCGCTGATAGGGTCACACAGAAATCCCTCGGAATGGGAAAACGGGTCATTTTCGTGTTGCCACATTGCATACGAATGGCATGAAACTTCCAGAGGCATTTGCAGCAGAAATGCATGTGCACACAAAAACTTTAATATTTTTCACGTATAGACCCCGTCAAACGCTAGAAATTGGCGGGGATGTCTCTCTTGTGGGTCACGGGGCTGTAAGGGTCGCACAGAAATCCCTCGGAATGGGAAAACGGGTCATTTTCGTGTTGCCACATTGCATACGAACGACATGAAACTTCCAGAGGCATTTGCAGCAAAAATGCATGTGCACTCAAAAAATTTAATATTTTTCACGGATAGACCCCGTCAAACGCTAGAAATTGGCGGGGATGTCTCTCCTGTGGGTCACGGGGCAGTTAGGGTCGCACAGAAATCCCTCGGAATGGGAAAACGCGTCATTTTCGTGTTGCCACATTGCACACGAATGGCATGAAACTTCCAGAGGCATTTGCAGCAGAAATGCATGTGCACTCAAAAAATTGAATATTGTTCACGGATAGACCCCGTCAAACGCTAGAAATTGGGGGGGATGTCTCTCTTGTGGGTCACGGGGCTGTTAGGGTCGCACAGAAATCCCTTGGAATGGGAAAACGGGTCATTTTCGTGTTGCCACATTGCATACGAACGGCATGAAACTTCCAGAGGCATTTGCAGCAGAAATGCATGTGCACTCAAAAATTGTAATACTTTTTCACGGATAGACCCCGTCAAACGCTAGAAATTGGCGGGATGTCTCTCTTGTGGGTCACGGGGCTGATAGGGTCGCACAGAAATCCCTCGGAATGGGAAAACAGGTCATTTTCGTGTTGCTACATTGCATACGAACGGCATGAAACTTCCAGAGGCATTTGCAGCAGAAATGCATGTGCACTCAAAAAATGTAATATTTTTCACGGATAGACCCCGTCAAATGCTAGAAATTAGCGGGGATATCTCTCTTGTCGGTCACGGGGCTGTTAGGGTCACACAGAAATCCCTCGGAATGGGAAAACGGGTCATTTTCGTGTTGCCACATTGCATACGAATGGCATGAAACTTCCAGAGGCATTTGCAGCAGAAATGCATGTGCACACAAAAACTTTAATATTTTTCACGTATAGACCCCGTCAAACGCTAGAAATTGGCGGGGATGTCTCTCTTGTGGGTCACGGGGCTGTAAGGGTCGCACAGAAATCCCTCGGAATGGGAAAACGGGTCATTTTCGTGTTGCCACATTGCATACGAACGACATGAAACTTCCAGAGGCATTTGCAGCAAAAATGCATGTGCACTCAAAAAATTTAATATTTTTCACGGATAGACCCCGTCAAACGCTAGAAATTGGCGGGGATGTCTCTCTTGTGGGTCACGGGGCAGTTAGGGTCGCACAGACATCCCTCGGAATGGGAAAACGCGTCATTTTCGTGTTGCCACATTGCACACGAATGGCATGAAACTTCCAGAGGCATTTGCAGCAGAAATGCATGTGCACTCAAAAAATTGAATATTGTTCACGGATAGACCCCGTCAAACGCTAGAAATTGGGGGGGATGTCTCTCTTGTGGGTCACGGGGCTGTTAGGGTCGCACAGAAATCCCTCGGAATGGGAAAACGCGTCATTTTCGTGTTGCCACATTGCATACGAACGGCATGAAACTTCCAGAGGCATTTGCAGCAGAAATGCATGTGCACTCAAAAATGTTAATACTTTTTCACGGATAGACCCCGTCAAACGCTAGAAATTGGCGGGATGTCTCTCTTGTGGGTCACTGGGCTGATAGGGTCGCACAGAAATCCCTCGGAATGGGAAAACGGGTCATTTTCGTGTTGCCACATTGCATACGAACGGCATGAAACTTCCAGAGGCATTTGCAGCAGAAATGCATGAGCACTCAAAAACTTTAATATTTTTCACGGAGAGACCCCGTCAAACGCTAAAAATTGGCGGGGATGTCTCTCTTGTGGGTCACTGGGATGTTAGGGTCGCACAGAAATCCCTCGGAATGGGAAAACGAGTAATTTTCGTGTTGCCACATTGCATACGAACGGCATGAAACTTCCAGAGGCATTTGCAGCAGAAATGCATGTGCACTCAAAAAAATTAATATTTTTTACGGATAGACCCCGTCAAACGCTAGAAATTGGCGGGGATGTTTCTCTTGTGGGTCACGGGGCTGTTAGGGTCGCACAGAAATCCCGCGGAATGGGAAAACGGGTCATTTTCGTGTTGCCACATTGCATACGAACGGCATGAAACTTCCAGAGGCATTTGCAGCAGAAATGCATGTGCACTCAAAAATGTTAATACTTTTTCACGGATAGACCCCGTCAAACGCTAGAAATTGGATGGGATGTCTCTCTTGTGGGTCACGGGGCTGTTAGGGTCGCACAGAAATACCCTCGGAATGGGAAAACGGGTCATTTTCGTGTTGCCACATTGCACACGAATGGCATGAAACTTCCAGAGGCATTTGCAGCAGAAATGCATGTGCACTCAAAAAATTGAATATTGTTCACGGATAGACCCCGTCAAACGCTAGAAATTGGGGGGGATGTCTCTCTTGTGGGTCACGGGGCTGTTAGGGTCGCACAGAAATCCCTTGGAATGGGAAAACGGGTCATTTTCGTGTTGCCACATTGCATACGAACGGCATGAAACTTCCAGAGGCATTTGCAGCAGAAATGCATGTGCACTCAAAAATTGTAATACTTTTTCACGGATAGACCCCGTCAAACGCTAGAAATTGGCGGGATGTCTCTCTTGTGGGTCACGGGGCTGATAGGGTCGCACAGAAATCCCTCGGAATGGGAAAACAGGTCATTTTCGTGTTGCTACATTGCATACGAACGGCATGAAACTTCCAGAGGCATTTGCAGCAGAAATGCATGTGCACTCAAAAAATGTAATATTTTTCACGGATAGACCCCGTCAAATGCTAGAAATTAGCGGGGATATCTCTCTTGTCGGTCACGGGGCTGTTAGGGTCACACAGAAATCCCTCGGAATGGGAAAACGGGTCATTTTCGTGTTGCCACATTGCATACGAATGGCATGAAACTTCCAGAGGCATTTGCAGCAGAAATGCATGTGCACACAAAAACTTTAATATTTTTCACGTATAGACCCCGTCAAACGCTAGAAATTGGCGGGGATGTCTCTCTTGTGGGTCACGGGGCTGTAAGGGTCGCACAGAAATCCCTCGGAATGGGAAAACGGGTCATTTTCGTGTTGCCACATTGCATACGAACGACATGAAACTTCCAGAGGCATTTGCAGCAAAAATGCATGTGCACTCAAAAAATTTAATATTTTTCACGGATAGACCCCGTCAAACGCTAGAAATTGGCGGGGATGTCTCTCTTGTGGGTCACGGGGCAGTTAGGGTCGCACAGACATCCCTCGGAATGGGAAAACGCGTCATTTTCGTGTTGCCACATTGCACACGAATGGCATGAAACTTCCAGAGGCATTTGCAGCAGAAATGCATGTGCACTCAAAAAATTGAATATTGTTCACGGATAGACCCCGTCAAACGCTAGAAATTGGGGGGGATGTCTCTCTTGTGGGTCACGGGGCTGTTAGGGTCGCACAGAAATCCCTCGGAATGGGAAAACGCGTCATTTTCGTGTTGCCACATTGCATACGAACGGCATGAAACTTCCAGAGGCATTTGCAGCAGAAATGCATGTGCACTCAAAAATGTTAATACTTTTTCACGGATAGACCCCGTCAAACGCTAGAAATTGGCGGGATGTCTCTCTTGTGGGTCACTGGGCTGATAGGGTCGCACAGAAATCCCTCGGAATGGGAAAACGGGTCATTTTCGTGTTGCCACATTGCATACGAACGGCATGAAACTTCCAGAGGCATTTGCAGCAGAAATGCATGAGCACTCAAAAACTTTAATATTTTTCACGGAGAGACCCCGTCAAACGCTAAAAATTGGCGGGGATGTCTCTCTTGTGGGTCACTGGGATGTTAGGGTCGCACAGAAATCCCTCGGAATGGGAAAACGAGTAATTTTCGTGTTGCCACATTGCATACGAACGGCATGAAACTTCCAGAGGCATTTGCAGCAGAAATGCATGTGCACTCAAAAAAATTAATATTTTTTACGGATAGACCCCGTCAAACGCTAGAAATTGGCGGGGATGTTTCTCTTGTGGGTCACGGGGCTGTTAGGGTCGCACAGAAATCCCGCGGAATGGGAAAACGGGTCATTTTCGTGTTGCCACATTGCATACGAACGGCATGAAACTTCCAGAGGCATTTGCAGCAGAAATGCATGTGCACTCAAAAATGTTAATACTTTTTCACGGATAGACCCCGTCAAACGCTAGAAATTGGATGGGATGTCTCTCTTGTGGGTCACGGGGCTGTTAGGGTCGCACAGAAATACCCTCGGAATGGGAAAACGGGTCATTTTCGTGTTGCCACATTGCATACGAACGGCATGAAACTTCCAGAGGCATTTGCAGCAGAAATGCATGTGCACTCAAAAAATGTAATATTTTTCACGGATAGACCCCGTCAAACGCTAGAAATTGGCGGGATGTCTCTCTTGTGGGTCACTGGGCTGATAGGGTCGCACAGAAATCCCTCGGAATGGGAAAACGGGTCATTTTCGTGTTGCCACATTGCATACGAACGGCATGAAACTTCCAGAGGCATTTGCAGCAGAAATGCATGAGCACTCAAAAACTTTAATATTTTTCACGGAGAGACCCCGTCAAACGCTAAAAATTGGCGGGGATGTCTCTCTTGTGGGTCACTGGGATGTTAGGGTCGCACAGAAATCCCTCGGAATGGGAAAACGGGTAATTTTCGTGTTGCCACATTGCATACGAACGGCATGAAACTTCCAGAGGCATTTGCAGCAGAAATGCATGTGCACTCAAAAAAATTAATATTTTTCACGGATAGACCCCGTCAAACGCTAGAAATTGGCGGGGATGTCTCTCTTGTGGGTCACGGGGCTGTTAGGGTCGCACAGAAATCCCGCGGAATGGGAAAACGGGTCATTTTCGTGTTGCCACATTGCATACGAACGGCATGAAACTTCCAGAGGCATTTGCAGCAGAAATGCATGTGCACTCAAAAATTTTAATATTTTTCACGGATAGACCCCGTCAAACGCTAGAAATTGGCGGGATGTCTCTCTTGTGGGTCACTGGGCTGATAGGGTCGCACAGAAATCCCTCGGAATGGGAAAACGGGTCATTTTCGTGTTGCCACATTGCATACGAACGGCATGAAACTTCCAGAGGCATTTGCAGCAGAAATGCATGTGCACTCAAAAAAAATAATATTTTTCACGGATAGACCCCGTCAAACACTAGAAATTGGCGGGGATGTCTGTCTTGTGGGTCACGGGGCTGATAGGGTCGCACAGAAATCCCTCGGAATGGGAAAACAGGTCATTTTCGTGTTGCTACATTGCATACGAACTGCATGAAACTTCCAGAGGCATTTGCAGCAGAAATGCATGTGCACTCAAAAAATGTAATATTTTTCACGGATAGACCCCGTCAAACGCTAGAAATTAGCGGGGATATCTCTCTTGTCGGTCACGGGGCTGTTAGGGTCACACAGAAATCCCTCGGAATGGGAAAACGGGTCATTTTCGTGTTGCCACATTGCATACGAATGGCATGAAACTTCCAGAGGCATTTGCAGCAGAAATGCATGTGCACACAAAAAAATTAATATTTTTCACGTATAGACCCCGTCAAACGCTAGAAATTGGCGGGGATGTCTCTCTTGTGGGTCACGGGGCTGTAAGGGTCGCACAGAAATCCCTCGGAATGGGAAAACGGGTCATTTTCGTGTTGCCACATTGCATACGAACGACATGAAACTTCCAGAGGCATTTGCAGCAAAAATGCATGTGCACTCAAAAAATGTTATATTTTTCACGGATAGACCCCGTCAAATGCTAGAAATTGGGGGGGGTGTCTCTCTAGTGGGTCACGGGGCTGTTAGGGTCGCACAGAAATCCCTCGGAATGGGAAAACGCGTCATTTTCGTGTTGCCACATTGCATACGAACGGCATGAAACTTCCAGAGGCATTTGCAGTAGAAATGCATGTGCACTCAAAAATTGTAATACTTTTTCACGGATAGACCCTGTCAAACGCTAGAAATTGGATGGGATGTCTCTCTTGTGGGTCACGGGGCTGTTAGGGTCGCACAGAAATACCCTCGGAATGGGAAAACGGGTCATTTTCGTGTTGCCACATTGCATACGAATGGCATGAAACTTCCAGAGGCATTTGCAGCAGAAATGCATGTGCACTCAAAAAATTTAATATTTTTCACGGATAGACCCCGTCAAACGCTAGAAATTGGCGGGATGTCTCTCTTGTGGGTCACTGGGCTGATAGGGTCGCACAGAAATCCCTCGGAATGGGAAAACGGGTCATTTTCGTGTTGCCACATTGCATACGAACGGCATGAAACTTCCAGAGGCATTTGCAGCAGAAATGCATGAGCACTCAAAAACTTTAATATTTTTCACGGATAGACCCCGTCAAACGCTAGAAATTGGCGGGGATGTCTCTCTTGTGGGTCACGGGGCTGTTAGGGTCACACAGAAATCCCTCGGAATGGGAAAACGGGTCATTTTCGTGTTGCCACATTGCATACGAACGGCATGAAACTTCCAGAGGCATTTGCAGCAGAAATGCATGTGCACACAAAAAATTTAATATTTTTCACGGATAGACCCCGTCAAACGCTAGAAATTGGCGGGATGTCTCTCTTGTGGGTCACTGGGCTGATAGGGTCGCACAGAAATCCCTCGGAATGGGAAAACGGGTCATTTTCGTGTTGCCACATTGCATACGAACGGCATGAAACTTCCAGAGGCATTTGCAGCAGAAATGCATGTGCACTCAAAAAAATTAATATTTTTCACGGATAGACCCCGTCAAACGCTAGAAATTGGCGGGGATGTCTCTCTTGTGGGTCACGGGGCTGTTAGGGTCGCACAGAAATCCCGCGGAATGGGAAAACGGGTCATTTTCGTGTTGCCACATTGCATACGAACGGCATGAAACTTCCAGAGGCATTTGCAGCAGAAATGCATGTGCACTCAA
Organism: Petromyzon marinus; assembly: GCF_048934315.1. NCBI lineage: Eukaryota > Metazoa > Chordata > Hyperoartia > Petromyzontiformes > Petromyzontidae > Petromyzon > Petromyzon marinus. The sequence continues at coordinate 15,546,786 of NC_133699.1, read as the reverse complement.
AAATTTTAATATTTTTCACGGATAGACCCCGTCAAACGCTAGAAATTGGCGGGATGTCTCTCTTGTGGGTCACTGGGCTGATAGGGTCGCACAGAAATCCCTCGGAATGGGAAAACGGGTCATTTTCGTGTTGCCACATTGCATACGAACGGCATGAAACTTCCAGAGGCATTTGCAGCAGAAATGCATGTGCACTCAAAAAAAATAATATTTTTCACGGATAGACCCCGTCAAACACTAGAAATTGGCGGGGATGTCTGTCTTGTGGGTCACGGGGCTGATAGGGTCGCACAGAAATCCCTCGGAATGGGAAAACAGGTCATTTTCGTGTTGCTACATTGCATACGAACTGCATGAAACTTCCAGAGGCATTTGCAGCAGAAATGCATGTGCACTCAAAAAATGTAATATTTTTCACGGATAGACCCCGTCAAACGCTAGAAATTAGCGGGGATATCTCTCTTGTCGGTCACGGGGCTGTTAGGGTCACACAGAAATCCCTCGGAATGGGAAAACGGGTCATTTTCGTGTTGCCACATTGCATACGAATGGCATGAAACTTCCAGAGGCATTTGCAGCAGAAATGCATGTGCACACAAAAAAATTAATATTTTTCACGTATAGACCCCGTCAAACGCTAGAAATTGGCGGGGATGTCTCTCTTGTGGGTCACGGGGCTGTAAGGGTCGCACAGAAATCCCTCGGAATGGGAAAACGGGTCATTTTCGTGTTGCCACATTGCATACGAACGACATGAAACTTCCAGAGGCATTTGCAGCAAAAATGCATGTGCACTCAAAAAATGTTATATTTTTCACGGATAGACCCCGTCAAATGCTAGAAATTGGGGGGGGTGTCTCTCTAGTGGGTCACGGGGCTGTTAGGGTCGCACAGAAATCCCTCGGAATGGGAAAACGCGTCATTTTCGTGTTGCCACATTGCATACGAACGGCATGAAACTTCCAGAGGCATTTGCAGTAGAAATGCATGTGCACTCAAAAATTGTAATACTTTTTCACGGATAGACCCCGTCAAACGCTAGAAATTGGATGGGATGTCTCTCTTGTGGGTCACGGGGCTGTTAGGGTCGCACAGAAATACCCTCGGAATGGGAAAACGGGTCATTTTCGTGTTGCCACATTGCATACGAACGGCATGAAACTTCCAGAGGCATTTGCAGCAGAAATGCATGTGCACTCAAAAAATGTAATATTTTTCACGGATAGACCCCGTCAAACGCTAGAAATTGGCGGGATGTCTCTCTTGTGGGTCACTGGGCTGATAGGGTCGCACAGAAATCCCTCGGAATGGGAAAACGGGTCATTTTCGTGTTGCCACATTGCATACGAACGGCATGAAACTTCCAGAGGCATTTGCAGCAGAAATGCATGAGCACTCAAAAACTTTAATATTTTTCACGGATAGACCCCGTCAAACGCTAGAAATTGGCGGGGATGTCTCTCTTGTGGGTCACGGGGCTGTTAGGGTCACACAGAAATCCCTCGGAATGGGAAAACGGGTCATTTTCGTGTTGCCACATTGCATACGAACGGCATGAAACTTCCAGAGGCATTTGCAGCAGAAATGCATGTGCACACAAAAAATTTAATATTTTTCACGGATAGACCCCGTCAAACGCTAGAAATTGGCGGGATGTCTCTCTTGTGGGTCACTGGGCTGATAGGGTCGCACAGAAATCCCTCGGAATGGGAAAACGGGTCATTTTCGTGTTGCCACATTGCATACGAACGGCATGAAACTTCCAGAGGCATTTGCAGCAGAAATGCATGTGCACTCAAAAAAATTAATATTTTTCACGGATAGACCCCGTCAAACGCTAGAAATTGGCGGGGATGTCTCTCTTGTGGGTCACGGGGCTGTTAGGGTCACACAGAAATCCCTCGGAATGGGAAAACGGGTCATTTTCGTGTTGCCACATTGCATACGAACGGCATGAAACTTCCAGAGGCATTTGCAGCAGAAATGCATGTGTACTCAAAAAAATTAATATTTTTCACGTATAGACCCCGTCAAACGCTAGAAATTGGCGGGGATGTCTCTCTTGTGGGTCACGGGGCTGTTAGGGTCGCACAGAAATCCCTCGGAATGGGAAAACGGGTCATTTTCGTGTTGCCACATTGCATACGAACGGCATGAAACTTCCAGAGGCATTTGCAGCAGAAATGAATGTGCACACAAAATTTTTTAATATTTTTCACGTATAGACCCCGTCAAACGCTATAAATTGGCGGGGATGTCTCTCTTGTGGGTCACGGGGCTGTTAGGGTCGCACAGAAATCCCTCGGAATGGGAAAACGGGTTCTTTTCGTGTTGCCACTTTGCATACGAACGGCATGAAACTTCCAGAGGCATTTGCAGCAGAAATGCATGTGCACTCAAAAAATGTAATATTTTCACGGATAGACCCCATCAAACGCTAGAAATTGGCGGGGATGTCTCTCTTGTGGGTCACGGGGCTGTTAGGGTCGCACAGAAATCCCGCGGAATGGGAAAACGGGTCATTTTCGTGTTGCCACATTGCATACGAATGGCATGAAACTTCCAGAGGCATTTGCGGCAGAAATGCATGTGCACTCAAAAAATGTAATATTTTTCACGGATAGACCCCGTCAAACACTAGAAATTGGCGGGGATATCTCTCTTGTGGGTCACGGGGCTGTTAGGGTCGCACAGAAATCCCTCGGAATGGGAAAACGGGTTATTTTCGTGTTGCCACTTTGCATAGGAACGGCATGAAACTTCCAGAGGCATTTGCAGCAGAAATGCATGTGCACTCAAAAAATGTAATATTTTCACGGATAGACCCCATCAAACGCTAGAAATTGGCGGGGATGTCTCTCTTGTGGGTCACGGGGCTGTTAGGGTCGCACAGAAATCCCGCGGAATGGGAAAACGGGTCATTTTCGTGTTGCCACATTGCATACGAATGGCATGAAACTTCCAGAGGCATTTGCGGCAGAAATGCATGTGCACTCAAAAAATGTAATATTTTTCACGGATAGACCCCGTCAAACACTAGAAATTGGCGGGGATATCTCTCTTGTGGGTCACGGGGCTGTTAGGGTCGCACAGAAATCCCTCGGAATGGGAAAACGGGTTATTTTCGTGTTGCCACTTTGCATAGGAACGGCATGAAACTTCCAGAGGCATTTGCAGCAGAAATGCATGTGCACTCAAAAAATGTAATATTTTCACGGAAAGACCCCATCAAACACTAGAAATTGGCGGGGATGTCTCTCTTGTGGGTCACGGGGCTGTTAGGGTCGCACAGAAATCCCGCGGAATGGGAAAACGGGTCATTTTCGTGTTGCCACATTGCATACGAACGGCATGAAACTTCCAGAGGCATTTGCAGCAGAAATGCATGTGTACTCAAAAAATTTAATATTTTTCACGGATAGACCCCGTCAAACGCTAGAAATTTGCGGGGATATCTCTCTTGTCGGTCACGGGGCTGTTAGGGTCGCACAGAAATCCCTCGGAATGGGAAAACGCGTCATTTTCGTGTTGCCACATTGCACACGAATGGCATGAAACTTCCAGAGGCATTTGCAGCAGAAATGTATGTGCACACAAAAACTTTAATATTTTTCACGTATAGACCCCGTCAAACGCTAGAAATTGGCGGGGATGTCTCTCTTGTGGGTCACGGGGCTGTAAGGGTCGCACAGAAATCCCTCGGAATGGGAAAACGGGTCATTTTCGTGTTGCCACATTGCATACGAACGACATGAAACTTCCAGAGGCATTTGCAGCAAAAATGCATGTGCACTCAAAAAATTTAATATTTTTCACGGATAGACCCCGTCAAACGCTAGAAATTGGCGGGGATGTCTCTCTTGTGGGTCACGGGGCAGTTAGGGTCGCACAGACATCCCTCGGAATGGGAAAACGCGTCATTTTCGTGTTGCCACATTGCACACGAATGGCATGAAACTTCCAGAGGCATTTGCAGCAGAAATGCATGTGCACTCAAAAAATTGAATATTGTTCACGGATAGACCCCGTCAAACGCTAGAAATTGGGGGGGATGTCTCTCTTGTGGGTCACGGGGCTGTTAGGGTCGCACAGAAATCCCTCGGAATGGGAAAACGCGTCATTTTCGTGTTGCCACATTGCATACGAACGGCATGAAACTTCCAGAGGCATTTGCAGCAGAAATGCATGTGCACACAAAAACTTTAATATTTTTCACGTATAGACCCCGTCAAACGCTAGAAATTGGCGGGGATGTCTCTCTTGTGGGTCACGGGGATGTAAGGGTCGCACAGAAATCCCTCGGAATGGGAAAACGGGTCATTTTCGTGTTGCCACATTGCATACGAACGACATGAAACTTCCAGAGGCATTTGCAGCAAAAATGCATGTGCACTCAAAAAATTTAATATTTTTCACGGATAGACCCCGTCAAACGCTAGAAATTGGCGGGGATGTCTCTCTTGTGGGTCACGGGGCAGTTAGGGTCGCACAGACATCCCTCGGAATGGGAAAACGCGTCATTTTCGTGTTGCCACATTGCACACGAATGGCATGAAACTTCCAGAGGCATTTGCAGCAGAAATGCATGTGCACTCAAAAAATTGAATATTGTTCACGGATAGACCCCGTCAAACGCTAGAAATTGGGGGGGATGTCTCTCTTGTGGGTCACGGGGCTGTTAGGGTCGCACAGAAATCCCTCGGAATGGGAAAACGCGTCATTTTCGTGTTGCCACATTGCATACGAACGGCATGAAACTTCCAGAGGCATTTGCAGCAGAAATGCATGTGCACTCAAAAATGTTAATACTTTTTCACGGATAGACCCCGTCAAACGCTAGAAATTGGCGGGATGTCTCTCTTGTGGGTCACTGGGCTGATAGGGTCGCACAGAAATCCCTCGGAATGGGAAAACGGGTCATTTTCGTGTTGCCACATTGCATACGAACGGCATGAAACTTCCAGAGGCATTTGCAGCAGAAATGCATGAGCACTCAAAAACTTTAATATTTTTCACGGAGAGACCCCGTCAAACGCTAAAAATTGGCGGGGATGTCTCTCTTGTGGGTCACTGGGATGTTAGGGTCGCACAGAAATCCCTCGGAATGGGAAAACGAGTAATTTTCGTGTTGCCACATTGCATACGAACGGCATGAAACTTCCAGAGGCATTTGCAGCAGAAATGCATGTGCACTCAAAAAAATTAATATTTTTTACGGATAGACCCCGTCAAACGCTAGAAATTGGCGGGGATGTCTCTCTTGTGGGTCACGGGGCTGTTAGGGTCGCACAGAAATCCCGCGGAATGGGAAAACGGGTCATTTTCGTGTTGCCACATTGCATACGAACGGCATGAAACTTCCAGAGTCATTTGCAGCAGAAATGCATGTGCACTCAAAAATGTTAATACTTTTTCACGGATAGACCCCGTCAAACGCTAGAAATTGGATGGGATGTCTCTCTTGTGGGTCACGGGGCTGTTAGGGTCGCACAGAAATACCCTCGGAATGGGAAAACGGGTCATTTTCGTGTTGCCACATTGCATACGAACGGCATGAAACTTCCAGAGGCATTTGCAGCAGAAATGCATGTGCACTCAAAAAATGTAATATTTTTCACGGATAGACCCCGTCAAACGCTAGAAATTGGCGGGATGTCTCTCTTGTGGGTCACTGGGCTGATAGGGTCGCACAGAAATCCCTCGGAATGGGAAAACGGGTCATTTTCGTGTTGCCACATTGCATACGAACGGCATGAAACTTCCAGAGGCATTTGCAGCAGAAATGCATGAGCACTCAAAAACTTTAATATTTTTCACGGAGAGACCCCGTCAAACGCTAAAAATTGGCGGGGATGTCTCTCTTGTGGGTCACTGGGATGTTAGGGTCGCACAGAAATCCCTCGGAATGGGAAAACGGGTAATTTTCGTGTTGCCACATTGCATACGAACGGCATGAAACTTCCAGAGGCATTTGCAGCAGAAATGCATGTGCACTCAAAAAAATTAATATTTTTCCCGATAGACCCCGTCAAACGCTAGAAATTGGCGGGGATGTCTCTCTTGTGGGTCACGGGGCTGTTAGGGTCGCACAGAAATCCCGCGGAATGGGAAAACGGGTCATTTTCGTGTTGCCACATTGCATACGAACGGCATGAAACTTCCAGAGGCATTTGCAGCAGAAATGCATGTGCACTCAAAAATTTTAATATTTTTCACGGATAGACCCCGTCAAACGCTAGAAATTGGCGGGATGTCTCTCTTGTGGGTCACTGGGCTGATAGGGTCGCACAGAAATCCCTCGGAATGGGAAAACGGGTCATTTTCGTGTTGCCACATTGCATACGAACGGCATGAAACTTCCAGAGGCATTTGCAGCAGAAATGCATGTGCACTCAAAAAAAATAATATTTTTCACGGATAGACCCCGTCAAACACTAGAAATTGGCGGGGATGTCTGTCTTGTGGGTCACGGGGCTGATAGGGTCGCACAGAAATCCCTCGGAATGGGAAAACAGGTCATTTTCGTGTTGCTACATTGCATACGAACTGCATGAAACTTCCAGAGGCATTTGCAGCAGAAATGCATGTGCACTCAAAAAATGTAATATTTTTCACGGATAGACCCCGTCAAACGCTAGAAATTAGCGGGGATATCTCTCTTGTCGGTCACGGGGCTGTTAGGGTCACACAGAAATCCCTCGGAATGGGAAAACGGGTCATTTTCGTGTTGCCACATTGCATACGAATGGCATGAAACTTCCAGAGGCATTTGCAGCAGAAATGCATGTGCACACAAAAAAAATAATATTTTTCACGTATAGACCCCGTCAAACGCTAGAAATTGGCGGGGATGTCTCTCTTGTGGGTCACGGGGCTGTAAGGGTCGCACAGAAATCCCTCGGAATGGGAAAACGGGTCATTTTCGTGTTGCCACATTGCATACGAACGACATGAAACTTCCAGAGGCATTTGCAGCAAAAATGCATGTGCACTCAAAAAATGTTATATTTTTCACGGATAGACCCCGTCAAATGCTAGAAATTGGGGGGGGTGTCTCTCTAGTGGGTCACGGGGCTGTTAGGGTCGCACAGAAATCCCTCGGAATGGGAAAACGCGTCATTTTCGTGTTGCCACATTGCATACGAACGGCATGAAACTTCCAGAGGCATTTGCAGTAGAAATGCATGTGCACTCAAAAATTGTAATACTTTTTCACGGATAGACCCCGTCAAACGCTAGAAATTGGATGGGATGTCTCTCTTGTGGGTCACGGGGCTGTTAGGGTCGCACAGAAATACCCTCGGAATGGGAAAACGGGTCATTTTCGTGTTGCCACATTGCATACGAACGGCATGAAACTTCCAGAGGCATTTGCAGCAGAAATGCATGTGCACTCAAAAAATTTAATATTTTTCACGGATAGACCCCGTCAAACGCTAGAAATTGGCGGGATGTCTCTCTTGTGGGTCACTGGGCTGATAGGGTCGCACAGAAATCCCTCGGAATGGGAAAACGGGTCATTTTCGTGTTGCCACATTGCATACGAACGGCATGAAACTTCCAGAGGCATTTGCAGCAGAAATGCATGAGCACTCAAAAACTTTAATATTTTTCACGGATAGACCCCGTCAAACGCTAGAAATTGGCGGGGATGTCTCTCTTGTGGGTCACGGGGCTGTTAGGGTCACACAGAAATCCCTCGGAATGGGAAAACGGGTCATTTTCGTGTTGCCACATTGCATACGAACGGCATGAAACTTCCAGAGGCATTTGCAGCAGAAATGCATGTGCACACAAAAAATTTAATATTTTTCACGGATAGACCCCGTCAAACGCTAGAAATTGGCGGGATGTCTCTCTTGTGGGTCACTGGGCTGATAGGGTCGCACAGAAATCCCTCGGAATGGGAAAACGGGTCATTTTCGTGTTGCCACATTGCATACGAACGGCATGAAACTTCCAGAGGCATTTGCAGCAGAAATGCATGTGCACTCAAAAAAATTAATATTTTTCACGGATAGACCCCGTCAAACGCTAGAAATTGGCGGGGATGTCTCTCTTGTGGGTCACGGGGCTGTTAGGGTCACACAGAAATCCCTCGGAATGGGAAAACGGGTCATTTTCGTGTTGCCACATTGCATACGAACGGCATGAAACTTCCAGAGGCATTTGCAGCAGAAATGCATGTGTACTCAAAAAAATTAATATTTTTCACGTATAGACCCCGTCAAACGCTAGAAATTGGCGGGGATGTCTCTCTTGTGGGTCACGGGGCTGTTAGGGTCGCACAGAAATCCCTCGGAATGGGAAAACGGGTCATTTTCGTGTTGCCACATTGCATACGAACGGCATGAAACTTCCAGAGGCATTTGCAGCAGAAATGCATGTGCACACAAAATTTTTTAATATTTTTCACGTATAGACCCCGTCAAACGCTATAAATTGGCGGGGATGTCTCTCTTGTGGGTCACGGGGCTGTTAGGGTCGCACAGAAATCCCTCGGAATGGGAAAACGGGTTCTTTTCGTGTTGCCACTTTGCATACGAACGGCATGAAACTTCCAGAGGCATTTGCAGCAGAAATGCATGTGCACTCAAAAAATGTAATATTTTCACGGATAGACCCCATCAAACGCTAGAAATTGGCGGGGATGTCTCTCTTGTGGGTCACGGGGCTGTTAGGGTCGCACAGAAATCCCGCGGAATGGGAAAACGGGTCATTTTCGTGTTGCCACATTGCATACGAATGGCATGAAACTTCCAGAGGCATTTGCGGCAGAAATGCATGTGCACTCAAAAAATGTAATATTTTTCACGGATAGACCCCGTCAAACACTAGAAATTGGCGGGGATATCTCTCTTGTGGGTCACGGGGCTGTTAGGGTCGCACAGAAATCCCTCGGAATGGGAAAACGGGTTATTTTCGTGTTGCCACTTTGCATAGGAACGGCATGAAACTTCCAGAGGCATTTGCAGCAGAAATGCATGTGCACTCAAAAAATTTAATATTTTCACGGAAAGACCCCATCAAACACTAGAAATTGGCGGGGATGTCTCTCTTGTGGGTCACGGGGCTGTTAGGGTCGCACAGAAATCCCGCGGAATGGGAAAACGGGTCATTTTCGTGTTGCCACATTGCATACGAACGGCATGAAACTTCCAGAGGCATTTGCAGCAGAAATGCATGTGTACTCAAAAAATTTAATATTTTTCACGGATAGACCCCGTCAAACGCTAGAAATTTGCGGGGATATCTCTCTTGTCGGTCACGGGGCTGTTAGGGTCGCACAGAAATCCCTCGGAATGGGAAAACGGGTTATTTTCGTGTTGCCACTTTGCATAGGAACGGCATGAAACTTCCAGAGGCATTTGCAGCAGAAATGCATGTGCACTCAAAAAATGTAATATTTTCACGGATAGACCCCATCAAACGCTAGAAATTGGCGGGGATGTCTCTCTTGTGGGTCACGGGGCTGTTAGGGTCGCACAGAAATCCCGCGGAATGGGAAAACGGGTCATTTTCGTGTTGCCACATTGCATACGAACGGCATGAAACTTCCAGAGGCATTTGCAGCAGAAATGCATGTGTACTCAAAAAATTTAATATTTTTCACGGATAGACCCCGTCAAACGCTAGAAATTTGCGGGGATATCTCTCCTGTCGGTCACGGGGCTGTTAGGGTCGCACAGAAATCCCTCGGAATGGGAAAACGGGTCATTTTCGTGTTGCCACATTGCATACGAACGGCATGAAACTTCCAGAGGCATTTGCAGCAGAAATGCATGTGCACACAAAAACTTTAATATTTTTCACGTATAGACCCCGTCAAACGCTAGAAATTGGCGGAGATGTCTCTCTTGTGGGTCACGGGGCTGTTAGGGTCGCACAGAAATCCCTCAGAATGGGAAAACGGGTTATTATCGTGTTGCCACTTTGCATACGAACGGCATGAAACTTCCAGAGGCATTTGCAGCAGAAATGCATGTGCACTCAAAAAATGTAATATTTTTCACGGATAGACCCCATTAAACGCTAGAAATTGGCGGGGATGTCTCTCTTGTGGGTCACTGGGCTGATAGGGTCGCACAGAAATCCCTCGGAATGGGAAAACGGATCATTTTCGTGTTGCCACATTGCATATGAACGGCATGAAACTTCCAGAGGCATTTGCAGCAGAAATGCATGAGCACTCAAAAACTTTAATATTTTTCACGGAGAGACCCCGTCAAACGCTAAAAATTGGCGGGGATGTCTCTCTTGTGGGTCACTGGGATGTTAGGGTCGCACAGAAATCCCTCGGAATGGGAAAACGGGTCATTTTCGTGTTGCCACATTGCATACGAACGGCATGAAACTTCCAGAGGCATTTGCAGCAGAAATGCATGTGTACTCAAAAAATTTAATATTTTTCACGGATAGACCCCGTCAAACGCTAGAAATTTGCGGGGATATCTCTCTTGTCGGTCACGGGGCTGTTAGGGTCGCACAGAAATCCCTCGGAATGGGAAAACGGGTTATTTTCGTGTTGCCACTTTGCATAGGAACGGCATGAAACTTCCAGAGGCATTTGCAGCAGAAATGCATGTGCACTCAAAAAATGTAATATTTTCACGGATAGACCCCATCAAACGCTAGAAATTGGCGGGGATGTCTCTCTTGTGGGTCACGGGGCTGTTAGGGTCGCACAGAAATCCCGCGGAATGGGAAAACGGGTCATTTTCGTGTTGCCACATTGCATACGAACGGCATGAAACTTCCAGAGGCATTTGCAGCAGAAATGCATGTGTACTCAAAAAATTTAATATTTTTCACGGATAGACCCCGTCAAACGCTAGAAATTTGCGGGGATATCTCTCCTGTCGGTCACGGGGCTGTTAGGGTCGCACAGAAATCCCTCGGAATGGGAAAACGGGTCATTTTCGTGTTGCCACATTGCATACGAACGGCATGAAACTTCCAGAGGCATTTGCAGCAGAAATGCATGTGCACACAAAAACTTTAATATTTTTCACGTATAGACCCCGTCAAACGCTAGAAATTGGCGGAGATGTCTCTCTTGTGGGTCACGGGGCTGTTAGGGTCGCACAGAAATCCCTCAGAATGGGAAAACGGGTTATTATCGTGTTGCCACTTTGCATACGAACGGCATGAAACTTCCAGAGGCATTTGCAGCAGAAATGCATGTGCACTCAAAAAATGTAATATTTTTCACGGATAGACCCCATTAAACGCTAGAAATTGGCGGGGATGTCTCTCTTGTGGGTCACTGGGCTGATAGGGTCGCACAGAAATCCCTCGGAATGGGAAAACGGATCATTTTCGTGTTGCCACATTGCATATGAACGGCATGAAACTTCCAGAGGCATTTGCAGCAGAAATGCATGAGCACTCAAAAACTTTAATATTTTTCACGGAGAGACCCCGTCAAACGCTAAAAATTGGCGGGGATGTCTCTCTTGTGGGTCACTGGGATGTTAGGGTCGCACAGAAATCCCTCGGAATGGGAAAACGGGTCATTTTTGTTTTGCCACATTGCATACGAACGGCATGAAACTTCCAGAGGCATTTGCAGCAGAAATGCATGTGCACTCAAAAAAATTAATATTTTTCACGGATAGACCCCGTCAAACGCTAGAAATTGGCGGGGATGTCTCTCTTGTGGGTCACGGGGCTGTTAGGGTCGCACAGAAATCCCGCAAAATGGGAAAACGGGTCATTTTCGTGTTGCCACATTGCATACGAACGGCATGAAACTTCCAGAGGCATTTGCAGCAGAAATGCATGTGCACTCAAAAAATTTAATATTTTTCACAAATAGACCCCGTCAAACGCTAGCAATTGGCGGGGATATCTCTCTTGTCGGTCACGGGGCTGTTAGGGTCGCACAGAAATCCCTCGGAATGGGAAAACGGGTCATTTTCGTGTTGCCACATTGCATACGAACGGCATGAAACTTCCAGAGGCATTTGCAGCAGAAATGCATGTGCAAACAAAAACTTTAATATTTTTCACGGATAGACCCCGTCAAACGCTAGAAATTGGCGGGGATGTCTCTCTTGTGGGTCACGGGGCTGTTAGGGTCGCACAGAAATCCCTCAGAATGGGAAAACGGGTTATTTTCGTGTTGCCACATTGCATACGAACGGCATGAAACTTCCAGAGGCATTTGCAGCAGAAATGCATGTGCACTCAAAAAAATTAATATTTTTCACGGATAGACCCCGTCAAACACTAGAAATTGGCGGGGATGTCTCTCTTGTGGGTCACGGGGCTGTTAGGGTCGCACAGAAATCCCTCAGAATGGGAAAACGGGTTATTTTCGTGTTGCCACATTGCATACGAACGGCATGAAACTTCCAGAGGCATTTGCAGCAGAAATGCATGTGCACTCAAAAAAATTAATATTTTTCACGGATAGACCCTGTCAAACACTAGAAATTGGCGGGGATGTCTCTCTTTTGGGTCACGGGGCTGATAAGGCCGCACAGAAATCCCTCGGAATGGGAAAACAGGTCATTTTCGTGTTGCTACATTGCATACGAACGGCATGAAACTTCCAGAGGCATTTGCAGAAGAAATGCATGTGCACTCAAAAAATGTAATATTTTTTCACGGATAGACCCCGTCAAACGCTAGAAATTGGCGGGGATATCTCTCTTGTGGGTCACGGGGCTGTTAGGGTCGCACAGAAATCCCTCGGAATGGGAAAACGGGTTATTTTCGTGTTGCCACTTTGCATAGGAACGGCATGAAACTTCCAGAGGCATTTGCAGCAGAAATGCATGTGCACTCAAAAAATTTAATATTTTCACGGAAAGACCCCATCAAACACTAGAAATTGGCGGGGATGTCTCTCTTGTGGGTCACGGGGCTGTTAGGGTCGCACAGAAATCCCGCGGAATGGGAAAACGGGTCATTTTCGTGTTGCCACATTGCATACGAACGGCATGAAACTTCCAGAGGCATTTGCAGCAGAAATGCATGTGTACTCAAAAAATTATATATTTTTCACGGATAGACCCCGTCAAACGCTAGAAATTTGCGGGGATATCTCTCTTGTCGGTCACGGGGCTGTTAGGGTCGCACAGAAATCCCTCGGAATGGGAAAACGGGTTATTTTCGTGTTGCCACTTTGCATAGGAACGGCATGAAACTTCCAGAGGCATTTGCAGCAGAAATGCATGTGCACTCAAAAAATGTAATATTTTCACGGATAGACCCCATCAAACGCTAGAAATTGGCGGGGATGTCTCTCTTGTGGGTCACGGGGCTGTTAGGGTCGCACAGAAATCCCGCGGAATGGGAAAACGGGTCATTTTCGTGTTGCCACATTGCATACGAACGGCATGAAACTTCCAGAGGCATTTGCAGCAGAAATGCATGTGTACTGAAAAAATTTAATGTTTTTCACGGATAGACCCCGTCAAACGCTAGAAATTTGCGGGGATATCTCTCCTGTCGGTCACGGGGCTGTTAGGGTCGCACAGAAATCCCTCGGAATGGGAAAACGGGTCATTTTCGTGTTGCCACATTGCATACGAATGGCATGAAACTTCCAGAGGCATTTGCAGCAGAAATGCATGTGCACACAAAAACTTTAATATTTTTCACGTATAGACCCCGTCAAACGCTAGAAATTGGCGGAGATGTCTCTCTTGTGGGTCACGGGGCTGTTAGGGTCGCACAGAAATCCCTCGGAATGGGAAAACGGGTTATTATCGTGTTGCCACTTTGCATACGAATGGCATGAAACTTCCAGAGGCATTTGCAGCAGAAATGCATGTGCACTCAAAAAATGTAATATTTTTCACGGATAGACCCCATTAAACGCTAGAAATTGGCGGGGATGTCTCTCTTGTGGGTCACTGGGCTGATAGGGTCGCACAGAAATCCCTCGGAATGGGAAAACGGATCATTTTTGTGTTGCCACATTGCATATGAACGGCATGAAACTTCCAGAGGCATTTGCAGCAGAAATGCATGAGCACTCAAAAACTTTAATATTTTTCACGGAGAGACCCCGTCAAACGCTAAAAATTGGCGGGGATGTCTCTCTTGTGGGTCACTGGGATGTTAGGGTCGCACAGAAATCCCTCGGAATGGGAAAACGGGTCATTTTCGTGTTGCCACATTGCATACGAACGGCATGAAACTTCCAGAGGCATTTGCAGCAGAAATGCATGTGCAAACAAAAACTTTAATATTTTTCACGGATAGACCCCGTCAAACGCTAGAAATTGGCGGGGATGTCTCTCTTGTGGGTCACGGGGCTGTTAGGGTCGCACAGAAATCCCTCAGAATGGGAAAACGGGTTATTTTCGTGTTGCCACATTGCATACGAACGGCATGAAACTTCCAGAGGCATTTGCAGCAGAAATGCATGTGCACTCAAAAAAATTAATATTTTTCACGGAGAGACCCCGTCAAACGCTAAAAATTGGCGGGGATGTCTCTCTTGTGGGTCACTGGGATGTTAGGGTCGCACAGAAATCCCTCGGAATGGGAAAACGGGTCATTTTTGTTTTGCCACATTGCATACGAACGGCATGAAACTTCCAGAGGCATTTGCAGCAGAAATGCATGTGCACTCAAAAAAATTAATATTTTTCACGGATAGACCCCGTCAAACGCTAGAAATTGGTGGGGATGTCTCTCTTGTGGGTCACGGGGCTGTTAGGGTCGCACAGAAATCCCGCAAAATGGGAAAACGGGTCATTTTCGTGTTGCCACATTGCATACGAACGGCATGAAACTTCCAGAGGCATTTGCAGCAGAAATGCATGTGCACTCAAAAAATTTAATATTTTTCACAAATAGACCCCGTCAAACGCTAGCAATTGGCGGGGATATCTCTCTTGTCGGTCACGGGGCTGTTAGGGTCGCACAGAAATCCCTCGGAATGGGAAAACGGGTCATTTTCGTGTTGCCACATTGCATACGAACGGCATGAAACTTCCAGAGGCATTTGCAGCAGAAATGCATGTGCAAACAAAAACTTTAATATTTTTCACGGATAGACCCCGTCAAACGCTAGAAATTGGCGGGGATGTCTCTCTTGTGGGTCACGGGGCTGTTAGGGTCGCACAGAAATCCCTCAGAATGGGAAAACGGGTTATTTTCGTGTTGCCACATTGCATACGAACGGCATGAAACTTCCAGAGGCATTTGCAGCAGAAATGCATGTGCACTCAAAAAAATTAATATTTTTCACGGATAGACCCCGTCAAACACTAGAAATTGGCGGGGATGTCTCTCTTGTGGGTCACGGGGCTGTTAGGGTCGCACAGAAATCCCTCAGAATGGGAAAACGGGTTATTTTCGTGTTGCCACATTGCATACGAACGGCATGAAACTTCCAGAGGCATTTGCAGCAGAAATGCATGTGCACTCAAAAAAATTAATATTTTTCACGGATAGACCCTGTCAAACACTAGAAATTGGCGGGGATGTCTCTCTTTTGGGTCACGGGGCTGATAAGGCCGCACAGAAATCCCTCGGAATGGGAAAACAGGTCATTTTCGTGTTGCTACATTGCATACGAACGGCATGAAACTTCCAGAGGCATTTGCAGAAGAAATGCATGTGCACTCAAAAAATGTAATATTTTTTCACGGATAGACCCCGTCAAACGCTAGAAATTGGCGGGGATATCTCTCTTGTGGGTCACGGGGCTGTTAGGGTCGCACAGAAATCCCTCGGAATGGGAAAACGGGTTATTTTCGTGTTGCCACTTTGCATAGGAACGGCATGAAACTTCCAGAGGCATTTGCAGCAGAAATGCATGTGCACTCAAAAAATTTAATATTTTCACGGAAAGACCCCATCAAACACTAGAAATTGGCGGGGATGTCTCTCTTGTGGGTCACGGGGCTGTTAGGGTCGCACAGAAATCCCGCGGAATGGGAAAACGGGTCATTTTCGTGTTGCCACATTGCATACGAACGGCATGAAACTTCCAGAGGCATTTGCAGCAGAAATGCATGTGTACTCAAAAAATTATATATTTTTCACGGATAGACCCCGTCAAACGCTAGAAATTTGCGGGGATATCTCTCTTGTCGGTCACGGGGCTGTTAGGGTCGCACAGAAATCCCTCGGAATGGGAAAACGGGTTATTTTCGTGTTGCCACTTTGCATAGGAACGGCATGAAACTTCCAGAGGCATTTGCAGCAGAAATGCATGTGCACTCAAAAAATGTAATATTTTCACGGATAGACCCCATCAAACGCTAGAAATTGGCGGGGATGTCTCTCTTGTGGGTCACGGGGCTGTTAGGGTCGCACAGAAATCCCGCGGAATGGGAAAACGGGTCATTTTCGTGTTGCCACATTGCATACGAACGGCATGAAACTTCCAGAGGCATTTGCAGCAGAAATGCATGTGTACTGAAAAAATTTAATGTTTTTCACGGATAGACCCCGTCAAACGCTAGAAATTTGCGGGGATATCTCTCCTGTCGGTCACGGGGCTGTTAGGGTCGCACAGAAATCCCTCGGAATGGGAAAACGGGTCATTTTCGTGTTGCCACATTGCATACGAACGGCATGAAACTTCCAGAGGCATTTGCAGCAGAAATGCATGTGCACACAAAAACTTTAATATTTTTCACGTATAGACCCCGTCAAACGCTAGAAATTGGCGGAGATGTCTCTCTTGTGGGTCACGGGGCTGTTAGGGTCGCACAGAAATCCCTCGGAATGGGAAAACGGGTTATTATCGTGTTGCCACTTTGCATACGAATGGCATGAAACTTCCAGAGGCATTTGCAGCAGAAATGCATGTGCACTCAAAAAATGTAATATTTTTCACGGATAGACCCCATTAAACGCTAGAAATTGGCGGGGATGTCTCTCTTGTGGGTCACTGGGCTGATAGGGTCGCACAGAAATCCCTCGGAATGGGAAAACGGATCATTTTCGTGTTGCCACATTGCATATGAACGGCATGAAACTTCCAGAGGCATTTGCAGCAGAAATGCATGAGCACTCAAAAACTTTAATATTTTTCACGGAGAGACCCCGTCAAACGCTAAAAATTGGCGGGGATGTCTCTCTTGTGGGTCACTGGGATGTTAGGGTCGCACAGAAATCCCTCGGAATGGGAAAACGGGTCATTTTCGTGTTGCCACATTGCATACGAACGGCATGAAACTTCCAGAGGCATTTGCAGCAGAAATGCATGTGCACACAAAAACTTTAATATTTTTCACGTATAGACCCCGTCAAACGCTAGAAATTGGCGGAGATGTCTCTCTTGTGGGTCACGGGGCTGTTAGGGTCGCACAGAAATCCCTCGGAATGGGAAAACGGGTTATTATCGTGTTGCCACTTTGCATACGAATGGCATGAAACTTCCAGAGGCATTTGCAGCAGAAATGCATGTGCACTCAAAAAATGTAATATTTTTCACGGATAGACCCCATTAAACGCTAGAAATTGGCGGGGATGTCTCTCTTGTGGGTCACTGGGCTGATAGGGTCGCACAGAAATCCCTCGGAATGGGAAAACGGATCATTTTCGTGTTGCCACATTGCATATGAACGGCATGAAACTTCCAGAGGCATTTGCAGCAGAAATGCATGAGCACTCAAAAACTTTAATATTTTTCACGGAGAGACCCCGTCAAACGCTAAAAATTGGCGGGGATGTCTCTCTTGTGGGTCACTGGGATGTTAGGGTCGCACAGAAATCCCTCGGAATGGGAAAACGGGTCATTTTCGTGTTGCCACATTGCATACGAACGGCATGAAACTTCCAGAGGCATTTGCAGCAGAAATGCATGTGCAAACAAAAACTTTAATATTTTTCACGGATAGACCCCGTCAAACGCTAGAAATTGGCGGGGATGTCTCTCTTGTGGGTCACGGGGCTGTTAGGGTCGCACAGAAATCCCTCAGAATGGGAAAACGGGTTATTTTCGTGTTGCCACATTGCATACGAACGGCATGAAACTTCCAGAGGCATTTGCAGCAGAAATGCATGTGCACTCAAAAAAATTAATATTTTTCACGGATAGACCCCGTCAAACACTAGAAATTGGCGGGGATGTCTCTCTTGTGGGTCACGGGGCTGTTAGGGTCGCACAGAAATCCCTCAGAATGGGAAAACGGGTTATTTTCGTGTTGCCACATTGCATACGAATGGCATGAAACTTCCAGAGGCATTTGCAGCAGAAATGCATGTGCACTCAAAAAAATTAATATTTTTCACGGATAGACCCCGTCAAACACTAGAAATTGGTGGGGATGTCTCTCTTTTGGGTCACGGGGCTGATAAGGCCGCACAGAAATCCCTCGGAATGGGAAAACAGGTCATTTTCGTGTTGCTACATTGCATACGAACGGCATGAAACTTCCAGAGGCATTTGCAGAAGAAATGCATGTGCACTCAAAAAATGTAATATTTTTTCACGGATAGACCCCGTCAAACGCTAGAAATTGGCGGGGATATCTCTCTTGTCGGTCAAGGGGCTGTTAGGGTCACACAGAAATCCCTCGGAATGGGAAAACGGATCATTTTCGTGTTGCCACATTGTATACGAACGGCATGAAACTTCCAGAGGCATTTGCAGCAGAAATGCATGTGCACACAAAAACTTTAATTTTTTTTCACGTATAGACCCCGTCAAACGCTAGAAATTGGAGGGGATGTCTCTCTTGTGGGTCACAGGGCTGTTAGGGTCGCACAGAAATCCCTCGGAATGGGAAAACGCGTCATTTTCGTGTTGCCACATTGCACACGAATGGCATGAAACTTCCAAAGGCATTTGCAGCAGAAATGCATGTGCACTCAAAAAATTGAATATTGTTCACGGATATACCCCATCAAATGCTAGAAATTGGGGGGGATGTCTCTCTTGTGGGTCACGGGGCTGTTAGGGTCGCACAGAAATCCCTCGGAATGGGAAAACGGGTTATTTTCGTGTTGCCACTTTGCATACGAACGGCATGAAACTTCCAGAGGCATTTGCAGCAGAAATGCATGTGCACTCAAAAAATGTAATATTTTCACGGATAGACCCCATCAAACGCTAGAAATTGGCGGGGATGTCTCTCTTGTGGGTCACGGGGCTG
The DNA here is from genome assembly GCF_048934315.1 of Petromyzon marinus. Classification (NCBI taxonomy): domain Eukaryota; kingdom Metazoa; phylum Chordata; class Hyperoartia; order Petromyzontiformes; family Petromyzontidae; genus Petromyzon; species Petromyzon marinus. Next base: position 15,527,713 of record NC_133699.1, on the reverse strand, counting down.
TTAGGGTCGCACAGAAATCCCGCGGAATGGGAAAACGGGTCATTTTCGTGTTGCCACATTGCATACGAATGGCATGAAACTTCCAGAGGCATTTGCGGCAGAAATGCATGTGCACTCAAAAAATGTAATATTTTTCACGGATAGACCCCGTCAAACACTAGAAATTGGCGGGGATTTCTCTCTTGTTGGTCACGGGGCTGTTAGGGTCGCACAGAAATCCCTCGGAATGGGAAAACGGGTTATTTTCGTGTTGCCACTTTGCATAGGAACGGCATGAAACTTCCAGAGGCATTTGCAGCAGAAATGCATGTGCACTCAAAAATGTAATATTTTCACGGAAAGACCCCATCAAACACTAGAAATTGGCGGGGATGTCTCTCTTGTGGGTCACGGGGCTGTTAGGGTCGTACAGAAATCCCGCGGAATGGGAAAACGGGTCATTTTCGTGTTGCCACATTGCATACGAACGGCATGAAACTTCCAGAGGCATTTGCAGCAGAAATGCATGTGTACTCAAAAAATTTAATATTTTTCACGGATAGACCCCGTCAAACGCTAGAAATTTGCGGGGATATCTCTCTTGTCGGTCACGGGGCTGTTAGGGTCGCACAGAAATCCCTCGGAATGGGAAAACGGGTTATTTTCGTGTTGCACTTTGCATAGGAACGGCATGAAACTTCCAGAGGCATTTGCAGCAGAAATGCATGTGCACTCAAAAAATGTAATATTTTCACGGATAGACCCCATCAAACGCTAGAAATTGGCGGGGATGTCTCTCTTGTGGGTCACGGGGCTGTTAGGGTCGCACAGAAATCCCTCGGAATGGGAAAACGGGTTATTATCGTGTTGCCACTTTGCATACGAACGGCATGAAACTTCCAGAGGCATTTGCAGCAGAAATGCATGTGCACTCAAAAAATGTAATATTTTTCACGGATAGACCCCATCAAACGCTAGAAATTGTCGGGGATGTCTCTCTTGTGGGTCACTGGGCTGATAGGGTCGCACAGAAATCCCTCGGAATGGGAAAACGGGTCATTTCCGTGTTGCCACATTGCATATGAACGGCATGAAACTTCCAGAGGCATTTGCAGCAGAAATGCATGAGCACTCAAAAACTTTAATATTTTTCACGGAGAGACCCCGTCAAACGCTAAAAATTGGCGGGGATGTCTCTCTTGTGGGTCACGGGGCTGTTAGGGTCGCACAGAAATCCCGCAAAATGGGAAAACGGGTCATTTTCGTGTTGCCACATTGCATACGAACGGCATGAAACTTCCAGAGGCATTTGCAGCAGAAATGCATGTGCACTCAAAAAATTTAATATTTTTCACAAATAGACCCCGTCAAACGCTAGCAATTGGCGGGGATATCTCTCTTGTCGGTCACGGGGCTGTTAGGGTCGCACAGAAATCCCTCGGAATGGGAAAACGGGTCATTTTCGTGTTGCCACATTGCATACGAACGGCATGAAACTTCCAGAGGCATTTGCAGCAGAAATGCATGTGCAAACAAAAACTTTAATATTTTTCACGGATAGACCCCGTCAAACGCTAGAAATTGGCGGGGATGTCTCTCTTGTGGGTCACGGGGCTGTTAGGGTCGCACAGAAATCCCTCGGAATGGGAAAACGGGTCATTTTCGTGTTGCCACATTGCATACGAACGGCATGAAACTTCCAGAGGCATTTGCAGCAGAAATGCATGAGCACTCAAAAACTTTAATATTTTTCACGGAGAGACCCCGTCAAACGCTAAAAATTGGCGGGGATGTCTCTCTTGTGGGTCACTGGGATGTTAGGGTCGCACAGAAATCCCTCGGAATGGGAAAACGGGTAATTTTCGTGTTGCCACATTGCATACGAACGGCATGAAACTTCCAGAGGCATTTGCAGCAGAAATGCATGTGCACTCAAAAAAATTAATATTTTTCACGGATAGACCCCGTCAAACGCTAGAAATTGGCGGGGATGTCTCTCTTGTGGGTCACGGGGCTGTTAGGGTCGCACAGAAATCCCGCGGAATGGGAAAACGGGTCATTTTCGTGTTGCCACATTGCATACGAACGGCATGAAACTTCCAGAGGCATTTGCAGCAGAAATGCATGTGCACTCAAAAATTTTAATATTTTTCACGGATAGACCCCGTCAAACGCTAGAAATTGGCGGGATGTCTCTCTTGTGGGTCACTGGGCTGATAGGGTCGCACAGAAATCCCTCGGAATGGGAAAACGGGTCATTTTCGTGTTGCCACATTGCATACGAACGGCATGAAACTTCCAGAGGCATTTGCAGCAGAAATGCATGTGCACTCAAAAAAAATAATATTTTTCACGGATAGACCCCGTCAAACACTAGAAATTGGCGGGGATGTCTGTCTTGTGGGTCACGGGGCTGATAGGGTCGCACAGAAATCCCTCGGAATGGGAAAACAGGTCATTTTCGTGTTGCTACATTGCATACGAACTGCATGAAACTTCCAGAGGCATTTGCAGCAGAAATGCATGTGCACTCAAAAAATGTAATATTTTTCACGGATAGACCCCGTCAAACGCTAGAAATTAGCGGGGATATCTCTCTTGTCGGTCACGGGGCTGTTAGGGTCACACAGAAATCCCTCGGAATGGGAAAACGGGTCATTTTCGTGTTGCCACATTGCATACGAATGGCATGAAACTTCCAGAGGCATTTGCAGCAGAAATGCATGTGCACACAAAAAAATTAATATTTTTCACGTATAGACCCCGTCAAACGCTAGAAATTGGCGGGGATGTCTCTCTTGTGGGTCACGGGGCTGTAAGGGTCGCACAGAAATCCCTCGGAATGGGAAAACGGGTCATTTTCGTGTTGCCACATTGCATACGAACGACATGAAACTTCCAGAGGCATTTGCAGCAAAAATGCATGTGCACTCAAAAAATGTTATATTTTTCACGGATAGACCCAGTCAAATGCTAGAAATTGGGGGGGGTGTCTCTCTAGTGGGTCACGGGGCTGTTAGGGTCGCACAGAAATCCCTCGGAATGGGAAAACGCGTCATTTTCGTGTTGCCACATTGCATACGAACGGCATGAAACTTCCAGAGGCATTTGCAGTAGAAATGCATGTGCACTCAAAAATTGTAATACTTTTTCACGGATAGACCCCGTCAAACGCTAGAAATTGGATGGGATGTCTCTCTTGTGGGTCACGGGGCTGTTAGGGTCGCACAGAAATACCCTCGGAATGGGAAAACGGGTCATTTTCGTGTTGCCACATTGCATACGAACGGCATGAAACTTCCAGAGGCATTTGCAGCAGAAATGCATGTGCACTCAAAAAATTTAATATTTTTCACGGATAGACCCCGTCAAACGCTAGAAATTGGCGGGATGTCTCTCTTGTGGGTCACTGGGCTGATAGGGTCGCACAGAAATCCCTCGGAATGGGAAAACGGGTCATTTTCGTGTTGCCACATTGCATACGAACGGCATGAAACTTCCAGAGGCATTTGCAGCAGAAATGCATGAGCACTCAAAAACTTTAATATTTTTCACGGATAGACCCCGTCAAACGCTAGAAATTGGCGGGGATGTCTCTCTTGTGGGTCACGGGGCTGTTAGGGTCACACAGAAATCCCTCGGAATGGGAAAACGGGTCATTTTCGTGTTGCCACATTGCATACGAACGGCATGAAACTTCCAGAGGCATTTGCAGCAGAAATGCATGTGCACACAAAAAATTTAATATTTTTCACGGATAGACCCCGTCAAACGCTAGAAATTGGCGGGATGTCTCTCTTGTGGGTCACTGGGCTGATAGGGTCGCACAGAAATCCCTCGGAATGGGAAAACGGGTCATTTTCGTGTTGCCACATTGCATACGAACGGCATGAAACTTCCAGAGGCATTTGCAGCAGAAATGCATGTGCACTCAAAAAAATTAATATTTTTCACGGATAGACCTCGTCAAACGCTAGAAATTGGCGGGGATGTCTCTCTTGTGGGTCACGGGGCTGTTAGGGTCACACAGAAATCCCTCGGAATGGGAAAACGGGTCATTTTCGTGTTGCCACATTGCATACGAACGGCATGAAACTTCCAGAGGCATTTGCAGCAGAAATGCATGTGTACTCAAAAAAATTAATATTTTTCACGTATAGACCCCGTCAAACGCTAGAAATTGGCGGGGATGTCTCTCTTGTGGGTCACGGGGCTGTTAGGGTCGCACAGAAATCCCTCGGAATGGGAAAACGGGTCATTTTCGTGTTGCCACATTGCATACGAACGGCATGAAACTTCCAGAGGCATTTGCAGCAGAAATGCATGTGCACACAAAATTTTTTAATATTTTTCACGTATAGACCCCGTCAAACGCTATAAATTGGCGGGGATGTCTCTCTTGTGGGTCACGGGGCTGTTAGGGTCGCACAGAAATCCCTCGGAATGGGAAAACGGGTTCTTTTCGTGTTGCCACTTTGCATACGAACGGCATGAAACTTCCAGAGGCATTTGCAGCAGAAATGCATGTGCACTCAAAAAATGTAATATTTTCACGGATAGACCCCATCAAACGCTAGAAATTGGCGGGGATGTCTCTCTTGTGGGTCACGGGGCTGTTAGGGTCGCACAGAAATCCCGCGGAATGGGAAAACGGGTCATTTTCGTGTTGCCACATTGCATACGAATGGCATGAAACTTCCAGAGGCATTTGCGGCAGAAATGCATGTGCACTCAAAAAATGTAATATTTTTCACGGATAGACCCCGTCAAACACTAGAAATTGGCGGGGATATCTCTCTTGTGGGTCACGGGGCTGTTAGGGTCGCACAGAAATCCCTCGGAATGGGAAAACGGGTTATTTTCGTGTTGCCACTTTGCATAGGAACGGCATGAAACTTCCAGAGGCATTTGCAGCAGAAATGCATGTGCACTCAAAAAATTTAATATTTTCACGGAAAGACCCCATCAAACACTAGAAATTGGCGGGGATGTCTCTCTTGTGGGTCACGGGGCTGTTAGGGTCGCACAGAAATCCCGCGGAATGGGAAAACGGGTCATTTTCGTGTTGCCACATTGCATACGAACGGCATGAAACTTCCAGAGGCATTTGCAGCAGAAATGCATGTGTACTCAAAAAATTTAATATTTTTCACGGATAGACCCCGTCAAACGCTAGAAATTTGCGGGGATATCTCTCTTGTCGGTCACGGGGCTGTTAGGGTCGCACAGAAATCCCTCGGAATGGGAAAACGGGTTATTTTCGTGTTGCCACTTTGCATAGGAATGGCATGAAACTTCCAGAGGCATTTGCAGCAGAAATGCATGTGCACTCAAAAAATGTAATATTTTCACGGATAGACCCCATCAAACGCTAGAAATTGGCGGGGATGTCTCTCTTGTGGGTCACGGGGCTGTTAGGGTCGCACAGAAATCCCGCGGAATGGGAAAACGGGTCATTTTCGTGTTGCCACATTGCATACGAACGGCATGAAACTTCCAGAGGCATTTGCAGCAGAAATGCATGTGTACTCAAAAAATTTAATATTTTTCACGGATAGACCCCGTCAAACGCTAGAAATTTGCGGGGATATCTCTCCTGTCGGTCACGGGGCTGTTAGGGTCGCACAGAAATCCCTCGGAATGGGAAAACGGGTCATTTTCGTGTTGCCACATTGCATACGAACGGCATGAAACTTCCAGAGGCATTTGCAGCAGAAATGCATGTGCACACAAAAACTTTAATATTTTTCACGTATAGACCCCGTCAAACGCTAGAAATTGGCGGAGATGTCTCTCTTGTGGGTCACGGGGCTGTTAGGGTCGCACAGAAATCCCTCGGAATGGGAAAACGGGTTATTATCGTGTTGCCACTTTGCATACGAACGGCATGAAACTTCCAGAGGCATTTGCAGCAGAAATGCATGTGCACTCAAAAAATGTAATATTTTTCACGGATAGACCCCATTAAACGCTAGAAATTGGCGGGGATGTCTCTCTTGTGGGTCACTGGGCTGATAGGGTCGCACAGAAATCCCTCGGAATGGGAAAACGGATCATTTTCGTGTTGCCACATTGCATATGAACGGCATGAAACTTCCAGAGGCATTTGCAGCAGAAATGCATGAGCACTCAAAAACTTTAATATTTTTCACGGAGAGACCCCGTCAAACGCTAAAAATTGGCGGGGATGTCTCTCTTGTGGGTCACTGGGATGTTAGGGTCGCACAGAAATCCCTCGGAATGGGAAAACGGGTCATTTTTGTTTTGCCACATTGCATACGAACGGCATGAAACTTCCAGAGGCATTTGCAGCAGAAATGCATGTGCACTCAAAAAAATTAATATTTTTCACGGATAGACCCCGTCAAACGCTAGAAATTGGCGGGGATGTCTCTCTTGTGGGTCACGGGGCTGTTAGGGTCGCACAGAAATCCCGCAAAATGGGAAAACGGGTCATTTCGTGTTGCCACATTGCATACGAACGGCATGAAACTTCCAGAGGCATTTGCAGCAGAAATGCATGTGCACTCAAAAAATTTAATATTTTTCACAAATAGACCCCGTCAAACGCTAGCAATTGGCGGGGATATCTCTCTTGTCGGTCACGGGGCTGTTAGGGTCGCACAGAAATCCCTCGGAATGGGAAAACGGGTCATTTTCGTGTTGCCACATTGCATACGAACGGCATGAAACTTCCAGAGGCATTTGCAGCAGAAATGCATGTGCAAACAAAAACTTTAATATTTTTCACGGATAGACCCCGTCAAACGCTAGAAATTGGCGGGGATGTCTCTCTTGTGGGTCACGGGGCTGTTAGGGTCGCACAGAAATCCCTCAGAATGGGAAAACGGGTTATTTTCGTGTTGCCACATTGCATACGAACGGCATGAAACTTCCAGAGGCATTTGCAGCAGAAATGCATGTGCACTCAAAAAAATTAATATTTTTCACGGATAGACCCCGTCAAACACTAGAAATTGGCGGGGATGTCTCTCTTGTGGGTCACGGGGCTGTTAGGGTCGCACAGAAATCCCTCAGAATGGGAAAACGGGTTATTTTCGTGTTGCCACATTGCATACGAACGGCATGAAACTTCCAGAGGCATTTGCAGCAGAAATGCATGTGCACTCAAAAAAATTAATATTTTTCACGGATAGACCCTGTCAAACACTAGAAATTGGCGGGGATGTCTCTCTTTTGGGTCACGGGGCTGATAAGGCCGCACAGAAATCCCTCGGAATGGGAAAACAGGTCATTTTCGTGTTGCTACATTGCATACGAACGGCATGAAACTTCCAGAGTCATTTGCAGAAGAAATGCATGTGCACTCAAAAAATGTAATATTTTTTCACGGATAGACCCCGTCAAACGCTAGAAATTGGCGGGGATATCTCTCTTGTGGGTCACGGGGCTGTTAGGGTCGCACAGAAATCCCTCGGAATGGGAAAACGGGTTATTTTCGTGTTGCCACTTTGCATAGGAACGGCATGAAACTTCCAGAGGCATTTGCAGCAGAAATGCATGTGCACTCAAAAAATTTAATATTTTCACGGAAAGACCCCATCAAACACTAGAAATTGGCGGGGATGTCTCTCTTGTGGGTCACGGGGCTGTTAGGGTCGCACAGAAATCCCGCGGAATGGGAAAACGGGTCATTTTCGTGTTGCCACATTGCATACGAACGGCATGAAACTTCCAGAGGCATTTGCAGCAGAAATGCATGTGTACTAAAAAAATTTAATATTTTTCACGGATAGACCCCGTCAAACGCTAGAAATTTGCGGGGATATCTCTCTTGTCGGTCACGGGGCTGTTAGGGTCGCACAGAAATCCCTCGGAATGGGAAAACGGGTTATTTTCGTGTTGCCACTTTGCATAGGAACGGCATGAAACTTCCAGAGGCATTTGCAGCAGAAATGCATGTGCACTCAAAAAATGTAATATTTTCACGGATAGACCCCATCAAACGCTAGAAATTGGCGGGGATGTCTCTCTTGTGGGTCACGGGGCTGTTAGGGTCGCACAGAAATCCTGCGGAATGGGAAAACGGGTCATTTTCGTGTTGCCACATTGCATACGAACGGCATGAAACTTCCAGAGGCATTTGCAGCAGAAATGCATGTGTACTCAAAAAATTTAATATTTTTCACGGATAGACCCCGTCAAACGCTAGAAATTTGCGGGGATATCTCTCCTGTCGGTCACGGGGCTGTTAGGGTCGCACAGAAATCCCTCGGAATGGGAAAACGGGTCATTTTCGTGTTGCCACATTGCATACGAACGGCATGAAACTTCCAGAGGCATTTGCAGCAGAAATGCATGTGCACACAAAAACTTTAATATTTTTCACGTATAGACCCCGTCAAACGCTAGAAATTGGCGGAGATTTCTCTCTTGTGGGTCACGGGGCTGTTAGGGTCGCACAGAAATCCCTCGGAATGGGAAAACGGGTTATTATCGTGTTGCCACTTTGCATACGAACGGCATGAAACTTCCAGAGGCATTTGCAGCAGAAATGCATGTGCACTCAAAAAATGTAATATTTTTCACGGATAGACCCCATTAAACGCTAGAAATTGGCGGGGATGTCTCTCTTGTGGGTCACTGGGCTGATAGGGTCGCACAGAAATCCCTCGGAATGGGAAAACGGATCATTTTCGTGTTGCCACATTGCATATGAACGGCATGAAACTTCCAGAGGCATTTGCAGCAGAAATGCATGAGCACTCAAAAACTTTAATATTTTTCACGGAGAGACCCAGTCAAACGCTAAAAATTGGCGGGGATGTCTCTCTTGTGGGTCACTGGGATGTTAGGGTCGCACAGAAATCCCTCGGAATGGGAAAACGGGTCATTTTCGTGTTGCCACATTGCATACGAACGGCATGAAACTTCCAGAGGCATTTGCAGCAGAAATGCATGTGCAAACAAAAACTTTAATATTTTTCACGGATAGACCCCGTCAAACGCTAGAAATTGGCGGGGATGTCTCTCTTGTGGGTCACGGGGCTGTTAGGGTCGCACAGAAATCCCTCAGAATGGGAAAACGGGTTATTTTCGTGTTGCCACATTGCATACGAACGGCATGAAACTTCCAGAGGCATTTGCAGCAGAAATGCATGTGCACTCAAAAAAATTAATATTTTTCACGGATAGACCCCGTCAAACACTAGAAATTGGCGGGGATGTCTCTCTTGTGGGTCACGGGGCTGTTAGGGTCGCACAGAAATCCCTCAGAATGGGAAAACGGGTTATTTTCGTGTTGCCACATTGCATACGAACGGCATGAAACTTCCAGAGGCATTTGCAGCAGAAATGCATGTGCACTCAAAAAAATTAATATTTTTCACGGATAGACCCCGTCAAACACTAGAAATTGGCGGGGATGTCTCTCTTTTGGGTCACGGGGCTGATAAGGCCGCACAGAAATCCCTCGGAATGGGAAAACAGGTCATTTTCGTGTTGCTACATTGCATACGAACGGCATGAAACTTCCAGAGGCATTTGCAGAAGAAATGCATGTGCACTCAAAAAATGTAATATTTTTTCACGGATAGACCCCGTCAAACGCTAGAAATTGGCGGGGATATCTCTCTTGTCGGTCAAGGGGCTGTTAGGGTCACACAGAAATCCCTCGGAATGGGAAAACGGATCATTTTCGTGTTGCCACATTGTATACGAACGGCATGAAACTTCCAGAGGCATTTGCAGCAGAAATGCATGTGCACACAAAAACTTTAATTTTTTTTCACGTATAGACCCCGTCAAACGCTAGAAATTGGAGGGGATGTCTCTCTTGTGGGTCACAGGGCTGTTAGGGTCGCACAGAAATCCCTCGGAATGGGAAAACGGGTCATTTTCGTGTTGCCACATTGCATACGAATGGCATGAAACTTCCAGAGGCATTTGCGGCAGAAATGCATGTGCACTCAAAAAATGTAATATTTTTCACGGATAGACCCCGTCAAACACTAGAAATTGGCGGGGATATCTCTCTTGTTGGTCACGGGGCTGTTAGGGTCGCACAGAAATCCCTCGGAATGGGAAAACGGGTTATTTTCGTGTTGCCACTTTGCATAGGAACGGCATGAAACTTCCAGAGGCATTTGCAGCAGAAATGCATGTGCACTCAAAAAATGTAATATTTTCACGGAAAGACCCCATCAAACACTAGAAATTGGCGGGGATGTCACTCTTGTGGGTCACGGGGCTGTTAGGGTCGTACAGAAATCCCGCGGAATGGGAAAACGGGTCATTTTCGTGTTGCCACATTGCATACGAACGGCATGAAACTTCCAGAGGCATTTGCAGCAGAAATGCATGTGTACTCAAAAAATTTAATATTTTTCACGGATAGACCCCGTCAAACGCTAGAAATTTGCGGGGATATCTCTCTTGTCGGTCACGGGGCTGTTAGGGTCGCACAGAAATCCCTCGGAATGGGAAAACGGGTTATTTTCGTGTTGCACTTTGCATAGGAACGGCATGAAACTTCCAGAGGCATTTGCAGCAGAAATGCATGTGCACTCAAAAAATGTAATATTTTCACGGATAGACCCCATCAAACGCTAGAAATTGGCGGGGATGTCTCTCTTGTGGGTCACGGGGCTGTTAGGGTCGCACAGAAATCCCTCGGAATGGGAAAACGGGTTATTAACGTGTTGCCACTTTGCATACGAACGGCATGAAACTTCCAGAGGCATTTGCAGCAGAAATGCATGTGCACTCAAAAAATGTAATATTTTTCACGGATAGACCCCATCAAACGCTAGAAATTGTCGGGGATGTCTCTCTTGTGGGTCACTGGGCTGATAGGGTCGCACAGAAATCCCTCGGAATGGGAAAACGGGTCATTTTCGTGTTGCCACATTGCATATGAACGGCATGAAACTTCCAGAGGCATTTGCAGCAGAAATGCATGAGCACTCAAAAACTTTAATATTTTTCACGGAGAGACCCCGTCAAACGCTAAAAATTGGCGGGGATGTCTCTCTTGTGGGTCACTGGGATGTTAGGGTCGCACAGAAATCCCTCAGAATGGGAAAACGGGTCATTTTCGTTTTGCCACATTGCATACGAACGCATGAAACTTCCAGAGGCATTTGCAGCAGAAATGCATGTGCACTCAAAAAAATTAATATTTTTCACGGATAGACCCCGTCAAACGCTAGAAATTGGCGGGGATGTCTCTCTTGTGGGTCACGGGGCTGTTAGGGTCGCACAGAAATCCCGCAAAATGGGAAAACGGGTCATTTTCGTGTTGCCACATTGCATACGAACGGCATGAAACTTCCAGAGGCATTTGCAGCAGAAATGCATGTGCACTCAAAAAATTTAATATTTTTCACAAATAGACCCCGTCAAACGCTAGCAATTGGCGGGGATATCTCTCTTGTCGGTCACGGGGCTGTTAGGGTCGCACAGAAATCCCTCGGAATGGGAAAACGGGTCATTTTCGTGTTGCCACATTGCATACGAACGGCATGAAACTTCCAGAGGCATTTGCAGCAGAAATGCATGTGCAAACAAAAACTTTAATATTTTTCACGGATAGACCCCGTCAAACGCTAGAAATTGGCGGGGATGTCTCTCTTGTGGGTCACGGGGCTGTTAGGGTCGCACAGAAATCCCTCGGAATGGGAAAACGGGTCATTTTCGTGTTGCCACATTGCATACGAACGGCATGAAACTTCCAGAGGCATTTGCAGCAGAAATGCATGTGCAAACAAAAACTTTAATTTTTTCACGGATAGACCCCGTCAAACGCTAGAAATTGGCGGGGATGTCTCTCTTGTGGGTCACGGGGCTGTTAGGGTCGCACAGAAATCCCTCAGAATGGGAAAACGGGTTATTTTCGTGTTGCCACATTGCATACGAACGGCATGAAACTTCCAGAGGCATTTGCAGCAGAAATGCATGTGCACTCAAAAAAAATAATATTTTTCACGGATAGACCCCGTCAAACACTAGAAATTGGCGGGGATGTCTCTCTTGTGGGTCACGGGGCTGTTAGGGTCGCACAGAAATCCCTCAGAATGGGAAAACGGGTTATTTTCGTGTTGCCACATTGCATACGAACGGCATGAAACTTCCAGAGGCATTTGCAGCAGAAATGCATGTGCACTCAAAAAAATTAATATTTTTCACGGATAGACCCCGTCAAACACTAGAAATTGGCGGGGATATCTCTCTTGTCGGCAAGGGGCTGTTAGGGTCACACAGAAATCCCTCGGAATGGGAAAACGGATCATTTTCGTGTTGCCACATTGTATACGAACGGCATGAAACTTCCAGAGGCATTTGCAGCAGAAATGCATGTGCACACAAAAACTTTAATATTTTTCACGTATAGACCCCGTCAAACGCTAGAAATTGGCGGGGATGTCTCTCTTGTGGGTCACGAGGCTGTAAGGGTCGCACAGAAATCCCTCAGAATGGGAAAACGTGTCATTTTCGTGTTGCCACATTGCATACGAACGACATGAAACTTCTACAGGCATTTGCAGCAAAAATGCATGTGCACTCAAAAAACTTAATATTTTTCACGGATAGACCCCGTCAAACGCTAGAAATTGGCGGGGGATGTCTCTCTTGTGGGTCACAGGGCTGTTAGGGTCGCACAGAAATCCCTCGGAATGGGAAAACGCGTCATTTTCGTGTTGCCACATTGCACACGAATGGCATGAAACTTCCAGAGGCATTTGCAGCAGAAATGCATGTGCACTCAAAAAATTGAATATTGTTCACGGATATACCCCATCAAATGCTAGAAATTGGGGGGGATGTCTCTCTTGTGGGTCACGGGGCTGTTAGGGTCGCACAGAAATCCCTCGGAATGGGAAAACGGGTTATTTTCGTGTTGCCACATTGCATACGAACGGCATGAAACTTCCAGAGGCATTTGCAGCAGAAATGCATGTGCACTCAAAAAAATTAATATTTTTCTCGGATAGACCCCGTCAAACGCTAGAAATTGGCGGGGATGTCTCTCTTGTGGGTCACGGGGCTGTTAGGGTCGCACAGAAATCCCGCGGAATGGGAAAACGGGTCATTTTCGTGTTGCCACATTGCATACGAATGGCATGAAACTTCCAGAGGCATTTGCAGCAGAAATGCATGTGCACTACAAAAATTTAATATTTTTCACAAATAGACCCCGTCAAACGCTAGCAATTGGCGGGGATGTCTCTCTTGTCGGTCACGGGGCTTTTAGGGTCGCACAGAAATCCCTCGGAATGGGAAAACGGGTCATTTTCGTTTTGCCACATTGCATACGAACGGCATGAAACTTCCAGAGGCATTTGCAGCAGAAATGCATGTGCACACAAAAACTTTAATATTTTTCACGGATAGACCCCGTCAAACGCTAGAAATTGGCGGGGATGTCTCTCTTGTGGGTCACGGGGCTGTTAGGGTCGCACAGAAATCCCTCGGAATGGGAAAACGGGTTATTTTCGTGTTGCCACATTGCATACGAACGGCATGAAACTTCCAGAGGCATTTGCAGCAGAAATGCATGTGCACTCAAAAAAAATAATATTTTTCACGGATAGACCCCGTCAAACACTAGAAATTGGCGGGGATGTCTCTCTTGTGGGTCACGGGGCTGATAGGGTCGCACAGAAATCCCTCGGAATGGGAAAACAGGTCATTTTCATGTTGCTACATTGCATACGAACGGCATGAAACTTCCAGAGGCATTTGCAGCAGAAATGCATGTGCACTCAAAAAATGTAATATTTTTCACGGATAGACCCCGTCAAACGTTAGAAATTAGCGGGGATATCTCTCTTGTCGGTCACGGGGCTGTTAGGGTCACACAGAAATCCCTCGGAATGGGAAAACGGGTCATTTTCGTGTTGCCACATTGCATACGAATGGCATGAAACTTCCAGAGGCATTTGCAGCAGAAATGCATGTGCACACAAAAACTTTAATATTTTTCACGTATAGACCCCGTCAAACGCTAGAAATTGGCGGGGATGTCTCTCTTGTGGGTCACGGGGCTGTAAGGGTCGCACAGAAATCCCTCGGAATGGGAAAACGGGTCATTTTCGTGTTGCCACATTGCATACGAACGACATGAAACTTCCAGAGGCATTTGCAGCAAAAATGCATGTGCACTCAAAAAATTTAATATTTTTCACGGATAGACCCCGTCAAACGCTAGAAATTGGCGGGGATGTCTCTCTTGTGGGTCACGGGGCAGTTAGGGTCGCACAGAAATCCCTCGGAATGGGAAAACGCGTCATTTTCGTGTTGCCACATTGCACACGAATGGCATGAAACTTCCAGAGGCATTTGCAGCAGAAATGCATGTGCACTCAAAAAATTGAATATTGTTCACGGATAGACCCCGTCAAACACTAGAAATTGGCGGGGATGTCTCTCTTGTGGGTCACGGGGCAGTTAGGGTCGCACAGAAATCCCTCGGAATGGGAAAACGCGTCATTTTCGTGTTGCCACATTGCATACGAACGGCATGAAACTTCCAGAGGCATTTGCAGCAGAAATGCATGTGCACACAAAAACTTTAATATTTTTCACGTATAGACCCCGTCAAACGCTAGAAATTGGCGGGGATGTCTCTCTTGTGGGTCACGGGGCTGTAAGGGTCGCACAGAAATCCCTCGGAATGGGAAAACGTGTCATTTTCGTGTTGCCACATTGCATACGAACGACATGAAACTTCCAGAGGCATTTGCAGCAAAAATGCATGTGCACTCAAAAAATGTAATATTTTCACGGATAGACCCCGTCAAACGCTAGAAATTGGAGGGGATGTCTCTCTTGTGGGTCACGGGGCTGTTAGGGTCGCACAGAAATCCCTCGGAATGGGAAAACGGGTCATTTTCGTGTTGCCACATTGCATACGAACGGCATGAAACTTCTAGAGGCATTTGCAGCAGAAATGCATGTGCACACAAAAACTTTAATATTTTTCACGTATAGACCCCGTCAAACGCTAGAAATTGGCGGGGATGTCTCTCTTGTGGGTCACGGGGCTGTTAAGGTCGCACAGAAATCCCTCGGAATGGGAAAACGGGTTATTATCGTGTTGCCACTTTGCATACGAACGGCATGAAACTTCCAGAGGCATTTGCAGCAGAAATGCATGTGCACTCAAAAAATGTAATATTTTTCACGGATAGACCCCATCAAACGCTAGAAATTGTCGGGGATGTCTCTCTTGTGGGTCACTGGGCTGATAGGGTCGCACAGAAATCCCTCGGAATGGGAAAACGGGTCATTTTCGTATTGCCACATTGCATATGAACGGCATGAAACTTCCAGAGGCATTTGCAGCAGAAATGCATGAGCACTCAAAAACTTTAATATTTTTCACGGAGAGACCCCGTCAAACGCTAAAAATTGGCGGGGATGTCTCTCTTGTGGGTCACTGGGATGTTAGGGTCGCACAGAAATCCCTCGGAATGGGAAAACGGGTCATTTTCGTTTTGCCACATTGCATACGAACGGCATGAAACTTCCAGAGGCATTTGCAGCAGAAATGCATGTGCACTCAAAAAAATTAATATTTTTCACGAATAGACCCCGTCAAACGCTAGAAATTGGCGGGGATGTCTCTCTTGTGGGTCACCGGGCTGTTAGGGTCGCACAGAAATCCCGCAAAATGGGAAAACGGGTCATTTTCGTGTTGCCACATTGCATACGAACGGCATGAAACTTCCAGAGGCATTTGCAGCAGAAATGCATGTGCACTCAAAAAATTTAATATTTTTCACAAATAGACCCCGTCAAACGCTAGCAATTGGCGGGGATATCTCTCTTGTCGGTCACGGGGCTGTTAGGGTCGCACAGAAATCCCTCGGAATGGGAAAACGGGTCATTTTCGTGTTGCCACATTGCATACGAACGGCATGAAACTTCCAGAGGCATTTGCAGCAGAAATGCATGTGCAAACAAAAACTTTAATATTTTTCACGGAGAGACCCCGTCAAACGCTAAAAATTGGCGGGGATGTCTCTCTTGTGGGTCACTGGGATGTTAGGGTCGCACAGAAATCCCTCGGAATGGGAAAACGGGTCATTTTCGTTTTGCCACATTGCATACGAACGGCATGAAACTTCCAGAGGCATTTGCAGCAGAAATGCATGTGCACTCAAAAAAATTAATATTTTTCACGGATAGACCCCGTCAAACGCTAGAAATTGGCGGGGATGTCTCTCTTGTGGGTCACGGGGCTGTTAGGGTCGCACAGAAATCCCGCAAAATGGGAAAACGGGTCATTTTCGTGTTGCCACATTGCATACGAACGGCATGAAACTTCCAGAGGCATTTGCAGCAGAAATGCATGTGCACTCAAAAAATTTAATATTTTTCACAAATAGACCCCGTCAAACGCTAGCAATTGGCGGGGATATCTCTCTTGTCGGTCACGGGGCTGTTAGGGTCGCACAGAAATCCCTCGGAATGGGAAAACGGGTCATTTTCGTGTTGCCACATTGCATACGAACGGCATGAAACTTCCAGAGGCATTTGCAGCAGAAATGCATGTGCAAACAAAAACTTTAATATTTTTCACGGATAGACCCCGTCAAACGCTAGAAATTGGCGGGGATGTCTCTCTTGTGGGTCACGGGGCTGTTAGGGTCGCACAGAAATCCCTCGGAATGGGAAAACGGGTCATTTTCGTGTTGCCACATTGCATACGAACGGCATGAAACTTCCAGAGGCATTTGCAGCAGAAATGCATGTGCAAACAAAAACTTTAATATTTTTCACGGATAGACCCCGTCAAACGCTAGAAATTGGCGGGGATGTCTCTCTTGTGGGTCACGGGGCTGTTAGGGTCGCACAGAAATCCCTCAGAATGGGAAAACGGGTTATTTTCGTGTTGACACATTGCATACGAAAGGCATGAAACTTCCAGAGGCATTTGCAGCAGAAATGCATGTGCACTCAAAAAAATTAATATTTTTCACGGATAGACCCCGTCAAACACTAGAAATTGGCGGGGATGTCTCTCTTGTGGGTCACGGGGCTGTTAGGGTCGCACAGAAATCCCTCAGAATGGGAAAACGGGTTATTTTCGTGTTGCCACATTGCATACGAACGGCATGAAACTTCCAGAAGCATTTGCAGCAGAAATGCATGTGCACTCAAAAAAATTAATATTTTTCACGGATAGACCCCGTCAAACACTAGAAATTGGCGGGGATATCTCTCTTGTCGGTCAAGGGGCTGTTAGGGTCACACAGAAATCCCTCGGAATGGGAAAACGGATCATTTTCGTGTTGCCACATTGTATACGAACGGCATGAAACTTCCAGAGGCATTTGCAGCAGAAATGCATGTGCACACAAAAACTTTAATATTTTTCACGTATAGACCCCGTCAAACGCTAGAAATTGGCGGGGATGTCTCTCTTGTGGGTCACGAGGCTGTAAGGGTCGCACAGAAATCCCTCGGAATGGGAAAACGTGTCATTTTCGTGTTGCCACATTGCATACGAACGACATGAAACTTCCACAGGCATTTGCAGCAAAAATGCATGTGCACTCAAAAAACTTAATATTTTTCACGGATAGACCCCGTCAAACGCTAGAAATTGGCGGGGGATGTCTCTCTTGTGGGTCACAGGGCTGTTAGGGTCGCACAGAAATCCCTCGGAATGGGAAAACGCGTCATTTTCGTGTTGCCACATTGCACACGAATGGCATGAAACTTCCAGAGGCATTTGCAGCAGAAATGCATGTGCACTCAAAAAATTGAATATTGTTCACGGATATACCCCATCAAATGCTAGAAATTGGGGGGGATGTCTCTATTGTGGGTCACGGGGCTGTTAGGGTCGCACAGAAATCCCTCGGAATGGGAAAACGGGTTATTTTCGTGTTGCCACATTGCATACGAACGGCATGAAACTTCCAGAGGCATTTGCAGCAGAAATGCATGTGCACTCAAAAAAATTAATATTTTTCTCGGATAGACCCCGTCAAACGCTAGAAATTGGCGGGGATGTCTCTCTTGTGGGTCACGGGGCTGTTAGGGTCGCACAGAAATCCCGCGGAATGGGAAAACGGGTCATTTTCGTGTTGCCACATTGCATACGAATGGCATGAAACTTCCAGAGGCATTTGCAGCAGAAATGCATGTGCACTACAAAAATTTAATATTTTTCACAAATAGACCCCGTCAAACGCTAGCAATTGGCGGGGATGTCTCTCTTGTCGGTCACGGGGCTTTTAGGGTCGCACAGAAATCCCGCGGAATGGGAAAACGGGTCATTTTCGTGTTGCCACATTGCATACGAATGGCATGAAACTTCCAGAGGCATTTGCAGCAGAAATGCATGTGCACTACAAAAATTTAATATTTTTCACAAATAGACCCCGTCAAACGCTAGCAATTGGCGGGGATGTCTCTCTTGTCGGTCACGGGGCTTTTAGGGTCGCACAGAAATCCCTCGGAATGGGAAAACGGGTCATTTTCGTTTTGCCACATTGCATACGAACGGCATGAAACTTCCAGAGGCATTTGCAGCAGAAATGCATGTGCACACAAAAACTTTAATATTTTTCACGGATAGACCCCGTCAAACGCTAGAAATTGGCGGGGATGTCTCTCTTGTGGGTCACGGGGCTGTTAGGGTCGCACAGAAATCCCTCGGAATGGGAAAACGGGTTATTTTCGTGTTGCCACATTGCATACGAACGGCATGAAACTTCCAGAGGCATTTGCAGCAGAAATGCATGTGCACTCAAAAAAAATAATATTTTTCACGGATAGACCCCGTCAAACACTAGAAATTGGCGGGGATGTCTCTCTTGTGGGTCACGGGGCTGATAGTGTCGCACAGAAATCCCTCGGAATGGGAAAACAGGTCATTTTCATGTTGCTACATTGCATACGAACGGCATGAAACTTCCAGAGGCATTTGCAGCAGAAATGCATGTGCACTCAAAAAATGTAATATTTTTCACGGATAGACCCCGTCAAACGCTAGAAATTAGCGGGGATATCTCTCTTTTCGGTCACGGGGCTGTTAGGGTCACACAGAAATCCCTCGGAATGGGAAAACGGGTCATTTTCGTGTTGCCACATTGCATACGAATGGCATGAAACTTCCAGAGGCATTTGCAGCAGAAATGCATGTGCACACAAAAACTTTAATATTTTTCACGTATAGACCCCGTCAAACGCTAGAAATTGGCGGGGATGTCTCTCTTGTGGGTCACGGGGCTGTAAGGGTCGCACAGAAATCCGTCAGAATGGGAAAACGGGTCATTTTCGTGTTGCCACATTGCATACGAACGACATGAAACTTCCAGAGGCATTTGCAGCAAAAATGCATGTGCACTCAAAAAATTTAATATTTTTCACGGATAGACCCCGTCAAACGCTAGAAATTGGCGGGGATGTCTCTCTTGTGGGTCACGGGGCAGTTAGGGTCGCACAGAAATCCCTCGGAATGGGAAAATGCGTCATTTTCGTGTTGCCACATTGCACACGAATGGCATGAAACTTCCAGAGGCATTTGCAGCAGAAATGCATGTGCACTCAAAAAATTGAATATTGTTCACGGATAGACCCCGTCAAACGCTAGAAATTGGCGGGGATGTCTCTCTTGTGGGTCACGGGGCAGTTAGGGTCGCACAGAAATCCCTCGGAATGGGAAAACGCGTCATTTTCGTGTTGCCACATTGCATACGAACGGCATGAAACTTCCAGAGGCATTTGCAGCAGAAATGCATGTGCACACAAAAACTTTAATATTTTTCACGTATAGACCCCGTCAAACGCTAGAAATTGGCGGGGATGTCTCTCTTGTGGGTCACGGGGCTGTAAGGGTCGCACAGAAATCCCTCGGAATGGGAAAACGTGTCATTTTCGTGTTGCCACATTGCATACGAACGACATGAAACTTCCAGAGGCATTTGCAGCAAAAATGCATGTGCACTCAAAAAAATTAATATTTTTCACGGATAGACCCCGTCAAACGCTAGAAATTGGCGGGGATGTCTCTCTTGTGGGTCACAGGGCTGTTAGGGTCGCACAGAAATCCCTCGGAATGGGAAAACGCGTCATTTTCGTGTTGCCACATTGCACACGAATGGCATGAAACTTCCAGGGGCATTTGCAGCAGAAATGCATGTGCACTCAAAAAATTGAATATTGTTCACGGATATACCCCATCAAATGCTAGAAATTGGGGGGGATGTCTCTCTTGTGGGTCACGGGGCTGTTAGGGTCGCACAGAAATCCCTCGGAATGGGAAAACGCTTCATTTTCGTGTTGCTACATTGCATACGAACGGCATGAAACTTCCAGAGGCATTTGCAGCAGAAATGCATGTGCACACAAAAACTTTAATATTTTTCACGTATAGACCCCGTCAAACGCTAGAAATTGGCGGGGATGTCTCTCTTGTGGGTCACGGGGCTGTAAGGGTCGCACAGAAATCCCTCGGAATGGGAAAACGTGTCATTTTCGTGTTGCCACATTGCATACGAACGACATGAAACTTCCAGAGGCATTTGCAGCAAAAATGCATGTGCACTCAAAAAAATTAATATTTTTCACGGATAGACCCCGTCAAACGCTAGAAATTGGCGGGGATGTCTCTCTTGTGGGTCACAGGGCTGTTAGGGTCGCACAGAAATCCCTCGGAATGGGAAAACGCGTCATTTTCGTGTTGCCACATTGCACACGAATGGCATGAAACTTCCAGGGGCATTTGCAGCAGAAATGCATGTGCACTCAAAAAATTGAATATTGTTCACGGATATACCCCATCAAATGCTAGAAATTGGGGGGGATGTCTCTCTTGTGGGTCACGGGGCTGTTAGGGTCGCACAGAAATCCCTCGGAATGGGAAAACGGGTTATTTTCGTGTTGCCACATTGCATACGAACGGCATGAAACTTCCAGAGGCATTTGCAGCAAAAATGCATGTGCACTCAAAAAAATTAATATTTTTCACGGATAGACCCCGTCAAACTCTAGAAATTGGCGGGGATGTCTCTCTTGTGGGTCACAGGGCTGTTAGGGTCGCACAGAAATCCCTCGGAATGGGAAAACGCGTCATTTTCGTGTTGCCACATTGCACACGAATGGCATGAAACTTCCAGGGGCATTTGCAGCAGAAATGCATGTGCACTACAAAAATTTAATATTTTTCACAAATAGACCCCGTCAAACGCTAGCAATTGGCGGGGATATCTCTCTTGTCGGTCACGGGGCTTTTAGGGTCGCACAGAAATCCCTCGGAATGGGAAAACGTGTTATTTTCGTGTTGCCACATTGCATACGAATGGCATGAAACTTCCAGAGGCATTTGCAGCAGAAATGCATGTGCACTCAAAAAAAATAATATTTTTCACGGATAGACCCCGTCAAACACTAGAAATTTGCGGGGATGTCTCTCTTGTGGGTCACGGGGCTGTTAGGGTCGCACAGAAATACCCTCGGAATGGGAAAACGGGTCATTTTCCTGTTGCCACATTGCATACGAGCGGCATGAAACTTCCAGAGGCATTTGCAGCAGAAATGCATGTGCACTCAAAAAAATTAATATTTTTCTCGGATAGACCCCGTCAAACGCTAGAAATTGGCGGGGATGTCTCTCTTGTGGGTCACGGGGCTGTTAGGGTCGCACAGAAATCCCGCGGAATGGGAAAACGGGTCATTTTCGTGTTGCCACATTGCATACGAACGGCATGAAACTTCCAGAGGCATTTGCAGCAGAAATGCATGTGCACTACAAAAATTTAATATTTTTCACAAATAGACCCCGTCAAACGCTAGCAATTGGCGGGGATATCTCTCTTGTCGGTCACGGGGCTTTTAGGGTCGCACAGAAATCCCTCGGAATGGGAAAACGGGTCATTTTCGTTTTGCCACATTGCATACGAACGGCATGAAACTTCCAGAGGCATTTGCAGCAGAAATGCATGTGCACACAAAAACTTTAATATTTTTCACGGATAGACCCCGTCAAACGCTAGAAATTGGCGGGGATGTCTCTCTTGTGGGTCACGGGGTTGTTAGGGTCGCACAGAAATCCCTCGGAATGGGAAAACGTGTTATTTTCGTGTTGCCACATTGCATACGAACGGCATGAAACTTCCAGAGGCATTTGCAGCAGAAATGCATGTGCACTCAAAAAAAATAATATTTTTCACGGATAGACCCCGTCAAACACTAGAAATTTGCGGGGATGTCTCTCTTGTGGGTCACGGGGCTGATAGGGTCGCACAGAAATCCCTCGGAATGGGAAAACAGGTCATTTTCTTGTTGCTACATTGCATACGAACGGCATGAAACTTCCAGAGGCATTTGCAGCAGAAATGCATGTGCACTCAAAAAATGTAATATTTTTCACGGATAGACCCCGTCAAACGCTAGAAATTAGCGGGGATATCTCTCTTGTCGGTCACGGGGCTGTTAGGGTCACACAGAAATCCCTCGGAATGGGAAAACGGGTCATTTTCGTGTTGCCACATTGCAGACGAATGGCATGAAACTTCCAGAGGCATTTGCAGCAGAAATGCATGTGCACACAAAAACTTTAATATTTTTCACGTATAGACCCCGTCAAACGCTAGAAATTGGCGGGGATGTCTCTCTTGTGGGTCACGGGGCTGTAAGGGTCGCACAGAAATCCCTCGGAATGGGAAAACGGGTCATTTTCGTGTTGCCACATTGCATACGAACGACATGAAACTTCCAGAGGCATTTGCAGCAAAAATGCATGTGCACTCAAAAAATTTAATATTTTTCACGGATAGACCCCGTCAAACGCTAGAAATTGGCGGGGATGTCTCTCTTGTGGGTCACGGGGCAGTTAGGGTCGCACAGAAATCCCTCGGAATGGGAAAACGCGTCATTTTCGTGTTGCCACATTGCACACGAATGGCATGAAACTTCCAGAGTCATTTGCAGCAGAAATGCATGTGCACTCAAAAAATTGAAAATTGTTCACGGATAGACCCCGTCAAACGCTAGAAATTGGGGGGGATGTCTCTCTTGTGGGTCACGGGTCTGTTAGGGTCGCACAGAAATCCCTCGGAATGGGAAAACGGGTCATTTTCGTGTTCCCACATTGCATACGAACGGCATGAAACTTCCAGAGGCATTTGCAGCAGAAATGCATGTGCACTCAAAAATTTTAATACTTTTTCACAGATAGACCCCGTCAAACGCTAGAAATAGGATGGGATGTCTCTCTTGTGGGTCACGGGGCTGTTAGGGTCGCACAGAAATACCCTCGGAATGAAAAAACGGGTCATTTTCGTGTTGCCACATTGCATACGAACGGCATGAAACTTCCAGAGGCATTTGCAGCAGAAATGCATGTGCACTCAAAAACTTTAATATTTTTCACGGATAGACCCCGTCAAACGCTAGAAATTGGCGGGATGTCTCTCTTGTGGGTCACTGGGCTGATAGGGTCGCACAGAAATCCCTCGGAATGGGAAAACGGGTCATTTTCGTGTTGCCACATTGCATACGAACAGCATGAAACTTCCAGAGGCATTTGCAGCAGAAATGCATGAGCACTCAAAAACTTTAATATTTTTCACGGAGAGACCCCGTCAAACGCTAAAAATTGGCGGGGATGTCTCTCTTGTGGGTCACTGGGATGTTAGGGTCGCACAGAAATCCCTCGGAATGGGAAAACGGGTCATTTTCGTGTTGCCACATTGCATACGAATGGCATGAAACTTCCAGAGGCATTTGCAGCAGAAATGCATGTGCACTCAAAAAAAATAATATTTTTCACGGATAGACCCCGTCAAACGCTAGAAATTGGCGGGGATGTCTCTCTTGTGGGTCACGGGGCTGTTAGGGTCGCACAGTAATACCCTCGGAATGGGAAAACGGGTCATTTTCGTGTTGCCACATTGCATACGAACGGCATGAAACTTCCAGAGGCATTTGCAGCAAAAATGCATGTGCACTCAAAAAATGTAATATTTTTCACGGATAGTCCCCGTCATACGCTAGATATTGGCGGGGATGTCTCTCTTGTGGGTCACGGGGCAGTTATGATCGCACAGAAATCCCTCGGAATGGGAAAACGGGTCATTTTCGTGTTGCCACATTGCATACGAACCGCATAAAACTTCCAGAGGCATTTGCAGCAGAAATGCATGTGCACTCAAAAAAATTAATATTTTTCACGGATAGACCCCGTCAAACGCTAGAAATTGGCGGGGATATCTCTCTTATCGGTCACGGGGCTGTTAGGGTCGCACAGAAATCCCGCGGAATGGGAAAACAGGTCATTTTCGTGTTGCTACATTGCATACGAACGGAATGAAACTTCCAGAGGCATTTGCAGCAGAAATGCATGTGCACTCAAAAAATGTAATATTTTTCACGGATAGACCCCTTCAAACGCTAGAAATTGGCGGGGATATCTCTCTTGTCGGTCACGGGGCTGTTAGGGTCACACAGAAATCCCTCGGAATGGGAAAACGGGTCATTTTCGTGTTGCCACATTGCATACGAACGGCATGAAACTTCCAGAGGCATTTGCAGCAGAAATGCATGTGCACACAAAAACCTTAATATTTTTCACGTATAGACCCCGTCAAACGCTAGAAATTGGCGAGGATGTCTCTCTTGTGGGTCACGGGGCTGTTAGGGTCACACAGAAATCCCTCGGAATGGGAAAACGTGTCATTTTCGTGTTGCCACATTGCATACGAACGACATGAAACTTCCAGAGGCATTTGCAGCAAAAATGCATGTGCACTCAAAAAATTTAATATTTTTCACGGATAGACCCCGTCAAACGCTAGAAATTGGCAGGGATGTCTCTCTTGTGGGTCACGGGGCTGTTAGGGTCGCACAGAAATCCCTCGGAATGGGAAAACGGGTCATTTTCGTGTTGCCACATTGTATACGAACGACATGAAACTTCCAGAGGCATTTGCAGCAAAAATGCATGTGCACTCAAAAATTTTAATACTTTTTCACGGATAGACCCCGTCAAACGCTAGAAATTGATGGGATGTCTCTCTTGTGGGTCACGGGGCTGTTAGGGTCGCACAGAAATACCCTCGGAATGGGAAAACGGGTCATTTTTGTGTTGCCACATTGCATACGAACGGCATGAAACTTCCAGAGGCATTTGCAGCAGAAATGCATGTGCACTCAAAAAATGTAATATTTTTCACGGATAGTCCCCGTCATACGCTAGATATTGGCGGGGATGTCTCTCTTGTGGGTCACGGGGCAGTTATGATCGCACAGAAATCCCTCGGAATGGGAAAACGGGTCATTTTCGTGTTGCCACATTGCATACGAACCGCATAAAACTTCCAGAGGCATTTGCAGCAGAAATGCATGTGCACTCAAAAAAATTAATATTTTTCACGGATAGACCCCGTCAAACGCTAGAAATTGGCGGGGATGTCTCTCTTGTGGGTCACAGGGCTGTTAGGGTCGCACAGAAATCCCTCGGAATGGGAAAACGGGTCATTTTCGTGTTGCCACATTGCATACGAATGGGATGAAACTTCCAGAGGCATTTGCAGCAGAAATGCATGTGCACTCAAAAAACTTTAATATTTTTCACGGATAGACCCCGTCAAATGCTAGAAATTGGCGGGGATGTCTCTCTTGTGGGTCACGGGGCTGTTAGGGTCGCACAGAAATCCCTCGGAATGGGAAAACGGGTCATTTTCGTGTTGCCACATTGCATACGAACGGCATGAAACTTCCAGAGGCATTTGCAGCAGAAATGCATGTGCACTCAAAAAATTTAATATTTTTCACGGATAGACCCCGTCAAACGCTAGAAATTGGCGGGGATATCTCTCTTATCGGTCACGGGGCTGTTAGGGTCGCACAGAAATCCCTCGGAATGGGAAAACGGGTCATTTTCGTGTTGCCACATTGCATACGAACGGCATGAAACTTCAAGAGGCATTTGCAGCAGAAATGCATGTGCACACAAAAAAATTAATATTTTTCACGTATAGACCCCGTCAAACGCTAGAAATTGGCGGGGATGTCTCTCTTGTGGGTCACGGGGCTGTTAGGGTCGCACAGAAATCCCTCGGAATGGGAAAACGGGTCATTTTCGTGTTGCCACATTGCATACGAACGGCATGAAACTTCCAGAGGCATTTGCAGCAGAAATGCATGTGCACTCAAAAAATTTAATATTTTTCACGGATAGACCCCGTCAAACGCTAGAAATTGGCGGGGATATCTCTCTTATCGGTCACGGGGCTGTTAGGGTCGCACAGAAATCCCGCGGAATGGGAAAACAGGTCATTTTCGTGTTGCTACATTGCATACGAACGGCATGAAACTTCAAGAGGCATTTGCAGCAGAAATGCATGTGCACACAAAAAATTTGATATTTTTCACGTATAGACCCCGTCAAACGCTAGAAATTGGCGGGGATGTATCTCTTGTGGGTCACGGGGCTGTTAGGGTCGCACAGAAATCCCTCGGAATGGGAAAACGGGTCATTTTCGTGTTGCCACATTGCATACGAACGGCATGAAACTTCCAGAGGCATTTGCAGCAGAAATGCATGTGCACTCAAAAAATTGAATATTGTTCACGGATAGACCCCGTCAAACGCTAGAAATTGGGGGGGATGTCTCTCGTGTGGGTCACGGGGCTGTTAGGGTCGCACAGAAATCCCTCGGAATGGGAAAACGGGTCATTTTCATGTTGCCACATTGTATACGAACGACATGAAACTTCCAGAGGCATTTGCAGCAAAAATGCATGTGCACTCAAAAATTTTAATACTTTTTCACGGATAGACCCCGTCAAACGCTAGAAATTGGCGAGGATGTCTCTCTTGTGGGTCACGGGGCTGTTAGGGTCGCACAGAAATCCCTCGGAATGGGAAAACGTGTCATTTTCGTGTTGCCACATTGCATACGAACGACATGAAACTTCCAGAGGCATTTGCAGCAAAAATGCATGTGCACTCAAAAAATTTAATATTTTTCACGGATAGACCCCGTCAAACGCTAGAAATTGGCAGGGATGTCTCTCTTGTGGGTCACGGGGCTGTTAGGGTCGCACAGAAATCCCTCGGAATCGGAAAACGCGTCATTTTCGTGTTGCCACATTGCACACGAATGGCATGCAACTTCCAGAGGCATTTGCAGCAGAAATGCATGTGCACTCAAAAAATTGAATATTTTTCACGGATAGACCCCGTCAAACGCTAGAAATTGGGGGGGATGTCTCTCGTGTGGGTCACGGGGCTGTTAGGGTCGCACAGAAATCCCTCGGAATGGGAAAACGGGTCATTTTCGTGTTGCCACATTGTATACGAACGACATGAAACTTCCAGAGGCATTTGCAGCAAAAATGCATGTGCACTCAAAAATTTTAATACTTTTTCACGGATAGACCCCGTCAAACGCTAGAAATTGATGGGATGTCTCTCTTGTGGGTCACGGGGCTGTTAGGGTCGCACAGAAATACCCTCGGAATGGGAAAACGGGTCATTTTCGTGTTGCCACATTGCATACGAACGGCATGAAACTTCCAGAGGCATTTGCAGCAGAAATGCATGTGCACTCAAAAAATGTAATATTTTTCACGGATAGTCCCCGTCATACGCTAGATATTGGCGGGGATGTCTCTCTTGTGGGTCACGGGGCAGTTATGATCGCACAGAAATCCCTCGGAATGGGAAAACGGGTCATTTTCGTGTTGCCACATTGCATACGAACCGCATAAAACTTCCAGAGGCATTTGCAGCAGAAATGCATGTGCACTCAAAAAAATTAATATTTTTCACGGATAGACCCCGTCAAACGCTAGAAATTGGCGGGGATGTCTCTCTTGTGGGTCACAGGGCTGTTAGGGTCGCACAGAAATCCCTCGGAATGGGAAAATGGGTCATTTTCGTGTTGCCACATTGCATACGAATGGGATGAAACTTCCAGAGGCATTTGCAGCAGAAATGCATGTGCACTCAAAAAACTTTAATATTTTTCACGGATAGACCCCGTCAAATGCTAGAAATTGGCGGGGATGTCTCTCTTGTGGGTCACGGGGCTGTTAGGGTCGCACAGAAATCCCTCGGAATGGGAAAACGGGTCATTTTCGTGTTGCCACATTGCATACGAACGGCATGAAACTTCCAGAGGCATTTGCAGCAGAAATGCATGTGCACTCAAAAAATTTAATATTTTTCACGGATAGACCCCGTCAAACGCTAGAAATTGGCGGGGATATCTCTCTTATCGGTCACGGGGCTGTTAGGGTCGCACAGAAATCCCTCGGAATGGGAAAACGGGTCATTTTCGTGTTGCCACATTGCATACGAACGGCATGAAACTTCAAGAGGCATTTGCAGCAGAAATGCATGTGCACACAAAAAATTTAATATTTTTCACGTATAGACCCCGTCAAACGCTAGAAATTGGCGGGGATGTCTCTCATGTGGGTCACGGGGCTGTTAGGGTCGCACAGAAATCCCTCGGAATGGGAAAACGGGTCATTTTCGTGTTGCCACATTGCATACGAACGGCATGAAACTTCCAGAGGCATTTGCAGCAGAAATGCATGTGCACTCAAAAAATTTAATATTTTTCACGGATAGACCCCGTCAAACGCTAGAAATTGGCGTGGATATCTCTCTTGTCGGTCACGGGGCTGTTAGGGTCACACAGAAATCCCTCGGAATGGGAAAACGGGTCATTTTCGTGTTGCCACATTGCATACGAACGGCATGAAACTTCCAGAGGCATTTGCAGCAGAAATGCATGTGCACTCAAAAAATTGAATATTGTTCACGGATAGACCCCGTCAAACGCTAGAAATTGGGGGGGATGTCTCTCGTGTGGGTCACGGGGCTGTTAGGGTCGCACAGAAATCCCTCGGAATGGGAAAACGTGTCATTTTCGTGTTGCCACATTGCATACGAACGACATGAAACTTCCAGAGGCATTTGCAGCAAAAATGCATGTGCACTCAAAAAATTTAATATTTTTCACGGATAGACCCCGTCAAACGCTAGAAATTGGCAGGGATGTCTCTCTTGTGGGTCACGGGGCTGTTAGGGTCGCACAGAAATCCCTCGGAATCGGAAAACGCGTCATTTTCGTGTTGCCACATTGCACACGAATGGCATGCAACTTCCAGAGGCATTTGCAGCAGAAATGCATGTGCACTCAAAAAATTGAATATTTTTCACGGATAGACCCCGTCAAACGCTAGAAATTGGGGGGGATGTCTCTCGTGTGGGTCACGGGGCTGTTAGGGTCGCACAGAAATCCCTCGGAATGGGAAAACGGGTCATTTTCGTGTTGCCACATTGTATACGAACGACATGAAACTTCCAGAGGCATTTGCAGCAAAAATGCATGTGCACTCAAAAATTTTAATACTTTTTCACGGATAGACCCCGTCAAACGCTAGAAATTGATGGGATGTCTCTCTTGTGGGTCACGGGGCTGTTAGGGTCGCACAGAAATACCCTCGGAATGGGAAAACGGGTCATTTTCGTGTTGCCACATTGCATACGAACGGCATGAAACTTCCAGAGGCATTTGCAGCAGAAATGCATGTGCACTCAAAAAATGTAATATTTTTCACGGATAGTCCCCGTCATACGCTAGATATTGGCGGGGATGTCTCTCTTGTGGGTCACGGGGCAGTTATGATCGCACAGAAATCCCTCGGAATGGGAAAACGGGTCATTTTCGTGTTGCCACATTGCATACGAACCGCATAAAACTTCCAGAGGCATTTGCAGCAGAAATGCATGTGCACTCAAAAAAATTAATATTTTTCACGGATAGACCCCGTCAAACGCTAGAAATTGGCGGGGATGTCTCTCTTGTGGGTCACAGGGCTGTTAGGGTCGCACAGAAATCCCTCGGAATGGGAAAATGGGTCATTTTCGTGTTGCCACATTGCATACGAATGGGATGAAACTTCCAGAGGCATTTGCAGCAGAAATGCATGTGCACTCAAAAAACTTTAATATTTTTCACGGATAGACCCCGTCAAATGCTAGAAATTGGCGGGGATGTCTCTCTTGTGGGTCACGGGGCTGTTAGGGTCGCACAGAAATCCCTCGGAATGGGAAAACGGGTCATTTTCGTGTTGCCACATTGCATACGAACGGCATGAAACTTCCAGAGGCATTTGCAGCAGAAATGCATGTGCACTCAAAAAATTTAATATTTTTCACGGATAGACCCCGTCAAACGCTAGAAATTGGCGGGGATATCTCTCTTATCGGTCACGGGGCTGTTAGGGTCGCACAGAAATCCCTCGGAATGGGAAAACGGGTCATTTTCGTGTTGCCACATTGCATACGAACGGCATGAAACTTCAAGAGGCATTTGCAGCAGAAATGCATGTGCACACAAAAAATTTAATATTTTTCACGTATAGACCCCGTCAAACGCTAGAAATTGGCGGGGATGTCTCTCATGTGGGTCACGGGGCTGTTAGGGTCGCACAGAAATCCCTCGGAATGGGAAAACGGGTCATTTTCGTGTTGCCACATTGCATACGAACGGCATGAAACTTCCAGAGGCATTTGCAGCAGAAATGCATGTGCACTCAAAAAATTTAATATTTTTCACGGATAGACCCCGTCAAACGCTAGAAATTGGCGTGGATATCTCTCTTGTCGGTCACGGGGCTGTTAGGGTCACACAGAAATCCCTCGGAATGGGAAAACGGGTCATTTTC
Organism: Petromyzon marinus; assembly: GCF_048934315.1. NCBI lineage: Eukaryota > Metazoa > Chordata > Hyperoartia > Petromyzontiformes > Petromyzontidae > Petromyzon > Petromyzon marinus. The sequence continues at coordinate 15,497,068 of NC_133699.1, read as the reverse complement.
GTGTTGCCACATTGCATACGAACGGCATGAAACTTCCAGAGGCATTTGCAGCAGAAATGCATGTGCACTCAAAAAATTGAATATTGTTCACGGATAGACCCCGTCAAACGCTAGAAATTGGGGGGGATGTCTCTCGTGTGGGTCACGGGGCTGTTAGGGTCGCACAGAAATCCCTCGGAATGGGAAAACGGGTCATTTTCGTGTTGCCACATTGCATACGAACCGCATAAAACTTCCAGAGGCATTTGCAGCAGAAATGCATGTGCACTCAAAAAAATTAATATTTTTCACGGATAGACCCCGTCAAACGCTAGAAATTGGCGGGGATGTCTCTCTTGTGGGTCACAGGGCTGTTAGGGTCGCACAGAAATCCCTCGGAATGGGAAAATGGGTCATTTTCGTGTTGCCACATTGCATACGAATGGGATGAAACTTCCAGAGGCATTTGCAGCAGAAATGCATGTGCACTCAAAAAACTTTAATATTTTTCACGGATAGACCCCGTCAAATGCTAGAAATTGGCGGGGATGTCTCTCTTGTGGGTCACGGGGCTGTTAGGGTCGCACAGAAATCCCTCGGAATGGGAAAACGGGTCATTTTCGTGTTGCCACATTGCATACGAACGGCATGAAACTTCCAGAGGCATTTGCAGCAGAAATGCATGTGCACTCAAAAAATTTAATATTTTTCACGGATAGACCCCGTCAAACGCTAGAAATTGGCGGGGATATCTCTCTTATCGGTCACGGGGCTGTTAGGGTCGCACAGAAATCCCTCGGAATGGGAAAACGGGTCATTTTCGTGTTGCCACATTGCATACGAACGGCATGAAACTTCAAGAGGCATTTGCAGCAGAAATGCATGTGCACACAAAAAATTTAATATTTTTCACGTATAGACCCCGTCAAACGCTAGAAATTGGCGGGGATGTCTCTCATGTGGGTCACGGGGCTGTTAGGGTCGCACAGAAATCCCTCGGAATGGGAAAACGGGTCATTTTCGTGTTGCCACATTGCATACGAACGGCATGAAACTTCCAGAGGCATTTGCAGCAGAAATGCATGTGCACTCAAAAAATTTAATATTTTTCACGGATAGACCCCGTCAAACGCTAGAAATTGGCGTGGATATCTCTCTTGTCGGTCACGGGGCTGTTAGGGTCACACAGAAATCCCTCGGAATGGGAAAACGGGTCATTTTCGTGTTGCCACATTGCATACGAACGGCATGAAACTTCCAGAGGCATTTGCAGCAGAAATGCATGTGCACTCAAAAAATTGAATATTGTTCACGGATAGACCCCGTCAAACGCTAGAAATTGGGGGGGATGTCTCTCGTGTGGGTCACGGGGCTGTTAGGGTCGCACAGAAATCCCTCGGAATGGGAAAACGGGTCATTTTCATGTTGCCACATTGTATACGAACGACATGAAACTTCCAGAGGCATTTGCAGCAAAAATGCATGTGCACTCAAAAATTTTAATACTTTTTCACGGATAGACCCCGTCAAACGCTAGAAATTGGCGAGGATGTCTCTCTTGTGGGTCACGGGGCTGTTAGGGTCGCACAGAAATCCCTCGGAATGGGAAAACGTGTCATTTTCGTGTTGCCACATTGCATACGAACGACATGAAACTTCCAGAGGCATTTGCAGCAAAAATGCATGTGCACTCAAAAAATTTAATATTTTTCACGGATAGACCCCGTCAAACGCTAGAAATTGGCAGGGATGTCTCTCTTGTGGGTCACGGGGCTGTTAGGGTCGCACAGAAATCCCTCGGAATCGGAAAACGCGTCATTTTCGTGTTGCCACATTGCACACGAATGGCATGCAACTTCCAGAGGCATTTGCAGCAGAAATGCATGTGCACTCAAAAAATTGAATATTTTTCACGGATAGACCCCGTCAAACGCTAGAAATTGGGGGGGATGTCTCTCGTGTGGGTCACGGGGCTGTTAGGGTCGCACAGAAATCCCTCGGAATGGGAAAACGGGTCATTTTCGTGTTGCCACATTGTATACGAACGACATGAAACTTCCAGAGGCATTTGCAGCAAAAATGCATGTGCACTCAAAAATTTTAATACTTTTTCACGGATAGACCCCGTCAAACGCTAGAAATTGATGGGATGTCTCTCTTGTGGGTCACGGGGCTGTTAGGGTCGCACAGAAATACCCTCGGAATGGGAAAACGGGTCATTTTCGTGTTGCCACATTGCATACGAACGGCATGAAACTTCCAGAGGCATTTGCAGCAGAAATGCATGTGCACTCAAAAAATGTAATATTTTTCACGGATAGTCCCCGTCATACGCTAGATATTGGCGGGGATGTCTCTCTTGTGGGTCACGGGGCAGTTATGATCGCACAGAAATCCCTCGGAATGGGAAAACGGGTCATTTTCGTGTTGCCACATTGCATACGAACCGCATAAAACTTCCAGAGGCATTTGCAGCAGAAATGCATGTGCACTCAAAAAAATTAATATTTTTCACGGATAGACCCCGTCAAACGCTAGAAATTGGCGGGGATGTCTCTCTTGTGGGTCACAGGGCTGTTAGGGTCGCACAGAAATCCCTCGGAATGGGAAAATGGGTCATTTTCGTGTTGCCACATTGCATACGAATGGGATGAAACTTCCAGAGGCATTTGCAGCAGAAATGCATGTGCACTCAAAAAACTTTAATATTTTTCACGGATAGACCCCGTCAAATGCTAGAAATTGGCGGGGATGTCTCTCTTGTGGGTCACGGGGCTGTTAGGGTCGCACAGAAATCCCTCGGAATGGGAAAACGGGTCATTTTCGTGTTGCCACATTGCATACGAACGGCATGAAACTTCCAGAGGCATTTGCAGCAGAAATGCATGTGCACTCAAAAAATTTAATATTTTTCACGGATAGACCCCGTCAAACGCTAGAAATTGGCGGGGATATCTCTCTTATCGGTCACGGGGCTGTTAGGGTCGCACAGAAATCCCTCGGAATGGGAAAACGGGTCATTTTCGTGTTGCCACATTGCATACGAACGGCATGAAACTTCAAGAGGCATTTGCAGCAGAAATGCATGTGCACACAAAAAATTTAATATTTTTCACGTATAGACCCCGTCAAACGCTAGAAATTGGCGGGGATGTCTCTCTTGTGGGTCACGGGGCTGTTAGGGTCGCACAGAAATCCCTCGGAATGGGAAAACGGGTCATTTTCGTGTTGCCACATTGCATACGAACGGCATGAAACTTCCAGAGGCATTTGCAGCAGAAATGCATGTGCACTCAAAAAATTTAATATTTTTCACGGATAGACCCCGTCAAACGCTAGAAATTGGCGTGGATATCTCTCTTGTCGGTCACGGGGCTGTTAGGGTCACACAGAAATCCCTCGGAATGGGAAAACGGGTCATTTTCGTGTTGCCACATTGCATACGAACGGCATGAAACTTCCAGAGGCATTTGCAGCAGAAATGCATGTGCACTCAAAAAATTTAATATTTTTCACGGATAGACCCCGTCAAACGCTAGAAATTGGCAGGGATGTCTCTCTTGTGGGTCACGGGGCTGTTAGGGTCGCACAGAAATCCCTCGGAATCGGAAAACGCGTCATTTTTGTATTGCCACATTGCACACGAATGGCATGAAACTTCCAGAGGCATTTGCAGCAGAAATGCATGTGCACTCAAAAAATTGAATATTGTTCACGGATAGACCCCGTCAAATGCTAGAAATTGGGGGGGATGTCTCTCATGTGGGTCACGGGGCTGTTAGGGTCCCACAGAAATCCCTCGGAATGGGAAAACGGGTAATTTTCGTGTTGCCACATTGTATACGAACGACATGAAACTTCCAGAGGCATTTGCAGCAAAAATGCATGTGCACTCAAAAATGTTAATACTTTTTCACGGATAGACCCCGTCAAACGCTAGAAATTGATGGGATGTCTCTCTTGTGGGTCACGGGGCTGTTAGGGTCGCACAGAAATACCCTCGGAATGGGAAAACGGGTCATTTTCGTGTTGCCACATTGCATACGAACGGCATGAAACTTCCAGAGGCATTTGCAGCAGAAATGCATGTGCACTCAAAAAATGTAATATTTTTCACGGATAGTCCCCGTCATACACTAGATATTGGCGGGGATGTCTCTCTTGTGGGTCACGGGGCAGTTATGATCGCAGAGAAATCCCTCGGAATGGGAAAACGGGTCATTTTCGTGTTGCCACATTGCATACGAACCGCATAAAACTTCCAGAGGCATTTGCAGCAGAAATGCATGTGCACTCAAAAAAATTAATATTTTTCACGGATAGACCCCGTCAAACGCTAGAAATTGGCGGGGATGTCTCTCTTGTGGGTCACAGGGCTGTTAGGCTCGCACAGAAATCCCTCGGAATGGGAAAACGGGTCATTTTCGTGTTGCCACATTGCATACGAATGGGATGAAACTTCCAGAGGCATTTGCAGCAGAAATGCATGTGCACTCAAAAAACTTTAATATTTTTCACGGATAGACCCCGTCAAATGCTAGAAATTGGCGGGGATGTCTCTCTTGTGGGTCACGGGGCTGTTAGGGTCGCACAGAAATCCCTCGGAATGGGAAAACGGGTCATTTTCGTGTTGCCACATTGCATACGAATGGCATGAAACTTCCAGAGGCATTTGCAGCAGAAATGCATGTGCACTCAAAAAATTTAATATTTTTCACGGATAGACCCCGTCAAACGCTAGAAATTGGCGGGGATATCTCTCTTATCGGTCACGGGGCTGTTAGGGTCGCACAGAAATCCCTCGGAATGGGAAAACGGGTCATTTTCGTGTTGCCACATTGCATACGAACGGCATGAAACTTCAAGAGGCATTTGCAGCAGAAATGCATGTGCACACAAAAAATTTAATATTTTTCACGTATAGACCCCGTCAAACGCTAGAAATTGGCGGGGATGTCTCTCTTGTGGGTCACGGGGCTGTTAGGGTCGCACAGAAATCCCTCGGAATGGGAAAACGGGTCATTTTCGTGTTGCCACATTGCATACGAACGGCATGAAACTTCCAGAGGCATTTGCAGCAGAAATGCATGTGCACTCAAAAAATTTAATATTTTTCACGGATAGACCCCGTCAAACGCTAGAAATTGGCGGGGATATCTCTCTTATCGGTCACGGGGCTGTTAGGGTCGCACAGAAATCCCTCGGAATGGGAAAACGCGTCATTTTCGTGTTGCCACATTGCATACGAACGGCATGAAACTTCAAGAGGCATTTGCAGCAGAAATGCATGTGCACACAAAAAATTTAATATTTTTCACGTATAGACCCCGTCAAACGCTAGAAATTGGCGGGGATGTCTCTCTTGTGGGTCGCGGGGCTGTTAGGGTCGCACAGAAATCCCTCGGAATGGGAAAACGGGTTATTTTCGTGTTGCCACTTTGCATACGAACGGCATGAAACTTCCAGAGGCATTTGCAGCAGAAATGCATGTGCACTCAAAAAATGTAATATTTTCACGGATAGACCCCATCAAACGCTAGAAATTGGCGGGGATGTCTCTCTTGTGGGTCACGGGGCTGTTAGGGTCGCAGAGAAATCCCGCGGAATGGGAAAACGGGTCATTTTCGTGTTGCCACATTTCATACGAACGGCATGAAACTTCCAGAGGCATTTGAGGCAGAAATGCATGTGCACTCAAATAATGTAATATTTTTCACGGATAGACCCCGTCAAACACTAGAAATTGGCGGGGATATCTCTCTTGTGGGTCACGGGGCTGTTAGGGTCGCACAGAAATCTCGCGGAATGGGAAAACAGGTCATTTTCGTGTTGCCACATTGCATACGAACGGCATGAAACTTCCAGAGGCATTTGCAGCAGAAATGCATGTGCACTCAAAAAATTTAATATTTTTCACGGATAGACCCCGTCAAACGCTAGAAATTGGCGGGATGTCTCTCTTGTGGGTCACTGGGCTGATAGGGTCGCACAGAAATCCCTCGGAATGGGAAAACGGGTCATTTTCGTGTTGCCACATTGCATACGAACGGCATGAAACTTCCAGAGGCATTTGCAGCAGAAATGCATGAGCACTCAAAAACTTTAATATTTTTCACGGATAGACCCCGTCAAACGCTAGAAATTGATGGGATGTCTCTCTTGTGGGTCACGGGGCTGTTAGGGTCGCACAGAAATACCCTCGGAATGGGAAAACGGGTCATTTTCGTGTTGCCACATTGCATACGAACGGCATGAAACTTCCAGAGGCATTTGCAGCAGAAATGCATGTGCACTCAAAAAATGTAATATTTTTCACGGATAGTCCCCGTCATACGCTAGATATTGGCGGGGATGTCTCTCTTGTGGGTCACGGGGCAGTTATGATCGCAGAGAAATCGCTCGGAATGGGAAAACGGGTCATTTTCTTGTTGCCACATTGCATACGAACCGTATAAAACTTCCAGAGGCATTTGCAGCAGAAATGCATGTGCACTCAAAAAAAATAATATTTTTCACGGATAGACCCCGTCAAACGCTAGAAATTGGCGGGGATGTCTCTCTTGTGGGTCACAGGGCTGTTAGGGTCGCACAGAAATCCCTCGGAATGGGAAAACGGGTCATTTTCGTGTTGCCACATTGCATACGAATGGGATGAAACTTCCAGAGGCATTTGCAGCAGAAATGCATGTGCACTCAAAAAACTTTAATATTTTTCACGGATAGACCCCGTCAAATGCTAGAAATTGGCGGGGATGTCTCTCTTCTGGGTCACGGGGCTGTTAGGGTCGCACAGAAATCCCTCGGAATGGGAAAACGGGTCATTTTCGTGTTGCCACATTGCATACGAACGGCATGAAACTTCCAGAGGCATTTGCAGCAGAAATGCATGTGCACTCAAAAAATTTAATATTTTTCACGGATAGACCCCGTCAAACGCTAGAAATTGGCGGGGATATCTCTCTTATCGGTCACGGGGCTGTTAGGGTCGCACAGAAATCCCTCGGAATGGGAAAACGGGTCATTTTCGTGTTGCCACATTGCATACGAACGGCATGAAACTTCCAGAGGCATTTGCAGCAGAAATGCATGTGCACTCAAAAAATTTAATATTTTTCACGGATAGACCCCGTCAAACGCTAGAAATTGGCGGGGATATCTCTCTTATCGGTCACGGGGCTGTTAGGGTCGCACAGAAATCCCTCGGAATGGGAAAACGCGTCATTTTCGTGTTGCCACATTGCATACGAACGGCATGAAACTTCAAGAGGCATTTGCAGCAGAAATGCATGTGCACACAAAAAATTTAATATTTTTCACGTATAGACCCCGTCAAACGCTAGAAATTGGCGGGGATGTCTCTCTTGTGGGTCGCGGGGCTGTTAGGGTCGCACAGAAATCCCTCGGAATGGGAAAACGGGTTATTTTCGTGTTGCCACTTTGCATACGAACGGCATGAAACTTCCAGAGGCATTTGCAGAAGAAATGCATGTGCACTCAAAAAATGTAATATTTTCACGGATAGACCCCATCAAACGCTAGAAATTGGCGGGGATGTCTCTCTTGTGGGTCACGGGGCTGTTAGGGTCGCACAGAAATCCCGCGGAATGGGAAAACGGGTCATTTTCGTGTTGCCACATTTCATACGAATGGCATGAAACTTCCAGAGGCATTTGCGGCAGAAATGCATGTGCACTCAAAAAATGTAATATTTTTCACGGATAGACCCCGTCAAACACTAGAAATTGGCGGGGATATCTCTCTTGTGGGTCACGGGGCTGTTAGGGTCGCACAGAAATCTCGCGGAATGGGAAAACGGGTCATTTTCGTGTTGCCACATTGCATACGAACGGCATGAAACTTCCAGAGGCATTTGCAGCAGAAATGCATGTGCACTCAAAAAATTTAATATTTTTCACGGATAGACCCCGTCAAACGCTAGAAATTGGCGGGATGTCTCTCTTGTGGGTCACTGGGCTGATAGGGTCGCACAGAAATCCCTCGGAATGGGAAAACGGGTCATTTTCGTGTTGCCACATTGCATACGAACGGCATGAAACTTCCAGAGGCATTTGCAGCAGAAATGCATGAGCACTCAAAAACTTTAATATTTTTCACGGAGAGACCCCGTCAAACGCTAAAAATTGGCGGGGATGTCTCTCTTGTGGGTCACTGGGATGTTAGGGTCGCACAGAAATCCCTCGGAATGGGAAAACGGGTCATTTTCGTGTTGCCACATTGCATACGAGCGGCATGAAACTTCAAGAGGCATTTGCAGCAGAAATGCATGTGCACACAAAAAATTTAATATTTTTCACGTATAGACCCCGTCAAACGCTAGAAATTGGCGGGGATGTCTCTCTTGTGGGTCGCGGGGCTGTTAGGGTCGCACAGAAATCCCTCGGAATGGGAAAACGGGTTATTTTCGTGTTGCCACTTTGCATACGAACGGCATGAAACTTCCAGAGGCATTTGCAGCAGAAATGCATGTGCACTCAAAAAATGTAATATTTTCACGGATAGACCCCATCAAACGCTAGAAATTGGCGGGGATGTCTCTCTTGTGGGTCACGGGGCTGTTAGGGTCGCACAGAAATCCCGCGGAATGGGAAAACGGGTCATTTTCGTGTTGCCACATTTCATACGAATGGGATGAAACTTCCAGAGGCATTTGCAGCAGAAATGCATGTGCACTCAAAAAACTTTAATATTTTTCACGGATAGACCCCGTCAAATGCTAGAAATTGGCGGGGATGTCTCTCTTGTGGGTCACGGGGCTGTTAGGGTCGCACAGAAATCCCTCGGAATGGGAAAACGGGTCATTTTCGTGTTGCCACATTGCATACGAACGGCATGAAACTTCCAGAGGCATTTGCAGCAGAAATGCATGTGCACTCAAAAAATTTAATATTTTTCACGGATAGACCCCGTCAAACGCTAGAAATTGGCGGGGATATCTCTCTTATCGGTCACGGGGCTGTTAGGGTCGCACAGAAATCCCTCGGAATGGGAAAACGGGTCATTTTCGTGTTGCCACATTGCATACGAACGGCATGAAACTTCCAGAGGCATTTGCAGCAGAAATGCATGTGCACTCAAAAAATTTAATATTTTTCACGGATAGACCCCGTCAAACGCTAGAAATTGGCGGGGATATCTCTCTTATCGGTCACGGGGCTGTTAGGGTCGCACAGAAATCCCTCGGAATGGGAAAACGCGTCATTTTCGTGTTGCCACATTGCATACGAACGGCATGAAACTTCAAGAGGCATTTGCAGCAGAAATGCATGTGCACACAAAAAATTTAATATTTTTCACGTATAGACCCCGTCAAACGCTAGAAATTGGCGGGGATGTCTCTCTTGTGGGTCGCGGGGCTGTTAGGGTCGCACAGAAATCCCTCGGAATGGGAAAACGGGTTATTTTCGTGTTGCCACTTTGCATACGAACGGCATGAAACTTCCAGAGGCATTTGCAGAAGAAATGCATATGCACTCAAAAAATGTAATATTTTCACGGATAGACCCCATCAAACGCTAGAAATTAGCGGGGATGTCTCTCTTGTGGGTCACGGGGCTGTTAGGGTCGCACAGAAATCCCGCGGAATGGGAAAACGGGTCATTTTCGTGTTGCCACATTTCATACGAACGGTATGAAACTTCCAGAGGCATTTGCGGCAGAAATGCATGTGCACTCAAAAAATGTAATATTTTTCACGGATAGACCCCGTCAAACACTAGAAATTGGCGGGGATATCTCTCTTGTGGGTCACGGGGCTGTTAGGGTCGCACAGAAATCTCGCGGAATGGGAAAACGGGTCATTTTCGTGTTGCCACATTGCATACGAACGGCATGAAACTTCCAGAGGCATTTGCAGCAGAAATGCATGTGCACTCAAAAAATTTAATATTTTTCACGGATAGACCCCGTCAAACGCTAGAAATTGGCGGGATGTCTCTCTTGTGGGTCACTGGGCTGATAGGGTCGCACAGAAATCCCTCGGAATGGGAAAACGGGTCATTTTCGTGTTGCCACATTGCATACGAACGGCATGAAACTTCCAGAGGCATTTGCAGCAGAAATGCATGAGCACTCAAAAACTTTAATATTTTTCACGGAGAGACCCCGTCAAACGCTAAAAATTGGCGGGGATGTCTCTCTTGTGGGTCACTGGGATGTTAGGGTCGCACAGAAATCCCTCGGAATGGGAAAACGGGTCATTTTCGTGTTGCCACATTGCATACGAGCGGCATGAAACTTCAAGAGGCATTTGCAGCAGAAATGCATGTGCACACAAAAAATTTAATATTTTTCACGTATAGACCCCGTCAAACGCTAGAAATTGGCGGGGATGTCTCTCTTGTGGGTCGCGGGGCTGTTAGGGTCGCACAGAAATCCCTCGGAATGGGAAAACGGGTTATTTTCGTGTTGCCACTTTGCATACGAACGGCATGAAACTTCCAGAGGCATTTGCAGCAGAAATGCATGTGCACTCAAAAAATGTAATATTTTCACGGATAGACCCCATCAAACGCTAGAAATTGGCGGGGATGTCTCTCTTGTGGGTCACGGGGCTGTTAGGGTCGCACAGAAATCCCGCGGAATGGGAAAACGGGTCATTTTCGTGTTGCCACATTTCATACGAATGGGATGAAACTTCCAGAGGCATTTGCAGCAGAAATGCATGTGCACTCAAAAAACTTTAATATTTTTCACGGATAGACCCCGTCAAATGCTAGAAATTGGCGGGGATGTCTCTCTTGTGGGTCACGGGGCTGTTAGGGTCGCACAGAAATCCCTCGGAATGGGAAAACGGGTCATTTTCGTGTTGCCACATTGCATACGAACGGCATGAAACTTCCAGAGGCATTTGCAGCAGAAATGCATGTGCACTCAAAAAATTTAATATTTTTCACGGATAGACCCCGTCAAATGCTAGAAATTGGCGGGGATATCTCTCTTATCGGTCACGGGGCTGTTAGGGTCGCACAGAAATCCCTCGGAATGGGAAAACGGGTCATTTTCGTGTTGCCACATTGCATACGAACGGCATGAAACTTCCAGAGGCATTTGCAGCAGAAATGCATGTGCACTCAAAAAATTTAATATTTTTCACGGATAGACCCCGTCAAACGCTAGAAATTGGCGGGGATATCTCTCTTATCGGTCACGGGGCTGTTAGGGTCGCACAGAAATCCCTCGGAATGGGAAAACGCGTCATTTTCGTGTTGCCACATTGCATACGAACGGCATGAAACTTCAAGAGGCATTTGCAGCAGAAATGCATGTGCACACAAAAAATTTAATATTTTTCACGTATAGACCCCGTCAAACGCTAGAAATTGGCGGGGATGTCTCTCTTGTGGGTCGCGGGGCTGTTAGGGTCGCACAGAAATCCCTCGGAATGGGAAAACGGGTTATTTTCGTGTTGCCACTTTGCATACGAACGGCATGAAACTTCCAGAGGCATTTGCAGAAGAAATGCATATGCACTCAAAAAATGTAATATTTTCACGGATAGACCCCATCAAACGCTAGAAATTAGCGGGGATGTCTCTCTTGTGGGTCACGGGGCTGTTAGGGTCGCACAGAAATCCCGCGGAATGGGAAAACGGGTCATTTTCGTGTTGCCACATTTCATACGAACGGTATGAAACTTCCAGAGGCATTTGCGGCAGAAATGCATGTGCACTCAAAAAATGTAATATTTTTCACGGATAGACCCCGTCAAACACTAGAAATTGGCGGGGATATCTCTCTTGTGGGTCACGGGGCTGTTAGGGTCGCACAGAAATCTCGCGGAATGGGAAAACGGGTCATTTTCGTGTTGCCACATTGCATACGAACGGCATGAAACTTCCAGAGGCATTTGCAGCAGAAATGCATGTGCACTCAAAAAATTTAATATTTTTCACGGATAGACCCCGTCAAACGCTAGAAATTGGCGGGATGTCTCTCTTGTGGGTCACTGGGCTGATAGGGTCGCACAGAAATCCCTCGGAATGGGAAAACGGGTCATTTTCGTGTTGCCACATTGCATACGAACGGCATGAAACTTCCAGAGGCATTTGCAGCAGAAATGCATGAGCACTCAAAAACTTTAATATTTTTCACGGAGAGACCCCGTCAAACGCTAAAAATTGGCGGGGATGTCTCTCTTGTGGGTCACTGGGATGTTAGGGTCGCACAGAAATCCCTCGGAATGGGAAAACGGGTCATTTTCGTGTTGCCACATTGCATACGAGCGGCATGAAACTTCAAGAGGCATTTGCAGCAGAAATGCATGTGCACACAAAAAATTTAATATTTTTCACGTATAGACCCCGTCAAACGCTAGAAATTGGCGGGGATGTCTCTCTTGTGGGTCGCGGGGCTGTTAGGGTCGCACAGAAATCCCTCGGAATGGGAAAACGGGTTATTTTCGTGTTGCCACTTTGCATACGAACGGCATGAAACTTCCAGAGGCATTTGCAGCAGAAATGCATGTGCACTCAAAAAATGTAATATTTTCACGGATAGACCCCATCAAACGCTAGAAATTGGCGGGGATGTCTCTCTTGTGGGTCACGGGGCTGTTAGGGTCGCACAGAAATCCCGCGGAATGGGAAAACGGGTCATTTTCGTGTTGCCACATTTCATACGAACGGCATGAAACTTCCAGAGGCATTTGCGGCAGAAATGCATGTGCACTCAAAAAATGTAATATTTTTCACGGATAGACCCCGTCAAACACTAGAAATTGGCGGGGATATCTCTCTTGTGGGTCACGGGGCTGTTAGGGTTGCACAGAAATCTCGCTGAATGGGAAAACGGGTCATTTTCGTGTTGCCACATTGCATACGAACGGCATGAAACTTCCAGAGGCATTTGCAGCAGAAATGCATGTGCACTCAAAAAATTTAATATTTTTCACGGATAGACCCCGTCAAACGCTAGAAATTGGCGGGATGTCTCTCTTGTGGGTCACTGGGCTGATAGGGTCGCACAGAAATCCCTCGGAATGGGAAAACAGGTCATTTTCGTGTTGCCACATTGCATACGAACGGCATGAAACTTCCAGAGGCATTTGCAGCAGAAATGCATGAGCACTCAAAAAAATTAATATTTTTCACGGATAGACCCCGTCAAACGCTAGAAATTGGCGGGGATGTCTCTCTTGTGGGTCACGGCGCTGTTAGGGTCGCACAGAAATCCCGCGGAATGGGAAAACGGGTCATTTTCGTGTTGCCACATTGCATACGAACGGCATGAAACTTCCAGAGGCATTTGCAGCAGAAATGCATGTGCACTCAAAAAATTTAATATTTTTCACAAATAGACCCCGTCAAACGCTAGCAATTGGCGGGGATATCTCTCTTGTCGGTCACGGGGCTGTTAGGGTCGCACATAAATCCCTCGGAATGGAAAAACGGGTCATTTTCATGTTGCCACATTGCATACGAACGGCATGAAACTTCCAGAGGCATTTGCAGCAGAAATGCATGTGCACACAAAAACTTTAATATTTTTCACGGATAGACCCCGTCAAACGCTAGAAATTGGCGGGGATGTCTCTCTTGTGGGTCACGGGGCTGTTAGGGTCGCACAGAAATCCCTCGGAATGGGAAAACGGGTCATTTTCGTGTTGCCACATTGCATACGAATGGGATGAAACTTCCAGAGGCATTTGCAGCAGAAATGCATGTGCACTCAAAATTTTTTAATATTTTTCACGGATAGACCCCGTCAAACGCTAGAAATTGGCAGGGATATCTCTCTTATCGGTCACGGGGCTGTTAGGGTCGCACAGAAATCCCTCGGAATGGGAAAACGGGTCATTTTCGTGTTGCCACATTGCATACGAACGGCATGAAACTTCCAGAGGCATTTGCAGCAGAAATGCATGTGCACACAAAAACTTTAATATTTTTCACGGATAGACCCCGTCAAACGCTAGAAATTGGCGGGGATGTCTCTCTTGTGGGTCACGGGGCTGTTAGGGTCGCACAGAAATCCCTCGGAATGGGAAAACGGGTCATTTTCGTGTTGCCACATTGCATACGAATGGGATGAAACTTCCAGAGGCATTTGCAGCAGAAATGCATGTGCACTCAAAAAATTTAATATTTTTCACGGATAGACCCCGTCAAACGCTAGAAATTGGCGGGATGTCTCTCTTGTGGGTCACTGGGCTGATAGGGTCGCACAGAAATCCCTCGGAATGGGAAAACGGGTCATTTTCGTGTTGCCACATTGCATACGAACGGCATGAAACTTCCAGAGGCATTTGCAGCAGAAATGCATGAGCACTCAAAAAAATTAATATTTTTCACGGATAGACCCCGTCAAACGCTAGAAATTGGCGGGGATGTCTCTCTTGTGGGTCACGGCGCTGTTAGGGTCGCACAGAAATCCCGCGGAATGGGAAAACGGGTCATTTTCGTGTTGCCACATTGCATACGAACGGCATGAAACTTCCAGAGGCATTTGCAGCAGAAATGCATGTGCACTCAAAAAATTTAATATTTTTCACAAATAGACCCCGTCAAATGCTAGCAATTGGCGGGGATATCTCTCTTGTCGGTCACGGGGCTGTTAGGGTCGCACAGAAATCCCTCGGAATGGAAAAACGGGTCATTTTCATGTTGCCACATTGCATACGAACGGCATGAAACTTCCAGAGGCATTTGCAGCAGAAATGCATGTGCACACAAAAACTTTAATATTTTTCACGGATAGACCCCGTCAAACGCTAGAAATTGGCGGGGATGTCTCTCTTGTGGGTCACGGGGCTGTTAGGGTCGCACAGAAATCCCTCGGAATGGGAAAACGGGTCATTTTCGTGTTGCCACATTGCATACGAATGGGATGAAACTTCCAGAGGCATTTGCAGCAGAAATGCATGTGCACTCAAAATTTTTTAATATTTTTCACGGATAGACCCTGTCAAACGCTAGAAATTGGCGGGGATGTCTCTCTTGTGGGTCACGGGGCTGTTAGGGCCGCACAGAAATCCCTCGGAATGGGAAAACGGGTCATTTTCGTGTTGCCACATTGCATACGAACGGCATGAAACTTCCAGAGGCATTTGCAGCAGAAATGCATGTGCACTCAAAAAAATTAATATTTTTCACGGATAGACCCCGTCAAACGCTAGAAATTGGCAGGGATATCTCTCTTATCGGTCACGGGGCTGTTAGGGTCGCACAGAAATCCCTCGGAATGGGAAAACGGGTCATTTTCGTGTTGCCACATTGCATACGAACGGCATGAAACTTCCAGAGGCATTTGCAGCAGAAATGCATGTGCACACAAAAACTCTAATATTTTTCACGGATAGACCCCGTCAAACGCTAGAAATTGGCGGGGATGTCTCTCTTGTGGGTCACGGGGCTGTTAGGGTCGCACAGAAATCCCTCGGAATGGGAAAACGGGTCATTTTCGTGTTGCCACATTGCATACGAATGGGATGAAACTTCCAGAGGCATTTGCAGCAGAAATGCATGTGCACTCAAAAAACTTTAATATTTTTCACGGATAGACCCCGTCAAATGCTAGAAATTGGCGGGGATGTCTCTCTTGTGGGTCACGGGGCTGTTAGGGTCGCACAGAAATCCCTCGGAATGGGAAAACGGGTCATTTTCGTGTTGCCACATTGCATACGAACGGCATGAAACTTCCAGAGGCATTTGCAGCAGAAATGCATGTGCACTCAAAAAATTTAATATTTTTCACGGATAGACCCCGTCAAACGCTAGAAATTGGCGGGGATATCTCTCTTATCGGTCACGGGGCTGTTAGGGTCGCACAGAAATCCCTCGGAATGGGAAAACGGGTTATTTTCGTGTTGCCACTTTGCATACGAACGGCATGAAACTTCCAGAGGCATTTGCAGCAGAAATGCATGTGCACTCAAAAAATGTAATATTTTCACGGATAGACCCCATCAAACGCTAGAAATTGGCGGGGATGTCTCTCTTGTGGGTCACGGGGCTGTTAGGGTCGCACAGAAATCCCGCGGAATGGGAAAACGGGTCATTTTCGTGTTGCCACATTTCATACGAACGGCATGAAACTTCCAGAGGCATTTGCGGCAGAAATGCATGTGCACTCAAAAAATGTAATATTTTTCACGGATAGACCCCGTCAAACACTAGAAATTGGCGGGGATATCTCTCTTGTGGGTCACGGGGCTGTTAGGGTCGCACAGAAATCTCGCGGAATGGGAAAACGGGTCATTTTCGTGTTGCCACATTGCATACGAACGGCATGAAACTTCCAGAGGCATTTGCAGCAGAAATGCATGTGCACTCAAAAAATTTAATATTTTTCACGGATAGACCCCGTCAAACGCTAGAAATTGACGGGATGTCTCTCTTGTGGGTCACTGGGCTGATAGGGTCGCACAGAAATCCCTCGGAATGGGAAAACGGGTCATTTTCGTGTTGCCACATTGCATACGAACGGCATGAAACTTCCAGAGGCATTTGCAGCAGAAATGCATGAGCACTCAAAAACTTTAATATTTTTCACGGAGAGACCTCGTCAAACGCTAAAAATTGGCGGGGATGTCTCTCTTGTGGGTCACTGGGATGTTAGGGTCGCACAGAAATCCCTCGGAATGGGAAAACGGGTCATTTTCGTGTTGCCACATTGCATACGAGCGGCATGAAACTTCAAGAGGCATTTGCAGCAGAAATGCATGTGCACACAAAAAATTTAATATTTTCACGTATAGACCCCGTCAAACGCTAGAAATTGGCGGGGATGTCTCTCTTGTGGGTCGCGGGGCTGTTGGGGTCGCACAGAAATCCCTCGGAATGGGAAAACGGGTTATTTTCGTGTTGCCACTTTGCATACGAACGGCATGAAACTTCCAGAGGCATTTGCAGCAGAAATGCATGTGCACTCAAAAAATGTAATATTTTCACGGATAGACCCCATCAAACGCTAGAAATTGGCGGGGATGTCTCTCTTGTGGGTCACGGGGCTGTTAGGGTCGCACAGAAATCCCGCGGAATGGGAAAACGGGTCATTTTCGTGTTGCCACATTGCATACGAACGGCATGAAACTTCCAGAGGCATTTGCAGCAGAAATGCATGTGCACACAAAAACTTTAATATTTTTCACGGATAGACCCCGTCAAACGCTAGAAATTGGCGGGGATGTCTCTCTTGTGGGTCACGGGGCTGTTAGGGTCGCACAGAAATCCCTCGGAATGGGAAAACGGGTCATTTTCGTGTTGCCACATTGCATACGAATGGGATGAAACTTCCAGAGGCATTTGCAGCAGAAATGCATGTGCACTCAAAAAACTTTAATATTTTTCACGGATAGACCCCGTCAAATGCTAGAAATTGGCGGGGATGTCTCTCTTGTGGGTCACGGGGCTGTTAGGGTCGCACAGAAATCCCTCGGAATGGGAAAACGGGTCATTTTCGTGTTGCCACATTGCATACGAACGGCATGAAACTTCCAGAGGCATTTGCAGCAGAAATGCATGTGCACTCAAAAAATTTAATATTTTTCACGGATAGACCCCGTCAAACGCTAGAAATTGGCGGGGATATCTCTCTTATCGGTCACGGGGCTGTTAGGGTCGCACAGAAATCCCTCGGAATGGGAAAACGGGTTATTTTCGTGTTGCCACTTTGCATACGAACGGCATGAAACTTCCAGAGGCATTTGCAGCAGAAATGCATGTGCACTCAAAAAATGTAATATTTTCACGGATAGACCCCATCAAACGCTAGAAATTGGTGGGGATGTCTCTCTTGTGGGTCACGGGGCTGTTAGGGTCGCACAGAAATCCCGCGGAATGGGAAAACGGGTCATTTTCGTGTTGCCACATTTCATACGAACGGCATGAAACTTCCAGAGGCATTTGCGGCAGAAATGCATGTGCACTCAAAAAATGTAATATTTTTCACGGATAGACCCCGTCAAACACTAGAAATTGGCGGGGATATCTCTCTTGTGGGTCACGGGGCTGTTAGGGTCGCACAGAAATCTCGCGGAATGGGAAAACGGGTCATTTTCGTGTTGCCACATTGCATACGAACGGCATGACACTTCCAGAGGCATTTGCAGCAGAAATGCATGTGCACTCAAAAAATTTAATATTTTTCACGGATAGACCCCGTCAAACGCTAGAAATTGACGGGATGTCTCTCTTGTGGGTCACTGGGCTGATAGGGTCGCACAGAAATCCCTCGGAATGGGAAAACGGGTCATTTTCGTGTTGCCACATTGCATACGAACGGCATGAAACTTCCAGAGGCATTTGCAGCAGAAATGCATGAGCACTCAAAAACTTTAATATTTTTCACGGAGAGACCTCGTCAAACGCTAAAAATTGGCGGGGATGTCTCTCTTGTGGGTCACTGGGATGTTAGGGTCGCACAGAAATCCCTCGGAATGGGAAAACGGGTCATTTTCGTGTTGCCACATTGCATACGAGCGGCATGAAACTTCAAGAGGCATTTGCAGCAGAAATGCATGTGCACACAAAAAATTTAATATTTTCACGTATAGACCCCGTCAAACGCTAGAAATTGGCGGGGATGTCTCTCTTGTGGGTCGCGGGGCTGTTAGGGTCGCACAGAAATCCCTCGGAATGGGAAAACGGGTTATTTTCGTGTTGCCACTTTGCATACGAACGGCATGAAACTTCCAGAGGCATTTGCAGCAGAAATGCATGTGCACTCAAAAAATGTAATATTTTCACGGATAGACCCCATCAAACGCTAGAAATTGGCGGGGATGTCTCTCTTGTGGGTCACGGGGCTGTTAGGGTCGCACAGAAATCCCGCGGAATGGGAAAACGGGTCATTTTCGTGTTGCCACATTTCATACGAACGGCATGAAACTTCCAGAGGCATTTGCGGCAGAAATGCATGTGCACTCAAAAAATGTAATATTTTTCACGGATAGACCCCGTCAAACACTAGAAATTGGCGGGATATCTCTCTTGTGGGTCACGGGGCTGTTCGGGTCGCACAGAAATCTCGCGGAATGGGAAAACGGGTCATTTTCGTGTTGCCACATTGCATACGAACGGCATGAAACTTTCAGAGGCATTTGCAGCAGAAATGCATGTGCACTCAAAAAATTTAATATTTTTCACGGATAGACCCCGTCAAACGCTAGAAATTGGCGGGATGTCTCTCTTGTGGGTCACTGGGCTGATAGGGTCGCACAGAAATCCCTCGGAATGGGAAAACGGGTCATTTTCGTGTTGCCACATTGCATACGAACGGCATGAAACTTCCAGAGGCATTTGCAGCAGAAATGCATGTGCACTCAAAAAATTTAATATTTTTCACGGATAGACCCCGTCAAACGCTAGAAATTGGCGGGATGTCTCTCTTGTGGGTCACTGGGCTGATAGGGTCGCACAGAAATCCCTCGGAATGGGAAAACGGGTCATTTTCGTGTTGCCACATTGCATACGAACGGCATGAAACTTCCAGAGGCATTTGCAGCAGAAATGCATGAGCACTCAAAAACTTTAATATTTTTCACGGAGAGACCCCGTCAAACGCTAAAAATTAGCGGGGATGTCTCTCTTGTGGGTCACTGGGATGTTAGGGTCGCACAGAAATCCCTCGGAATGGGAAAACGGGTCATTTTCGTGTTGCCACATTGCATACGAGCGGCATGAAACTTCCAGAGGCATTTGCAGCAGAAATGCATGTGCACTCAAAAAAATTAATATTTTTCACGGATAGACCCCGTCAAACGCTAGAAATTGGCGGGGATGTCTCTCTTGTGGGTCACGGCGCTGTTAGGGTCGCACAGAAATCCCGCGGAATGGAAAACGGGTCATTGTCGTGTTGCCACATTGCATACGAACGGCATGAAACTTCCAGAGGCATTTGCAGCAGAAATGCATGTGCACTCAAAAAATTTAATATTTTTCACAAATAGACCACGTCAAACGCTAGCAATTGGCGGGGATATCTCTCTTGTCGGTCACGGGGCTGTTAGGGTCGCACAGAAATCCCTCGGAATGGAAAAACGGGTCATTTTCATGTTGCCACATTGCATACGAACGGCATGAAACTTCCAGAGGCATTTGCAGCAGAAATGCATGTGCACACAAAAACTTTAATATTTTTCACGGATAGACCCCGTCAAACGCTAGAAATTGGCGGGGATGTCTCTCTTGTGGGTCACGGGGCTGTTAGGGTCGCACAGAAATCCCTCGGAATGGGAAAACGGGTCATTTTCGTGTTGCCACATTGCATACGAATGGGATGAAACTTCCAGAGGCATTTGCAGCAGAAATGCATGTGCACTCAAAATTTTTTAATATTTTTCACGGATAGACCCTGTCAAACGCTAGAAATTGGCGGGGATGTCTCTCTTGTGGGTCACGGGGCTGTTAGGGTCGCACAGAAATCCCTCGGAATGGGAAAACGGGTCATTTTCGTGTTGCCACATTGCATACGAACGGCATGAAACTTCCAGAGGCATTTGCAGCAGAAATGCATGTGCACTCAAAAAAATTAATATTTTTCACGGATAGACCCCGTCAAACGCTAGAAATTGGCAGGGATATCTCTCTTATCGGTCACGGGGCTGTTAGGGTCGCACAGAAATCCCTCGGAATGGGAAAACGGGTCATTTTCGTGTTGCCACATTGCATACGAACGGCATGAAACTTCCAGAGGCATTTGCAGCAGAAATGCATGTGCACACAAAAACTTTAATATTTTTCACGTATAGACCCCGTCAAACGCTAGAAATTGGCGGGGATGTCTCTCTTGTGGGTCACGGGGCTGTTAGGGTCGCACAGAAATCCCTCGGAATGGGAAAACGGGTCATTTTCGTGTTGCCACATTGCATACGAACGGCATGAAACTTCCAGAGGCATTTGCAGCAGAAATGCATGAGCACTCAAAAACTTTAATATTTTTCACGGAGAGACCCCGTCAAACGCTAAAAATTGGCGGGGATGTCTCTCTTGTGGGTCACTGGGATGTTAGGGTCGCACAGAAATCCCTCGGAATGGGAAAACGGGTCATTTTCGTGTTGCCACATTGCATACGAGCGGCATGAAACTTCCAGAGGCATTTGCAGCAGAAATGCATGTGCACTCAAAATTTTTTAATATTTTTCACGGATAGACCCTGTCAAACGCTAGAAATTGGCGGGGATGTCTCTCTTGTGGGTCACGGGGCTGTTAGGGTCGCACAGAAATCCCTCGGAATGGGAAAACGGGTCATTTTCGTGTTGCCACATTGCATACGAACAGCATGAAACTTCCAGAGGCATTTGCAGCAGAAATGCATGTGCACTCAAAAAATTTAATATTTTTCACGGATAGACCCCGTCAAACGCTAGAAATTGGCGGGATGTCTCTCTTGTGGGTCACTGGGCTGATAGGGTCGCACAGAAATCCCTCGGAATGGGAAAACGGGTCATTTTCGTGTTGCCACATTGCATACGAATGGCATGAAACTTCCAGAGGCATTTGCAGCAGAAATGCATGAGCACTCAAAAACTTTAATATTTTTCACGGAGAGACCCCGTCAAATGCTAAAAATTGGCGGGGATGTCTCTCTTGTGGGTCACTGAGATGTTAGGGTCGCACAGAAATCCCTCGGAATGGGAAAACGGGTCATTTTCGTGTTGCCACATTGCATACGAGCGGCATGAAACTTCCAGAGGCATTTGCAACAGAAATGCATGTGCACTCAAAAAAATTAATATTTTTCACGGATAGACCCCGTCAAACGCTAGAAATTCGCGGGGATGTCTCTCTTGTGGGTCACGGCGCTGTTAGGGTCGCACAGAAATCCCGCGGAATGGGAAAACGGGTCATTTTCGTGTTGCCACATTGCATACGAACGGCATGAAACTTCCAGAGGCATTTGCAGCAGAAATGCATGTGCACTCAAAAAATTTAATAATTTTCACAAATAGACCCCGTCAAACGCAAGCAATTGGCGGGGATATCTCTCTTGTCGGTCACGGGGCTGTTAGGGTCGCACAGAAATCCCTCGGAATGGGAAAACGGGTCATTTTCGTGTTGCCACATTGCATACGAACGGCATGAAACTTCCAGAGGCATTTGCAGCAGAAATGCATGTGCACTCAAAAAAATTAATATTTTTCACAAATAGACCCCGTCAAACGCTAGCAATTGGCGGGGATATCTCTCTTGTCGGTCACGGGGCTGTTAGGGTCGCACAGAAATCCCTCGGAATGGGAAAACGGGTCATTTTCATGTTGCCACATTGCATACGAACGGCATGAAACTTCCAGAGGCATTTGCAGCAGAAATGCATGTGCACACAAAAACTTTAATATTTTTCACGGATAGACCCCGTCAAACGCTAGAAATTGGCGGGGATGTCTCTCTTGTGGGTCACGGGGCTGTTAGGGTCGCACAGAAATCCCTCGGAATGGGAAAACGGGTCATTTTCGTGTTGCCACATTGCATACGAATGGAATGAAACTTCCAGAGGCATTTGCAGCAGAAATGCACGTGCACTCAAAATGTTTTAATATTTTTCACGGATAGACCCTGTCAAACGCTAGAAATTGGCGGGGATGTCTCTCTTGTGGGTCACGGGGCTGTTAGGGTCGCACAGAAATCCCTCGGAATGGGAAAACGGGTCATTTTCGTGTTGCCACATTGCATACGAACGGCATGAAACTTCCAGAGGCATTTGCAGCAGAAATGCATGTGCACTCAAAAAATTTAATATTTTTCACGGATAGACCCCGTCAAACGCTAGAAATTGGCGGGATGTCTCTCTTGTGGGTCACTGGGCTGATAGGGTCGCACAGAAATCCCTCGGAATGGGAAAACGGGTCATTTTCGTGTTGCCACATTGCATACGAACGGCATGAAACTTCCAGAGGCATTTGCAGCAGAAATGCATGAGCACTCAAAAACTTTAATATTTTTCACGGAGAGACCCCGTCAAACGCTAAAAATTGGCGGGGATGTCTCTCTTCTGGGTCACTGGGATGTTAGGGTCGCACAGAAATCCCTCGGAATGGGAAAACGGGTCATTTTCGTGTTGCCACATTGCATACGAGCGGCATGAAACTTCAAGAGGCATTTGCAGCAGAAATGCATGTGCACACAAAAAATTTAATATTTTTCACGTATAGACCCCGTCAAACGCTAGAAATTGGCGGGGATGTCTCTCTTGTGGGTCGCGGGGCTGTTAGGGTCGCACAGAAATCCCTCGGAATGGGAAAACGGGTTATTTTCGTGTTGCCACTTTGCATACGAACGGCATGAAACTTCCAGAGGCATTTGCAGCAGAAATGCATGTGCACTCAAAAAATGTAATATTTTCACGGATAGACCCCATCAAACGCTAGAAATTGGCGGGGATGTCTCTCTTGTGGGTCACGGGGCTGTTAGGGTCGCACAGAAATCCCGCGGAATGGGAAAACGGGTCATTTTCGTGTTGCCACATTTCATACGAACGGCATGAAACTTCCAGAGGCATTTGCGGCAGAAATGCATGTGCACTCAAAAAATGTAATATTTTTCACGGATAGACCCCGTCAAACACTAGAAATTGGCGGGGATATCTCTCTTGTGGGTCACGGGGCTGTTAGGGTCGCACAGAAATCTCGCGGAATGGGAAAACGGGTCATTTTCGTGTTGCCACATTGCATACGAACGGCATGAAACTTCCAGAGGCATTTGCAGCAGAAATGCATGTGCACTCAAAAAATTTAATATTTTTCACGGATAGACCCCGTCAAACGCTAGCAATTGGCGGGGATGTCTCTCTTGTGGGTCACGGGGCTGTTAGGGTCGCACAGAAATCCCGCGGAATGGGAAAACGGGTCATTTTCGTGTTGCCACATTTCATACGAACGGCATGAAACTTCCAGAGGCATTTGCGGCAGAAATGCATGTGCACTCAAAAAATGTAATATTTTTCACGGATAGACCCCGTCAAACACTAGAAATTGGCGGGGATATCTCTCTTGTGGGTCACGGGGCTGTTAGGGTCGCACAGAAATCTCGCGGAATGGGAAAACGGGTCATTTTCGTGTTGCCACATTGCATACGAACGGCATGAAACTTCCAGAGGCATTTGCAGCAGAAATGCATGTGCACTCAAAAAATTTAATATTTTTCACGGATAGACCCCGTCAAATGCTAGAAATTGGCGGGATGTCTCTCTTGTGGGTCACTGGGCTGATAGGGTCGCACAGAAATCCCTCGGAATGGGAAAACAGGTCATTTTCGTGTTGCCACATTGCATACGAACGGCATGAAACTTCCAGAGGCATTTGCAGCAGAAATGCATGAGCACTCAAAAACTTTAATATTTTTCACGGAGAGACCCCGTCAAACGCTAAAAATTGGCGGGGATGTCTCTCTTGTGGGTCACTGGGATGTTAGGGTCGCACAGAAATCCCTCGGAATGGGAAAACGGGTCATTTTCGTGTTGCCACATTGCATACGAGCGGCATGAAACTTCCAGAGGCATTTGCAGCAGAAATGCATGTGCACACAAAAACTTTAATATTTTTCACGGATAGACCGCGTCAAACGCTAAAAATTGGCGAGGATGTCTCTCTTGTGGGTCACGGGGCTGTTAGGGTCGCACAGAAATCCCTCGGAATGGGAAAACGGGTCATTTTCGTGTTGCCACATTGCATACGAATGGGATGAAACTTCCAGAGGCATTTGCAGCAGAAATGCATGTGCACTCAAAATTTTTTAATATTTTTCACGGATAGACCCTGTCAAACGCTAGAAATTGGCGGGGATGTCTCTCTTGTGGGTCACGGGGCTGTTAGGGTCGCACAGAAATCCCTCGGAATGGGAAAACGGGTCATTTTCGTGTTGCCACATTGCATACGAACGGCATGAAACTTCCAGAGGCATTTGCAGCAGAAATGCATGTGCACTCAAAAAAATTAATATTTTTCACGGATAGACCCCGTCAAACGCTAGAAATTGGCAGGGATATCTCTCTTATCGGTCACGGGGCTGTTAGGGTCGCACAAAAATCCCTCGGAATGGGAAAACGGGTCATTTTCGTGTTGCCACATTGCATACGAACGGCATGAAACTTCCAGAGGCATTTGCAGCAGAAATGCATGTGCACACAAAAACTTTAATATTTTTCACGTATAGACCCCGTCAAACGCTAGAAATTGGCGGGTATGTCTCTCTTGTGGGTCACAGGGCTGTTAGGGTCGCACAGAAATCCCTCGGAATGGGAAAACGGGTCATTTTCGTGTTGCCACATTGCATACGAACGGCATGAAACTTCCAGAGGCATTTGCAGCAGAAATGCATGAGCACTCAAAAACTTTAATATTTTTCACGGAGAGACCCCGTCAAACGCTAAAAATTGGCGGGGATGTCTCTCTTGTGGGTCACTGGGATGTTAGGGTCGCACAGAAATCCCTCGGAATGGGAAAACGGGTCATTTTCGTGTTGCCACATTGCATACGAGCGGCATGAAACTTCCAGAGGCATTTGCAGCAGAAATGCATGTGCACTCAAAATTTTTTAATATTTTTCACGGATAGACCCTGTCAAACGCTAGAAATTGGCGGGGATGTCTCTCTTGTGGGTCACGGGGCTGTTAGGGTCGCACAGAAATCCCTCGGAATGGGAAAACGGGTCATTTTCGTGTTGCCACATTGCATACGAACGGCATGAAACTTCCAGAGGCATTTGCAGCAGAAATGCATGTGCACTCAAAAAATTTAATATTTTTCACGGATAGACCCCGTCAAACGCTAGAAATTGGCGGGATGTCTCTCTTGTGGGTCACTGGGCTGATAGGGTCGCACAGAAATCCCTCGGAATGGGAAAACGGGTCATTTTCGTGTTGCCACATTGCATACGAACGGCATGAAACTTCCAGAGGCATTTGCAGCAGAAATGCATGAGCACTCAAAAACTTTAATATTTTTCACGGAGAGACCCCGTCAAATGCTAAAAATTGGCGGGGATGTCTCTCTTGTGGGTCACTGGGATGTTAGGGTCGCACAGAAATCCCTCGGAATGGGAAAACGGGTCATTTTCGTGTTGCCACATTGCATACGAGCGGCATGAAACTTCAAGAGGCATTTGCAGCAGAAATGCATGTGCACACAAAAAATTTAATATTTTTCACAAATAGACCCCGTCAAACGCTAGCAATTGGCGGGGATATCTCTCTTGTCGGTCACGGGGCTGTTAGGGTCGCACAGAAATCCCTCGGAATGGGAAAACGGGTCATTTTCATGTTGCCACATTGCATACGAACGGCATGAAACTTCCAGAGGCATTTGCAGCAGAAATGCATGTGCACACAAAAACTTTAATATTTTTCACGGATAGACCCCGTCAAACGCTAGAAATTGGCGGGGATGTCTCTCTTGTGGGTCACGGGGCTGTTAGGGTCGCACAGAAATCCCTTGGAATGGGAAAACGGGTCATTTTCGTGTTGCCACATTGCATACGAATGGAATGAAACTTCCAGAGGCATTTGCAGCAGAAATGCATGTGCACTCAAAATGTTTTAATATTTTTCACGGATAGACCCTGTCAAACGCTAGAAATTGGCGGGGATGTCTCTCTTGTGGGTCACGGGGCTGTTAGGGTCGCACAGAAATCCCTCGGAATGGGAAAACGGGTCATTTTCGTGTTGCCACATTGCAAACGAACGGCATGAAACTTCCAGAGGCATTTGCAGCAGAAATGCATGTGCACTCAAAAAATTTAATATTTTTCACGGATAGACCCCGTCAAACGCTAGAAATTGGCGGGATGTCTCTCTTGTGGGTCACTGGGCTGATAGGGTCGCACAGAAATCCCTCGGAATGGGAAAACGGGTCATTTTCGTGTTGCCACATTGCATACGAACGGCATGAAACTTCCAGAGGCATTTGCAGCAGAAATGCATGAGCACTCAAAAACTTTAATATTTTTCACGGAGAGACCCCGTCAAATGCTAAAAATTGGCGGGGATGTCTCTCTTGTGGGTCACTGGGATGTTAGGGTCGCACAGAAATCCCTCGGAATGGGAAAACGGGTCATTTTCGTGTTGCCACATTGCATACGAGCGGCATGAAACTTCCAGAGGCATTTGCAGCAGAAATGCATGTGCACTCAAAATTTTTTAATATTTTTCACGGATAGACCCTGTCAAACGCTAGAAATTGGCGGGGATGTCTCTCTTGTGGGTCACGGGGCTGTTAGGGTCGCACAGAAATCCCTCGGAATGGGAAAACGGGTCATTTTCGTGTTGCCACATTGCATACGAACGGCATGAAACTTCCAGAGGCATTTGCAGCAGAAATGCATGTGCACTCAAAAAATTTAATATTTTTCACGGATAGACCCCGTCAAACGCTAGAAATTGGCGGGATGTCTCTCTTGTGGGTCACTGGGCTGTTAGGGTCGCACAGAAATCCCTCGGAATGGGAAAACGGGTCATTTTCGTGTTGCCACATTGCATACGAGCGGCATGAAACTTCCAGAGGCATTTGCAGCAGAAATGCATGTGCACTCAAAATTTTTTAATATTTTTCACGGATAGACCCTGTCAAACGCTAGAAATTGGCGGGGATGTCTCTCTTGTGGGTCACGGGGCTGTTAGGGTCGCACAGAAATCCCTCGGAATGGGAAAACGGGTCATTTTCGTGTTGCCACATTGCATACGAACGGCATGAAACTTCCAGAGGCATTTGCAGCAGAAATGCATGTGCACTCAAAAAATTTAATATTTTTCACGGATAGACCCCGTCAAACGCTAGAAATTGGCGGGATGTCTCTCTTGTGGGTCACTGGGCTGATAGGGTCGCACAGAAATCCCTCGGAATGGGAAAACGGGTCATTTTCGTGTTGCCACATTGCATACGAACGGCATGAAACTTCCAGAGGCATTTGCAGCAGAAATGCATGAGCACTCAAAAACTTTAATATTTTTCACGGAGAGACCCCGTCAAATGCTAAAAATTGGCGGGGATGTCTCTCTTGTGGGTCACTGGGATGTTAGGGTCGCACAGAAATCCCTCGGAATGGGAAAACGGGTCATTTTCGTGTTGCCACATTGCATACGAGCGGCATGAAACTTCAAGAGGCATTTGCAGCAGAAATGCATGTGCACACAAAAAATTTAATATTTTTCACAAATAGACCCCGTCAAACGCTAGCAATTGGCGGGGATATCTCTCTTGTCGGTCACGGGGCTGTTAGGGTCGCACAGAAATCCCTCGGAATGGGAAAACGGGTCATTTTCATGTTGCCACATTGCATACGAACGGCATGAAACTTCCAGAGGCATTTGCAGCAGAAATGCATGTGCACACAAAAACTTTAATATTTTTCACGGATAGACCCCGTCAAACGCTAGAAATTGGCGGGGATGTCTCTCTTGTGGGTCACGGGGCTGTTAGGGTCGCACAGAAATCCCTTGGAATGGGAAAACGGGTCATTTTCGTGTTGCCACATTGCATACGAATGGAATGAAACTTCCAGAGGCATTTGCAGCAGAAATGCATGTGCACTCAAAATGTTTTAATATTTTTCACGGATAGACCCTGTCAAACGCTAGAAATTGGCGGGGATGTCTCTCTTGTGGGTCACGGGGCTGTTAGGGTCGCACAGAAATCCCTCGGAATGGGAAAACGGGTCATTTTCGTGTTGCCACATTGCAAACGAACGGCATGAAACTTCCAGAGGCATTTGCAGCAGAAATGCATGTGCACACAAAAACTTTAATATTTTTCACGGATAGACCCCGTCAAACGCTAGAAATTGGCGGGATGTCTCTCTTGTGGGTCACTGGGCTGATAGGGTCGCACAGAAATCCCTCGGAATGGGAAAACGGGTCATTTTCGTGTTGCCACATTGCATACGAACGGCATGAAACTTCCAGAGGCATTTGCAGCAGAAATGCATGAGCACTCAAAAACTTTAATATTTTTCACGGAGAGACCCCGTCAAATGCTAAAAATTGGCGGGGATGTCTCTCTTGTGGGTCACTGGGATGTTAGGGTCGCACAGAAATCCCTCGGAATGGGAAAACGGGTCATTTTCGTGTTGCCACATTGCATACGAGCGGCATGAAACTTCCAGAGGCATTTGCAGCAGAAATGCATGTGCACTCAAAAAAATTAATATTTTTCACGGATAGACCCCGTCAAACGCTAGAAATTGGCGGGGATGTCTCTCTTGTGGGTCACGGCGCTGTTAGGGTCGCACAGACATCCCGCGGAATGGGAAAACGGGTCATTTTCGTGTTGCCACATTGCATACGAACGGCATGAAACTTCCAGAGGCATTTGCAGCAGAAATGCATGTGCACTCAAAAAAATTAATAATTTTCACAATTAGACCCCGTCAAACGCTAGCAATTGGCGGGGATATCTCTCTTGTCGGTCACGGGGCTGTTAGGGTCGCACAGAAATCCCTCGGAATGGGAAAACGGGTCATTTTCGTGTTGCCACATTGCATACGAACGGCATGAAACTTCCAGAGGCATTTGCAGCAGAAATGCATGTGCACTCAAAAAATTTAATATTTTTCACGGATAGACCCCGTCAAATGCTAGAAATTGGCGGGGATGTCTCTCTTGTGGGTCACGGGGCTGTTAGGGTCGCACAGAAATCCCTCGGAATGGGAAAACGGGTCATTTTCATGTTGCCACATTGCATACGAACGGCATGAAACTTCCAGAGGCATTTGCAGCAGAAATGCATGTGCACACAAAAACTTTAATATTTTTCACGGATAGACCCCGTCAAATGCTAGAAATTGGCGGGGATGTCTCTCTTGTGGGTCACGGGGCTGTTAGGGTCGCACAGAAATCCCTCGGAATGGGAAAACGGGTCATTTTCGTGTTGCCACATTGCATACGAATGGAATGAAACTTCCAGAGGCATTTGCAGCAGAAATGCATGTGCACTCAAAATGTTTTAATATTTTTCACGGATAGACCCTGTCAAACGCTAGAAATTGGCGGGGATGTCTCTCTTGTGGGTCACGGGGCTGTTAGGGTCGCACAGAAATCCCTCGGAATGGGAAAACGGGTCATTTTCGTGTTGCCACATTGCAAACGAACGGCATGAAACTTCCAGAGGCATTTGCAGCAGAAATGCATGTGCACTCAAAAAATTTAATATTTTTCACGGATAGACCCCGTCAAACGCTAGAAATTGGCGGGATGTCTCTCTTGTGGGTCACTGGGCTGATAGGGTCGCACAGAAATCCCTCGGAATGGGAAAACGGGTCATTTTCGTGTTGCCACATTGCATACGAACGGCATGAAACTTCCAGAGGCATTTGCAGCAGAAATGCATGAGCACTCAAAAACTTTAATATTTTTCACGGAGAGACCCCGTCAAACGCTAAAAATTGGCGGGGATGTCTCTCTTGTGGGTCACTGGGATGTTAGGGTCGCACAGAAATCCCTCGGAATGGGAAAACGGGTCATTTTCGTGTTGCCACATTGCATACGAGCGGCATGAAACTTCCAGAGGCATTTGCAGCAGAAATGCATGTGCACTCAAAAAAATTAATATTTTTCATGGATAGACCCCGTCAAACGCTAGAAATTGGCGGGGATGTCTCTCTTGTGGGTCACGGCGCTGTTAGGGTCGCACAGAAATCCCGCGGAATGGGAAAACGGGTCATTTTCGTGTTGCCACATTGCATACGAACGGCATGAAACTTCCAGAGGCATTTGCAGCAGAAATGCATGTGCACTCAAAAAATTTAATATTTTTCACAAATAGACCCCGTCAAACGCTAGCAATTGGCGGGGATATCTCTCTTGTCGGTCACGGGGCTGTTAGGGTCGCACAGAAATCCCTCGGAATGGGAAAACGGGTCATTTTCATGTTGCTACATTGCATACGAACGGCATGAAACTTCCAGAGGCATTTGCAGCAGAAATGCATGTGCACACAAAAACTTTAATATTATTTCACGGATAGACCCCGTCAAACGCTAGAAATTGGCGGGGATGTCTCTCTTGTGGGTCACGGGGCTGTTAGGGTCGCACAGAAAGCCCTCGGAATAGGAAAACGGGTCATTTTCGTGTTGCCACATTGCATACGAACGGCATGAAACTTCCAGAGGCATTTGCAGCAGAAATGCATGTGCACACAAAAACTTTCATATTTTTCACGTATAGACCCCGTCAAACGCTAGAAATTGGCGGGGATGTCTCTCTTGTGGGTCACGGGGCTGTTAGGGTCGCACAGAAATCCCTCGGAATGGGAAAACGGGTCATTTTCGTGTTGCCACATTGCATACGAGCGGCATGAAACTTCCAGAGGCATTTGCAGCAGAAATGCATGTGCACTCAAAAAAATTAATATTTTTCACGGATAGACCCCGTCAAACGCTAGAAATTGGCGGGGATGTCTCTCTTGTGGGTCACGGCGCTGTTAGGGTCGCACAGACATCCCGCGGAATGGGAAAACGGGTCATTTTCGTGTTGCCACATTGCATACGAACGGCATGAAACTTCCAGAGGCATTTGCAGCAGAAATGCATGTGCACTCAAAAAAATTAATAATTTTCACAATTAGACCCCGTCAAACGCTAGCAATTGGCGGGGATATCTCTCTTGTCGGTCACGGGGCTGTTAGGGTCGCACAGAAATCCCTCGGAATGGGAAAACGGGTCATTTTCGTGTTGCCACATTGCATACGAACGGCATGAAACTTCCAGAGGCATTTGCAGCAGAAATGCATGTGCACTCAAAAAATTTAATATTTTTCACAAATAGACCCCGTCAAACGCTAGCAATTGGCGGGGATATCTCTCTTGTCGGTCATGGGGCTGTTAGGGTCGCACAGAAATCCCTCGGAATGGGAAAACGGGTCATTTTCATGTTGCCACATTGCATACGAACGGCATGAAACTTCCAGAGGCATTTGCAGCAGAAATGCATGTGCACACAAAAACTTTAATATTTTTCACGGATAGACCCCGTCAAATGCTAGAAATTGGCGGGGATGTCTCTCTTGTGGGTCACGGGGCTGTTAGGGTCGCACAGAAATCCCTCGGAATGGGAAAACGGGTCATTTTCGTGTTGCCACATTGCATACGAATGGAATGAAACTTCCAGAGGCATTTGCAGCAGAAATGCATGTGCACTCAAAATGTTTTAATATTTTTCACGGATAGACCCTGTCAAACGCTAGAAATTGGCGGGGATGTCTCTCTTGTGGGTCACGGGGCTGTTAGGGTCGCACAGAAATCCCTCGGAATGGGAAAACGGGTCATTTTCGTGTTGCCACATTGCAAACGAACGGCATGAAACTTCCAGAGGCATTTGCAGCAGAAATGCATGTGCACTCAAAAAATTTAATATTTTTCACGGATAGACCCCGTCAAACGCTAGAAATTGGCGGGATGTCTCTCTTGTGGGTCACTGGGCTGATAGGGTCGCACAGAAATCCCTCGGAATGGGAAAACGGGTCATTTTCGTGTTGCCACATTGCATACGAACGGCATGAAACTTCCAGAGGCATTTGCAGCAGAAATGCATGAGCACTCAAAAACTTTAATATTTTTCACGGAGAGACCCCGTCAAACGCTAAAAATTGGCGGGGATGTCTCTCTTGTGGGTCACTGGGATGTTAGGGTCGCACAGAAATCCCTCGGAATGGGAAAACGGGTCATTTTCGTGTTGCCACATTGCATACGAGCGGCATGAAACTTCCAGAGGCATTTGCAGCAGAAATGCATGTGCACTCAAAAAAATTAATATTTTTCATGGATAGACCCCGTCAAACGCTAGAAATTGGCGGGGATGTCTCTCTTGTGGGTCACGGCGCTGTTAGGGTCGCACAGAAATCCCGCGGAATGGGAAAACGGGTCATTTTCGTGTTGCCACATTGCATACGAACGGCATGAAACTTCCAGAGGCATTTGCAGCAGAAATGCATGTGCACTCAAAAAATTTAATATTTTTCACAAATAGACCCCGTCAAACGCTAGCAATTGGCGGGGATATCTCTCTTGTCGGTCACGGGGCTGTTAGGGTCGCACAGAAATCCCTCGGAATGGGAAAACGGGTCATTTTCATGTTGCCACATTGCATACGAACGGCATGAAACTTCCAGAGGCATTTGCAGCAGAAATGCATGTGCACACAAAAACTTTAATATTATTTCACGGATAGACCCCGTCAAACGCTAGAAATTGGCGGGGATGTCTCTCTTGTGGGTCACGGGGCTGTTAGGGTCGCACAGAAAGCCCTCGGAATAGGAAAACGGGTCATTTTCGTGTTGCCACATTGCATACGAACGGCATGAAACTTCCAGAGGCATTTGCAGCAGAAATGCATGTGCACACAAAAACTTTCATATTTTTCACGTATAGACCCCGTCAAACGCTAGAAATTGGCGGGGATGTCTCTCTTGTGGGTCACGGGGCTGTTAGGGTCGCACAGAAATCCCTCGGAATGGGAAAACGGGTCATTTTCGTGTTGCCACATTGCATACGAACGGCATGAAACTTCCAGAGGCATTTGCAGCAGAAATGCATGAGCACTCAAAAACTTTAATATTTTTCACGGAGAGACCCCGTCAAACGCTAAAAATTGGCGGGGATGTCTCTCTTGTGGGTCACTGGGATGTTAGGGTCGCACAGAAATCCCTCGGAATGGGAAAACGGGTCATTTTCGTGTTGCCACATTGCATACGAGCGGCATGAAACTTCCAGAGGCATTTGCAGCAGAAATGCATGTGCACTCAAAAAAAATAATATTTTTCACGGATAGACCCCGTCAAACGCTAGAAATTGGCGGGGATGTCTCTCTTGTGGGTCACGGCGCTGTTAGGGTCGCACAGAAATCCCGCGGAATGGGAAAACGGGTCATTTTCGTGTTGCCACATTGCATACGAACGGCATGAAACTTCCAGAGGCATTTGCAGCAGAAATTCATGTGCACTCAAAAAATTTAATATTTTTCACGGATAGACCCCGTCAAACGCTAGAAATTGGTGGGGATGTCTCTCTTGTGGGTCACGGGGCTGTTAGGGTCGCACAGAAATCCCTCGGAATGGGAAAACGGGTCATTTTCGTGTTGCCACATTGCATACGAATGGGATGAAACTTCCAGAGGCATTTGCAGCAGAAATGCATGTGCACTCAAAATTTTTTAATATTTTTAACGGATAGACCCTGTCAAACGCTAGAAATTGGCGGGGATGTCTCTCTTGTGGGTCACGGGGCTGTTAGGGTCGCACAGAAATCCCTCGGAATGGGAAAACGGGTCATTTTTGTGTTGCCACATTGCATACAAACGGCATGAAACTTCCAGAGGCATTTGCAGCAGAAATGCATGTGCACTCAAAAAAATTAATATTTTTCACGGATAGACCCCGTCAAACGCTAGAAATTGGCGGGGATATCTCTCTTATCGGTCTCGGGGCTGTTAGGGTCGCACAGAAATCCCTCGGAATGGGAAAACGGGTCATTTTCGTGTTGCCACATTGCATACGAACGGCATGAAACTTCCAGAGGCATTTGCAGCAGAAATGCATGTGCACACAAAAACTTTAATATTTTTCACGTATAGACCCCGTCAAACGCTAGAAATTGGCGGGGATGTCTCTCTTGTGGGTCACGGGGCTGTTAGGGTCGCACAGAAATCCCTCGGAATGGGAAAACGGGTTATTTTCGTGTTGCCACTTTGCATACGAACGGCATGAAACTTCCAGAGGCATTTGCAGCAGAAATGCATGTGCACTCAAAAAATTTAATATTTTTCACGGATAGACCCCGTCAAACGCTAGAAATTGGCGGGATGTCTCTCTTGTGGGTCACTGGGCTGATAGGGTCGCACAGAAATCCCTCAGAATGGGAAAACGGGTCATTTTCGTGTTGCCACATTGCATACGAACGGCATGAAACTTCCAGAGGCATTTGCAGCAGAAATGCATGAGCACTCAAAAACTTTAATATTTTTCACGGAGAGACCCCGTCAAACGCTAAAAATTGGCGGGGATGTATCTCTTGTGGGTCACTGGGATGTTAGGGTCGCACAGAAATCCCTCGGAATGGGAAAACGGGTTATTTTCGTGTTGCCACTTTGCATACGAACGGCATGAAACTTCCAGAGGCATTTGCAGCAGAAATGCATGTGCACTCAAAAAATTTAATATTTTTCACGGATAGACCCCGTCAAACGCTAGAAATTGGCGGGATGTCTCTCTTGTGGGTCACTGGGCTGATAGGGTCGCACAGAAATCCCTCAGAATGGGAAAACGGGTCATTTTCGTGTTGCCACATTGCATACGAACGGCATGAAACTTCCAGAGGCATTTGCAGCAGAAATGCATGAGCACTCAAAAACTTTAATATTTTTCACGGAGAGACCCCGTCAAACGCTAAAAATTGGCGGGGATGTCTCTCTTGTGGGTCACTGGGATGTTAGGGTCGCACAGAAATCCCTCAGAATGGGAAAACGGGTCGTTTTCGTGTTGCCACATTGCATACGAACGGCATGAAACTTCCAGAGGCATTTGCAGCACAAATTCATGTGCACTCAAAAAATTAATATTTTTCACGGATAGACCCCGTCAAACGCTAGAAATTGGCGGGGATGTCTCTCTTGTGGGTCACGGGGCTGTTAGGGTCGCAGAGAAATCCCGCGGAATGGGAAAACGGGTCATTTTCGTGTTGCCACATTGCATACGAACGGCATGAAACTTTCAGAGGCATTTGCAGCAGAAATGCATGAGCACTCAAAAACTTTAATATTTTTCACGGAGAGACCCCGTCAAACGCTAAAAATTGGCGGGGATGTCTCTCTTGTGGGTCACTGGGATGTTAGGGTCGCACAGAAATCCCTCAGAATGGGAAAACGGGTCGTTTTCGTGTTGCCACATTGCATACGAACGGCATGAAACTTCCAGAGGCATTTGCAGCACAAATTCATGTGCACTCAAAAAATTAATATTTTTCACGGATAGACCCCGTCAAACGCTAGAAATTGGCGGGGATGTCTCTCTTGTGGGTCACGGGGCTGTTAGGGTCGCAGAGAAATCCCGCGGAATGGGAAAACGGGTCATTTTCGTGTTGCCACATTGCATACGAACGGCATGAAACTTCCAGAGGCATTTGCAGCAGAAATGCATGTGCACTCAAAAAATTTAATATTTTTCACAAATAGACCCCGTTAAACGCTAGCAATTGGCGAGGATATCTCTCTTGTC
Source organism: Petromyzon marinus (assembly GCF_048934315.1). Classification (NCBI taxonomy): domain Eukaryota; kingdom Metazoa; phylum Chordata; class Hyperoartia; order Petromyzontiformes; family Petromyzontidae; genus Petromyzon; species Petromyzon marinus. The sequence goes on along the minus strand of NC_133699.1, from coordinate 15,460,941 downwards.
GGTCACGGGGCTGTTAGGGTCGCACAGAAATCCCTCGGAATGGGAAAACGGGTCATTTTCGTGTTGCCACATTGCATACGAACGGCATGAAACTTCCAGAGGCATTTGCAGCAGAAATGCATGTGCACACAAAAACTTTAATATTTTTCACGTATAGACCCCGTCAAACGCTAGAAATTGGCGGGGATGTCTCTCTTGTGGGTCACGGGGCTGTTAGGGTCGCACAGAAATCCCTCGGAATGGGAAAACGGGTTATTTTCGTGTTGCCACTTTGCATACGAACGGCATGAAACTTCCAGAGGCATTTGCAGCAGAAATGCATGTGCACTCAAAAAATTTAATATTTTTCACGGATAGACCCCATCAAACGCTAGAAATTGGCGGGGATGTCTCTCTTGTGGGTCACGGGGCTGTTAGGGTCGCACAGAAATCCCTCGGAATGGAAAACGGGTCATTTTCGTGTTGCCACATTGCATACAAACGGCATGAAACTTCCAGAGGCATTTGCAGCAGAAATGCATGTGCACTCAAAAAAATTTATATTTTTCACGGATAGACCCCGTCAAACGCTAGAAATTGGCGGGGATATCTCTCTTATCAGTCACGGGGCTGTTAGGGTCGCACAGAAATCCCTCGGAATGGGAAAACGGGTCATTTTCGTGTTGCCACATTGCATACGAACGGCATGAAACTTCCAGAGGCATTTGCAGCAGAAATGCATGTGCACACAAAAACTTTAATATTTTTCACGTATAGACCCCGTCAAACGCTAGAAATTGGCGGGGATGTCTCTCTTGTGGGTCACGGGGCTGTTAGGGTCGCACAGAAATCCCTCGGAATGGGAAAACGGGTTATTTTCGTGTTGCCACTTTGCATACGAACGGCATGAAACTTCCAGAGGCATTTGCAGCAGAAATGCATGTGCACTCAAAAAATTTAATATTTTTCACGGATAGACCCCGTCAAACGCTAGAAATTGGCGGGATGTCTCTCTTGTGGGTCACTGGGCTGATGGGGTCGCACAGAAATCCCTCAGAATGGGAAAACGGGTCATTTTCGTGTTGCCACATTGCATACGATCGGCATGAAACTTCCAGAGGCATTTGCAGCAGAAATGCATGTGCACTCAAAAACTTTAATATTTTTCACGGAGAGACCCCGTCAAACGCTAAAAATTGGCGGGGATGTATCTCTTGTGGGTCACTGGGATGTTAGGGTCGCACAGAAATCCCTCGGAATGGGAAAACGGGTTATTTTCGTGTTGCCACTTTGCATACGAACGGCATGAAACTTCCAGAGGCATTTGCAGCAGAAATGCATGTGCACTCAAAAAATTTAATATTTTTCACGGATAGACCCCGTCAAACGCTAGAAATTGGCGGGATGTCTCTCTTGTGGGTCACTGGGCTGATAGGGTCGCACAGAAATCCCTCAGAATGGGAAAACGGGTCATTTTCGTGTTGCCACATTGCATACGAACGGCATGAAATTTCCAGAGGCATTTGCAGCAGAAATGCATGAGCACTCAAAAACTTTAATATTTTTCACGGAGAGACCCCGTCAAACGCTAAAAATTGGCGGGGATGTCTCTCTTGTGGGTCACTGGGATGTTAGGGTCGCACAGAAATCCCTCGGAATGGGAAAACGGGTCATTTTCGTGTTGCCACATTGCATACGAACGGCATGAAACTTCCAGAGGCATTTGCAGCACAAATTCATGTGCACTCAAAAAATTAATATTTTTCACGGATAGACCCCGTCAAACGCTAGAAATTGGCGGGGATGTCTCTCTTGTGGGTCACGGGGCTGTTAGGGTCGCAGAGAAATCCCGCGGAATGGGAAAACGGGTCATTTTCGTGTTGCCACATTGCATACGAACGGCATGAAACTTCCAGAGGCATTTGCAGCAGAAATGCATGTGCACTCAAAAAATTTAATATTTTTCACAAATAGACCCCGTTAAATGCTAGCAATTGGCGAGGATATCTCTCTTGTCGGTCACGGGGCTGTTAGGGTCGCACAGAAATCCCTCGGAATGGGAAAACGGGTCATTTTCGTGTTGCCACATTGCATACGAACGGCATGAAACTTCCAGAGGCATTTGCAGCAGAAATGCATGTGCACACAAAAACTTTAATATTATTCACGTATAGACCCCGTCAAACGCTAGAAATTGGCGGGGATGTCTCTCTTGTGGGTCACGGGGCTGTTAGGGTCGCACAGAAATCCCTCGGAATGGGAAAACGGGTTATTTTCGTGTTGCCACTTTGCATACGAACGGCATGAAACTTCCAGAGGCATTTGCAGCAGAAATGCATGTGCACTCAAAAAATTTAATATTTTTCACGGATAGACCCCGTCAAACGCTAGAAATTGGCGGGATGTCTCTCTTGTGGGTCACTGGGCTGATAGGGTCGCACAGAAATCCCTCAGAATGGGAAAACGGGTCATTTTCGTGTTGCCACATTGCATACGAACGGCATGAAACTTCCAGAGTCATTTGCAGCAGAAATGCATGAGCACTCAAAAACTTTAATATTTTTCACGGAGAGACCCCGTCAAACGCTAAAAATTGGCGGGGATGTCTCTCTTGTGGGTCACTGGGATGTTAGGGTCGCACAGAAATCCCTCAGAATGGGAAAACGGGTCATTTTCGTGTTGCCACATTGCATACGAACGGCATGAAATTTCCAGAGGCATTTGCAGCAGAAATGCATGAGCACTCAAAAACTTTAATATTTTTCACGGAGAGACCCCGTCAAACGCTAAAAATTGGCGGGGATGTCTCTCTTGTGGGTCACTGGGATGTTAGGGTCGCACAGAAATCCCTCGGAATGGGAAAACGGGTCATTTTCGTGTTGCCACATTGCATACGAACGGCATGAAACTTCCAGAGGCATTTGCAGCACAAATTCATGTGCACTCAAAAAATTAATATTTTTCACGGATAGACCCCGTCAAACGCTAGAAATTGGCGGGGATGTCTCTCTTGTGGGTCACGGGGCTGTTAGGGTCGCAGAGAAATCCCGCGGAATGGGAAAACGGGTCATTTTCGTGTTGCCACATTGCATACGAACGGCATGAAACTTCCAGAGGCATTTGCAGCAGAAATGCATGTGCACTCAAAAAATTTAATATTTTTCACAAATAGACCCCGTTAAACGCTAGCAATTGGCGAGGATATCTCTCTTGTCGGTCACGGGGCTGTTAGGGTCGCACAGAAATCCCTCGGAATGGGAAAACGGGTCATTTTCGTGTTGCCACATTGCATACGAACGGCATGAAACTTCCAGAGGCATTTGCAGCAGAAATGCATGTGCACACAAAAACTTTAATATTTTTCACGTATAGACCCCGTCAAACGCTAGAAATTGGCGGGGATGTCTCTCTTGTGGGTCACGGGGCTGTTAGGGTCGCACAGAAATCCCTCGGAATGGGAAAACGGGTTATTTTCGTGTTGCCACTTTGCATACGAACGGCATGAAACTTCCAGAGGCATTTGCAGCAGAAATGCATGTGCACTCAAAAAATTTAATATTTTTCACGGATAGACCCCGTCAAACGCTAGAAATTGGCGGGATGTCTCTCTTGTGGGTCACTGGGCTGATAGGGTCGCACAGAAATCCCTCAGAATGGGAAAACGGGTCATTTTCGTGTTGCCACATTGCATACGAACGGCATGAAACTTCCAGAGTCATTTGCAGCAGAAATGCATGAGCACTCAAAAACTTTAATATTTTTCACGGAGAGTCCCCGTCAAACGCTAAAAATTGGCGGGGATGTCTCTCTTGTGGGTCACTGGGATGTTAGGGTCGCACAGAAATCCCTCGGAATGGGAAAACGGGTTATTTTCGTGTTGCCACTTTGCATACGAACGGCATGAAACTTCCAGAGGCATTTGCAGCAGAAATGCATGTGCACTCAAAAATTTTTATATTTTTCACGGATAGACCCCGTCAAACGCTAGAAATTGGCGGGATGTCTCTCTTGTGGGTCACTGGGCTGATAGGGTCGCACAGAAATCCCTCAGAATGGGAAAACGGGTCATTTTCGTGTTGCCACATTGCATACGAACGGCATGAAACTTCCAGAGGCATTTGCAGCAGAAATGCATGTGCACTCAAAAAATTTAATATTTTTCACAAATAGACCCCGTCAAACGCTAGCAATTGGCGGGGATATCTCTCTTGTCGGTCACGGGGCTGTTAGGGTCGCACAGAAATCCCTCAGAATGGGAAAACGGGTCATTTTCATGTTGCCACATTGCATACGAACGGCATGAAACTTCCAGAGGCATTTGCAGCAGAAATGCATGTGCACACAAAAACTTTAATATTATTTCACGGATAGACCCCGTCAAACGCTAAAAATTGGCGGGGATGTCTCTCTTGTGGGTCACGGGGCTGTTAGGGTCGCACAGAAAGCCCTCGGAATAGGAAAACGGGTCATTTTCGTGTTGCCACATTGCATACGAACGGCATGAAACTTCCAGAGGCATTTGCAGCAGAAATGCATGTGCACACAAAAACTTTCATATTTTTCACGTATAGACCCCGTCAAACGCTAGAAATTGGCGGGGATGTCTCTCTTGTGGGTCACGGGGCTGTTAGGGTCGCACAGAAATCCCTCGGAATGGGAAAACGGGTCATTTTCGTGTTGCCACATTGCATACGAACGGCATGAAACTTCCAGAGGCATTTGCAGCAGAAATGCATGAGCACTCAAAAACTTTAATATTTTTCACGGAGAGACCCCGTCAAACGCTAAAAATTGGCGTGGATGTCTCTCTTGTGGGTCACTGGGATGTTAGGGTCGCACAGAAATCCCTCGGAATGGGAAAACGGGTCATTTTCGTGTTGCCACATTGCATACGAGCGGCATGAAACTTCCAGAGGCATTTGCAGCAGAAATGCATGTGCACTCAAAAAAAATAATATTTTTCACGGATAGACCCCGTCAAACGCTAGAAATTGGCGGGGATGTCTCTCTTGTGGGTCACGGCGCTGTTAGGGTCGCACAGAAATCCCGCGGAATGGGAAAACGGGTCATTTTCGTGTTGCCACATTGCATACGAACGGCATGAAACTTCCAGAGGCATTTGCAGCAGAAATTCATGTGCACTCAAAAAATTTAATATTTTTCACGGATAGACCCCGTCAAACGCTAGAAATTGGTGGGGATGTCTCTCTTGTGGGTCACGGGGCTGTTAGGGTCGCACAGAAATCCCTCGGAATGGGAAAACTGGTCATTTTCGTGTTGCCACATTGCATACGAATGGGATGAAACTTCCAGAGGCATTTGCAGCAGAAATGCATGTGCACTCAAAATTTTTTAATATTTTTAACGGATAGACCCTGTCAAACGCTAGAAATTGGCGGGGATGTCTCTCTTGTGGGTCACGGGGCTGTTAGGGTCGCACAGAAATCCCTCGGAATGGGAAAACGGGTCATTTTTGTGTTGCCACATTGCATACAAACGGCATGAAACTTCCAGAGGCATTTGCAGCAGAAATGCATGTGCACTCAAAAAAATTAATATTTTTCACGGATAGACCCCGTCAAACGCTAGAAATTGGCGGGGATGTCTCTCTTGTGGGTCACGGGGCTGTTAGGGTCGCACAGAAATCCCTCGGAATGGGAAAACGGGTTATTTTCGTGTTGCCACTTTGCATACGAACGGCATGAAACTTCCAGAGGCATTTGCAGCAGAAATGCATGTGCACTCAAAAAATTTAATATTTTTCACGGATAGACCCCGTCAAACGCTAGAAATTGGCGGGATGTCTCTCTTGTGGGTCACTGGGCTGATAGGGTCGCACAGAAATCCCTCAGAATGGGAAAACGGGTCATTTTCGTGTTGCCACATTGCATACGAACGGCATGAAACTTCCAGAGGCATTTGCAGCAGAAATGCATGAGCACTCAAAAACTTTAATATTTTTCACGGAGAGACCCCGTCAAACGCTAAAAATTGGCGGGGATGTATCTCTTGTGGGTCACTGGGATGTTAGGGTCGCACAGAAATCCCTCGGAATGGGAAAACGGGTTATTTTCGTGTTGCCACTTTGCATACGAACGGCATGAAACTTCCAGAGGCATTTGCAGCAGAAATGCATGTGCACTCAAAAAATTTAATATTTTTCACGGATAGACCCCGTCAAACGCTAGAAATTGGCGGGATGTCTCTCTTGTGGGTCACTGGGCTGATAGGGTCGCACAGAAATCCCTCAGAATGGGAAAACGGGTCATTTTCGTGTTGCCACATTGCATACGAACGGCATGAAACTTCCAGAGGCATTTGCAGCAGAAATGCATGAGCACTCAAAAACTTTAATATTTTTCACGGAGAGACCCCGTCAAACGCTAAAAATTGGCGGGGATGTCTCTCTTGTGGGTCACTGGGATGTTAGGGTCGCACAGAAATCCCTCAGAATGGGAAAACGGGTCGTTTTCGTGTTGCCACATTGCATACGAACGGCATGAAACTTCCAGAGGCATTTGCAGCACAAATTCATGTGCACTCAAAAAATTAATATTTTTCACGGATAGACCCCGTCAAACGCTAGAAATTGGCGGGGATGTCTCTCTTGTGGGTCACGGGGCTGTTAGGGTCGCAGAGAAATCCCGCGGAATGGGAAAACGGGTCATTTTCGTGTTGCCACATTGCATACGAACGGCATGAAACTTCCAGAGGCATTTGCAGCAGAAATGCATGTGCACTCAAAAAATTTAATATTTTTCACAAATAGACCCCGTTAAACGCTAGCAATTGGCGAGGATATCTCTCTTGTCGGTCACGGGGCTGTTAGGGTCGCACAGAAATCCCTCGGAATGGGAAAACGGGTCATTTTCGTGTTGCCACATTGCATACGAACGGCATGAAACTTCCAGAGGCATTTGCAGCAGAAATGCATGTGCACACAAAAACTTTAATATTTTTCACGTATAGACCCCGTCAAACGCTAGAAATTGGCGGGGATGTCTCTCTTGTGGGTCACGGGGCTGTTAGGGTCGCACAGAAATCCCTCGGAATGGGAAAACGGGTTATTTTCGTGTTGCCACTTTGCATACGAACGGCATGAAACTTCCAGAGGCATTTGCAGCAGAAATGCATGTGCACTCAAAAAATTTAATATTTTTCACGGATAGACCCCATCAAACGCTAGAAATTGGCGGGGATGTCTCTCTTGTGGGTCACGGGGCTGTTAGGGTCGCACAGAAATCCCTCGGAATGGGAAAACGGGTCATTTTCGTGTTGCCACATTGCATACAAACGGCATGAAACTTCCAGAGGCATTTGCAGCAGAAATGCATGTGCACTCAAAAAAATTTATATTTTTCACGGATAGACCCCGTCAAACGCTAGAAATTGGCGGGGATATCTCTCTTATCGGTCACGGGGCTGTTAGGGTCGCACAGAAATCCCTCGGAATGGGAAAACGGGTCATTTTCGTGTTGCCACATTGCATACGAACGGCATGAAACTTCCAGAGGCATTTGCAGCAGAAATGCATGTGCACACAAAAACTTTAATATTTTTCACGTATAGACCCCGTCAAACGCTAGAAATTGGCGGGGATGTCTCTCTTGTGGGTCACGGGGCTGTTAGGGTCGCACAGAAATCCCTCGGAATGGGAAAACGGGTTATTTTCGTGTTGCCACTTTGCATACGAACGGCATGAAACTTCCAGAGGCATTTGCAGCAGAAATGCATGTGCACTCAAAAAATTTAATATTTTTCACGGATAGACCCCGTCAAACGCTAGAAATTGGCGGGATGTCTCTCTTGTGGGTCACTGGGCTGATAGGGTCGCACAGAAATCCCTCAGAATGGGAAAACGGGTCATTTTCGTGTTGCCACATTGCATACGAACGGCATGAAACTTCCAGAGGCATTTGCAGCAGAAATGCATGTGCACTCAAAAACTTTAATATTTTTCACGGAGAGACCCCGTCAAACGCTAAAAATTGGCGGGGATGTATCTCTTGTGGGTCACTGGGATGTTAGGGTCGCACAGAAATCCCTCGGAATGGGAAAACGGGTTATTTTCGTGTTGCCACTTTGCATACGAACGGCATGAAACTTCCAGAGGCATTTGCAGCAGAAATGCATGTGCACTCAAAAAATTTAATATTTTTCACGGATAGACCCCGTCAAACGCTAGAAATTGGCGGGATGTCTCTCTTGTGGGTCACTGGGCTGATAGGGTCGCACAGAAATCCCTCAGAATGGGAAAACGGGTCATTTTCGTGTTGCCACATTGCATACGAACGGCATGAAATTTCCAGAGGCATTTGCAGCAGAAATGCATGAGCACTCAAAAACTTTAATATTTTTCACGGAGAGACCCCGTCAAACGCTAAAAATTGGCGGGGATGTCTCTCTTGTGGGTCACTGGGATGTTAGGGTCGCACAGAAATCCCTCGGAATGGGAAAACGGGTCATTTTCGTGTTGCCACATTGCATACGAACGGCATGAAACTTCCAGAGGCATTTGCAGCACAAATTCATGTGCACTCAAAAAATTAATATTTTTCACGGATAGACCCCGTCAAACGCTAGAAATTGGCGGGGATGTCTCTCTTGTGGGTCACGGGGCTGTTAGGGTCGCAGAGAAATCCCGCGGAATGGGAAAACGGGTCATTTTCGTGTTGCCACATTGCATACGAACGGCATGAAACTTCCAGAGGCATTTGCAGCAGAAATGCATGTGCACTCAAAAAATTTAATATTTTTCACAAATAGACCCCGTTAAATGCTAGCAATTGGCGAGGATATCTCTCTTGTCGGTCACGGGGCTGTTAGGGTCGCACAGAAATCCCTCGGAATGGGAAAACGGGTCATTTTCGTGTTGCCACATTGCATACGAACGGCATGAAACTTCCAGAGGCATTTGCAGCAGAAATGCATGTGCACACAAAAACTTTAATATTTTTCACGTATAGACCCCGTCAAACGCTAGAAATTGGCGGGGATGTCTCTCTTGTGGGTCACGGGGCTGTTAGGGTCGCACAGAAATCCCTCGGAATGGGAAAACGGGTTATTTTCGTGTTGCCACTTTGCATACGAACGGCATGAAACTTCCAGAGGCATTTGCAGCAGAAATGCATGTGCACTCAAAAAATTTAATATTTTTCACGGATAGACCCCGTCAAACGCTAGAAATTGGCGGGATGTCTCTCTTGTGGGTCACTGGGCTGATAGGGTCGCACAGAAATCCCTCAGAATGGGAAAACGGGTCATTTTCGTGTTGCCACATTGCATACGAACGGCATGAAACTTCCAGAGTCATTTGCAGCAGAAATGCATGAGCACTCAAAAACTTTAATATTTTTCACGGAGAGACCCCGTCAAACGCTAAAAATTGGCGGGGATGTCTCTCTTGTGGGTCACTGGGATGTTAGGGTCGCACAGAAATCCCTCAGAATGGGAAAACGGGTCATTTTCGTGTTGCCACATTGCATACGATCGGCATGAAACTTCCAGAGGCATTTGCAGCAGAAATGCATGTGCACTCAAAAACTTTAATATTTTTCACGGAGAGACCCCGTCAAACGCTAAAAATTGGCGGGGATGTATCTCTTGTGGGTCACTGGGATGTTAGGGTCGCACAGAAATCCCTCGGAATGGGAAAACGGGTTATTTTCGTGTTGCCACTTTGCATACGAACGGCATGAAACTTCCAGAGGCATTTGCAGCAGAAATGCATGTGCACTCAAAAAATTTAATATTTTTCACGGATAGACCCCGTCAAACGCTAGAAATTGGCGGGATGTCTCTCTTGTGGGTCACTGGGCTGATAGGGTCGCACAGAAATCCCTCAGAATGGGAAAACGGGTCATTTTCGTGTTGCCACATTGCATACGAACGGCATGAAATTTCCAGAGGCATTTGCAGCAGAAATGCATGAGCACTCAAAAACTTTAATATTTTTCACGGAGAGACCCCGTCAAACGCTAAAAATTGGCGGGGATGTCTCTCTTGTGGGTCACTGGGATGTTAGGGTCGCACAGAAATCCCTCGGAATGGGAAAACGGGTCATTTTCGTGTTGCCACATTGCATACGAACGGCATGAAACTTCCAGAGGCATTTGCAGCACAAATTCATGTGCACTCAAAAAATTGATATTTTTCACGGATAGACCCCGTCAAACGCTAGAAATTGGCGGGGATGTCTCTCTTGTGGGTCACGGGGCTGTTAGGGTCGCAGAGAAATCCCGCGGAATGGGAAAACGGGTCATTTTCGTGTTGCCACATTGCATACGAACGGCATGAAACTTCCAGAGGCATTTGCAGCAGAAATGCATGTGCACTCAAAAAATTTAATATTTTTCACAAATAGACCCCGTTAAACGCTAGCAATTGGCGAGGATATCTCTCTTGTCGGTCACGGGGCTGTTAGGGTCGCACAGAAATCCCTCGGAATGGGAAAACGGGTCATTTTCGTGTTGCCACATTGCATACGAACGGCATGAAACTTCCAGAGGCATTTGCAGCAGAAATGCATGTGCACACAAAAACTTTAATATTTTTCACGTATAGACCCCGTCAAACGCTAGAAATTGGCGGGGATGTCTCTCTTGTGGGTCACGGGGCTGTTAGGGTCGCACAGAAATCCCTCGGAATGGGAAAACGGGTTATTTTCGTGTTGCCACTTTGCATACGAACGGCATGAAACTTCCAGAGGCATTTGCAGCAGAAATGCATGTGCACTCAAAAAATTTAATATTTTTCACGGATAGACCCCGTCAAACGCTAGAAATTGGCGGGATGTCTCTCTTGTGGGTCACTGGGCTGATAGGGTCGCACAGAAATCCCTCAGAATGGGAAAACGGGTCATTTTCGTGTTGCCACATTGCATACGAACGGCATGAAACTTCCAGAGTCATTTGCAGCAGAAATGCATGAGCACTCAAAAACTTTAATATTTTTCACGGAGAGACCCCGTCAAACGCTAAAAATTGGCGGGGATGTCTCTCTTGTGGGTCACTGGGATGTTAGGGTCGCACAGAAATCCCTCGGAATGGGAAAACGGGTTATTTTCGTGTTGCCACTTTGCATACGAACGGCATGAAACTTCCAGAGGCATTTGCAGCAGAAATGCATGTGCACTCAAAAATTTTTATATTTTTCACGGATAGACCCCGTCAAACGCTAGAAATTGGCGGGATGTCTCTCTTGTGGGTCACTGGGCTGATAGGGTCGCACAGAAATCCCTCAGAATGGGAAAACGGGTCATTTTCGTGTTGCCACATTGCATACGAACGGCATGAAACTTCCAGAGGCATTTGCAGCAGAAATGCATGAGCACTCAAAAACTTTAATATTTATCACGGAGAGACCCCGTCAAACGCTAAAAATTGGCGGGGATGTCTCTCTTGTGGGTCACTGGGATGTTAGGGTCGCACAGAAATCCCTCGGAATGGGAAAACGGGTCATTTTCGTGTTGCCACATTGCATACGAACGGCATGAAACTTCCAGAGGCATTTGCAGCAGAAATGCATGTGCACTCAAAAAAAATAATATTTTTCACAAATAGACCCCGTTAAACGCTAGCAATTGGCGGGGATATCTCTCTTGTCGGTCACGGCGCTGTTAGGGTCGCACAGAAATCCCTCGGAATGGGAAAACGGGTCATTTTCGTGTTGCCACATTGCATACGAACGGCATGAAACTTCCAGAGGCATTTGCAGCAGAAATGCATGTGCACACAAAAACTTTAATATTTTTCACGGATAGACTCCGTCAAACGCTAGAAATTGGCGGGGATGTCTCTCTTGTGGGTCACGGGGCTGTTAGGGTCGCACAGAAATCCCTCGGAATGGGAAAACGGGTCATTTTCGTGTTGCCACATTGCATACGAACGGCATGAAACTTCCAGAGGCATTTGCAGCAGAAATGCATGTGCACTCAAAAAATTTAATATTTTTCACGGATATTCCCCGTCATACGCTAGATATTGGCGGGGATGTCTCTCTTGTGGGTCACGGGGCTGTTATGATTGCACAGAAATCCCTTGGAATGGGAATACGGGTCATTTTCGTGTTGCCACATTGCATACGAACCGCATTAAACTTCCAGAGGCATTTGCAGCAGAAATGCATGTGCTCTCAAAAAAATTAATATTTTTCACGGATAGACCCCGTCAAATGCTAGAAATTGGCGGGGATGTCTCTCTTGTGGGTCACGGCGCTGTTAGGGTCGCACAGAAATCCCTCAGAATGGGAAAACGGGTCATTTTCGTGTTGCCACATTGCATACGAACGGCATGAAACTTCCAGAGTCATTTGCAGCAAAAATGCATGAGCACTCAAAAACTTTAATATTTTTCACGGAGAGACCCCGTCAAACGCTAAAAATTGGCGGGGATGTCTCTCTTGTGGGTCACTGGGATGTTAGGGTCGCACAGAAATCCCTCGGAATGGGAAAACGGGTTATTTTCGTGTTGCCACTTTGCATACGAACGGCATGAAACTTCCAGAGGCATTTGCAGCAGAAATGCATGTGCACTCAAAAATTTTTATATTTTTCACGGATAGACCCCGTCAAACGCTAGAAATTGGCGGGATGTCTCTCTTGTGGGTCACTGGGCTGATAGGGTCGCACAGAAATCCCTCAGAATGGGAAAACGGGTCATTTTCGTGTTGCCACATTGCATACGAACGGCATGAAACTTCCAGAGGCATTTGCAGCAGAAATGCATGAGCACTCAAAAACTTTAATATTTATCACGGAGAGACCCCGTCAAACGCTAAAAATTGGCGGGGATGTCTCTCTTGTGGGTCACTGGGATGTTAGGGTCGCACAGAAATCCCTCGGAATGGGAAAACGGGTCATTTTCGTGTTGCCACATTGCATACGAACGGCATGAAACTTCCAGAGGCATTTGCAGCAGAAATGCATGTGCACACAAAAACTTTAATATTTTTCACGTATAGACCCCGTCAAACGCTAGAAATTGGCGGGGATGTCTCTCTTGTGGGTCACGGGGCTGTTAGGGTCGCACAGAAATCCCTCGGAATGGGAAAACGGGTTATTTTCGTGTTGCCACTTTGCATACGAACGGCATGAAACTTCCAGAGGCATTTGCAGCAGAAATGCATGTGCACTCAAAAAATTTAATATTTTTCACGGATAGACCCCGTCAAATGCTAGAAATTGGCGGGATGTCTCTCTTGTGGGTCACTGGGCTGATAGGGTCGCACAGAAATCCCTCAGAATGGGAAAACGGGTCATTTTCGTGTTGCCACATTGCATACGAACGGCATGAAACTTCCAGAGTCATTTGCAGCAGAAATGCATGAGCACTCAAAAACTTTAATATTTTTCACGGAGAGACCCCGTCAAACGCTAAAAATTGGCGGGGATGTCTCTCTTGTGGGTCACTGGGATGTTAGGGTCGCACAGAAATCCCTCGGAATGGGAAAACGGGTTATTTTCGTGTTGCCACTTTGCATACGAACGGCATGAAACTTCCAGAGGCATTTGCAGCAGAAATGCATGTGCACTCAAAATTTTTTATATTTTTCACGGATAGACCCCGTCAAACGCTAGAAATTGGCGGGATGTCTCTCTTGTGGGTCACTGGGCTGATAGGGTCGCACAGAAATCCCTCAGAATGGGAAAACGGGTCATTTTCGTGTTGCCACATTGCATACGAACGGCATGAAACTTCCAGAGGCATTTGCAGCAGAAATGCATGAGCACTCAAAAACTTTAATATTTATCACGGAGAGACCCCGTCAAACGCTAAAAATTGGCGGGGATGTCTCTCTTGTGGGTCACTGGGATGTTAGGGTCGCACAGAAATCCCTCGGAATGGGAAAACGGGTCATTTTCGTGTTGCCACATTGCATACGAACCGCATTAAACTTCCAGAGGCATTTGCAGCAGAAATGCATGTGCACTCAAAAAAAATAATATTTTTCACAAATAGACCCCGTTAAACGCTAGCAATTGGCGGGGATATCTCTCTTGTCGGTCACGGCGCTGTTAGGGTCGCACAGAAATCCCTCGGAATGGGAAAACGGGTCATTTTCGTGTTGCCACATTGCATACGAACGGCATGAAACTTCCAGAGGCATTTGCAGCAGAAATGCATGTGCACACAAAAACTTTAATATTTTTCACGGATAGACTCCGTCAAACGCTAGAAATTGGCGGGGATGTCTCTCTTGTGGGTCACGGGGCTGTTAGGGTCGCACAGAAATCCCTCGGAATGGGAAAACGGGTCATTTTCGTGTTGCCACATTGCATACGAACGGCATGAAACTTCCAGAGGCATTTGCAGCAGAAATGCATGTGCACTCAAAAAATTTAATATTTTTCACGGATATTCCCCGTCATACGCTAGATATTGGCGGGGATGTCTCTCTTGTGGGTCACGGGGCTGTTATGATTGCACAGAAATCCCTTGGAATGGGAATACGGGTCATTTTCGTGTTGCCACATTGCATACGAACCGCATTAAACTTCCAGAGGCATTTGCAGCAGAAATGCATGTGCTCTCAAAAAAATTAATATTTTTCACGGATAGACCCCGTCAAATGCTAGAAATTGGCGGGGATGTCTCTCTTGTGGGTCACGGCGCTGTTAGGGTCGCACAGAAATCCCTCAGAATGGGAAAACGGGTCATTTTCGTGTTGCCACATTGCATACGAACGGCATGAAACTTCCAGAGTCATTTGCAGCAAAAATGCATGAGCACTCAAAAACTTTAATATTTTTCACGGAGAGACCCCGTCAAACGCTAAAAATTGGCGGGGATGTCTCTCTTGTGGGTCACTGGGATGTTAGGGTCGCACAGAAATCCCTCGGAATGGGAAAACGGGTTATTTTCGTGTTGCCACTTTGCATACGAACGGCATGAAACTTCCAGAGGCATTTGCAGCAGAAATGCATGTGCACTCAAAAATTTTTATATTTTTCACGGATAGACCCCGTCAAACGCTAGAAATTGGCGGGATGTCTCTCTTGTGGGTCACTGGGCTGATAGGGTCGCACAGAAATCCCTCAGAATGGGAAAACGGGTCATTTTCGTGTTGCCACATTGCATACGAACGGCATGAAACTTCCAGAGGCATTTGCAGCAGAAATGCATGAGCACTCAAAAACTTTAATATTTATCACGGAGAGACCCCGTCAAACGCTAAAAATTGGCGGGGATGTCTCTCTTGTGGGTCACTGGGATGTTAGGGTCGCACAGAAATCCCTCGGAATGGGAAAACGGGTCATTTTCGTGTTGCCACATTGCATACGAACGGCATGAAACTTCCAGAGGCATTTGCAGCAGAAATTCATGTGCACTCAAAAAATTAATATTTTTCACGGATAGACCCCGTCAAACGCTAGAAATTGGCGGGGATGTCTCTCTTGTGGGTCACGGGGCTGTTATGGTCGCACAGAAATCCCGCGGAATGGGAAAACGGGTCATTTTCGTGTTGCCACATTGCATACGAACGGCATGAAACTTCCAGAGGCATTTGCAGCAGAAATGCATGTGCACTCAAAAAAAATAATATTTTTCACAAATAGACCCCGTTAAACGCTAGCAATTGGCGGGGATATCTCTCTTGTCGGTCACGGGGCTGTTAGGGTCGCACAGAAATCCCTCGGAATGGGAAAACGGGTCATTTTCGTGTTGCCACATTGCATACGAATGGCATGAAACTTCCAGAGGCATTTGCAGCAGAAATGCATGTGCACACAAAAACTTTAATATTTTTCACGTATAGACCCCGTCAAACGCTAGAAATTGGCGGGGATGTCTCTCTTGTGGGTCACGGGGCTGTTAGGGTCGCACAGAAATCCCTCGGAATGGGAAAACGGGTTATTTTCGTGTTGCCACTTTGCATACGAACGGCATGAAACTTCCAGAGGCATTTGCAGCAGAAATGCATGTGCACTCAAAAAATTTAATATTTTTCACGGATAGACCCCGTCAAATGCTAGAAATTGGCGGGATGTCTCTCTTGTGGGTCACTGGGCTGATAGGGTCGCACAGAAATCCCTCAGAATGGGAAAACGGGTCATTTTCGTGTTGCCACATTGCATACGAACGGCATGAAACTTCCAGAGTCATTTGCAGCAGAAATGCATGAGCACTCAAAAACTTTAATATTTTTCACGGAGAGACCCCGTCAAACGCTAAAAATTGGCGGGGATGTCTCTCTTGTGGGTCACTGGGATGTTAGGGTCGCACAGAAATCCCTCGGAATGGGAAAACGGGTTATTTTCGTGTTGCCACTTTGCATACGAACGTCATGAAACTTCCAGAGGCATTTGCAGCAGAAATGCATGTGCACTCAAAATTTTTTATATTTTTCACGGATAGACCCCGTCAAACGCTAGAAATTGGCGGGATGTCTCTCTTGTGGGTCACTGGGCTGATAGGGTCGCACAGAAATCCCTCAGAATGGGAAAACGGGTCATTTTCGTGTTGCCACATTGCATACGAACGGCATGAAACTTCCAGAGGCATTTGCAGCAGAAATGCATGAGCACTCAAAAACTTTAATATTTATCACGGAGAGACCCCGTCAAACGCTAAAAATTGGCGGGGATGTCTCTCTTGTGGGTCACTGGGATGTTAGGGTCGCACAGAAATCCCTCGGAATGGGAAAACGGGTCATTTTCGTGTTGCCACATTGCATACGAACGGCATGAAACTTCCAGAGGCATTTGCAGCAGAAATGCATGTGCACTCAAAAAAAATAATATTTTTCACAAATAGACCCCGTTAAACGCTAGCAATTGGCGGGGATATCTCTCTTGTCGGTCACGGCGCTGTTAGGGTCGCACAGAAATCCCTCGGAATGGGAAAACGGGTCATTTTCGTGTTGCCACATTGCATACGAACGGCATGAAACTTCCAGAGGCATTTGCAGCAGAAATGCATGTGCACACAAAAACTTTAATATTTTTCACGGATAGACTCCGTCAAACGCTAGAAATTGGCGGGGATGTCTCTCTTGTGGGTCACGGGGCTGTTAGGGTCGCACAGAAATCCCTCGGAATGGGAAAACGGGTCATTTTCGTGTTGCCACATTGCATACGAACGGCATGAAACTTCCAGAGGCATTTGCAGCAGAAATGCATGTGCACTCAAAAAATTTAATATTTTTCACGGATATTCCCCGTCATACGCTAGATATTGGCGGGGATGTCTCTCTTGTGGGTCACGGGGCTGTTATGATTGCACAGAAATCCCTTGGAATGGGAATACGGGTCATTTTCGTGTTGCCACATTGCATACGAACCGCATTAAACTTCCAGAGGCATTTGCAGCAGAAATGCATGTGCTCTCAAAAAAATTAATATTTTTCACGGATAGACCCCGTCAAATGCTAGAAATTGGCGGGGATGTCTCTCTTGTGGGTCACGGCGCTGTTAGGGTCGCACAGAAATCCCTCAGAATGGGAAAACGGGTCATTTTCGTGTTGCCACATTGCATACGAACGGCATGAAACTTCCAGAGTCATTTGCAGCAAAAATGCATGAGCACTCAAAAACTTTAATATTTTTCACGGAGAGACCCCGTCAAACGCTAAAAATTGGCGGGGATGTCTCTCTTGTGGGTCACTGGGATGTTAGGGTCGCACAGAAATCCCTCGGAATGGGAAAACGGGTTATTTTCGTGTTGCCACTTTGCATACGAACGGCATGAAACTTCCAGAGGCATTTGCAGCAGAAATGCATGTGCACTCAAAAATTTTTATATTTTTCACGGATAGACCCCGTCAAACGCTAGAAATTGGCGGGATGTCTCTCTTGTGGGTCACTGGGCTGATAGGGTCGCACAGAAATCCCTCAGAATGGGAAAACGGGTCATTTTCGTGTTGCCACATTGCATACGAACGGCATGAAACTTCCAGAGGCATTTGCAGCAGAAATGCATGAGCACTCAAAAACTTTAATATTTATCACGGAGAGACCCCGTCAAACGCTAAAAATTGGCGGGGATGTCTCTCTTGTGGGTCACTGGGATGTTAGGGTCGCACAGAAATCCCTCGGAATGGGAAAACGGGTCATTTTCGTGTTGCCACATTGCATACGAACGGCATGAAACTTCCAGAGGCATTTGCAGCAGAAATTCATGTGCACTCAAAAAATTAATATTTTTCACGGATAGACCCCGTCAAACGCTAGAAATTGGCGGGGATGTCTCTCTTGTGGGTCACGGGGCTGTTATGGTCGCACAGAAATCCCGCGGAATGGGAAAACGGGTCATTTTCGTGTTGCCACATTGCATACGAACGGCATGAAACTTCCAGAGGCATTTGCAGCAGAAATGCATGTGCACTCAAAAAAAATAATATTTTTCACAAATAGACCCCGTTAAACGCTAGCAATTGGCGGGGATATCTCTCTTGTCGGTCACGGGGCTGTTAGGGTCGCACAGAAATCCCTCGGAATGGGAAAACGGGTCATTTTCGTGTTGCCACATTGCATACGAATGGCATGAAACTTCCAGAGGCATTTGCAGCAGAAATGCATGTGCACACAAAAACTTTAATATTTTTCACGGATAGACTCCGTCAAACGCTAGAAATTGGCGGGGATGTCTCTCTTGTGGGTCACGGGGCTGTTAGGGTCGCACAGAAATCCCTCGGAATGGGAAAACGGGTCATTTTCGTGTTGCCACATTGCATACGAACGGCATGAAACTTCCAGAGGCATTTGCAGCAGAAATGCATGTGCACTCAAAAAATTTAATATTTTTCACGGATAGTCCCCGTCATACGCTAGATATTGGCGGGGATGTCTCTCTTGTGGGTCACGGGGCTGTTATGATTGCACAGAAATCCCTTGGAATGGGAATACGGGTCATTTTCGTGTTGCCACATTGCATACGAACCGCATTAAACTTCCAGAGGCATTTGCAGCAGAAATGCATGTGCTCTCAAAAAAATTAATATTTTTCACGGATAGACCCCGTCAAATGCTAGAAATTGGCGGGGATGTCTCTCTTGTGGGTCACGGCGCTGTTAGGGTCGCACAGAAATCCCGCGGAATGGGAAAACGGGTCA
Source organism: Petromyzon marinus (assembly GCF_048934315.1). Classification (NCBI taxonomy): domain Eukaryota; kingdom Metazoa; phylum Chordata; class Hyperoartia; order Petromyzontiformes; family Petromyzontidae; genus Petromyzon; species Petromyzon marinus. The sequence continues at coordinate 15,441,912 of NC_133699.1, read as the reverse complement.
TTTTCGTGTTGCCACATTGCATACGAACGGCATGAAACTTCCAGAGGCATTTGCAGCAGAAATGCATGTGCACTCAAAAAATTTAATATTTTTCACAAATAGACCCCGTCAAACGCTAGCAATTGGCGGGGATGTCTCTCTTGTGAGTCACGGGGCTGTTAGGTTCGCACAGAAATCCCTCGGAATGGGAAAACGGGTCATTTTCATGTTGCCACATTGCATACGAACGGCATGAAACTTCCAGAGGCATTTGCAGCAGAAATGCATGTGCACACAAAAACTTTAATATTTTTCACGGATAGACCCCGTCAAACGCTAGAAATTGGAGGGGATGTATCTCTTGTGGGTCACGGGGCTGTTAGGGTCGCACAGAAATCCCTCGGAATGGGAAAACGGGTCATTTTCGTGTTGCCACATTGCATACGAATGGGGTGAAACTTCCAGAGGCATTTGCAGCAGAAATGCATGTGCACTCAAAATTTTTTAATATTTTTCACGGATAGACCCTGTCAAACGCTAGAAATTGGCGGGGATGTCTCTCTTGTGGGTCACGGGGCTGTTAGGGTCGCACAGAAATCCCTCAGAATGGGAAAACGGGTCATTTTCGTGTTGCCACATTGCATACGAACGGCATGAAACTTCCAGAGGCATTTGCAGCAGAAATGCATGAGCACTCAAAAACTTTAATATTTATCACGGAGAGACCCCGTCAAACGCTAAAAATTGGCGGGGATGTCTCTCTTGTGGGTCACTGGGATGTTAGGGTCGCACAGAAATCCCTCGGAATGGGAAAACGGGTCATTTTCGTGTTGCCACATTGCATACGAACGGCATGAAACTTCCAGAGGCATTTGCAGCAGAAATTCATGTGCACTCAAAAAATTAATATTTTTCACGGATAGACCCCGTCAAACGCTAGAAATTGGCGGGGATGTCTCTCTTGTGGGTCACGGGGCTGTTATGGTCGCACAGAAATCCCGCGGAATGGGAAAACGGGTCATTTTCGTGTTGCCACATTGCATACGAACGGCATGAAACTTCCAGAGGCATTTGCAGCAGAAATGCATGTGCACTCAAAAAAAATAATATTTTTCACAAATAGACCCCGTTAAACGCTAGCAATTGGCGGGGATATCTCTCTTGTCGGTCACGGGGCTGTTAGGGTCGCACAGAAATCCCTCGGAATGGGAAAACGGGTCATTTTCGTGTTGCCACATTGCATACGAATGGCATGAAACTTCCAGAGGCATTTGCAGCAGAAATGCATGTGCACACAAAAACTTTAATATTTTTCACGGATAGACTCCGTCAAACGCTAGAAATTGGCGGGGATGTCTCTCTTGTGGGTCACGGGGCTGTTAGGGTCGCACAGAAATCCCTCGGAATGGGAAAACGGGTCATTTTCGTGTTGCCACATTGCATACGAACGGCATGAAACTTCCAGAGGCATTTGCAGCAGAAATGCATGTGCACTCAAAAAATTTAATATTTTTCACGGATAGTCCCCGTCATACGCTAGATATTGGCGGGGATGTCTCTCTTGTGGGTCACGGGGCTGTTATGATTGCACAGAAATCCCTTGGAATGGGAATACGGGTCATTTTCGTGTTGCCACATTGCATACGAACCGCATTAAACTTCCAGAGGCATTTGCAGCAGAAATGCATGTGCTCTCAAAAAAATTAATATTTTTCACGGATAGACCCCGTCAAATGCTAGAAATTGGCGGGGATGTCTCTCTTGTGGGTCACGGCGCTGTTAGGGTCGCACAGAAATCCCGCGGAATGGGAAAACGGGTCATTTTCGTGTTGCCACATTGCATACGAACGGCATGAAACTTCCAGAGGCATTTGCAGCAGAAATGCATGTGCACTCAAAAAATTTAATATTTTTCACAAATAGACCCCGTCAAACGCTAGCAATTGGCGGGGATGTCTCTCTTGTGAGTCACGGGGCTGTTAGGTTCGCACAGAAATCCCTCGGAATGGGAAAACGGGTCATTTTCATGTTGCCACATTGCATACGAACGGCATGAAACTTCCAGAGGCATTTGCAGCAGAAATGCATGTGCACACAAAAACTTTAATATTTTTCACGGATAGACCCCGTCAAACGCTAGAAATTGGAGGGGATGTCTCTCTTGTGGGTCACGGGGCTGTTAGGGTCGCACAGAAATCCCTCGGAATGGGAAAACGGGTCATTTTCGTGTTGCCACATTGCATACGAATGGGGTGAAACTTCCAGAGGCATTTGCAGCAGAAATGCATGTGCACTCAAAATTTTTTAATATTTTTCACGGATAGACCCTGTCAAACGCTAGAAATTGGCGGGGATGTCTCTCTTGTGGGTCACGGGGCTGTTAGGGTCGCACAGAAATCCCTCGGAATGGGAAAACGGGTCATTTTCGTGTTGCCACATTGCATACGAACGGCATGAAACTTCCAGAGGCATTTGCAGCAGAAATGCATGTGCACTCAAAAAATTTAATATTTTTCACGGATAGACCCCGTCAAACGCTAGAAATTGGCGGGGATATCTCTCTTATCGGTCACGGGGCTGTTAGGGTCGCACAGAAATCCCTCGGAATGGGAAAACGGGTCATTTTCGTGTTGCCACATTGCATACGAACGGCATGAAACTTCCAGAGGTATTTGCAGCAGAAATGCATGTGCACACAAAAACTTTAATATTTTTCACGTATAGACCCCGTCAAACGCTAGAAATTGGCGGGGATGTCTCTCTTGTGGGTCACGGGGCTGTTAGGGTCGCACAGAAATCCCTCGGAATGGGAAAACGGGTTATTTTCGTGTTGCCACTTTGCATACGAACGGCATGAAACTTCCAGAGGCATTTCCAGCAGAAATGCATGTGCACTCAAAAAATGTAATATTTTCACGGATAGACCCCATCAAACGCTAGAAATTGGCGGGGATGTCTCTCTTGTGGGTCACGGGTCTGTTAGGGTCGCACAGAAATCCCGCGGAATGGGAAAACGGGTCATTTTCGTGTTGCCACATTGCATACGAACGGCATGAAACTGCCAGAGGCATTTGCGGCAGAAATGCATGTGCACTCAAAAAATGTAATATTTTTCACGGATAGACCCCGTCAAACACTAGAAATTGGAGGGGATATCTCTCTTGTGGGTCACGGGGCTGTTAGGGTCGCACAGAAATCTCGCGGAATGGGAAAACGGGTCATTTTCGTGTTGCCACATTGCATACGAACGGCATGAAACTTCCAGAGGCATTTGCAGCAGAAATGCATGTGCACTCAAAAAAATTAATATTTTTCACGGATAGACCCCGTCAAACGCTAGAAATTGGCGGGATGTCTCTCTTGTGGGTCACTGGGCTGATAGGGTCGCACAGAAATCCCTCGGAATGGGAAAACGGGTCATTTTCGTGTTGCCACATTGCATACGAACGGCATGAAACTTCCAGAGGCATTTGCAGCAGAAATGCATGAGCACTCAAAAACTTTAATATTTTTCACGGAGAGACCCCGTCAAACGCTAAAAATTGGCGAGGATATCTCTCTTGTGGGTCACTGGGATGTTAGGGTCGCACAGAAATCCCTCGGAATGGGAAAACGGGTCATTTTCGTGTTGCCACATTGCATACGAACGGCATGAAACTTCCAGAGGCATTTGCAGCAGAAATTCATGTGCACTCAAAAAATGTAATATTTTCACGGATATACCTCGTCAAACGCTAGAAATTGGCGGGGATGTCTCTCTTGTGGGTCACGGGGCTGTTAGGGTCGCACAGAAATCCCGCGGAATGGGAAAACGGGTCATTTTCGTGTTGCCACATTGCATACGAACGGCTTGAAACTGCCAGAGGCATTTGCGGCAGAAATGCATGTGCACTCAAAAAATGTAATATTTTTCACGGATATACCCCGTCAAACACTAGAAATTGGAGGGGATATCTCTCTTGTGGGTCACGGGGCTGTTAGGGTCGCACAGAAATCTCGCGGAATCGGAAAACGGGTCATTTTCGTGTTGCCACATTGCATACGAACGGCATGAAACTTCCAGAGGCATTTGCAGCAGAAATGCATGTGCACTCAAAAAAATTAATATTTTTCACGGATAGACCCCGTCAAACGCTAGAAATTGGCGGGATGTCTCTCTTGTGGGTCACTGGGCTGATAGGGTCGCACAGAAATCCCTCGGAATGGGAAAACGGGTCATTTTCGTGTTGCCACATTGCATACGAACGGCATGAAACTTCCAGAGGCATTTGCAGCAGAAATGCATGAGCACTCAAAAACTTTAATATTTTTCACGGAGAGACCCCGTCAAACGCTAAAAATTGGCGAGGATATCTCTCTTGTGGGTCACTGGGATGTTAGGGTCGCACAGAAATCCCTCGGAATGGGAAAACGGGTCATTTTCGTGTTGCCACATTGCATACGAACGGCATGAAACTTCCAGAGGCATTTGCAGCAGAAATTCATGTGCACTCAAAAAATTAATATTTTTCACGGATATACCTCGTCAAACGCTAGAAATTGGCGGGGATGTCTCTCTTGTGGGTCACGGGGCTGTTAGGGTCGCACAGAAATCCCGCGGAATGGGAAAACGGGTCATTTTCGTGTTGCCACATTGCATACGAACGGCATGAAACTTCCAGAGGCATTTGCAGCAGAAATGCATGTGCACACAAAAACTTTAATATTTTTCACGGATAGACTCCGTCAAACGCTAGAAATTGGCGGGGATGTCTCTCTTGTGGGTCACGGGGCTGTTAGGGTCGCACAGAAATCCCTCGGAATGGGAAAACGGGTCATTTTCGTGTTGCCACATTGCATACGAACGGCATGAAACTTCCAGAGGCATTTGCAGCAGAAATGCATGTGCACTCAAAAAATTTAATATTTTTCACGGATAGTCCCCGTCATACGCTAGATATTGGCGGGGATGTCTCTCTTGTGGGTCACGGGGCTGTTATGATTGCACAGAAATCCCTTGGAATGGGAATACGGGTCATTTTCGTGTTGCCACATTGCATACGAACCGCATTAAACTTCCAGAGGCATTTGCAGCAGAAATGCATGTGCTCTCAAAAAAATTAATATTTTTCACGGATAGACCCCGTCAAATGCTAGAAATTGGCGGGGATGTCTCTCTTGTGGGTCACGGCGCTGTTAGGGTCGCACAGAAATCCCGCGGAATGGGAAAACGGGTCATTTTCGTGTTGCCACATTGCATACGAACGGCATGAAACTTCCAGAGGCATTTGCAGCAGAAATGCATGTGCACTCAAAAAATTTAATATTTTTCACAAATAGACCCCGTCAAACGCTAGCAATTGGCGGGGATGTCTCTCTTGTGAGTCACGGGGCTGTTAGGTTCGCACAGAAATCCCTCGGAATGGGAAAACGGGTCATTTTCATGTTGCCACATTGCATACGAACGGCATGAAACTTCCAGAGGCATTTGCAGCAGAAATGCATGTGCACACAAAAACTTTAATATTTTTCACGGATAGACCCCGTCAAACGCTAGAAATTGGAGGGGATGTCTCTCTTGTGGGTCACGGGGCTGTTAGGGTCGCACAGAAATCCCTCGGAATGGGAAAACGGGTCATTTTCGTGTTGCCACATTGCATACGAATGGGGTGAAACTTCCAGAGGCATTTGCAGCAGAAATGCATGTGCACTCAAAATTTTTTAATATTTTTCACGGATAGACCCTGTCAAACGCTAGAAATTGGCGGGGATGTCTCTCTTGTGGGTCACGGGGCTGTTAGGGTCGCACAGAAATCCCTCGGAATGGGAAAACGGGTCATTTTCGTGTTGCCACATTGCATACGAACGGCATGAAACTTCCAGAGGCATTTGCAGCAGAAATGCATGTGCACTCAAAAAATTTAATATTTTTCACGGATAGACCCCGTCAAACGCTAGAAATTGGCGGGGATATCTCTCTTATCGGTCACGGGGCTGTTAGGGTCGCACAGAAATCCCTCGGAATGGGAAAACGGGTCATTTTCGTGTTGCCACATTGCATACGAACGGCATGAAACTTCCAGAGGTATTTGCAGCAGAAATGCATGTGCACACAAAAACTTTAATATTTTTCACGTATAGACCCCGTCAAACGCTAGAAATTGGCGGGGATGTCTCTCTTGTGGGTCACGGGGCTGTTAGGGTCGCACAGAAATCCCTCGGAATGGGAAAACGGGTTATTTTCGTGTTGCCACTTTGCATACGAACGGCATGAAACTTCCAGAGGCATTTCCAGCAGAAATGCATGTGCACTCAAAAAATGTAATATTTTCACGGATAGACCCCATCAAACGCTAGAAATTGGCGGGGATGTCTCTCTTGTGGGTCACGGGTCTGTTAGGGTCGCACAGAAATCCCGCGGAATGGGAAAACGGGTCATTTTCGTGTTGCCACATTGCATACGAACGGCATGAAACTGCCAGAGGCATTTGCGGCAGAAATGCATGTGCACTCAAAAAATGTAATATTTTTCACGGATAGACCCCGTCAAACACTAGAAATTGGAGGGGATATCTCTCTTGTGGGTCACGGGGCTGTTAGGGTCGCACAGAAATCTCGCGGAATGGGAAAACGGGTCATTTTCGTGTTGCCACATTGCATACGAACGGCATGAAACTTCCAGAGGCATTTGCAGCAGAAATGCATGTGCACTCAAAAAAATTAATATTTTTCACGGATAGACCCCGTCAAACGCTAGAAATTGGCGGGATGTCTCTCTTGTGGGTCACTGGGCTGATAGGGTCGCACAGAAATCCCTCGGAATGGGAAAACGGGTCATTTTCGTGTTGCCACATTGCATACGAACGGCATGAAACTTCCAGAGGCATTTGCAGCAGAAATGCATGAGCACTCAAAAACTTTAATATTTTTCACGGAGAGACCCCGTCAAACGCTAAAAATTGGCGAGGATATCTCTCTTGTGGGTCACTGGGATGTTAGGGTCGCACAGAAATCCCTCGGAATGGGAAAACGGGTCATTTTCGTGTTGCCACATTGCATACGAACGGCATGAAACTTCCAGAGGCATTTGCAGCAGAAATTCATGTGCACTCAAAAAATGTAATATTTTCACGGATATACCTCGTCAAACGCTAGAAATTGGCGGGGATGTCTCTCTTGTGGGTCACGGGGCTGTTAGGGTCGCACAGAAATCCCGCGGAATGGGAAAACGGGTCATTTTCGTGTTGCCACATTGCATACGAACGGCTTGAAACTGCCAGAGGCATTTGCGGCAGAAATGCATGTGCACTCAAAAAATGTAATATTTTTCACGGATATACCCCGTCAAACACTAGAAATTGGAGGGGATATCTCTCTTGTGGGTCACGGGGCTGTTAGGGTCGCACAGAAATCTCGCGGAATCGGAAAACGGGTCATTTTCGTGTTGCCACATTGCATACGAACGGCATGAAACTTCCAGAGGCATTTGCAGCAGAAATGCATGTGCACTCAAAAAAATTAATATTTTTCACGGATAGACCCCGTCAAACGCTAGAAATTGGCGGGATGTCTCTCTTGTGGGTCACTGGGCTGATAGGGTCGCACAGAAATCCCTCGGAATGGGAAAACGGGTCATTTTCGTGTTGCCACATTGCATACGAACGGCATGAAACTTCCAGAGGCATTTGCAGCAGAAATGCATGAGCACTCAAAAACTTTAATATTTTTCACGGAGAGACCCCGTCAAACGCTAAAAATTGGCGAGGATATCTCTCTTGTGGGTCACTGGGATGTTAGGGTCGCACAGAAATCCCTCGGAATGGGAAAACGGGTCATTTTCGTGTTGCCACATTGCATACGAACGGCATGAAACTTCCAGAGGCATTTGCAGCAGAAATTCATGTGCACTCAAAAAATTAATATTTTTCACGGATATACCTCGTCAAACGCTAGAAATTGGCGGGGATGTCTCTCTTGTGGGTCACGGGGCTGTTAGGGTCGCACAGAAATCCCGCGGAATGGGAAAACGGGTCATTTTCGTGTTGCCACATTGCATACGAACGGCATGAAACTTCCAGAGGCATTTGCAGCAGAAATGCATGTGCACTCAAAAAATTTAATATTTTTCACGGATAGACCACGTCAAACGCTAGAAATTGGCGGGGATATCTCTCTTATCGGTCACGGGGCTGTTAGGGTCGCACAGAAATCCCTCGGAATGGGAAAACGGGTCATTTTCGTGTTGCCACATTGCATACGAACGGCATGAAACTTCCAGAGGCATTTGCAGCAGAAATGCATGTGCACTCAAAAAATTTAATATTTTTCACGGATAGTCCCCGTCATACGCTAGATATTGGCGGGGATGTCTCTCTTGTGGGTCACGGGGCTGTTATGATCGCACAGAAATCCCTCGGAATGGGAAAACGGGTCATTTTCGTGGTGCCACATTGCATACGAACCGCATTAAACTTCCAGAGGCATTTGCAGCAGAAATGCATGTGCACTCAAAAAAATTTATATTTTTCACGGATAGACCCCGTCAAACGCTAGAAATTGGCGTGGATGTCTCTCTTGTGGGTCACAGGGCTGTTAGGGTCGCACAGAAATCCCTCGGAATGGGAAAACGGGTCATTTTCGTGTTGCCACATTGCATACGAATGGGATGAAACTTCCAGAGGCATTTGCAGCAGAAATGCATGTGCACTCAAAAAACTTTAATATTTTTCACGGAAAGACCCCGTCAAATGCTAGAAATTGGCGGGGATGTCTCTCTTGTGGGTCACGGGGCTGTTAGGGTCGCACAGAAATCCCTCGGAATGGGAAAACGGGTCATTTTCGTGTTGCCACATTGCATACGAACGGTATGAAACTTCCAGAGGCATTTGCAGCAGAAATGCATGTGCACTCAAATTTTTTTATATTTTTCACGGATAGACCCCTTCAAACGCTAGAAATTGGCGGGGATATCTCTCTTGTCGGTCACGGGGCTGTTAGGGTCACACAGAAATCCCTCGGAATGGGAAAACGGGTCATTTTCGTGTTGCCACATTGCATACGAACGGCATGAAACTTTCAGAGGCATTTGCAGCAGAAATGCATGTGCACTCAAAAAAAATAATATTTTTCACGGATAGACCCCGTCAAATGCTAGAAATTGGCGGGGATGTCTCTCTTGTGGGTCACGGGGCTGTTAGGGTCGCACAGAAATCCCGCGGAATGAGAAAACGGGTCATTTTCGTGTTGCCACATTGCATACGAACGGCATGAAACTTCCAGAGGCATTTGCAGCAGAAATGCATGTGCACTCAAAAAATTTAATATTTTTCACAAATAGACCCCGTCAAACGCTAGCAATTGGTGGGGATATCTCTCTTGTCGGTCACGGGGCTGTTAGGGTCGCACAGAAATCCCTCGGAATGGGAAAACGGGTCATTTTCGTGTTGCCACATTGCATACGAACGGCATGAAACTTCCAGAGGCATTTGCAGCAGAAATGCATGTGCACACAAAAACTTTTATATTTTTCACGGATAGACCCCGTCAAACGCTAGAAATTGGCGGAGATGTCTCTCTTTTGAGTCACGGGGCTGTTAGGGTCGCACAGAAATCCCTCGGAATGGGAAAACGGGTCATTTTCGTGTTGCCACATTGCATACGAACGTCATGAAACTTCCAGAGGCATTTGCAGCAGAAATGCATGTGCACACAAAAACTTTAATATTTTTCACGTGTAGACCCCGTCAAACGCTAGAAATTGGCGGGGATGTCTCTCTTGTGGGTCATGGGGCTGTTAGGGTTGCACAGAAATCCCTCGGAATGGGAAAACGGGTTATTTTCATGTTGCCACTTTGCATACGAACGGCATGAAACTTCCAGAGGCATTTCCAGCAGAAATGCATGTGCACTCAAAAAATGTAATATTTTCACGGATAGACCCCATCAAACGCTAGAAATTGGCGGGGATGTCTCTCTTGTGGGTCACGGGGCTGTTAAGGTCGCACAGAAATCCCGCGGAATGGGAAAACGAGTCATTTTCGTGTTGCCACATTGCATACGAACGGCATGAAACTTCCAGAGGCATTTGCAGCAGAAATTCATGTGCACTCAAAAAATTAATATTTTTCACGGATAGACCCCGTCAAACGCTAGCAATTGGCGGGGATATCTCTCTTGTCGGTCACGGGGCTGCTAGGGTCGCACAGAAATCCCTCGGAATGGGAAAACGGGTCATTTTCCTGTTGCCACATTGCATATGAACGGCATGAAACTTCCAGAGGCATTTGCAGCAGAAATGCATGTGCACACAAAAACTTTAATATTTTTCACGGATAGACCCCGTCAAACGCTAGAAATTGGCGGGATGTCTCTCTTGTGGTTCACGGGGCTGTTAGGGTCGCACAGAAATCCCTCGGAATGGGAAAACGGGTCATTTTCGTGTTGCCACATTGCATACGAATGGCATGAAACTTCCAGAGGCATTTGCAGCAGAAATGCATGTGCACTCAAAAATTTTAATATTTTTCACAAATAGACCCCGTCAAACGCTAGCAATTGGCGGGGATATCTCTCTTGTCGGTCACGGGGCTGTTTGGGTCGCACAGAAATCCCTCGGAATGGGAAAACGGGTCATTTTCGTGTTGCCACATTGCATACGAACGGCATGAAACTTCCAGAGGCATTTGCAGCAGAAATGCATGTGCACACAAAAACTTTTATATTTTTCACGGATAGACCCCGTCAAACGCTAGAAATTGGCGGGGATGTCTCTCTTGTGGGTCACGGGGCTGTTAGGGTCGCACAGAAATCCCTCGGAATGGGAAAATGGGTCATTTTCGTGTTGCCACATTGCATACGAATGAGATGAAACTTCCAGAGGCATTTGCAGCAGAAATGCATGTGCACTCAAAATTTTTTAATATTTTTCACGGATAGACCCTGTCAAACGCTAGAAATTGGCGGGGATGTCTCTCTTGTGGGTCACGGGGCTGTTAGGGTCGCACAGAAATCCCTCGGAATGGGAAAACGGGTCATTTTCGTGTTGCCACATTGCATACGAACGGCATGAAACTTCCAGAGGCATTTGCAGCAGAAATGCATGTGCAAACAAAAACTTTAATATTTTTCACGTATAGACCCCGTCAAACGCTAGAAATTGGCGGGGATGTCTCTCTTGTGGGTCACGGGGCTGTTAGGGTCGCACAGAAATCCCTCGGAATGGGAAAACGGGTCATTTTCGTGTTGCCACATTGCATACGAACGGCATGAAACTTCCAGAGGCATTTGCAGCAGAAATGCATGTGCACTCAAAAAATTTAATATTTTTCACGGATAGACCACGTCAAACGCTAGAAATTGGCGGGGATATCTCTCTTATCGGTCACGGGGCTGTTAGGGTCGCACAGAAATCCCTCGGAATGGGAAAACTGGTCATTTTCGTGTTGCCACATTGCATACGAACGGCATGAAACTTCCAGAGGCATTTGCAGCAGAAATGCATGTGCACACAAAAAACTTTAATAGTTTTTCACGTGTAGACCCCGTCAAACGCTAGAAATTGGCGGGGATGTCTCTCTTGTGGGTCACAGGGCTGTTAGGGTTGCACAGAAATCCCTCGGAATGGGAAAACGGGTTATTTTCATGTTGCCACTTTGCATACGAACGGCATGAAACTTCCAGAGGCATTTCCAGCAGAAATGCATGTGCACTCAAAAAATGTAATATTTTCACGGATAGACCCCATCAAACGCTAGAAATTGGCGGGGATGTCTCTCTTGTGGGTCACGGGGCTGTTAAGGTCGCACAGAAATCCCGCGGAATGGGAAAACGGGTCATTTTCGTGTTGCCACATTGCATACGAACGGCATGAAACTTCCAGAGGCATTTGCAGCAGAAATGCATGTGCACACAAAAACTTTAATATTTTTCACGGATAGACCCCGTCAAACGCTAGAAATTGGCGGGGATGTCTCTCTTGTGGGTCACGGGGCTGTTAGGGTCGCACAGAAATCCCTCGGAATGGGAAAACGGGTCATTTTCGTGTTGCCACATTGCATACGAACGGCATGAAACTTCCAGAGGCATTTGCAGCAGAAATGCATGTGCACTCAAAAAATTTAATAATTTTCACAAATAGACCCCGTCAAACGCTAGCAATTGGCGGGGATATCTCTCTTGTCGGTCACGGGGCTGTTAGGGTCGCACAGAAATCCCTCGGAATGGGAAAACGGGTCATTTTCGTGTTGCCACATTGCATACGCACGGCATGAAACTTCCAGAGGCATTTGCAGCAGAAATGCATGTGCACACAAAAACTTTTATATTTTTCACGGATAGACCCCATCAAACGCTAGAAATTGGCGGGGATGTCTCTCTTGTGAGTCACGGGGCTGTTAGGGTCGCACAGAAATCCCTCGGAATGGGAAAACGGGTCATTTTCGTGTTGCCACATTGCATACGAATGGGATGAAACTTCCAGAGGCATTTGCAGCAGAAATGCATGTGCACTCAAAAAATTGTAATATTTTTCACGGATAGACCCTGTCAAACGCTAGAAATTGGCGGGGATGTCTCTCTTGTGGGTCACGGGGCTGTTAGGGTCGCACAGAAATCCCTCGGAATGGGAAAACGGGTCATTTTCGTGTTGCCACATTGCATACGAACGGCATGAAACTTCCAGAGGCATTTGCAGCAGAAATGCATGTGCACTCAAAAAATTTAATATTTTTCACGGATAGACCACGTCAAACGCTAGAAATTGGCGGGGATATCTCTCTTATCGGTCACGGGGCTGTTAGGGTCGCACAGAAATCCCTCGGAATGGGAAAACGGGTCATTTTCGTGTTGCCACATTGCATACGAACGGCATGAAACTTCCAGAGGCATTTGCAGCAGAAATGCATGTGCACACAAAAACTTTAATATTTTTCACGTATAGACCCCGTCAAACGCTAGAAATTGGCGGGGATGTCTCTCTTGTGGGTCACGGGGCTGTTAGGGTCGCACAGAAATCCCTCGGAATGGGAAAACGGGTCATTTTCGTGTTGCCACATTGCATACGAACGGCATGAAACTTCCAGAGGCATTTGCAGCAGAAATGCATGTGCACTCAAAAAATTTAATATTTTTCACGGATAGACCACGTCAAACTCTAGAAATTGGCGGGGATATCTCTCTTGTGGGTCACGGGGCTGTTAGGGTTGCACAGAAATCCCTCGGAATGGGAAAACGGGTTATTTTCATGTTGCCACTTTGCATACGAACGGCATGAAACTTCCAGAGGCATTTCCAGCAGAAATGCATGTGCACTCAAAAAATGTAATATTTTCACGGATAGACCCCATCAAACGCTAGAAATTGGCGGGGATGTCTCTCTTGTGGGTCACGGGGCTGCTAAGGTCGCACAGAAATCCCGCCGAATGGGAAAACGGGTCATTTTCGTGTTGCCACATTGCATACGAACGGCATGAAACTTCCAGAGGCATTTGCAGCAGAAATGCATGTGCACTCAAAAAATTTAATATTTTTCACAAATAGACCCCGTCAAACGCTAGCAATTGGCGGGGATATCTCTCTTGTCGGTCACGGGGCTGTTAGGGTCGCACAGAAATCCCTCAGAATGGGAAAACGGGTCATTTTCGTGTTGCCACATTGCATACGAACGGCATGAAACTTCCAGAGGCATTTGCAGCAGAAATTCATGTGCACTCAAAAAATTTATATTTTTCACGGATAGACCCCGTCAAACGCTAGAAATTGGCGGGGATGTCTCTCTTGTGGGTCACGGGGCTGTTAGGGTCGCACAGAAATCCCGCGGAATGGGAAAACGGGTCATTTTCGTGTTGCCACATTGCATACGAACGGCATGAAACTTCCAGAGGCATTTGCAGCAGAAATGCATGTGCACTCAAAAAATTTAATATTTTTCACAAATAGACCCCGTCAAACGCTAGCAATTGGTGGGGATATCTCTCTTGTCGGTCACGGGGCTGTTAGGGTCGCACAGAAATCCCTCGGAATGGGAAAACGGGTCATTTTCGTGTTACCACATTGCATACGAACGGCATGAAACTTCCAGAGGCATTTGCAGCAGAAATGCATGTGCACACAAAAACTTTAATATTTTTCACGGATAGACCCCGTCAAACGCTAGAAATTGGCGGGGATGTCTCTCTTGTGGGTCACGGGGCTGTTAGGGTCGCACAGAAATCCCTCGGAATGGGAAAACGGGTCATTTTCGTGTTGCCACATTGCATACGAACGGCATGAAACTTCCAGAGGCATTTGCAGCAGAAATGCATGTGCACTCAAAAAATTTAATATTTTTCACAAATAGACCCCGTCAAACGCTAGCAATTGGCGGGGATATCTCTCTTGTCGGTCACGGGGCTGTTAGGGTCGCACAGAAATCCCTCGGAATGGGAAAACGGGTCATTTTCGTGTTGCCACATTGCATACGAACGGCATGAAACTTCCAGAGGCATTTGCAGCAGAAATGCATGTGCACTCAAAAAATGTAATATTTTTCACGGATAGACCACGTCAAACGCTAGAAATTGGCGGGGATATCTCTCTTATCGGTCACGGGGCTGTTAGGGTCGCACAGAAATCCCTCGGAATGGGAAAACGAGTCATTTTCGTGTTGCCACATTGCATACGAACGGCATGAAACTTCTAGAGGCATTTGCAGCAGAAATGCATGTGCACACAAAAACTTTAATATTTTTCACGTATAGACCCCGTCAAACGCTAGAAATTGGCGGGGATGTCTCTCTTGTGGGTCACGGGGCTGTTAGGGTTACACAGAAATCCCTCGGAATGGGAAAACGGGTTATTTTCGTGTTGCCACTTTGCATACGAACGGCATGAAACTTCCAGAGGCATTTCCAGCAGAAATGCATGTGCACTCAAAAAATGTAATATTTTCACGGATAGACCCCATCAAACGCTAGAAATTGGCGGGGATGTCTCTCTTGTGGGTCACGGGGCTGTTAAGGTCGCACAGAAATCCCGCGGAATGGGAAAACGGGTCATTTTCGTGTTGCCACATTGCATACGAACGGCATGAAACTTCCAGAGGCATTTGCAGCAGAAATGCATGTGCACTCAACAAATTTAATATTTTTCACAAATAGACCCCGTCAAACGCTAGCAATTGGCGGGGATATCGCTCTTGTCGGTCACGGGGCTGTTAGGGTCGCACAGTAATCCCTCGGAATGGGAAAACGGGTCATTTTCGTGTTGCCACATTGCATACGAATGGCATGAAACTTCCAGAGGCATTTGCAGCAGAAATTCATGTGCACTCAAAAAATTAATATTTTTCACGGATCGACCCCGTCAAATGCTAGAAATTGGCGGGGATGTCTCTCTTGTGGGTCACGGGGCTGTTAGGGTCGCACAGAAATCCCGCGGAATGGGAAAACGGGTCATTTTCGTGTTGCCACATTGCATACGAACGGCATGAAACTTCCAGAGGCATTTGCAGCAGAAATGCATGTGCACTCAAAAAATTTAATATTTTTCACAAATAGACCCCGTCAAACGCTAGCAATTGGCGGGGATATCTCTCTTGTCGGTCACGGGGCTGTTAGGGTCGCACAGAAATCCCGCGGAATGGGAAAACGGGTCATTTTCGTGTTGCCACATTGCATACGAACGGCATGAAACTTCCAGAGGCATTTGCAGCAGAAATGCATGTGCACACAAAAACTTTAATATTTTTCACGGATAGACCCCGTCAAACGCTAGAAATTGGCGGGGATGTCTCTCTTGTGGATCACGGGGCTGTTAGGGTCGCACAGAAATCCCTCGGAATGGGAAAACGGGTCATTTTCGTGTTGCCACATTGCATACGAACGGCATGAAACTTCCAGAGGCATTTGCAGCAGAAATGCATGTGCACACAAAAACTTTAATATTTTTCACGTATAGACCCCGTCAAACGCTAGAAATTGGCGGGGATGTCTCTCTTGTGGGTCACGGGGCTGTTAGGGTTACACAGAAATCCCTCGGAATGGGAAAACGGGTTATTTTCGTGTTGCCACTTTGCATACGAACGGCATGAAACTTCCAGAGGCATTTCCAGCAGAAATGCATGTGCACTCAAAAAATGTAATATTTTCACGGATAGACCCCATCAAACGCTAGAAATTGGCGGGGATGTCTCTCTTGTGGGTCACGGGGCTGTTAAGGTCGCACAGAAATCCCGCGGAATGGGAAAACGGGTCATTTTCGTGTTGCCACATTGCATACGAACGGCATGAAACTTCCAGAGGCATTTGCAGCAGAAATGCATGTGCACTCAAAAAATTTAATATTTTTCACAAATAGACCCCGTCAAACGCTAGAAATTGGCGGGGATGTCTCTCTTGTGGGTCACGGGGCTGTTAGGGTCGCACAGAAATCCCGCGGAATGGGAAAACGGGTCATTTTCGTGTTGCCACATTGCATACGAACGGCATGAAACTTCCAGAGGCATTTGCAGCAGAAATGCATGTGCACTCAAAAAATTTAATATTTTTCACAAATAGACCCCGTCAAACGCTAGCAATTGGCGGGGATATCTCTCTTGTCGGTCACGGGGCTGTTAGGGTCGCACAGAAATCCCGCGGAATGGGAAAACGGGTCATTTTCGTGTTGCCACATTGCATACGAACGGCATGAAACTTCCAGAGGCATTTGCAGCAGAAATGCATGTGCACACAAAAACTTTAATATTTTTCACGGATAGACCCCGTCAAACGCTAGAAATTGGCGGGGATGTCTCTCTTGTGGATCACGAGGCTGTTAGGGTCGCACAGAAATCCCTCGGAATGGGAAAACGGGTCATTTTCGTGTTGCCACATTGCATACGAACGGCATGAAACTTCCAGAGGCATTTGCAGCAGAAATGCATGTGCACACAAAAACTTTAATATTTTTCACGTATAGACCCCGTCAAACGCTAGAAATTGGCGGGGATGTCTCTCTTGTGGGTCACGGGGCTGTTAGGGTTACACAGAAATCCCTCGGAATGGGAAAACGGGTTATTTTCGTGTTGCCACTTTGCATACGAACGGCATGAAACTTCCAGAGGCATTTCCAGCAGAAATGCATGTGCACTCAAAAAATGTAATATTTTCACGGATAGACCCCATCAAACGCTAGAAATTGGCGGGGATGTCTCTCTTGTGGGTCACGGGGCTGTTAAGGTCGCACAGAAATCCCGCGGAATGGGAAAACGGGTCATTTTCGTGTTGCCACATTGCATACGAACGGCATGAAACTTCCAGAGGCATTTGCAGCAGAAATGCATGTGCACTCAAAAAATTTAATATTTTTCACAAATAGACCCCGTCAAACGCTAGCAATTGGCGGGGATATCGCTCTTGTCGGTCACGGGGCTGTTAGGGTCGCACAGAAATCCCTCGGAATGGGAAAACGGGTCATTTTCGTGTTGCCACATTGCATACGAATGGCAGGAAACTTCCAGAGGCATTTGCAGCAGAAATTCATGTGCACTCAAAAAATTAATATTTTTCACGGATAGACCCCGTCAAACGCTAGAAATTGGCGGGGATGTCTCTCTTGTGGGTCACGGGGCTGTTAGGGTTACACAGAAATCCCTCGGAATGGGAAAACGGGTTATTTTCGTGTTGCCACTTTGCATACGAACGGCATGAAACTTCCAGAGGCATTTCCAGCAGAAATGCATGTGCACTCAAAAAATGTAATATTTTCACGGATAGACCCCATCAAACGCTAGAAATTGGCGGGGATGTCTCTCTTGTGGGTCACGGGGCTGTTAAGGTCGCACAGAAATCCCGCGGAATGGGAAAACGGGTCATTTTCGTGTTGCCACATTGCATACGAACGGCATGAAACTTCCAGAGGCATTTGCAGCAGAAATGCATGTGCACTCAAAAAATTTAATATTTTTCACAAATAGACCCCGTCAAACGCTAGCAATTGGCGGGGATATCGCTCTTGTCGGTCACGGGGCTGTTAGGGTCGCACAGAAATCCCTCGGAATGGGAAAACGGGTCATTTTCGTGTTGCCACATTGCCTACGAATGGCAGGAAACTTCCAGAGGCATTTGCAGCAGAAATTCATGTGCACTCAAAAAATTAATATTTTTCACGGATAGACCCCGTCAAACGCTAGAAATTGGCGGGGATGTCTCTCTTGTGGGTCACGGGGCTGTTAGGGTCGCACAGAAATCCCGCGGAATGGGAAAACGGGTCATTTTCGTGTTGTCACATTGCATACGAACGGCATGAAACTTCCAGAGGCATTTGCAGCAGAAATGCATGTGCACTCAAAAAATTTAATATTTTTCACAAATAGACCCCGTCAAACGCTAGCAATTGGCGGGGATATCTCTCTTGTCGGTCACGGGGCTGTTAGGGTCGCACAGAAATCCCGCGGAATGGGATAACGGGTCATTTTCGTGTTGCCACATTGCATACGAACGGCATGAAACTTCCAGAGGCATTTGCAGCAGAAATGCATGTGCACACAAAAACTTTAATATTTTTCACGGATAGACCCCGTCAAACGCTAGAAATTGGCGGGGATGTCTCTCTTGTGGATCACGGGGCTGTTAGGGTCGCACAGAAATCCCTCGGAATGGGAAAACGGGTCATTTTCGTGTTGCCACATTGCATACGAACGGCATGAAACTTCCAGAGGCATTTGCAGCAGAAATGCATGTGCACTCAAAAAATTTAATATTTTTCACGGATAGTCCCCGTCATATGCTAGATATTGGCGGGGATGTCTCTCTTGTGGGTCACGGGGCTGTTATGATCGCACAGAAATCCCTCGGAATGGGAAAACGGGTCATTTTCGTGTTGCCACATTGCATACGAACCGCATAAAACTTCCAGAGGCATTTGCAGCAGAAATGCATGTGCACTCAAAAAATTTAATATTTTTCACGGATAGACCCCTTCAAACGCTAGAAATTGGCGGGGATATCTCTCTTGTCGGTCACGGGGCTGTTAGGGTCACACAGAAATCCCTCGGAATGGGAAATCGGGTCATTTTCGTGTTGCCACATTGCATACGAACGGCATGAAACTTCCAGAGGCATTTGCAGCAGAAATGCATGTGCACTCAAAAAAAATAATATTTTTCACAAATAGACCCCGTCAAACCCTAGCAATTGGCGGGGATATCTCTCTTGTCGGTCACGGAGCTGTTAGGGTCGCACAGAAATCCCTCGGAATGGGAAAACGGGTCATTTTCGTGTTGCCACATTGCATACGAACGGCATGAAACTTCCAGAGGCATTTGCAGCAGAAATGCATGTGCACACAAAAACTTTAATATTTTTCACGGATAGACCCCGTCAAACGCTAGAAATTGGCGGGGATGTCTCTCTTGTGGGTCACGGGGCTGTTAGGGTCGCACAGAAATCCCTCGGAATGGGAAAACGGGTCATTTTCGTGTTGCCACATTGCATACGAATGGGATGAAACTTCCAGAGGCATTTGCAGCAGAAATGCATGTGCACTCAAATTTTTTTAATATTTTTCACGGATAGACCCTGTCAAACGCTAGAAATTGGCGGGGATGTCTCTCTTGTGGGTCACGGGGCTGTTAGGGTCGCACAGAAATCCCTCGGAATGGGAAAACGGGTCATTTTCGTGTTGCCACATTGCATACGAATGGGATGAAACTTCCAGAGGCATTTGCAGCAGAAATGCATGTGCACTCAAATTTTTTTAATATTTTTCACGGATAGACCCTGTCAAACGCTAGAAATTGGCGGGGATGTCTCTCTTGTGGGTCACGGGCTGTTAGGGTCGCACAGAAATCCCTCGGAATGGGAAAACGGGTCATTTTCGTGTTGCCACATTGCATACGAACGGCATGAAACTTCCAGAGGCATTTGCAGCAGAAATGCATGTGCACTCAAAAAATTTAATATTTTTCACGGATAGACCCCGTCAAACGCTAGAAATTGGCGGGGATATCTCTCTTATCGGTCACGGGGCTGTTAGGGTCGCACAGAAATCCCTCGGAATGGGAAAACGGGTCATTTTCGTGTTGCCACATTGCATACGAACGGCATGAAACTTCCAGAGGCATTTGCAGCAGAAATGCATGTGCACGCAAAAACTTTAATATTTTTCACGTATAGACCCCGTCAAACGCTAGAAATTGGCGGGGATGTCTCTCTTGTGGGTCACGGGGCTGTTAGGGTCGCACAGAAATCCCTCGGAATGGGAAAACGGGTTATTTTTGTGTTGCCACTTTGCATACGAACGGCATGAAACTTCCAGAGGCATTTCCAGCAGAAATGCATGTACACTCAAAAAATGTAATATTTTCACGATAGACCCCATCAAACGCTAGAAATTGGCGGGGATGTCTCTCTTGTGGGTCACGGGGCTGTTAGGGTCGCACAGAAATCCCGCGGAATGGGAAAACGGGTCATTTTCGTGTTGCCACATTGCATACGAACGGCATGAAACTTCCAGAGGCATTTGCAGCAGAAATGCATGTGCACTCAAAAAATCTAATATTTTTCACAAATAGACCCCGTCAAACGCTAGCAATTGGCGGGGATATCTCTCTTGTCGGTCACGGGGCTGTTAGGGTCGCACAGAAATCCCTCGGAATGGGAAAACGGGTCATTTTCGTGTGCCACATTGCATACGAACGGCATGAAACTTACAGAGGCATTTTCAGCAGAAATGCATGTGCACACAAAAACTTTAATATTTTTCACGGATAGACCCCGTCAAACGCTAGAAATTGGCGGGGATGTCTCTCTTGTGGGTCACGGGGCTGTTAGGGTCGCACAGAAATCCCTCGGAATGGGAAAACGGGTTATTTTCGTGTTGCCACTTTGCATACGAACGGCATGAAACTTCCAGAGGCATTTGCAGCAGAAATGCATGTGCACTCAAAAAATGTAATATTTTCACGGATAGACCCCATCAAACGCTAGAAATTGGCCGGGATGTTTCTCTTGTGGGTCACGGGGCTGTTAGGGTCGCACAGAAATCCCGCGGAATGGGAAAACGGGTAATTTTCGTGTTGCCACATTGCATACGAACGGCATGAAACTTCCAGAGGCATTTGCAGCAGAAATGCATGTGCACTCAAAAAATGTAATATTTTTCACGGATAGACCCCGTCAAACACTAGAAATTGGCGGGATGTCTCTCTTGTGGGTCACTTGGCTGTTAGGGTCGCACAGAAATCCCTCGGAATGGGAAAACGGGTTATTTTCGTGTTGCCACTTTGCATACGAACGGCATGAAACTTCCAGAGGCATTTGCAGCAGAAATGCATGTGCACTCAAAAAAATTAATATTTTCACGGATAGACCCCATCAAACGCTAGAAATTGGCCGGGATGTCTCTCTTGTGGGTCACGGGGATGTTAGGGTCGCACAGAAATCCCGCGGAATGGGAAAACGGGTCATTTTCGTGTTGCCACATTGCATACGAACGGCATGAAACTTCCAGAGGCATTTGCAGCAGAAATGCATGTGCACACAAAAACTGTAATATTTTTCACGTATAGACCCCGTCAAACGCTAGAAATTGGCGGGATGTCTCTCTTGTGGGTCACTGGGCTGTTAGGGTCGCACAGAAATCCCTCGGAATGGGAAAACGGGTTATTTTCGTGTTGCCACTTTGCATACGAACGGCATGAAACTTCCAGAGGCATTTGCAGCAGAAATGCATGTGCACTCAAAAAATGTAATATTTTCACGGATAGACCCCATCAAACGCTAGAAATTGGCCGGGATGTCTCTCTTGTGGGTCACGGGGCTGTTAGGGTCGCACAGAAATCCCGCGGAATGGGAAAACGGGTCATTTTCGTGTTGCCACATTGCATACGAACGGCATGAAACTTCCAGAGGCATTTGCAGCAGAAATGCATGTGCACTCAAAAAATTTAATATTTTTCACGGATAGACCCCGTCAAACACTAGAAATTGGCGGGGATATCTCTCTTGTGGGTCACGGGGCTGTTAGGGTCGCACAGAAATCCCTCGGAATGGGAAAACGGGTCATTTTCGTGTTGCCACATTGCATACGAACGGCATGAAACTTCCAGAGGCATTTGCAGTAGAAATGCATGTGCACACAAAAACTGTAATATTTTTCACGTCTAGACCCCGTCAAACGCTAGAAATTGGCGGGATGTCTCTCTTGTGGGTCACTGGGCTGTTAGGGTCGCACAGAAATCCCTCGGAATGGGAAAACGGGTTATTTTCGTGTTGCCACTTTGCATACGAACGGCATGAAACTTCCAGAGGCATTTGCAGCAGAAATGCATGTGCACTCAAAAAATGTAATATTTTCACGGATAGACCCCATCAAACGCTAGAAATTGGCCGAGATGTCTCTCTTGTGGGTCACGGGGCTGTTAGGGTCGCACAGAAATCCCGCGGAATGGGAAAACGGGTCATTTTCGTGTTGCCACATTGCATACGAACGGCATGAAACTTCCAGAGGCATTTGCAGCAGAAATGCATGTGCACACAAAAACTGTAATATTTTTCACGTATAGACCCCGTCAAACGCTAGAAATTGGCGGGATGTCTCTCTTGTGGGTCACTGGGCTGTTAGGGTCGCACAGAAATCCCTCGGAATGGGAAAACGGGTTATTTTCGTGTTGCCACTTTGCATACGAACGGCATGAAACTTCCAGAGGCATTTGCAGCAGAAATGCATGTGCACTCAAAAAATGTAATATTTTCACGGATAGACCCCATCAAACGCTAGAAATTGGCCGGGATGTCTCTCTTGTGGGTCACGGGGCTGTTAGGGTCGCACAGAAATCCCGCGGAATGGGAAAACGGGTCATTTTCGTGTTGCCACATTGCATACGAACGGCATGAAACTTCCAGAGGCATTTGCAGCAGAAATGCATGTGCACTCAAAAAATTTAATATTTTTCACGGATAGACCCCGTCAAACACTAGAAATTGGCGGGGATATCTCTCTTGTGGGTCACGGGGCTGTTAGGGTCGCACAGAAATCCCTCGGAATGGGAAAACGGGTCATTTTCGTGTTGCCACATTGCATACGAACGGCATGAAACTTCCAGAGGCATTTGCAGTAGAAATGCATGTGCACACAAAAACTGTAATATTTTTCACGTCTAGACCCCGTCAAACGCTAGAAATTGGCGGGATGTCTCTCTTGTGGGTCACTGGGCTGTTAGGGTCGCACAGAAATCCCTCGGAATGGGAAAACGGGTTATTTTCGTGTTGCCACTTTGCATACGAACGGCATGAAACTTCCAGAGGCATTTGCAGCAGAAATGCATGTGCACTCAAAAAATGTAATATTTTCACGGATAGACCCCATCAAACGCTAGAAATTGGCCGAGATGTCTCTCTTGTGGGTCACGGGGCTGTTAGGGTCGCACAGAAATCCCGCGGAATGGGAAAACGGGTCATTTTCGTGTTGCCACATTGCATACGAATGGCATGAAACTTCCAGAGGCATTTCCAGCAGAAATGCATGTTCACTCAAAAAATGTAATATTTTTTACGGATAGACCCCGTCAAACACTAGAAATTGGCGGGGATATCTCTCTTGTGGGTCACGGGGCTGTTAGGGTCGCACAGAAATCCCTCGGAATGGGAAAACGGGTCATTTTCGTGTTGCCACATTGCATACGAACGGCATGAAACTTCCAGAGGCATTTGCAGCAGAAATGCATGTGCACACAAAAACTGTAATATTTTTCACGTATAGACCCCGTCAAACGCCAGAAATTGGTGGGATGTCTCTCTTGTGGGTCACTGGGCTGTTAGGGTCGCACAGAAATCCCTCGGAATGGGAAAACGGGTTATTTTCGTGTTGCCACTTTGCATACGAACGGCATAAAACTTCCTGAGGCATTTGCATCAGAAATGCATGTGCACTCAAAAAATGTAATATTTTCACGGATAGACCCCATCAAACGCTAGAAATTGGCCGGGATGTCTCTCTTGTGGGTCACGGGGCTGTTAGGGTCGCACAGAAATCCCGCGGAATGGGAAAACGGGTCATTTTCGTGTTGCCACATTGCATACGAATGGCATGAAACTTCCAGAGGCATTTGCAGCAGAAATGCATGTGCACTCAAAAAATGTAATATTTTTCACGGATAGACCCCGTCAAACACTAGAAATTCGCGGGGATATCTCTCTTGTGGGTCACGGGGCTGTTAGGGTCGCACAGAAATCCCTCGGAATGGGAAAACGGGTCATTTTCGTGTTGCCACATTGCATACGAACGACATGAAACTTCCAGAGGCATTTGCAGCAGAAATGCATGTGCACACAAAAACTGTAATATTTTTCACGTATAGACCCCGTCAAACGCTAGAAATTGGCGGGATGTCTCTCTTGTGGGTCACTGGGCTGTTAGGGTCGCACAGAAATCCCTCGGAATGGGAAAACGGGTCATTTTCGTGTTGCCACATTGCATACGAACGGCATGAAACTTCCAGAGGCATTTGCAGCAGAAATGCATGTGCACTCAAAAAATTTAATATTTTTCATGGATAAACCCCGTCAAACGCTAGAAATTTGCGGGGATATCTCTCTTGTCGGTCACGGGGCTGTTAGGGTCGCACAGAAATCCCTCGGAATGGGAAAACGGGTCATTTTCGTGTTGCCCCATTGCATTCGAACGGCATGAAACTTCCAGAGGCATTTGCAGCAGAAATGCATGTGCACTCAAAAAATGTAATATTTTTCACAAATAGACCCCGTCAAACGCTACAAATTGGCGGGGATATCTCTCTTGTGGGTCACGGGGCTGTTAGGGTCGCACAGAAATCTCGCGGAATGGGAAAACGGGTCATTTTCGTGTTGCCACATTGCATACGAACGGCATGAAACTTCCATAGGCATTTGCAGCAGAAATGTATATGCACTCAAAAACTTTAATATTGTTCACGGATAGACCCCGTCAAACGCTAGAAATTGGCGGGGATGTCTCTCTTGTGGGTCACGGGGCTGTTAGGGTCACACAGAAATCCCTCGGAATGGGAAAACGGGTCATTTTCGTGTTGCCACATTGCATACGAACGGCATGAAACTTCCAGAGGCATTTGCAGCAGAAATGCATGAGCACTCAAAAATTTTAATACTTTTTCACGGAGAGACCCCGTCAAACGCTAGAAATTGGCGGGGATGTCTCTCTTGTGGGTCACTGGGCTGTTAGGGTCGCACAGAAATCCCTCGGAATGGGAAAACGGGTTATTTTCGTGTTGCCACTTTGCATACGAACGGCATGAAACTTCCAGAGGCATTTGCAGCAGAAATGCATGTGCACTCAAAAAATGTAATATTTTCACGGATAGACCCCGTCAAACGCTAGAAATTGGCCGGGATATCTCTCTTGTGGGTCACGGGGCTGTTAGGGTCGCACAGAAATCCCGCGGAATGGGAAAACGGGTCATTTTCGTGTTGCCACATTGCATACGAACGGCATGAAACTTCCAGAGGCATTTCCAGCAGAAATGCATGTGCACTCAAAAAATGTAATATTTTTCACGGATAGACCCCGTCAAACACTAGAAATTGGCGGGGATATCTCTCTTGTGGGTCACGGGGCTGTTAGGGTCGCACAGAAATCCCTCGGAATGGGAAAACGGGTCATTTTCGTGTTGCCACATTGCATACGAATGGCATGAAACTTCCAGAGGCATTTGCAGCAGAAATGCATGTGCACACAAAAACTGTAATATTTTTCACGTATAGACCCCGTCAAACGCTAGAAATTGGCGGGATGTCTCTCTTGTGGGTCACTGGGCTGTTATGGTCGCACAGAAATCCCTCGGAATGGGAAAACGGGTTATTTTCGTGTTGCCACTTTGCATACGAACCGCATGAAACTTCCAGAGGCATTTGCAGCAGAAATGCATGTGCACTCAAAAAATGTAATATTTTCACGGATAAACCCCATCAAACGCTAGAAATTGGCCGGGATGTCTCTCTTGTGGGTCACGGGGCTGTTAGGGTCGCACAGAAATCCCGCGGAATGGGAAAACGGGTCATTTTCGTGTTGCCACATTGCATACGAATGGCATGAAACTTCCAGAGGCATTTGCAGCAGAAATGCATGTGCACTCAAAAAATGTAATATTTTTCACGGATAGACCCCGTCAAACACTAGAAATTGGAGGGATATCTCTCTTGTGGGTCACGGGGCTGTTAGGGTCGCACAGAAATCCCTCGGAATGGGAAAACGGGTCATTTTCGTGTTGCCACATTGCATACGAACGGCATGAAACTTCCAGAGGCATTTGCAGCAGAAATGCATGTGCACACAAAAACTTTAATATTTTTCACGGATAGACCCCGTCAAACGCTAGAAATTGGCGGGATGTCTCTCTTGTGGGTCACTGGGCTGTTAGGGTCGCACAGAAATCCCTCGGAATGGGAAAACGGGTCATTTTCGTGTTGCCACATTGCATACGAACGGCATGAAACTTCCAGAGGCATTTGCAGCAGAAATGTATGTGCACTCAAAAAATTTAATATTTTTCATGGATAAACCCCGTCAAATGCTAGAAATTTGCGGGGATGTCTCTCTTGTGGGTCACGGGGCTGTTATGATCGCACAGAAATCCCTCGGAATGGGAAAACGGGTCATTTTCGTGTTGCCACATTGCATACGAACGGCATGAAACTTCCAGAGGCATTTGCAGCAGAAATGCATGTGCACACAAAAACTTTAATATTTTTCACGTATAGACCCCGTCAAACGCTAGAAATTGGCGGGATGTCTCTCTTGTGGGTCACTGGGCTGTTAGGGTCGCACAGAAATCCCTCGGAATGGGAAAACGGGTTATTTTCGTGTTGCCACTTTGCATACGAACCGCATGAAACTTCCAGAGGCATTTGCAGCAGAAATGCATGTGCACTCAAAAAATGTAATATTTTCACGGATAAACCCCATCAAACTCTAGAAATTGGCCGGGATGTCTCTCTTGTGGGTCACGGGGCTGTTAGGGTCGCACAGAAATCCCGCGGAATGGGAAAACGGGTCATTTTCGTGTTGCCACATTGCATACGAATGGCATGAAACTTCCAGAGGCATTTGCAGCAGAAATGCATGTGCACTCAAAAAATGTAATATTTTTCACGGATAGACCCCGTCAAACACTAGAAATTGGCGGGGATATCTCTCTTGTGGGTCACGGGGCTGTTAGGGTCGCACAGAAATCCCTCGGAATGGGAAAACGGGTCATTTTCGTGTTGCCACATTGCATACGAACGGCATGAAACTTCCAGAGGCATTTGCAGCAGAAATGCATGTGCACACAAAAACTTTAATATTTTTCACGGATAGACCCCGTCAAACGCTAGAAATTGGCGGGATGTCTCTCTTGTGGGTCACTGGGCTGTTAGGGTCGCACAGAAATCCCTCGGAATGGGAAAACGGGTCATTTTCGTGTTGCCACATTGCATACGAACGGCATGAAACTTCCAGAGGCATTTGCAGCAGAAATGTATGTGCACTCAAAAAATTTAATATTTTTCATGGATAAACCCCGTCAAATGCTAGAAATTTGCGGGGATGTCTCTCTTGTGGGTCACGGGGCTGTTATGATCGCACAGAAATCCCTCGGAATGGGAAAACGGGTCATTTTCGTGTTGCCACATTGCATACGAACGGCATGAAACTTCCAGAGGCATTTGCAGCAGAAATGCATGTGCACACAAAAACTTTAATATTTTTCACGGAGAGACCCCGTCAAACGCTACAAATTGGCGGGGATGTCTCTCTTGTGGGTCACTGGGATGTTAGGGTCGCACAGAAATCCCTCGGAATGGGAAAACGGGTCATTTTCGTGTTGCCACATTGCATACGAATGGGATGAAACTTCCATAGGCATTTGCAGCAGAAATGTATGTGCACTCAAAAACTTTAATATTTTTCACGGATAGACCCCGTCAAACGCTAGAAATTGGCGGGGATGTCTCTCTTGTGGGTCACGGGGCTGTTAGGGTCGCACAGAAATCCCTCGGAATGGGAAAACGGGTCATTTTCGTGTTGCCACATTGCATACGAACGGCATGAAACTTCCAGAGGCATTTGCAGCAGAAATGCATGTGCACTCAAAAAATGTAATATTTTCCACGGATAGACCCCGTCAAATGCTAGAAATTGGCGGGGATGTCTCTCTTGTGGGTCACGGGGCTGTTAGGGTCGCACAGAAATCTCGCGGAATGGGAAAACGGGTCATTTTCGTGTTGCCACATTGCATACGAACGGCATGAAACTTCCAGAGGCATTTGCAGCAGAAATGCATGTGCACTCAAAAAATGTAATATTTTTCACGGATAGACCCCGTCAAACGCTAGAAATTGGCGGGATGTCTCTCTTGTGGGTCACTGGGCTGATAGGGTCGCACAGAAATCCCTCGGAATGGGAAAACGGGTCATTTTCGTGTTGCCACATTGCATACGAACGGCATGAAACTTCCAGAGGCATTTGCAGCAGAAATGCATGAGCACTCAAAAACTTTAATATTTTTCACGGATAGACCCTGTGAAATGCTAGAAATTGGCGGGGATGTCTCTATTGTGGGTCACGGGGCTGTTAGCGTTGCACAGAAATCCCTCGGAATGGGAAAACGGGTCATTTTCGTGTTGCCACATTGCATACGAATGGCATGAAACTTCCAGAGGCATTTGCAGCAGAAATGCATGTGCACTCAAAAAAATTAATATTTTTCATGGATAGACCCCGTCAAACGCTAGAAATTGGCGGGGATGTCTCTCTTGTGGGTCACAGGGCTGTTAGGGTCGCACAGAAATCCCTCGGAATGGGAAAACGGGTCATTTTCGTGTTGCCACATTGCATACGAATGGGATAAAACTTCCAGAGGCATTTGCAGCAGAAATGCATGTGCACTCAAAAAACTTTAATATTTTTCACGGATAGACCCCGTCAAACGCTAGAAATTGGCGGGGATGTCTCTCTTGTGGGTCACGGGGCTGTTAGGGTCGCACAGAAATCCCTCGGAATGGGAAAACGGGTCATTTTCGTGTTGCCACATTGCATACGAACGGCATGAAACTTCCAGAGGCATTTGCAGCAGAAATGCATGTGCACTCAAAAAATGTAATATTTTTCACGGATAGTCCCCGTCATACGCTAGATATTGGCGGGGATGTCTCTCTTGTGGGTCACCGGGCTGTTATGATCGCACAGAAATCCCTCGGAATGGGAAAACGGGTCATTTTGGTGTTGCCCCATTGCATTCGAACGGCATGAAACTTCCAGAGGCATTTGCAGCAGAAATGCATGTGCACACAAAAAAATTAATATTTTTCACGGATAGACCCCGTCAAACGCTAGAAATTGGCGGAATATCTCTCTTGTGGGTCACTGGGCTGTTAGGGTCGCACAGAAATCCCTCGGAATGGGAAAACGGGTCATTTTCGTGTTGCCACATTGCATACGAATGGGATGAAACTTCCAGAGGCATTTGCAGCAGAAATGCATGTGCACTCAAAAAACTTTAATATTTTTCACGGATAGACCCCGTCAAACGCTAGAAATTGGCGGGGATGTCTCTCTTGTGGGTCACGGGGCTGTTAGGGTCGCACAGAAATCCCTCGGAATGGGAAAACGGGTCATTTTCGTGTTGCCACATTGCATACGAACGGCATGAAACTTCCAGAGGCATTTGCAGCAGAAATGCATGTGCACTCAAAAAATTAAATATTTTTCACGGAGAGACCCCGTCAAACGCTAGAAATTGGCGGGGATGTCTCTCTTGTGGGTCACGGGGCTGTTAGGGTCACACAGAAATCCGTCGGAATGGGAAAACGGGTCATTTTCGTGTTGCCACATTGCATACGAACGGCATGAAACTTCCAGAGGCATTTGCAGCAGAAATGCATGTGCACTCAAAAATTTTAATACTTTTTCACGGATAGACCCCGTCAAACGCTAGAAATTGGATGGGATGTCTCTCTTGTGGGTCACGGGGCTGTTAGGGTCGCACAGAAATACCCTCGGAATGGGAAAACGGGTCATTTTCGTGTTGCCACATTGCATACGAACGGCATGAAACTTCCAGAGGCATTTGCAGCAGAAATGCATGTGCACTCAAAAAATTTAATATTTTTCACGGATAGACCCGGTCAAACGCTAGAAATTGGCGGGGATGTCTCTCTTGTGGGTCACAGGGCTGTTAGGGTCGCACAGAAATCCCTCGGAATGGGAAAACGGGTCATTTTCGTGTTGCCACATTGCATACGAATGGGATGAAACTTCCAGAGGCATTTACTGCAGAAATGCATGTGCACTCAAAAAACTTTAATATTTTTCACGGATAGACCCCGTCAAACGCTAGAAATTGGCGGGGATGTCTCTCTTGTGGGTCACGGGGCTGTTAGGGTCGCACAGAAATCCCTCGGAATGGGAAAACGGGTCATTTTCTTGTTGCCACATTGCATACGAACGGCATGAAACTTCCAGAGGCATTTGCAGCAGAAATGCATGTGCACTCAAAAAATTTAATATTTTTCACGGATAGACCCCATCAAACGCTAGAAATTGGTGGGGATATCTCTCTTATCGGTCACGGGGCTGTTAGGGTTGCACAGAAATCCCTCGGAATGGGAAAACGGATCATTTTCGTGTTGCCACATTGCATACGAACGGCACGAAACTTCCAGAGGCATTTGCAGCAGAAATGCATGTGCACACAAAAACTTTAATATTTTTCACGTATAGACCCGGTCAAACGCTAGAAATTGGCGGGGATGTCTCTCTTGTGGGTCACAGGGCTGTTAGGGTCGCACAGAAATCCCTCGGAATGGGAAAACGGGTCATTTTCGTGTTGCCACATTGCATACGAATGGGATGAAACTTCCAGAGGCATTTACAGCAGAAATGCATGTGCACTCAAAAAACTTTAATATTTTTCACGGATAGACCCCGTCAAACGCTAGAAATTGGCGGGGATGTCTCTCTTGTGGGTCACGGGGCTGTTAGGGTCGCACAGAAATCCCTCGGAATGGGAAAACGGGTCATTTTCTTGTTGCCACATTGCATACGAACGGCATGAAACTTCCAGAGGCATTTGCAGCAGAAATGCATGTGCACTCAAAAAATTTAATATTTTTCACGGATAGACCCCATCAAACGCTAGAAATTGGTGGGGATATCTCTCTTATCGGTCACGGGGCTGTTAGGGTTGCACAGAAATCCCTCGGAATGGGAAAACGGATCATTTTCGTGTTGCCACATTGCATACGAACGGCACGAAACTTCCAGAGGCATTTGCAGCAGAAATGCATGTGCACACAAAAACTTTAATATTTTTCACGTATAGACCCCGTCAAACGCTAGAAATTGGCGGAGATTTCTCTCTTGTGGGTCACGGGGCTGTTAGGGTCGCACAGAAATCCCTTGGAATGGGAAAACGGGTTATTTTCGTGATGCCACTTTGCATACGAACGGCATGAAACTTCCAGAGGCATTTGCAGCAGAAATGCATGTGCACTCAAAAAATGTAATATTTTCACGGATAGACCCCATCAAACGCTAGAAATTGGCGGGGATGTCTCTCTTGTGGGTCACGGGGATGTTAGGGTCGCACAGAAATCCCGCGGAATGGGAAAACAGGTCATTTTCGTGTTGCCACATTGCAAACGAACGGCATGAAACTTCCAGAGGCATTTGCAGCAGAAATGCATGTGCACTCAAAAAATGTAATATTTTTCACGTATAGACCCCGTCAAACACTAGAAATTGGCAGGGATATCTCTCTTGTGGGTCACGGGGCAGTTAGGGTCGCACAGAAATCCCGCGGAATGGGAAAACGGGTCATTTTCGTGTTGCCACATTGCATACGAACGGCATGAAACTTCCAGAGGCATTTGCGGCAGAAATGCATGTGCACTCAAAAAATGTAATATTTTTCATGGATAGACCCCGTCAAACACTAGAAATTGGCGGGGATATCTCTCTTGTGGGTCACGGGGCTGTTAGGGTCGCACAGAAATCTCGCGGAATGGGAAAACGGGTCATTTTCGTGTTGCCACATTGCATACGAACGGCATGAAACTTCCAGAGGCATTTGCAGCAGAAATGCATGTGCACTCAAAAAATTTAATATTTTTCACGGATAGACCCCGTCAAACGCTAGAAATTGGCGGGATGTCTCTCTTGTGGGTTACTGGGCTGATAGGGTCGCACAGAAATCCCTCGGAATGGGAAAACGGGTCATTTCGTGTTGTCACATTGCATACGAACGGCATGAAACTTCCAGAGGCATTTGCAGCAGAAATGCATGAGCACTCAAAAACTTTAATATTTTTCACGGAGAGACCCCGTCAAACGCTAAAAATTGGCGGGGATGTCTCTCTTGTGGGTCACTGGGATGTTAGGGTCGCACAGAAATCCCTCGGAATGGGAAAACGGGTCATTTTCGTGTTGCCACATTGCATACGAACGGCATGAAACTTCCAGAGGCATTTGCAGTAGAAATTCATGTGCACTCATAAAATTAATATTTTTCACGGATAGACCACGTCAAACGCTAGAAATTGGCGGGGATGTCTCTCTTGTGGGTCACGGGGATGTTAGGGTCGCACAGAAATCCCGCGGAATGGGAAAACAGGTCATTTTCGTGTTGCCACATTGCATACGAACGGCATGAAACTTCCAGAGGCATTTGCAGCAGAAATGCATGTGCACTCAAAAAATGTAATATTTTTCACGTATAGACCCCGTCAACCACTAGAAATTGGCAGGGATATCTCTCTTGTGGGTCACGGGGCTGTTAGGGTCGCACAGAAATCCCTCGGAATGGGAAAACGGGTTATTTTCGTGATGCCACTTTGCATACGAACGGCATGAAACTTCCAGAGGCATTTGCAGCAGAAATGCATGTGCACTCAAAAAATGTAATATTTTCACGGATAGACCCCATCAAACGCTAGAAATTGGCGGGGATGTCTCTCTTGTGGGTCACGGGGATGTTAGGGTCGCACAGAAATCCCGCGGAATGGGAAAACAGGTCATTTTCGTGTTGCCACATTGCAAACGAACGGCATGAAACTTCCAGAGGCATTTGCAGCAGAAATGCATGTGCACTCAAAAAATGTAATATTTTTCACGTATAGACCCCGTCAAACACTAGAAATTGGCAGGGATATCTCTCTTGTGGGTCACGGGGCTGTTAGGGTCGTACAGAAATCCCGCGGAATGGGAAAACGGGTCATTTTCGTGTTGCCACATTGCATACGAACGGCATGAAACTTCCAGAGGCATTTGCGGCAGAAATGCATGTGCACTCAAAAAAATTAATATTTTTCATGGATAGACCCCGTCAAACACTAGAAATTGGCGGGGATATCTCTCTTGTGGGTCACGGGCCTGTTAGGGTCGCACAGAAATCTCGCAGAATGGGAAAACGGGTCATTTTCGTGTTGCCACATTGCATACGAACGGCATGAAACTTCCAGAGGCATTTGCAGCAGAAATGCATGTGCACTCAAAAAAATTAATATTTTTCACGGATAGACCCCGTCAAACGCTAGAAATTGGCGGGATGTCTCTCTTGTGGGTTACTGGGCTGATAGGGTCGCACAGAAATCCCTCGGAATGGGAAAACGGGTCATTTCGTGTTGTCACATTGCATACGAACGGCATGAAACTTCCAGAGGCATTTGCAGCAGAAATGCATGAGCACTCAAAAACTTTAATATTTTTCACGGAGAGACCCCGTCAAACGCTAAAAATTGGAGGGGATGTCTCTCTTGTGGGTCACTGGGATGTTAGGGTCGCACAGAAATCCCTCGGAATGGGAAAACGGGTCATTTTCGTGTTGCCACATTGCATACGAACGGCATGAAACTTCCAGAGGCATTTGCAGTAGAAATTCATGTGCACTCATAAAATTAATATTTTTCACGGATAGACCACGTCAAACGCTAGAAATTGGCGGGGATGTCTCTCTTGTGGGTCACGGGGATGTTAGGGTCGCACAGAAATCCAGCGGAATGGGAAAACAGGTCATTTTCGTGTTGCCACATTGCATACGAATGGCATGAAACTTCCAGAGGCATTTGCAGCAGAAATGCATGTGCACTCAAAAAATGTAATATTTTTCACGTATAGACCCCGTCAAACACTAGAAATTGGCAGGGATATCTCTCTTGTGGGTCACGGGGCTGTTAGGGTCGCACAGAAATCCCTCGGAATGGGAAAACGGGTTATTTTCGTGATGCCACTTTGCATACGAACGGCATGAAACTTCCAGAGGCATTTGCAGCAGAAATGCATGTGCACTCAAAAAATGTAATATTTTCACGGATAGACCCCATCAAACGCTAGAAATTGGCGGGGATGTCTCTCTTGTGGGTCACGGGGATGTTAGGGTCGCACAGAAATCCCGCGGAATGGGAAAACAGGTCATTTTCGTGTTGCCACATTGCAAACGAACGGCATGAAACTTCCAGAGGCATTTGCAGCAGAAATGCATGTGCACTCAAAAAATGTAATATTTTTCACGTATAGACCCCGTCAAACACTAGAAATTGGCAGGGATATCTCTCTTGTGGGTCACGGGGCTGTTAGGGTCGTACAGAAATCCCGCGGAATGGGAAAACGGGTCATTTTCGTGTTGCCACATTGCATACGAACGGCATGAAACTTCCAGAGGCATTTGCGGCAGAAATGCATGTGCACTCAAAAAAATTAATATTTTTAATGGATAGACCCCGTCAAACACTAGAAATTGGCGGGGATATCTCTCTTGTGGGTCACGGGCCTGTTAGGGTCGCACAGAAATCTCGCGGAATGGGAAAACGGGTCATTTTCGTGTTGCCACATTGCATACGAACGGCATGAAACTTCCAGAGGCATTTGCAGCAGAAATGCATGTGCACTCAAAAAAATTAATATTTTTCACGGATAGACCCCGTCAAACGCTAGAAATTGGCGGGATGTCTCTCTTGTGGGTTACTGGGCTGATAGGGTCGCACAGAAATCCCTCGGAATGGGAAAACGGGTCATTTCGTGTTGTCACATTGCATACGAACGGCATGAAACTTCCAGAGGCATTTGCAGCAGAAATGCATGAGCACTCAAAAACTTTAATATTTTTCACGGAGAGACCCCGTCAAACGCTAAAAATTGGCGGGGATGTCTCTCTTGTGGGTCACTGGGATGTTAGGGTCGCACAGAAATCCCTCGGAATGGGAAAACGGGTTATTTTCGTGATGCCACTTTGCATACGAACGGCATGAAACTTCCAGAGGCATTTGCAGCAGAAATGCATGTGCACTCAAAAAATGTAATATTTTCACGGATAGACCCCATCAAACGCTAGAAATTGGCGGGGATGTCTCTCTTGTGGGTCACGGGGATGTTAGGGTCGCACAGAAATCCCGCGGAATGGGAAAACAGGTCATTTTCGTGTTGCCACATTGCATACGAACGGCATGAAACTTCCAGAGGCATTTGCAGCAGAAATGCATGTGCACTCAAAAAATGTAATATTTTTCACGTATAGACCCCGTCAAACACTAGAAATTGGCAGGGATATCTCTCTTGTGGGTCACGGGGCTGTTAGGGTCGCACAGAAATCCCGCGGAATGGGAAAACGGGTCATTTTCGTGTTGCCACATTGCATACGAACGGAATGAAACTTCCAGAGGCATTTGCGGCAGAAATGCATGTGCACTCAAAAAATTTAATATTTTTCACGGATATACCCCGTCAAACACTAGAAATTGGCAGGGATATCACTCTTGTGGGTCAC
The DNA here is from genome assembly GCF_048934315.1 of Petromyzon marinus. Lineage (NCBI taxonomy): Eukaryota > Metazoa > Chordata > Hyperoartia > Petromyzontiformes > Petromyzontidae > Petromyzon > Petromyzon marinus. The sequence goes on along the minus strand of NC_133699.1, from coordinate 15,406,208 downwards.
GGGGCTGTTAGGGTCGCACAGAAATCTCGCGGAATGGGAAAACGGGTCATTTTCGTGTTGCCACATTGCATACGAATGGCATGAAACTTCCAGAAGCATTTGCAGCAGAAATGCATGTGCACTCAAAAATTTTAATATTTTTCACGGATAGACCCCGTCAAACGCTAAAAATTGGCGGGGATGTCTCTCTTGTGGGTCACTGGGATGTTAGGGTCGCACAGAAATCCCTCGGAATGGGAAAACGGGTCATTTTCGTGTTGCCACATTGCATACGAACGGCATGAAACTTCCAGAGGCATTTGCAGCAGAAATGCATGTGCACTCAAAAAATTTAATATTTTTCACGGATATACCCCGTCAAACGCTAGAAATTGGCGGGATGTCTCTCTTGTGGGTCACTGGGCTGATAGGGTCGCACAGAAATCCCTCGGAATGGGAAAACGGGTCATTTCGTGTTGTCACATTGCATACGAACGGCATAAGACTTCCAGAGGCATTTGCAGCAGAAATGCATGAGCACTCAAAACTTTAATATTTTTCACGGAGAGACCCCGTCAAACGCTAAAAATTGGCGGGGATGTCTCTCTTGTGGGTCACTGGGATGTTAGGTTCGCACAGAAATCCCTCGGAATGGGAAAACGGGTCATTTTCGTGTTGCCACATTGCATACGAACGGCATGAAACTTCCAGAGGCATTTGCAGCAAAAATGCATGTGCACTCAAAAACTTTAATATTTTTCACGTATAGACCCCGTCAAACGCTAGAAATTGGCGGGAATGTCTCTCTTGTGGGTCACGGGCCTTTTAGGGTCGCACAGAAATCCCTCGGAATGGGAAAACGGGTTATTATCGTGTTGCCACTTTGCATACGAACGGCATGAAACTTCCAGAGGCATTTGCAGCAGAAATGCATGTGCACTCAAAAAATGTAATATTTTTCACGGATAGACCCCATCAAACGCTAGAAATTGGCGGGGATGTCTCTCTTGTGGGTCACGGGGCTGTTAGGGTCACACAGAAATCTCGCGGAATGGGAAAACGGGTCATTTTCGTGTTGCCACATTGCATACGAACGGCATGAAACTTCCAGAGGCATTTGCAGCAGAAATGCATGTGCACTCAAAAAATTTAATATTTTTCACGCATAGACCCCGTCAAACGCTAGAAATTGGCGGGATGTCTCTCTTGTGGGTCACTGGGCTGATAGGGTCGCACAGAAATCCCTCGGAATGGGAAAACGGGTCATTTCGTGTTGTCACATTGCATACGAACGGCATAAGACTTCCAGAGGCATTTGCAGCAGAAATGCATGAGCACTCAAAAAATGTAATATTTTTCACGTATAGACCCCGTCAAACACTAGAAATTGGCAGGGATATCTCTCTTGTGGGTCACGGGGCAGTTAGGGTCACACAGAAATCCCGCGGAATGGGAAAACGGGTCATTTTCGTGTTGCCACATTGCATACGAACGGCATGAAACTTCCAGAGGCATTTGCGGCAGAAATGCATGTGCACTCAAAAAATGTAATATTTTTCATGGATAGACCCCGTCAAACACTAGAAATTGGCGGGGATATCTCTCTTGTGGGTCACGGGGCTGTTAGGGTCGCACAGAAATCTCGCGGAATGGGAAAACGGGTCATTTTCGTGTTGCCACATTGCATACGAACGGCATGAAACTTCCAGAGGCATTTGCAGCAGAAATGCATGTGCACTCAAAAAATTTAATATTTTTCACGGATAGACCCCGTCAAACGCTAGAAATTGGCGGGATGTCTCTCTTGTGGGTTACTGGGCTGATAGGGTCGCACAGAAATCCCTCGGAATGGGAAAACGGGTCATTTCGTGTTGTCACATTGCATACGAACGGCATGAAACTTCCAGAGGCATTTGCAGCAGAAATGCATGAGCACTCAAAAACTTTAATATTTTTCACGGAGAGACCCCGTCAAACGCTAAAAATTGGCGGGGATGTCTCTCTTGTGGGTCACTGGGATGTTAGGGTCGCACAGAAATCCCTCGGAATGGGAAAACGGGTCATTTTCGTGTTGCCACATTGCATACGAACGGCATGAAACTTCCAGAGGCATTTGCAGTAGAAATTCATGTGCACTCATAAAATTAATATTTTTCACGGATAGACCACGTCAAACGCTAGAAATTGGCGGGGATGTCTCTCTTGTGGGTCACGGGGATGTTAGGGTCGCACAGAAATCCCGCGGAATGGGAAAACAGGTCATTTTCGTGTTGCCACATTGCATACGAACGGCATGAAACTTCCAGAGGCATTTGCAGCAGAAATGCATGTGCACTCAAAAAATGTAATATTTTTCACGTATAGACCCCGTCAACCACTAGAAATTGGCAGGGATATCTCTCTTGTGGGTCACGGGGCTGTTAGGGTCGCACAGAAATCCCTCGGAATGGGAAAACGGGTTATTTTCGTGATGCCACTTTGCATACGAACGGCATGAAACTTCCAGAGGCATTTGCAGCAGAAATGCATGTGCACTCAAAAAATGTAATATTTTCACGGATAGACCCCATCAAACGCTAGAAATTGGCGGGGATGTCTCTCTTGTGGGTCACGGGGATGTTAGGGTCGCACAGAAATCCCGCGGAATGGGAAAACAGGTCATTTTCGTGTTGCCACATTGCAAACGAACGGCATGAAACTTCCAGAGGCATTTGCAGCAGAAATGCATGTGCACTCAAAAAATGTAATATTTTTCACGTATAGACCCCGTCAAACACTAGAAATTGGCAGGGATATCTCTCTTGTGGGTCACGGGGCTGTTAGGGTCGTACAGAAATCCCGCGGAATGGGAAAACGGGTCATTTTCGTGTTGCCACATTGCATACGAACGGCATGAAACTTCCAGAGGCATTTGCGGCAGAAATGCATGTGCACTCAAAAAAATTAATATTTTTCATGGATAGACCCCGTCAAACACTAGAAATTGGCGGGGATATCTCTCTTGTGGGTCACGGGCCTGTTAGGGTCGCACAGAAATCTCGCAGAATGGGAAAACGGGTCATTTTCGTGTTGCCACATTGCATACGAACGGCATGAAACTTCCAGAGGCATTTGCAGCAGAAATGCATGTGCACTCAAAAAAATTAATATTTTTCACGGATAGACCCCGTCAAACGCTAGAAATTGGCGGGATGTCTCTCTTGTGGGTTACTGGGCTGATAGGGTCGCACAGAAATCCCTCGGAATGGGAAAACGGGTCATTTCGTGTTGTCACATTGCATACGAACGGCATGAAACTTCCAGAGGCATTTGCAGCAGAAATGCATGAGCACTCAAAAACTTTAATATTTTTCACGGAGAGACCCCGTCAAACGCTAAAAATTGGAGGGGATGTCTCTCTTGTGGGTCACTGGGATGTTAGGGTCGCACAGAAATCCCTCGGAATGGGAAAACGGGTCATTTTCGTGTTGCCACATTGCATACGAACGGCATGAAACTTCCAGAGGCATTTGCAGTAGAAATTCATGTGCACTCATAAAATTAATATTTTTCACGGATAGACCACGTCAAACGCTAGAAATTGGCGGGGATGTCTCTCTTGTGGGTCACGGGGATGTTAGGGTCGCACAGAAATCCAGCGGAATGGGAAAACAGGTCATTTTCGTGTTGCCACATTGCATACGAATGGCATGAAACTTCCAGAGGCATTTGCAGCAGAAATGCATGTGCACTCAAAAAATGTAATATTTTTCACGTATAGACCCCGTCAAACACTAGAAATTGGCAGGGATATCTCTCTTGTGGGTCACGGGGCTGTTAGGGTCGCACAGAAATCCCTCGGAATGGGAAAACGGGTTATTTTCGTGATGCCACTTTGCATACGAACGGCATGAAACTTCCAGAGGCATTTGCAGCAGAAATGCATGTGCACTCAAAAAATGTAATATTTTCACGGATAGACCCCATCAAACGCTAGAAATTGGCGGGGATGTCTCTCTTGTGGGTCACGGGGATGTTAGGGTCGCACAGAAATCCCGCGGAATGGGAAAACAGGTCATTTTCGTGTTGCCACATTGCAAACGAACGGCATGAAACTTCCAGAGGCATTTGCAGCAGAAATGCATGTGCACTCAAAAAATGTAATATTTTTCACGTATAGACCCCGTCAAACACTAGAAATTGGCAGGGATATCTCTCTTGTGGGTCACGGGGCTGTTAGGGTCGTACAGAAATCCCGCGGAATGGGAAAACGGGTCATTTTCGTGTTGCCACATTGCATACGAACGGCATGAAACTTCCAGAGGCATTTGCGGCAGAAATGCATGTGCACTCAAAAAAATTAATATTTTTAATGGATAGACCCCGTCAAACACTAGAAATTGGCGGGGATATCTCTCTTGTGGGTCACGGGCCTGTTAGGGTCGCACAGAAATCTCGCGGAATGGGAAAACGGGTCATTTTCGTGTTGCCACATTGCATACGAACGGCATGAAACTTCCAGAGGCATTTGCAGCAGAAATGCATGTGCACTCAAAAAAATTAATATTTTTCACGGATAGACCCCGTCAAACGCTAGAAATTGGCGGGATGTCTCTCTTGTGGGTTACTGGGCTGATAGGGTCGCACAGAAATCCCTCGGAATGGGAAAACGGGTCATTTCGTGTTGTCACATTGCATACGAACGGCATGAAACTTCCAGAGGCATTTGCAGCAGAAATGCATGAGCACTCAAAAACTTTAATATTTTTCACGGAGAGACCCCGTCAAACGCTAAAAATTGGCGGGGATGTCTCTCTTGTGGGTCACTGGGATGTTAGGGTCGCACAGAAATCCCTCGGAATGGGAAAACGGGTTATTTTCGTGATGCCACTTTGCATACGAACGGCATGAAACTTCCAGAGGCATTTGCAGCAGAAATGCATGTGCACTCAAAAAATGTAATATTTTCACGGATAGACCCCATCAAACGCTAGAAATTGGCGGGGATGTCTCTCTTGTGGGTCACGGGGATGTTAGGGTCGCACAGAAATCCCGCGGAATGGGAAAACAGGTCATTTTCGTGTTGCCACATTGCATACGAACGGCATGAAACTTCCAGAGGCATTTGCAGCAGAAATGCATGTGCACTCAAAAAATGTAATATTTTTCACGTATAGACCCCGTCAAACACTAGAAATTGGCAGGGATATCTCTCTTGTGGGTCACGGGGCTGTTAGGGTCGCACAGAAATCCCGCGGAATGGGAAAACGGGTCATTTTCGTGTTGCCACATTGCATACGAACGGAATGAAACTTCCAGAGGCATTTGCGGCAGAAATGCATGTGCACTCAAAAAATTTAATATTTTTCACGGATATACCCCGTCAAACACTAGAAATTGGCAGGGATATCACTCTTGTGGGTCACGGGGCTGTTAGGGTCGCACAGAAATCTCGCGGAATGGGAAAACGGGTCATTTTCGTGTTGCCACATTGCATACGAATGGCATGAAACTTCCAGAAGCATTTGCAGCAGAAATGCATGTGCACTCAAAAATTTTAATATTTTTCACGGATAGACCCCGTCAAACGCTAAAAATTGGCGGGGATGTCTCTCTTGTGGGTCACTGGGATGTTAGGGTCGCACAGAAATCCCTCGGAATGGGAAAACGGGTCATTTTCGTGTTGCCACATTGCATACGAACGGCATGAAACTTCCAGAGGCATTTGCAGCAGAAATGCATGTGCACTCAAAAAATTTAATATTTTTCACGGATATACCCCGTCAAACGCTAGAAATTGGCGGGATGTCTCTCTTGTGGGTCACTGGGCTGATAGGGTCGCACAGAAATCCCTCGGAATGGGAAAACGGGTCATTTCGTGTTGTCACATTGCATACGAACGGCATAAGACTTCCAGAGGCATTTGCAGCAGAAATGCATGAGCACTCAAAACTTTAATATTTTTCGCGGAGAGACCCCGTCAAACGCTAAAAATTGGCGGGGATGTCTCTCTTGTGGGTCACTGGGATGTTAGGTTCGCACAGAAATCCCTCGGAATGGGAAAACGGGTCATTTTCGTGTTGCCACATTGCATACGAACGGCATGAAACTTCCAGAGGCATTTGCAGCAAAAATGCATGTGCACTCAAAAACTTTAATATTTTTCACGTATAGACCCCGTCAAACGCTAGAAATTGGCGGGAATGTCTCTCTTGTGGGTCACGGGCCTTTTAGGGTCGCACAGAAATCCCTCGGAATGGGAAAACGGGTTATTATCGTGTTGCCACTTTGCATACGAACGGCATGAAACTTCCAGAGGCATTTGCAGCAGAAATGCATGTGCACTCAAAAAATGTAATATTTTTCACGGATAGACCCCATCAAACGCTAGAAATTGGCGGGGATGTCTCTCTTGTGGGTCACGGGGCTGTTAGGGTCACACAGAAATCTCGCGGAATGGGAAAACGGGTCATTTTCGTGTTGCCACATTGCATACGAACGGCATGAAACTTCCAGAGGCATTTGCAGCAGAAATGCATGTGCACTCAAAAAATTTAATATTTTTCACGCATAGACCCCGTCAAACGCTAGAAATTGGCGGGATGTCTCTCTTGTGGGTCACTGGGCTGATAGGGTCGCACAGAAATCCCTCGGAATGGGAAAACGGGTCATTTTCGTGTTGCCACATTGCATACGAACGGCATGAAACTTCCATAGGCATTTGCAGCAGAAATGCATGTGCACTCAAAAACTTTAATATTTTTCACGGATAGACCCCGTCAAACACTAGAAATTGGCGGGGATGTCTCTCTTGTGGGTCACGGGGCTGTTAGGGTCGCACATGAAATCCATCGGAATGGGAAAACGGGACATTTTCGTTTTGCCACATTGCATACGAACGGCATGAAACTTCCAGAGGAATTTGCAGCAGAAATGCATGTGCACTCAAAAAATTTAATATTTTTCACGGATATACCCCGTCAAACACTAGAAATTGGCAGGGATATCTCTCTTGTGGGTCACGGGGCTGTTAGGGTCGCACAGAAATCTCGCGGAATGGGAAAACGGGTCATTTTCGTGTTGCCACATTGCATACGAATGGCATGAAACTTCCAGAGGCATTTGCAGCAGAAATGCATGTGCACTCAAAAATTTTAATATTTTTCACGGATAGACCCCGTCAAACGCTAAAAATTGGCGGGGATGTCTCTCTTGTGGGTCACTGGGATGTTAGGGTCGCACAGAAATCCCTCGGAATGGGAAAACGGGTCATTTTCGTGTTGCCACATTGCATACGAACGGCATGAAACTTCCAGAGGCATTTGCAGCAGAAATTCATGTGCACTCATAAAATTAATATTTTTCACGGATAGACCCCGTCAAACGCTAGAAATTGGCGGGGATGTCTCTCTTGTGGGTCACGGGGCTGTTAGGGTCGCACAGAAATCCCGCGGAATGGGAAAACGGGTTATTTTCGTGATGCCACTTTGCATACGAACGGCATGAAACTTCCAGAGGCATTTGCAGCAGAAATGCATGTGCACTCAAAAAAATTAATATTTTTCACGGATAGACCCCGTCAAACACTAGAAATTGGCGGGGATATCTCTCTTGTGGGTCACGGGGCTGTTAGGGTCGCACAGAAATCTCGCGGAATGGGAAAACGGGTCATTTTCGTGTTGCCACATTGCATACGAACGGCATGAAACTTCCAGAGGCATTTGCAGCAGAAATGCATGTGCACTCAAAAAATTTAATATTTTTCACGGATAGACCCCGTCAAACGCTAGAAATTGGCGGGATGTCTCTCTTGTGGGTCACTGGGCTGATAGGGTCGCACAGAAATCCCTCGGAATGGGAAAACGGGTCATTTCGTGTTGTCACATTGCATACGAACGGCATAAGACTTCCAGAGGCATTTGCAGCAGAAATGCATGAGCACTCAAAACTTTAATATTTTTCACGGAGAGACCCCGTCAAACGCTAAAAATTGGCGGGGATGTCTCTCTTGTGGGTCACTGGGATGTTAGGTTCGCACAGAAATCCCTCGGAATGGGAAAACGGGTCATTTTCGTGTTGCCACATTGCATACGAACGGCATGAAACTTCCAGAGGCATTTGCAGCAGAAATGCATGTGCACTCAAAAAATTTAATATTTTTCACGCATAGACCCCGTCAAACGCTAGAAATTGGCGGGATGTCTCTCTTGTGGGTCACTGGGATGTTAGGGTCGCACAGAAATCCCTCGGAATGGGAAAACGGGTCATTTTCGTGTTGCCACATTGCATACGAACGGCATGAAACTTCCAGAGGCATTTGCAGCAGAAATTCATGTGCACTCATAAAATTAATATTTTTCACGGATAGACCCCGTCAAACGCTAGAAATTGGCGGGGATGTCTCTCTTGTGGGTCACGGGGCTGTTAGGGTCGCACAGAAATCCCGCGGAATGGGAAAACGGGTTATTTTCGTGATGCCACTTTGCATACGAACGGCATGAAACTTCCAGAGGCATTTGCAGCAGAAATGCATGTGCACTCAAAAAAATTAATATTTTTCACGGATAGACCCCGTCAAACACTAGAAATTGGCGGGGATATCTCTCTTGTGGGTCACGGGGCTGTTAGGGTCGCACAGAAATCTCGCGGAATGGGAAAACGGGTCATTTTCGTGTTGCCACATTGCATACGAACGGCATGAAACTTCCAGAGGCATTTGCAGCAGAAATGCATGTGCACTCAAAAAATTTAATATTTTTCACGGATAGACCCCGTCAAACGCTAGAAATTGGCGGGATGTCTCTCTTGTGGGTCACTGGGCTGATAGGGTCGCACAGAAATCCCTCGGAATGGGAAAACGGGTCATTTCGTGTTGTCACATTGCATACGAACGGCATAAGACTTCCAGAGGCATTTGCAGCAGAAATGCATGAGCACTCAAAACTTTAATATTTTTCACGGAGAGACCCCGTCAAACGCTAAAAATTGGCGGGGATGTCTCTCTTGTGGGTCACTGGGATGTTAGGTTCGCACAGAAATCCCTCGGAATGGGAAAACGGGTCATTTTCGTGTTGCCACATTGCATACGAACGGCATGAAACTTCCAGAGGCATTTGCAGCAGAAATGCATGTGCACTAAAAAAATTTAATATTTTTCACGCATAGACCCCGTCAAACGCTAGAAATTGGCGGGATGTCTCTCTTGTGGGTCACTGGGCTGATAGGGTCGCACAGAAATCCCTCGGAATGGGAAAACGGGTCATTTTCGTGTTGCCACATTGCATACGAACGGCATGAAACTTCCATAGGCATTTGCAGCAGAAATGCATGTGCACTCAAAAACTTTAATATTTTTCACGGATAGACCCCGTCAAATACTAGAAATTGGCGGGGATGTCTCTCTTGTGGGTCACGGGGCTGTTAGGGTCACACATGAAATCCATCGGAATGGGAAAACGGGACATTTTCGTTTTGCCACATTGCATACGAACGGCATGAAACTTCCAGAGGAATTTGCAGCAGAAATGCATGTGCACTCAAAAACTTTAATATTTTTCACAGATAGACCCCGTCAAACGCTAGAAATTGGCGGGGTTGTCTCTCTTGTGGGTCACGGGGCTGATAGGGTCGCACAGAAATCCCTCGGAATGGGAAAACGGGTCATTTTCGTGTTGCCACATTGCATACGAACGACATGAAACTTCCAGAGGCATTTGCAGCAGAAATGCATGTGCACACAAAAACTTTAATATTTTTGACGAATAGACCCCGTCAAACGCTAGAAATTGGCGGGGATATCTCTTTTGTCGGTCATGGGGCTGTTAGGGTCGCACAGAAATCCCTCGGAATGGGAAAACGGGTCATTTTCGTGTTGCCACATTGCGTACGAACGGCATGAAACTTCCAGAGGCATTTGCAGCAGAAATGCATTTGCACACAAAAACTTTAATATTTTTGACGAATAGACCCCGTCAAACGCTAGAAATTGGCGGGGATGTCTCTCTTGTGGGTAACGGGGCTGTTAGGGTCGCAAAGAAATCCCTCGGAATTGGAAAACGTGTCATTTTCGTGTTGCCACATTGCATACGAACGGCATGAAACTTCCAGAGGCATTTGCAGCAGAAATGCATGTCCACTCAAAAACTTTAATATTTTTCACGGATAGACCCCATCAAACGCTAGAAATTGGCGGGGATGTCTCTCTTGTGGGTCACGGGGCTGTTAGGGTCGCACAGAAATCCCTCGGAATGGGAAAACGGGTCATTTTCGTGTTGCCACATTGCACACGAACGGCATGAAACTTCCAGAGGCATTTACAGCAGAAATGCATGTGCACTCAAAAAATGTAATATTTTTCACGGATAGACCCCGTCAAACGCTAGAAATTGTCGGGATGTCTCTCTTCTGGATCACGGGGCTGTTAGGGTCGCACAGAAATCCCACGGAATGGGAAAACGGGTCATTTTCGTGTTGCCACATTGCATACGAACGGCATGAAACTTCCAGAGGCATTTGCAGCAGAAATGCATGTGCACTCAAAAAATTTAATATTATTCACGGATAGACCCCGTCAAACGCTAGAAATTGGCGGGGATGTCTCTCTTGTGGGTCACTGGGATGTTAAGGTCGCACAGAAATCCCTCGGAATGGGAAAACGGGTCATTTTCCTGTTGCCACATTGCATACGAACGGCATGAAACTTCCATAGGCATTTGCAGCAGAAATGCATGTGCACTCAAAAAAATTAATATTTTTCACGGATAGACCCCGTTAAACGCTAGAAATTCGCGGGGATGTCTCTCTTGTGGGTCAGGGGGCTGTTAGGGTCGCACAGAAATCCCTCGGAATGGGAAAACGGGTCATTTTCGTGTTGCCACATTGCATAACAACGGCATGAAACTTCCAGAGGCATTTGCAGCAGAAATGCATGTGCACTCAAAAACTTTAATATTTTTCACGGATAGACCCCGTCAAACGCTAGAAATTGGAGGAGATGTCTCTCTTGTGGGTCACGGGGCTGTTAGGGTCGCACAGAAATCCCTTGGAATGGGAAAACGGGTCATTTTCGTGTTGCCACATTGCACACGAACGGCATGAAACTTCCAGAGGCATTTACAGCAGAAATGCATGTGCACTCAAAAAATGTAATATTTTTCACGGATAGACCCCGTCAAACGCTAGAAATTGGCGGGATGTCTCTCTTCTGGATCACGGGGCTGTTAGGGTCGCACAGAAAATCCCGCGGAATGGGAAAACGGGTCATTTTCGTGTTGCCACATTGCATACGAACGGCATGAAACTTCCAGAGGCATTTACAGCAGAAATGCATGTGCACTCAAAAAATGTAATATTTTTCACGGATAGACCCCGTCAAATGCTAGAAATTGGCGGGATGTCTCTCTTCTGGATCACGGGGCTGTTAGGGTCGCACAGAAAATCCCGCGGAATGGGAAAACGGGTCATTTTCGTGTTGCCACATTGCATACGAACGGCATGAAACTTCCATAGGCATTTGCAGCAGAAATGCATGTGCACTCAAAAACTTTAATATTTTTCACGGATAGACCCCGTCAAATACTAGAAATTGGCGGGGATGTCTCTCTTGTGGGTCACGGGGCTGTTAGGGTCACACATGAAATCCATCGGAATGGGAAAACGGGACATTTTCGTTTTGCCACATTGCATACGAACGGCATGAAACTTCCAGAGGAATTTGCAGCAGAAATGCATGTGCACTCAAAAACTTTAATATTTTTCACAGATAGACCCCGTCAAACGCTAGAAATTGGCGGGGTTGTCTCTCTTGTGGGTCACGGGGCTGATAGGGTCGCACAGAAATCCCTCGGAATGGGAAAACGGGTCATTTTCGTGTTGCCACATTGCATACGAACGACATGAAACTTCCAGAGGCATTTGCAGCAGAAATGCATGTGCACACAAAAACTTTAATATTTTTGACGAATAGACCCCGTCAAACGCTAGAAATTGGCGGGGATATCTCTTTTGTCGGTCATGGGGCTGTTAGGGTCGCACAGAAATCCCTCGGAATGGGAAAACGGGTCATTTTCGTGTTGCCACATTGCGTACGAACGGCATGAAACTTCCAGAGGCATTTGCAGCAGAAATGCATGTGCACACAAAAACTTTAATATTTTTGACGAATAGACCCCGTCAAACGCTAGAAATTGGCGGGGATGTCTCTCTTGTGGGTAACGGGGCTGTTAGGGTCGCAAAGAAATCCCTCGGAATTGGAAAACGTGTCATTTTCGTGTTGCCACATTGCATACGAACGGCATGAAACTTCCAGAGGCATTTGCAGCAGAAATGCATGTCCACTCAAAAACTTTAATATTTTTCACGGATAGACCCCATCAAACGCTAGAAATTGGCGGGGATGTCTCTCTTGTGGGTCACGGGGCTGTTAGGGTCGCACAGAAATCCCTCGGAATGGGAAAACGGGTCATTTTCGTGTTGCCACATTGCACACGAACGGCATGAAACTTCCAGAGGCATTTACAGCAGAAATGCATGTGCACTCAAAAAATGTAATATTTTTCACGGATAGACCCCGTCAAACGCTAGAAATTGTCGGGATGTCTCTCTTCTGGATCACGGGGCTGTTAGGGTCGCACAGAAATCCCGCGGAATGGGAAAACGGGTCATTTTCGTGTTGCCACATTGCATACGAACGGCATGAAACTTCCAGAGGCATTTGCAGCAGAAATGCATGTGCACTCAAAAAATTTAATATTATTCACGGATAGACCCCGTCAAACGCTAGAAATTGGCGGGGATGTCTCTCTTGTGGGTCACTGGGATGTTAGGGTCGCACAGAAATCCCTCGGAATGGGAAAACGGGTCATTTTCGTGTTGCCACATTGCATACGAACGGCATGAAACTTCCATAGGCATTTGCAGCAGAAATGCATGTGCACTCAAAAAAAATAATATTTTTCACGGATAGACCCCGTTAAACGCTAGAAATTCGCGGGGATGTCTCTCTTGTGGGTCACGGGGCTGTTAGGGTCGCACAGAAATCCCTCGGAATGGGAAAACGGGTCATTTTCGTGTTGCCACATTGCATAACAACGGCATGAAACTTCCAGAGGCATTTGCAGCAGAAATGCATGTGCACTCAAAAACTTTAATATTTTTCACGGATAGACCCCGTCAAACGCTAGAAATTGGAGGAGATGTCTCTCTTGTGGGTCACGGGGCTGTTAGGGTCACACAGAAATCCCTTGGAATGGGAAAACGGGTCATTTTCGTGTTGCCACATTGCACACGAACGGCATGAAACTTCCAGAGGCATTTACAGCAGAAATGCATGTGCACTCAAAAAATGTAATATTTTTCACGGATAGACCCCGTCAAACGCTAGAAATTGGAGGAGATGTCTCTCTTGTGGGTCACGGGGCTGTTAGGGTCGCACAGAAATCCCTTGGAATGGGAAAACGGGTTATTTTCGTGTTGCCACATTGCATACGAACGGCATGAAACTTCCAGAGGCATTTGCAGCAGAAATGCATGTGCACTCAAAAAATGTAATATTTTTCACGGATAGACCAAGTCAAACGCTAGAAATTGGCGGGGATGTCTCTCTTCTGGGTCACGGGGCTGTTAGGGTCGCACAGAAATCCCGCGGAATGGGAAAACGGGTCATTTTCGTGTTGCCACATTGCATACGAACGGCATGAAACTTCCATAGGCATTTGCAGCAGAAATGCATGTGCACTCAAAAACTTTAATATTTTTCACGGATAGACCCCGTCAAATACTAGAAATTGGCGGGGATGTCTCTCTTGTGGGTCACGGGGCTGTTAGGGTCACACATGAAATCCATCGGAATGGGAAAACGGGACATTTTCGTTTTGCCACATTGCATACGAACGGCATGAAACTTCCAGAGGAATTTGCAGCAGAAATGCATGTGCACTCAAAAACTTTAATATTTTTCACAGATAGACCCCGTCAAACGCTAGAAATTGGCGGGGTTGTCTCTCTTGTGGGTCACGGGGCTGATAGGGTCGCACAGAAATCCCTCGGAATGGGAAAACGGGTCATTTTCGTGTTGCCACATTGCATACGAACGACATGAAACTTCCAGAGGCATTTGCAGCAGAAATGCATGTGCACACAAAAACTTTAATATTTTTGACGAATAGACCCCGTCAAACGCTAGAAATTGGCGGGGATATCTCTTTTGTCGGTCATGGGGCTGTTAGGGTCGCACAGAAATCCCTCGGAATGGGAAAACGGGTCATTTTCGTGTTGCCACATTGCGTACGAACGGCATGAAACTTCCAGAGGCATTTGCAGCAGAAATGCATTTGCACACAAAAACTTTAATATTTTTGACGAATAGACCCCGTCAAACGCTAGAAATTGGCGGGGATGTCTCTCTTGTGGGTAACGGGGCTGTTAGGGTCGCAAAGAAATCCCTCGGAATTGGAAAACGTGTCATTTTCGTGTTGCCACATTGCATACGAACGGCATGAAACTTCCAGAGGCATTTGCAGCAGAAATGCATGTCCACTCAAAAACTTTAATATTTTTCACGGATAGACCCCATCAAACGCTAGAAATTGGCGGGGATGTCTCTCTTGTGGGTCACGGGGCTGTTAGGGTCGCACAGAAATCCCTCGGAATGGGAAAACGGGTCATTTTCGTGTTGCCACATTGCACACGAACGGCATGAAACTTCCAGAGGCATTTACAGCAGAAATGCATGTGCACTCAAAAAATGTAATATTTTTCACGGATAGACCCCGTCAAACGCTAGAAATTGTCGGGATGTCTCTCTTCTGGATCACGGGGCTGTTAGGGTCGCACAGAAATCCCACGGAATGGGAAAACGGGTCATTTTCGTGTTGCCACATTGCATACGAACGGCATGAAACTTCCAGAGGCATTTGCAGCAGAAATGCATGTGCACTCAAAAAATTTAATATTATTCACGGATAGACCCCGTCAAACGCTAGAAATTGGCGGGGATGTCTCTCTTGTGGGTCACTGGGATGTTAAGGTCGCACAGAAATCCCTCGGAATGGGAAAACGGGTCATTTTCCTGTTGCCACATTGCATACGAACGGCATGAAACTTCCATAGGCATTTGCAGCAGAAATGCATGTGCACTCAAAAAAATTAATATTTTTCACGGATAGACCCCGTTAAACGCTAGAAATTCGCGGGGATGTCTCTCTTGTGGGTCAGGGGGCTGTTAGGGTCGCACAGAAATCCCTCGGAATGGGAAAACGGGTCATTTTCGTGTTGCCACATTGCATAACAACGGCATGAAACTTCCAGAGGCATTTGCAGCAGAAATGCATGTGCACTCAAAAACTTTAATATTTTTCACGGATAGACCCCGTCAAACGCTAGAAATTGGAGGAGATGTCTCTCTTGTGGGTCACGGGGCTGTTAGGGTCGCACAGAAATCCCTTGGAATGGGAAAACGGGTCATTTTCGTGTTGCCACATTGCACACGAACGGCATGAAACTTCCAGAGGCATTTACAGCAGAAATGCATGTGCACTCAAAAAATGTAATATTTTTCACGGATAGACCCCGTCAAACGCTAGAAATTGGCGGGATGTCTCTCTTCTGGATCACGGGGCTGTTAGGGTCGCACAGAAAATCCCGCGGAATGGGAAAACGGGTCATTTTCGTGTTGCCACATTGCATACGAACGGCATGAAACTTCCAGAGGCATTTACAGCAGAAATGCATGTGCACTCAAAAAATGTAATATTTTTCACGGATAGACCCCGTCAAATGCTAGAAATTGGCGGGATGTCTCTCTTCTGGATCACGGGGCTGTTAGGGTCGCACAGAAAATCCCGCGGAATGGGAAAACGGGTCATTTTCGTGTTGCCACATTGCATACGAACGGCATGAAACTTCCATAGGCATTTGCAGCAGAAATGCATGTGCACTCAAAAACTTTAATATTTTTCACGGATAGACCCCGTCAAATACTAGAAATTGGCGGGGATGTCTCTCTTGTGGGTCACGGGGCTGTTAGGGTCACACATGAAATCCATCGGAATGGGAAAACGGGACATTTTCGTTTTGCCACATTGCATACGAACGGCATGAAACTTCCAGAGGAATTTGCAGCAGAAATGCATGTGCACTCAAAAACTTTAATATTTTTCACAGATAGACCCCGTCAAACGCTAGAAATTGGCGGGGTTGTCTCTCTTGTGGGTCACGGGGCTGATAGGGTCGCACAGAAATCCCTCGGAATGGGAAAACGGGTCATTTTCGTGTTGCCACATTGCATACGAACGACATGAAACTTCCAGAGGCATTTGCAGCAGAAATGCATGTGCACACAAAAACTTTAATATTTTTGACGAATAGACCCCGTCAAACGCTAGAAATTGGCGGGGATATCTCTTTTGTCGGTCATGGGGCTGTTAGGGTCGCACAGAAATCCCTCGGAATGGGAAAACGGGTCATTTTCGTGTTGCCACATTGCGTACGAACGGCATGAAACTTCCAGAGGCATTTGCAGCAGAAATGCATGTGCACACAAAAACTTTAATATTTTTGACGAATAGACCCCGTCAAACGCTAGAAATTGGCGGGGATGTCTCTCTTGTGGGTAACGGGGCTGTTAGGGTCGCAAAGAAATCCCTCGGAATTGGAAAACGTGTCATTTTCGTGTTGCCACATTGCATACGAACGGCATGAAACTTCCAGAGGCATTTGCAGCAGAAATGCATGTCCACTCAAAAACTTTAATATTTTTCACGGATAGACCCCATCAAACGCTAGAAATTGGCGGGGATGTCTCTCTTGTGGGTCACGGGGCTGTTAGGGTCGCACAGAAATCCCTCGGAATGGGAAAACGGGTCATTTTCGTGTTGCCACATTGCACACGAACGGCATGAAACTTCCAGAGGCATTTACAGCAGAAATGCATGTGCACTCAAAAAATGTAATATTTTTCACGGATAGACCCCGTCAAACGCTAGAAATTGTCGGGATGTCTCTCTTCTGGATCACGGGGCTGTTAGGGTCGCACAGAAATCCCGCGGAATGGGAAAACGGGTCATTTTCGTGTTGCCACATTGCATACGAACGGCATGAAACTTCCAGAGGCATTTGCAGCAGAAATGCATGTGCACTCAAAAAATTTAATATTATTCACGGATAGACCCCGTCAAACGCTAGAAATTGGCGGGGATGTCTCTCTTGTGGGTCACTGGGATGTTAGGGTCGCACAGAAATCCCTCGGAATGGGAAAACGGGTCATTTTCGTGTTGCCACATTGCATACGAACGGCATGAAACTTCCATAGGCATTTGCAGCAGAAATGCATGTGCACTCAAAAAAAATAATATTTTTCACGGATAGACCCCGTTAAACGCTAGAAATTCGCGGGGATGTCTCTCTTGTGGGTCACGGGGCTGTTAGGGTCGCACAGAAATCCCTCGGAATGGGAAAACGGGTCATTTTCGTGTTGCCACATTGCATAACAACGGCATGAAACTTCCAGAGGCATTTGCAGCAGAAATGCATGTGCACTCAAAAACTTTAATATTTTTCACGGATAGACCCCGTCAAACGCTAGAAATTGGAGGAGATGTCTCTCTTGTGGGTCACGGGGCTGTTAGGGTCACACAGAAATCCCTTGGAATGGGAAAACGGGTCATTTTCGTGTTGCCACATTGCACACGAACGGCATGAAACTTCCAGAGGCATTTACAGCAGAAATGCATGTGCACTCAAAAAATGTAATATTTTTCACGGATAGACCCCGTCAAACGCTAGAAATTGGAGGAGATGTCTCTCTTGTGGGTCACGGGGCTGTTAGGGTCGCACAGAAATCCCTTGGAATGGGAAAACGGGTTATTTTCGTGTTGCCACATTGCATACGAACGGCATGAAACTTCCAGAGGCATTTGCAGCAGAAATGCATGTGCACTCAAAAAATGTAATATTTTTCACGGATAGACCAAGTCAAACGCTAGAAATTGGCGGGGATGTCTCTCTTCTGGGTCACGGGGCTGTTAGGGTCGCACAGAAATCCCGCGGAATGGGAAAACGGGTCATTTTCGTGTTGCCACATTGCATTCAAACGGCATGAAACTTCCAGAGGCATTTGCAGCAGAAATGCATGTGCACTCAAAAAATTTTATTTTATTCACGGATAGACCCCGTCAAACGCTAGAAATTGGCGGGATGTCTCTCTTCTGGATCACGGGGCTGTTAGGGTCGCACAGAAATCCCGCGGAATGGGAAAACGGGTCATTTTCGTGTTGCCACATTGCATACGAACGGCATGAAACTTCCAGAGGCATTTGCAGCAGAAATTCATGTGCACTCAAAAAATTTAATATTATTCACTGATAGACCCCGTCAAACACTAGAAATTGGCGGGGATGTCTCTCTTGTGGGTCACTGGGATGTTAGGGTCGCACAGAAATCCCTCGGAATGGGAAAACGGGTCATTTTCGTGTTGCCACATTGCATACGAACGGCATGAAACTTCCATAGGCATTTGCAGCAGAAATGCATGTGCACTCAAAAAAATGTAATATTTTTCACGGATAGACCCCGTTAAACGCTAGAAATTCGCGGGGATGTCTCTCTTGTGGGTCACGGGGCTGTTAGGGTCGCACAGAAATCCCTCGGAATGGGAAAACGGGTCATTTTCGTGTTGCCACATTGCATAACAACGGCATGAAACTTCCAGAGGCATTTGCAGCAGAAATGCATGTGCACTCAAAAACTTTAATATTTTTCACGGATAGACCCCGTCAAACGCTAGAAATTGGCGGGATGTCTCTCTTCTGGATCACGGGGCTGTTAGGGTCGCACAGAAATCCCTTGGAATGGGAAAACGGGTCATTTTCGTGTTGCCACATTGCATACGAACGGCATGAAACTTCCAGAGGCATTTACAGCAGAAATGCATGTGCACTCAAAAAATGTAATATTTTTCACGGATAGACCCCGTCAAACACTAGAAATTGGCGGGGATGTCTCTCTTGTGGGTCACTGGGATGTTAGGGTCGCACAGAAATCCCTCGGAATGGGAAAACGGGTCATTTTCGTGTTGCCACATTGCATACGAACGGCATGAAACTTCCATAGGCATTTGCAGCAGAAATGCATGTGCACTCAAAAAATTTAATATTTTTCACGGATAGACCCCGTCAAACGCTATAAATTCGCGGGGATGTCTCTCTTGTGGGTCACGGGGCTGTTAGGGTCGCACAGAAATCCCTCGGAATGGGAAAACGGGTCATTTTCGTGTTGCCACATTGCATAACAACGGCATGAAACTTCCAGAGGCATTTGCAGCAGAAATGCATGTGCACTCAAAAAAAATATTTTTTTCACGGATAGACCCCGTCAAACGCTAGAATTTGGCGGGGATGTCTCTCTTGTGGGTCACGGGGCTATTAGGGTCGCACAGAAATCCCTTGGAATGGGAAAACGGGTCATTTTCGTGTTGCCACATTGCATACGAACGGCATGAAACTTCCAGAGGCATTTGCAGCAGAAATGCATGTGCACTCAAAAAATGTAATATTTTTCACGGATAGACCAAGTCAAACGCTAGAAATTGGCGGGGATGTCTCTCTTCTGGGTCACGGGGCTGTTAGGGTCGCACAGAAATCCCGCGGAATTGGAAAACGGGTCATTTTCGTGTTGCCACATTGCATTCGAACGGCATGAAACTTCCAGAGGCATTTGCAGCAGAAATGCATGTGCACTCAAAAAATTTAATATTATTCACGGATAGACCCCGTCAAACGCTAGAAATTGGCGGGGATGTCTCTCTTGTGGGTCACTGGGATGTTAGGGTCGCACAGAAATCCCTCGGAATGGGAAAACGGGTCATTTTCGTGTTGCCACATTGCATACGAACGGCATGAAACTTCCATAGGCATTTGCAGCAGAAATGCATGTGCACTCAAAAAAATTAATATTATTCACGGATAGACCCCGTTAAACACTAGAAATTGGCGGGGATGTCTCTCTTGTGGGTCACGGGGCTGTTAGGGTCGCACAGAAATCCCTCGGAATGGGAAAACGGGTCATTTTCGTGTTGCCACATTGCATACGAACAGCATGAAACTTCCATAGGCATTTGCAGCAGAAATGCATGTGCACTCAAAAAATTTAATATTTTTCACGGATAGACCCCGTCAAACGCTAGAAATTGGAGGAGATGTCTCTCTTGTGGGTCACGGGGCTGTTAGGGTCGCACAGAAATCCCTTGGAATGGGAAAACGGGTCATTTTCGTGTTGCCACATTGCATAACAACGGCATGAAACTTCCAGAGGCATTTGCAGCAGAAATGCATGTGCACTCAAAAAATGTAATATTTTTCACGGATAGACCCCGTCAAACGCTAGAAATTGGCGGGATGTCTCTCTTCTGGATCACGGGGCTGTTAGGGTCGCACAGAAAATCCCGCGGAATGGGAAAACGGGTCATTTTCGTGTTGCCACATTGCATACGAACGGCATGAAACTTCCATAGGCATTTGCAGCAGAAATGCATGTGCACTCAAAAAATTTAATATTTTTCACGGATAGACCCCGTCAAACGCTAGAAATTCGCGGGGATGTCTCTCTTGTGGGTCACGGGGCTGTTAGGGTCGCACAGAAATCCCTCGGAATGGGAAAACGGGTCATTTTCGTGTTGCCACATTGCATACTAACGGCATGAAACTTCCATAGGCATTTGCAGCAGAAATGCATGTGCACTCAAAAAATGTAATATTTTTCACGGATAGACCAAGTCAAACGCTAGAAATTGGCGGGGATGTCTCTCTTCTGGGTCACGGGGCTGTTAGGGTCGCACAGAAATCCCGCGGAATGGGAAAACGGGTCATTTTCGTGTTGCCACATTGCATTCAAACGGCATGAAACTTCCAGAGGCATTTACAGCAGAAATGCATGTGCACTCAAAAAATGTAATATTTTTCACGGATAGACCCCGTCAAACGCTAGAAATTGGCGGGATGTCTCTCTTCTGGATCACGGGGCTGTTAGGGTCGCACAGAAATCCCGCGGAATGGGAAAACGGGTCATTTTCGTGTTGCCACATTGCATACGAACGGCATGAAACTTCCAGAGGCATTTGCAGCAGAAATGCATGTGCACTCAAAAAATTTAATATTATTCACGGATAGACCCCGTCAAACGCTAGAAATTGGCGGGGATGTCTCTCTTGTGGGTCACTGGGATGTTAGGGTCGCACAGAAATCCCTCGGAATGGGAAAACGGGTCATTTTCGTGTTGCCACATTGCATACGAACGGCATGAAACTTCCATAGGCATTTGCAGCAGAAATGCATGTGCACTCAAAAAATTTAATATTTTTCACGGATAGACCCCATCAAACGCTAGAAATTCGCGGGGATGTCTCTCTTGTGGGTCACGGGGCTGTTAGGGTCGCACAGAAATCCCTCGGAATGGGAAAACGGGTCATTTTCGTGTTGCCACATTGCATAACAACGGCATGAAACTTCCAGAGGCATTTGCAGCAGAAATGCATGTGCACTCAAAAAAAATATTTTTTTCACGGATAGACCCCGTCAAACGCTAGAATTTGGCGGGGATGTCTCTCTTGTGGGTCACGGGGCTATTAGGGTCGCACAGAAATCCCTTGGAATGGGAAAACGGGTCATTTTCGTGTTGCCACATTGCACACGAATGGCATGAAACTTCCAGAGGCATTTACAGCAGAAATGCATGTGCACTCAAAAAATGTAATATTTTTCACGGATAGACCCCGTCAAACGCTAGAAATTGGCGGGATGTCTCTCTTCTGGATCACGGGGCTGTTAGGGTCGCACAGAAAATCCCGCGGAATGGGAAAACGGGTCATTTTCGTGTTGCCACATTGCATTCGAACGGCATGAAACTTCCATAGGCATTTGCAGCAGAAATGCATGTGCACTCAAAAAATTTAATTTTATTCACGGATAGACCCCGTCAAACGCTAGAAATTGGCGGGGATGTCTCTCTTGTGGGTCACTGGGATGTTAGGGTCGCACAGAAATCCCTCGGAATGGGAAAACGGGTCATTTTCGTGTTGCCACATTGCATACTAACGGGATGAAACTTCCAGAGGCATTTGCAGCAGAAATGCATGTGCACTCAAAAACTTTAATATTTTTCACGGATAGACCCCGTCAAACGCTAGAAATTGGAGGAGATGTCTCTCTTGTGGGTCACGGGGCTGTTAGGGTCGCACAGAAATCCCTTGGAATGGGAAAACGGGTTATTTTCGTGTTGCCACATTGCATAACAACGGCATGAAACTTCCAGAGGCATTTACAGCAGAAATGCATGTGCACTCAAAAAATGTAATATTTTTCACGGATAGACCCCGTCAAACGCTAGAAATTGGCGGGATGTCTCTCTTCTGGATCACGGGGCTGTTAGGGTCGCACAGAAATCCCGCGGAATGGGAAAACGGGTCATTTTCGTGTTGCCACATTGCATACGAACGGCATGAAACTTCCAGAGGCATTTGCAGCAGAAATGCATGTGCACTCAAAAAATTTAATATTATTCACGGATAGACCCCGTCAAACGCTAGAAATTGGCGGGGATGTCTCTCTTGTGGGTCACTGGGATGTTAGGGTCGCACAGAAATCCCTCGGAATGGGAAAACGGGTCATTTTCGTGTTGCCACATTGCATACGAACGGCATGAAACTTCCATAGGCATTTGCACCAGAAATGCATGTGCACTCAAAAAATTTAATATTTTTCACGGATAGACCCCATCAAACGCTAGAAATTCGCGGGGATGTCTCTCTTGTGGGTCACGGGGCTGTTAGGGTCGCACAGAAATCCCTCGGAATGGGAAAACGGGTCATTTTCGTGTTGCCACATTGCATAACAACAGCATGAAACTTCCAGAGGCATTTGCAGCAGAAATGCATGTGCACTCAAAAACTTTAATATTTTTTTCACGGATAGACCCCGTCAAACGCTAGAATTTGGCGGGGATGTCTCTCTTGTGGGTCACGGGGCTATTAGGGTCGCACAGAAATCCCTTGGAATGGGAAAACGGGTCATTTTCGTGTTGCCACATTGCATACGAACGGCATGAAACTTCCAGAGGCATTTGCAGCAGAAATGCATGTGCACTCAAAAAATGTAATATTTTTCACGGATAGACCAAGTCAAACGCTAGAAATTGGCGGGGATGTCTCTCTTCTGGGTCACGGGGCTGTTAGGGTCGCACAGAAATCCCGCGGAATGGGAAAACGGGTCATTTTCGTGTTGCCACATTGCATTCGAACGGCATGAAACTTCCAGAGGCATTTGCAGCAGAAATGCATGTGCACTCAAAAAATTTAATTTTATTCACGGATAGACCCCGTCAAACGCTAGAAATTGGCGGGGATGTCTCTCTTGTGGGTCACTGGGATGTTAGGGTCGCACAGAAATCCCTCGGAATGGGAAAACGGGTCATTTTCGTGTTGCCACATTGCATACTAACGGCATGAAACTTCCATAGGCATTTGCAGCAGAAATGCATGTGCACTCAAAAAATTTAATATTTTTCACGGATAGACCCCGTCAAACGCTAGAAATTGGCGGGATGTCTCTCTTGTGGGTCACGGGGCTGTTAGGGTCGCAAAGAAATCCCTCGGAATGGGAAAACGGGTCATTTTCGTGTTGCCACATTGCATAACAACGGCATGAAACTTCCAGAGGCATTTACAGCAGAAATGCATGTGCACTCAAAAAATGTAATATTTTTCACGGATAGACCCCGTCAAACGCTAGAAATTGGCGGGATGTCTCTCTTCTGGATCACGGGGCTGTTAGGGTCGCACAGAAATCCCGCGGAATGGGAAAACGGGTCATTTTCGTGTTGCCACATTGCATACGAACGGCATGAAACTTCCAGAGGCATTTGCAGCAGAAATGCATGTGCACTCAAAAAATTTAATATTATTCACGGATAGACCCCGTCAAACGCTAGAAATTGGCGGGGATGTCTCTCTTGTGGGTCACTGGGATGTTAGGGTCGCACAGAAATCCCTCGGAATGGGAAAACGGGTCATTTTCGTGTTGCCACATTGCATACGAACGGCATGAAACTTCCATAGGCATTTGCACCAGAAATGCATGTGCACTCAAAAAATTTAATATTTTTTACGGATAGACCCCATCAAACGCTAGAAATTCGCGGGGATGTCTCTCTTGTGGGTCACGGGGCTGTTAGGGTCGCACAGAAATCCCTCGGAATGGGAAAACGGGTCATTTTCGTGTTGCCACATTGCATAACAACGGCATGAAACTTCCAGAGGCATTTGCAGCAGAAATGCATGTGCACTCAAAAACTTTAATATTTTTCACGGATAGACCCCGTCAAACGCTAGAAATTGGAGGAGATGTCTCTCTTGTGGGTCACGGGGCTGTTAGGGTCGCACAGAAATCCCTTGGAATGGGAAAACGGGTCATTTTCGTGTTGCCACATTGCACACGAACGGCATGAAACTTCCAGAGGCATTTACAGCAGAAATGCATGTGCACTCAAAAAATGTAATATTTTTCACGGATAGACCCCGTCAAACGCTAGAAATTGGCGGGATGTCTCTCTTCTGGATCACGGGGCTGTTAGGGTCGCACAGAAATCCCGCGGAATGGGAAAACGGGTCATTTTCGTGTTGCCACATTGCATACGAACGGCATGAAACTTCCATAGGCATTTGCAGCAGAAATTCATGTGCACTCAAAAAATTTAATATTTTTCACGGATAGACCCCGTCAAACGCTAGAAATTTTGCGGGGATGTCTCTCTTGTGGGTCACGGGGCTGTTAGGGTCGCACAGAAATCCCTCGGAATGGGAAAACGGGTCATTTTCGTGTTGCCACATTGCATAACAACGGCATGAAACTTCCAGAGGCATTTGCAGCAGAAATGCATGTGCACTCAAAAACTTTAATATTTTTCACGGATAGACCCCGTCAAACGCTAGAAATTGGAGGAGATGTCTCTCTTGTGGGTCACGGGGCTGTTAGGGTCGGACAGAAATCCCTTGGAATGGGAAAACGGGTTTTTTTCGTGTTGCCACATTGCATACGAACGGCATGAAACTTCCAGAGGCATTTGCAGCAGAAATGCATGTGCACTCAAAAAATGTAATATTTTTCACGGATAGACCAAGTCAAACGCTAGAAATTGGCGGGGATGTCTCTCTTCTGGGTCACGGGGCTGTTAGGGTCGCACAGAAATCCCGCGGAATGGGAAAACGGGTCATTTTCGTGTTGCCACATTGCATTCGAACGGCATGAAACTTCCAGAGGCATTTGCAGCAGAAATGCATGTGCACTCAAAAAAATTAATATTATTCACGGATAGACCCCGTCAAACGCTAGAAATTGGCGGGGATGTCTCTCTTGTGGGTCACTGGGATGTTAGGGTCGCACAGAAATCCCTCGGAATGGGAAAACGGGTCATTTTCGTGTTGCCACATTGCATACGAACGGCATGAAACTTCCATAGGCATTTGCAGCAGAAATGCATGTGCACTCAAAAAAATTAATATTTTTCACGGATAGACCCCGTTAAACGCTAGAAATTCGCGGGGATGTCTCTCTTGTGGGTCACGGGGCTGTTATGGTCGCACAGAAATCCCTCGGAATGGGAAAACGGGTCATTTTCGTGTTGCCACATTTTATACGAACGGCATGAAACTTCCAGAGGCATTTGCAGCAGAAATGCATGTGCACTCAAAAAATTTAATATTATTCACGGATAGACCCCGTCAAACGCTAGAAATTGGCGGGGATGTCTCTCTTCTGGGTCACGGGGCTGTTAGGGTCGCACAGAAATCCCGCGGAATGGGAAAACGGGTCATTTTCGTGTTGCCACATTGCATTCGAACGGCATGAAACTTCCAGAGGCATTTGCAGCAGAAATGCATGTGCACTCAAAAAATTTAATATTATTCACGGATAGACCCCGTCAAACGCTAGAAATTGGCGGGGATGTCTCTCTTGTGGGTCACTGGGATGTTAGGGTCGCACAGAAATCCCTCGGAATGGGAAAACGGGTCATTTTCGTGTTGCCACATTGCATACGAACGGCATGAAACTTCCATAGGCATTTGCAGCAGAAATGCATGTGCACTCAAAAAAATTAATATTTTTCACGGATAGACCCCGTTAAACGCTAGAAATTCGCGGGGATGTCTCTCTTGTGGGTCACGGGGCTGTTAGGGTCGCACAGAAATCCCTCGGAATGGGAAAACGGGTCATTTTCGTGTTGCCACATTGCATAACAACGGCATGAAACTTCCAGAGGCATTTGCAGCAGAAATGCATGTGCACTCAAAAACTTTAATATTTTTCACGGATAGACCCCGTCAAACGCTAGAAATTGGAGGAGATGTCTCTCTTGTGGGTCACGGGGCTGTTAGGGTCGCACAGAAATCCCTTGGAATGGGAAAACGGGTCATTTTCGTGTTGCCACATTGCACACGAACGGCATGAAACTTCCAGAGGCATTTACAGCAGAAATGCATGTGCACTCAAAAAATGTAATATTTTTCACGGATAGACCCCGTCAAACGCTAGAAATTGGCGGGATGTCTCTCTTCTGGATCACGGGGCTGTTAGGGTCGCACAGAAAATCCCGCGGAATGGGAAAACGGGTCATTTTCGTGTTGCCACATTGCATACGAACGGCATGAAACTTCCATAGGCATTTGCAGCAGAAATGCATGTGCACTCAAAAAATTTAATATTTTTCACGGATAGACCCCGTCAAACGCTAGAAATTCGCGGGGATGTCTCTCTTGTGGGTCACGGGGCTGTTAGGGTCGCACAGAAATCCCTCGGAATGGGAAAACGGGTCATTTTCGTGTTGCCACATTGCATACGAATGGGATGAAACTTCCAGAGGCATTTGCAGCAGAAATGCATGTGCACTCAAAAACTTTAATATTTTTCACGGATAGACCCCGTCAAACGCTAGAAATTGGAGGAGATGTCTCTCTTGTGGGTCACGGGGCTGTTAGGGTCGCACAGAAATCCCTTGGAATGGGAAAACGGGTTATTTTCGTGTTGCCACATTGCATACGAACGGCATGAAACTTCCAGAGGCATTTGCAGCAGAAATGCATGTGCACTCAAAAAATGTAATATTTTTCACGGATAGACCAAGTCAAACGCTAGAAATTGGCGGGGATGTCTCTCTTCTGGGTCACGGGGCTGTTAGGGTCGCACAGAAATCCCGCGGAATGGGAAAACGGGTCATTTTCGTGTTGCCACATTGCATTCAAACGGCATGAAACTTCTAGAGGCATTTGCAGCAGAAATGCATGTGCACTCAAAAATTTTTATTTTATTCACGGATAGACCCCGTCAAACGCTAGAAATTGGCGGGATGTCTCTCTTCTGGATCACGGGGCTGTTAGGGTCGCACAGAAATCCCGCGGAATGGGAAAACGGGTCATTTTCGTGTTGCCACATTGCATACGAACGGCATGAAACTTCCAGAGGCATTTGCAGCAGAAATTCATGTGCACTCAAAAAATTTAATATTATTCACTGATAGACCCCGTCAAACACTAGAAATTGGCGGGGATGTCTCTCTTGTGGGTCACTGGGATGTTAGGGTCGCACAGAAATCCCTCGGAATGGGAAAACGGGTCATTTTCGTGTTGCCACATTGCATACGAACGGCATGAAACTTCCATAGGCATTTGCAGCAGAAATGCATGTGCACTCAAAAAATTTAATATTTTTCACGGATAGACCCCGTCAAACGCTATAAATTCGCGGGGATGTCTCTCTTGTGGGTCACGGGGCTGTTAGGGTCGCACAGAAATCCCTCGGAATGGGAAAACGGGTCATTTTCGTGTTGCCACATTGCATAACAACGGCATGAAACTTCCAGAGGCATTTGCAGCAGAAATGCATGTGCACTCAAAAAAAATATTTTTTTCACGGATAGACCCCGTCAAACGCTAGAATTTGGCGGGGATGTCTCTCTTGTGGGTCACGGGGCTATTAGGGTCGCACAGAAATCCCTTGGAATGGGAAAACGGGTCATTTTCGTGTTGCCACATTGCATACGAACGGCATGAAACTTCCAGAGGCATTTGCAGCAGAAATGCATGTGCACTCAAAAAATGTAATATTTTTCACGGATAGACCAAGTCAAACGCTAGAAATTGGCGGGGATGTCTCTCTTCTGGGTCACGGGGCTGTTAGGGTCGCACAGAAATCCCGCGGAATGGGAAAACGGGTCATTTTCGTGTTGCCACATTGCATTCGAACGGCATGAAACTTCCAGAGGCATTTGCAGCAGAAATGCATGTGCACTCAAAAAATTTAATTTTATTCACGGATAGACCCCGTCAAACGCTAGAAATTGGCGGGGATGTCTCTCTTGTGGGTCACTGGGATGTTAGGGTCGCACAGAAATCCCTCGGAATGGGAAAACGGGTCATTTTCGTGTTGCCACATTGCATACTAACGGCATGAAACTTCCATAGGCATTTGCAGCAGAAATGCATGTGCACTCAAAAAATTTAATATTTTTCACGGATAGACCCCGTCAAACGCTAGAAATTGGCGGGGATGTCTCTCTTGTGGGTCACGGGGCTGTTAGGGTCGCAAAGAAATCCCTCGGAATGGGAAAACGGGTCATTTTCGTGTTGCCACATTGCATAACAACGGCATGAAACTTCCAGAGGCATTTACAGCAGAAATGCATGTGCACTCAAAAAATGTAATATTTTTCACGGATAGACCCCGTCAAACGCTAGAAATTGGCGGGATGTCTCTCTTCTGGATCACGGGGCTGTTAGGGTCGCACAGAAATCCCGCGGAATGGGAAAACGGGTCATTTTCGTGTTGCCACATTGCATACGAACGGCATGAAACTTCCAGAGGCATTTGCAGCAGAAATGCATGTGCACTCAAAAAATTTAATATTATTCACGGATAGACCCCGTCAAACGCTAGAAATTGGCGGGGATGTCTCTCTTGTGGGTCACTGGGATGTTAGGGTCGCACAGAAATCCCTCGGAATGGGAAAACGGGTCATTTTCGTGTTGCCACATTGCATACGAACGGCATGAAACTTCCATAGGCATTTGCACCAGAAATGCATGTGCACTCAAAAAATTTAATATTTTTCACGGATAGACCCCATCAAACGCTAGAAATTCGCGGGGATGTCTCTCTTGTGGGTCACGGGGCTGTTAGGGTCGCAAAGAAATCCCTCGGAATGGGAAAACGGGTCATTTTCGTGTTGCCACATTGCATAACAACGGCATGAAACTTCCAGAGGCATTTACAGCAGAAATGCATGTGCACTCAAAAAATGTAATATTTTTCACGGATAGACCCCGTCAAACGCTAGAAATTGGCGGGATGTCTCTCTTCTGGATCACGGGGCTGTTAGGGTCGCACAGAAATCCCGCGGAATGGGAAAACGGGTCATTTTCGTGTTGCCACATTGCATACGAACGGCATGAAACTTCCAGAGGCATTTGCAGCAGAAATGCATGTGCACTCAAAAAATTTAATATTATTCACGGATAGACCCCGTCAAACGCTAGAAATTGGCGGGGATGTCTCTCTTGTGGGTCACTGGGATGTTAGGGTCGCACAGAAATCCCTCGGAATGGGAAAACGGGTCATTTTCGTGTTGCCACATTGCATACGAACGGCATGAAACTTCCATAGGCATTTGCACCAGAAATGCATGTGCACTCAAAAAATTTAATATTTTTCACGGATAGACCCCATCAAACGCTAGAAATTCGCGGGGATGTCTCTCTTGTGGGTCACGGGGCTGTTAGGGTCGCACAGAAATCCCTCGGAATGGGAAAACGGGTCATTTTCGTGTTGCCACATTGCATAACAACGGCATGAAACTTCCAGAGGCATTTGCAGCAGAAATGCATGTGCACTCAAAAACTTTAATATTTTTCACGGATAGACCCCGTCAAACGCTAGAAATTGGAGGAGATGTCTCTCTTGTGGGTCACGGGGCTGTTAGGGTCGCACAGAAATCCCTTGGAATGGGAAAACGGGTCATTTTCGTGTTGCCACATTGCACACGAACGGCATGAAACTTCCAGAGGCATTTACAGCAGAAATGCATGTGCACTCAAAAAATGTAATATTTTTCACGGATAGACCCCGTCAAACGCTAGAAATTGGCGGGATGTCTCTCTTCTGGATCACGGGGCTGTTAGGGTCGCACAGAAAATCCCGCGGAATGGGAAAACGGGTCATTTTCGTGTTGCCACATTGCATACGAACGGCATGAAACTTCCATAGGCATTTGCAGCAGAAATGCATGTGCACTCAAAAAATTTAATATTTTTCACGGATAGACCCCGTCAAACGCTAGAAATTCGCGGGGATGTCTCTCTTGTGGGTCACGGGGCTGTTAGGGTCGCACAGAAATCCCTCGGAATGGGAAAACGGGTCATTTTCGTGTTGCCACATTGCATACGAATGGGATGAAACTTCCAGAGGCATTTGCAGCAGAAATGCATGTGCACTCAAAAACTTTAATATTTTTCACGGATAGACCCCGTCAAACGCTAGAAATTGGAGGAGATGTCTCTCTTGTGGGTCACGGGGCTGTTAGGGTCGCACAGAAATCCCTTGGAATGGGAAAACGGGTTATTTTCGTGTTGCCACATTGCATACGAACGGCATGAAACTTCCAGAGGCATTTGCAGCAGAAATGCATGTGCACTCAAAAAATGTAATATTTTTCACGGATAGACCAAGTCAAACGCTAGAAATTGGCGGGGATGTCTCTCTTCTGGGTCACGGGGCTGTTAGGGTCGCACAGAAATCCCGCGGAATGGGAAAACGGGTCATTTTCGTGTTGCCACATTGCATTCAAACGGCATGAAACTTCTAGAGGCATTTGCAGCAGAAATGCATGTGCACTCAAAAAATTTAATATTATTCACGGATAGACCCCGTCAAACGCTAGAAATTGGCGGGGATGTCTCTCTTGTGGGTCACTGGGATGTTAGGGTCGCACAGAAATCCCTCGGAATGGGAAAACGGGTCATTTTCGTGTTGCCACATTGCATACGAACGGCATGAAACTTCCATAGGCATTTGCACCAGAAATGCATGTGCACTCAAAAAATTTAAGATTTTTCACGGATAGACCCCATCAAACGCTAGAAATTCGCGGGGATGTCTCTCTTGTGGGTCACGGGGCTGTTAGGGTCGCACAGAAATCCCTCGGAATGGGAAAACGGGTCATTTTCGTGTTGCCACATTGCATAACAACGGCATGAAACTTCCAGAGGCATTTGCAGCAGAAATGCATGTGCACTCAAAAACTTTAATATTTTTCACGGATAGACCCCGTCAAACGCTAGAAATTGGAGGAGATGTCTCTCTTGTGGGTCACGGGGCTGTTAGGGTCGCAAAGAAATCCCTCGGAATGGGAAAACGGGTCATTTTCGTGTTGCCACATTGCATAACAACGGCATGAAACTTCCAGAGGCATTTACAGCAGAAATGCATGTGCACTCAAAAAATGTAATATTTTTCACGGATAGACCCCGTCAAACGCTAGAAATTGGCGGGATGTCTCTCTTCTGGATCACGGGGCTGTTAGGGTCGCACAGAAATCCCGCGGAATGGGAAAACGGGTCATTTTCGTGTTGCCACATTGCATACGAACGGCATGAAACTTCCAGAGGCATTTGCAGCAGAAATGCATGTGCACTCAAAAAATTTAATATTATTCACGGATAGACCCCGTCAAACGCTAGAAATTGGCGGGGATGTCTCTCTTGTGGGTCACTGGGATGTTAGGGTCGCACAGAAATCCCTCGGAATGGGAAAACGGGTCATTTTCGTGTTGCCACATTGCATACGAACGGCATGAAACTTCCATAGGCATTTGCACCAGAAATGCATGTGCACTCAAAAAATTTAATATTTTTCACGGATAGACCCCATCAAACGCTAGAAATTCGCGGGGATGTCTCTCTTGTGGGTCACGGGGCTGTTAGGGTCGCAAAGAAATCCCTCGGAATGGGAAAACGGGTCATTTTCGTGTTGCCACATTGCATAACAACGGCATGAAACTTCCAGAGGCATTTACAGCAGAAATGCATGTGCACTCAAAAAATGTAATATTTTTCACGGATAGACCCCGTCAAACGCTAGAAATTGGCGGGATGTCTCTCTTCTGGATCACGGGGCTGTTAGGGTCGCACAGAAATCCCGCGGAATGGGAAAACGGGTCATTTTCGTGTTGCCACATTGCATACGAACGGCATGAAACTTCCAGAGGCATTTGCAGCAGAAATGCATGTGCACTCAAAAAATTTGATATTATTCACGGATAGACCCCGTCAAACGCTAGAAATTGGCGGGGATGTCTCTCTTGTGGGTCACTGGGATGTTAGGGTCGCACAGAAATCCCTCGGAATGGGAAAACGGGTCATTTTCGTGTTGCCACATTGCATACGAACGGCATGAAACTTCCATAGGCATTTGCACCAGAAATGCATGTGCACTCAAAAAATTTAATATTTTTCACGGATAGACCCCATCAAACGCTAGAAATTCGCGGGGATGTCTCTCTTGTGGGTCACGGGGCTGTTAGGGTCGCACAGAAATCCCTCGGAATGGGAAAACGGGTCATTTTCGTGTTGCCACATTGCATAACAACGGCATGAAACTTCCAGAGGCATTTGCAGCAGAAATGCATGTGCACTCAAAAACTTTAATATTTTTCACGGATAGACCCCGTCAAACGCTAGAAATTGGAGGAGATGTCTCTCTTGTGGGTCACGGGGCTGTTAGGGTCGCACAGAAATCCCTTGGAATGGGAAAACGGGTCATTTTCGTGTTGCCACATTGCACACGAACGGCATGAAACTTCCAGAGGCATTTACAGCAGAAATGCATGTGCACTCAAAAAATGTAATATTTTTCACGGATAGACCCCGTCAAACGCTAGAAATTGGCGGGATGTCTCTCTTCTGGATCACGGGGCTGTTAGGGTCGCACAGAAAATCCCGCGGAATGGGAAAACGGGTCATTTTCGTGTTGCCACATTGCATACGAACGGCATGAAACTTCCATAGGCATTTGCAGCAGAAATGCATGTGCACTCAAAAAATTTAATATTTTTCACGGATAGACCCCGTCAAACGCTAGAAATTCGCGGGGATGTCTCTCTTGTGGGTCACGGGGCTGTTAGGGTCGCACAGAAATCCCTCGGAATGGGAAAACGGGTCATTTTCGTGTTGCCACATTGCATACGAATGGGATGAAACTTCCAGAGGCATTTGCAGCAGAAATGCATGTGCACTCAAAAACTTTAATATTTTTCACGGATAGACCCCGTCAAACGCTAGAAATTGGAGGAGATGTCTCTCTTGTGGGTCACGGGGCTGTTAGGGTCGCACAGAAATCCCTTGGAATGGGAAAACGGGTTATTTTCGTGTTGCCACATTGCATACGAACGGCATGAAACTTCCAGAGGCATTTGCAGCAGAAATGCATGTGCACTCAAAAAATGTAATATTTTTCACGGATAGACCAAGTCAAACGCTAGAAATTGGCGGGGATGTCTCTCTTCTGGGTCACGGGGCTGTTAGGGTCGCACAGAAATCCCGCGGAATGGGAAAACGGGTCATTTTCGTGTTGCCACATTGCATTCAAACGGCATGAAACTTCTAGAGGCATTTGCAGCAGAAATGCATGTGCACTCAAAAAATTTAATATTATTCACGGATAGACCCCGTCAAACGCTAGAAATTGGCGGGGATGTCTCTCTTGTGGGTCACTGGGATGTTAGGGTCGCACAGAAATCCCTCGGAATGGGAAAACGGGTCATTTTCGTGTTGCCACATTGCATACGAACGGCATGAAACTTCCATAGGCATTTGCACCAGAAATGCATGTGCACTCAAAAAATTTAAGATTTTTCACGGATAGACCCCATCAAACGCTAGAAATTCGCGGGGATGTCTCTCTTGTGGGTCACGGGGCTGTTAGGGTCGCACAGAAATCCCTCGGAATGGGAAAACGGGTCATTTTCGTGTTGCCACATTGCATAACAACGGCATGAAACTTCCAGAGGCATTTGCAGCAGAAATGCATGTGCACTCAAAAACTTTAATATTTTTCACGGATAGACCCCGTCAAACGCTAGAAATTGGAGGAGATGTCTCTCTTGTGGGTCACGGGGCTGTTAGGGTCGCACAGAAATCCCTTGGAATGGGAAAACGGGTCATTTTCGTGTTGCCACATTGCACACGAACGGCATGAAACTTCCAGAGGCATTTACAGCAGAAATGCATGTGCACTCAAAAAATGTAATATTTTTCACGGATAGACCCCGTCAAACGCTAGAAATTGGCGGGATGTCTCTCTTCTGGATCACGGGGCTGTTAGGGTCGCACAGAAAATCCCGCGGAATGGGAAAACGGGTCATTTTCGTGTTGCCACATTGCATACGAACGGCATGAAACTTCCATAGGCATTTGCAGCAGAAATGCATGTGCACTCAAAAAATTTAATATTTTTCACGGATAGACCCCGTCAAACGCTAGAAATTCGCGGGGATGTCTCTCTTGTGGGTCACGGGGCTGTTAGGGTCGCACAGAAATCCCTCGGAATGGGAAAACGGGTCATTTTCGTGTTGCCACATTGCATACGAATGGGATGAAACTTCCAGAGGCATTTGCAGCAGAAATGCATGTGCACTCAAAAACTTTAATATTTTTCACGGATAGACCCCGTCAAACGCTAGAAATTGGAGGAGATGTCTCTCTTGTGGGTCACGGGGCTGTTAGGGTCGCACAGAAATCCCTTGGAATGGGAAAACGGGTTATTTTCGTGTTGCCACATTGCATACGAACGGCATGAAACTTCCAGAGGCATTTGCAGCAGAAATGCATGTGCACTCAAAAAATGTAATATTTTTCACGGATAGACCAAGTCAAACGCTAGAAATTGGCGGGGATGTCTCTCTTCTGGGTCACGGGGCTGTTAGGGTCGCACAGAAATCCCGCGGAATGGGAAAACGGGTCATTTTCGTGTTGCCACATTGCATTCAAACGGCATGAAACTTCTAGAGGCATTTGCAGCAGAAATGCATGTGCACTCAAAAATTTTTATTTTATTCACGGATAGACCCCGTCAAACGCTAGAAATTGGCGGGATGTCTCTCTTCTGGATCACGGGGCTGTTAGGGTCGCACAGAAATCCCGCGGAATGGGAAAACGGGTCATTTTCGTGTTGCCACATTGCATACGAACGGCATGAAACTTCCAGAGGCATTTGCAGCAGAAATTCATGTGCACTCAAAAAATTTAATAGTATTCACTGATAGACCCCGTCAAACACTAGAAATTGGCGGGGATGTCTCTCTTGTGGGTCACTGGGATGTTAGGGTCGCACAGAAATCCCTCGGAATGGGAAAACGGGTCATTTTCGTGTTGCCACATTGCATACGAACGGCATGAAACTTCCATAGGCATTTGCAGCAGAAATGCATGTGCACTCAAAAAATTTAATATTTTTCACGGATAGACCCCGTCAAACGCTATAAATTCGCGGGGATGTCTCTCTTGTGGGTCACGGGGCTGTTAGGGTCGCACAGAAATCCCTCGGAATGGGAAAACGGGTCATTTTCGTGTTGCCACATTGCATAACAACGGCATGAAACTTCCAGAGGCATTTGCAGCAGAAATGCATGTGCACTCAAAAAAAATATTTTTTTCACGGATAGACCCCGTCAAACGCTAGAATTTGGCGGGGATGTCTCTCTTGTGGGTCACGGGGCTATTAGGGTCGCACAGAAATCCCTTGGAATGGGAAAACGGGTCATTTTCGTGTTGCCACATTGCATACGAACGGCATGAAACTTCCAGAGGCATTTGCAGCAGAAATGCATGTGCACTCAAAAAATGTAATATTTTTCACGGATAGACCAAGTCAAACGCTAGAAATTGGCGGGGATGTCTCTCTTCTGGGTCACGGGGCTGTTAGGGTCGCACAGAAATCCCGCGGAATGGGAAAACGGGTCATTTTCGTGTTGCCACATTGCATTCGAACGGCATGAAACTTCCAGAGGCATTTGCAGCAGAAATGCATGTGCACTCAAAAAATTTAATTTTATTCACGGATAGACCCCGTCAAACGCTAGAAATTGGCGGGGATGTCTCTCTTGTGGGTCACTGGGATGTTAGGGTCGCACAGAAATCCCTCGGAATGGGAAAACGGGTCATTTTCGTGTTGCCACATTGCATACTAACGGCATGAAACTTCCATAGGCATTTGCAGCAGAAATGCATGTGCACTCAAAAAATTTAATATTTTTCACGGATAGACCCCGTCAAACGCTAGAAATTGGCGGGGATGTCTCTCTTGTGGGTCACGGGGCTGTTAGGGTCGCAAAGAAATCCCTCGGAATGGGAAAACGGGTCATTTTCGTGTTGCCACATTGCATAACAACGGCATGAAACTTCCAGAGGCATTTACAGCAGAAATGCATGTGCACTCAAAAAATGTAATATTTTTCACGGATAGACCCCGTCAAACGCTAGAAATTGGCGGGATGTCTCTCTTCTGGATCACGGGGCTGTTAGGGTCGCACAGAAATCCCGCGGAATGGGAAAACGGGTCATTTTCGTGTTGCCACATTGCATACGAACGGCATGAAACTTCCAGAGGCATTTGCAGCAGAAATGCATGTGCACTCAAAAAATTTAATATTATTCACGGATAGACCCCGTCAAACGCTAGAAATTGGCGGGGATGTCTCTCTTGTGGGTCACTGGGATGTTAGGGTCGCACAGAAATCCCTCGGAATGGGAAAACGGGTCATTTTCGTGTTGCCACATTGCATACGAACGGCATGAAACTTCCATAGGCATTTGCACCAGAAATGCATGTGCACTCAAAAAATTTAATATTTTTCACGGATAGACCCCATCAAACGCTAGAAATTCGCGGGGATGTCTCTCTTGTGGGTCACGGGGCTGTTAGGGTCGCACAGAAATCCCTCGGAATGGGAAAACGGGTCATTTTCGTGTTGCCACATTGCATAACAACAGCATGAAACTTCCAGAGGCATTTGCAGCAGAAATGCATGTGCACTCAAAAAAAATATTTTTTTCACGGATAGACCCCGTCAAACGCTAGAAATTGGCGGGGATGTCTCTCTTGTGGGTCACTGGGATGTTAGGGTCGCACAGAAATCCCTCGGAATGGGAAAACGGGTCATTTTCGTGTTGCCACATTGCATACTAACGGCATGAAACTTCCATAGGCATTTGCAGCAGAAATGCATGTGCACTCAAAAAATTTAATATTTTTCACGGATAGACCCCGTCAAACGCTAGAAATTGGCGGGGATGTCTCTCTTGTGGGTCACGGGGCTGTTAGGGTCGCAAAGAAATCCCTCGGAATGGGAAAACGGGTCATTTTCGTGTTGCCACATTGCATAACAACGGCATGAAACTTCCAGAGGCATTTACAGCAGAAATGCATGTGCACTCAAAAATGTAATATTTTTCACGGATAGACCCCGTCAAACGCTAGAAATTGGCGGGATGTCTCTCTTCTGGATCACGGGGCTGTTAGGGTCGCACAGAAATCCCGCGGAATGGGAAAACGGGTCATTTTCGTGTTGCCACATTGCATACGAACGGCATGAAACTTCCAGAGGCATTTGCAGCAGAAATGCATGTGCACTCAAAAAATTTAATATTATTCACGGATAGACCCCGTCAAACGCTAGAAATTGGCGGGGATGTCTCTCTTGTGGGTCACTGGGATGTTAGGGTCGCACAGAAATCCCTCGGAATGGGAAAACGGGTCATTTTCGTGTTGCCACATTGCATACGAACGGCATGAAACTTCCATAGGCATTTGCACCAGAAATGCATGTGCACTCAAAAAATTTAATATTTTTTACGGATAGACCCCATCAAACGCTAGAAATTCGCGGGGATGTCTCTCTTGTGGGTCACGGGGCTGTTAGGGTCGCACAGAAATCCCTCGGAATGGGAAAACGGGTCATTTTCGTGTTGCCACATTGCATAACAACGGCATGAAACTTCCAGAGGCATTTGCAGCAGAAATGCATGTGCACTCAAAAACTTTAATATTTTTCACGGATAGACCCCGTCAAACGCTAGAAATTGGAGGAGATGTCTCTCTTGTGGGTCACGGGGCTGTTAGGGTCGCACAGAAATCCCTTGGAATGGGAAAACGGGTCATTTTCGTGTTGCCACATTGCACACGAACGGCATAAAACTTCCAGAGGCATTTACAGCAGAAATGCATGTGCACTCAAAAAATGTAATATTTTTCACGGATAGACCCCGTCAAACGCTAGAAATTGGCGGGATGTCTCTCTTCTGGATCACGGGGCTGTTAGGGTCGCACAGAAATCCCGCGGAATGGGAAAACGGGTCATTTTCGTGTTGCCACATTGCATACGAACGGCATGAAACTTCCATAGGCATTTGCAGCAGAAATTCATGTGCACTCAAAAAATTTAATATTTTTCACGGATAGACCCCGTCAAACGCTAGAAATTCGCGGGGATGTCTCTCTTGTGGGTCACGGGGCTGTTAGGGTCGCACAGAAATCCCTCGTAATGGGAAAACGGGTCATTTTCGTGTTGCCACATTGCATAACAACGGCATGAAACTTCCAGAGGCATTTGCAGCAGAAATGCATGTGCACTCAAAAACTTTAATATTTTTCACGGATAGACCCCGTCAAACGCTAGAAATTGGAGGAGATGTCTCTCTTGTGGGTCACGGGGCTGTTAGGGTCGGACAGAAATCCCTTGGAATGGGAAAACGGGTTATTTTCGTGTTGCCACATTGCATACGAACGGCATGAAACTTCCAGAGGCATTTGCAGCAGAAATGCATGTGCACTCAAAAAATGTAATATTTTTCACGGATAGGCCAAGTCAAACGCTAGAAATTGGCGGGGATGTCTCTCTTCTGGGTCACGGGGCTGTTAGGGTCGCACAGAAATCCCGCGGAATGGGAAAACGGGTCATTTTCGTGTTGCCACATTGCATTCGAACGGCATGAAACTTCCAGAGGCATTTGCAGCAGAAATGCATGTGCACTCAAAAAATTTAATTTTATTCACGGATAGACCCCGTCAAACGCTAGAAATTGGCGGGATGTCTCTCTTCTGGATCACGGGGCTGTTAGGGTCGCACAGAAATCCCGCGGAATGGGAAAACGGGTCATTTTCGTGTTGCCACATTGCATACGAACGGCATGAAACTTCCAGAGGCATTTGCAGCAGAAATGCATGTGCACTCAAAAAATTTAATATTATTCACTGATAGACCCCGTCAAACACTAGAAATTGGCGGGGATGTCTCTCTTGTGGGTCACTGGGATGTTAGGGTCGCACAGAAATCCCTCGGAATGGGAAAACGGGTCATTTTCGTGTTGCCACATTGCATACGAATGGCATGAAACTTCCATAGGCATTTGCAGCAGAAATGCATGTGCACTCAAAAAATTTAATATTTTTCACGGATAGACCCCGTCAAACGCTAGAATTTGGCGGGGATGTCTCTCTTGTGGGTCACGGGGCTATTAGGGTCGCACAGAAATCCCTTGGAATGGGAAAACGGGTCATTTTCGTGTTGCCACATTGCATACGAACGGCATGAAACTTCCAGAGGCATTTGCAGCAGAAATGCATGTGCACTCAAAAAATGTAATATTTTTCACGGATAGACCAAGTCAAACGCTAGAAATTGGCGGGGATGTCTCTCTTCTGGGTCACGGGGCTGTTAGGGTCGCACAGAAATCCCGCGGAATGGGAAAACGGGTCATTTTCGTGTTGCCACATTGCATACTAACGGCATGAAACTTCCATAGGCATTTGCAGCAGAAATGCATGTGCACTCAAAAAATTTAATATTTTTCA
The DNA here is from genome assembly GCF_048934315.1 of Petromyzon marinus. NCBI lineage: Eukaryota > Metazoa > Chordata > Hyperoartia > Petromyzontiformes > Petromyzontidae > Petromyzon > Petromyzon marinus. Next base: position 15,366,312 of record NC_133699.1, on the reverse strand, counting down.
CGGATAGACCCCGTCAAACGCTAGAAATTGGCGGGGATGTCTCTCTTGTGGGTCACGGGGCTGTTAGGGTCGCAAAGAAATCCCTCGGAATGGGAAAACGGGTCATTTTCGTGTTGCCACATTGCATAACAACGGCATGAAACTTCCAGAGGCATTTACAGCAGAAATGCATGTGCACTCAAAAAATGTAATATTTTTCACGGATAGACCCCGTCAAACGCTAGAAATTGGCGGGATGTCTCTCTTCTGGATCACGGGGCTGTTAGGGTCGCACAGAAATCCCGCGGAATGGGAAAACGGGTCATTTTCGTGTTGCCACATTGCATACGAACGGCATGAAACTTCCAGAGGCATTTGCAGCAGAAATGCATGTGCACTCAAAAAATTTAATATTATTCACGGATAGACCCCGTCAAACGCTAGAAATTGGCGGGGATGTCTCTCTTGTGGGTCACTGGGATGTTAGGGTCGCACAGAAATCCCTCGGAATGGGAAAACGGGTCATTTTCGTGTTGCCACATTGCATACGAACGGCATGAAACTTCCATAGGCATTTGCACCAGAAATGCATGTGCACTCAAAAAATTTAATATTTTTCACGGATAGACCCCATCAAACGCTAGAAATTCGCGGGGATGTCTCTCTTGTGGGTCACGGGGCTGTTAGGGTCGCACAGAAATCCCTCGGAATGGGAAAACGGGTCATTTTCGTGTTGCCACATTGCATAACAACAGCATGAAACTTCCAGAGGCATTTGCAGCAGAAATGCATGTGCACTCAAAAAAAATATTTTTTTCACGGATAGACCCCGTCAAACGCTAGAAATTGGCGGGGATGTCTCTCTTGTGGGTCACTGGGATGTTAGGGTCGCACAGAAATCCCTCGGAATGGGAAAACGGGTCATTTTCGTGTTGCCACATTGCATACTAACGGCATGAAACTTCCATAGGCATTTGCAGCAGAAATGCATGTGCACTCAAAAAATTTAATATTTTTCACGGATAGACCCCGTCAAACGCTAGAAATTGGCGGGGATGTCTCTCTTGTGGGTCACGGGGCTGTTAGGGTCGCAAAGAAATCCCTCGGAATGGGAAAACGGGTCATTTTCGTGTTGCCACATTGCATAACAACGGCATGAAACTTCCAGAGGCATTTACAGCAGAAATGCATGTGCACTCAAAAATGTAATATTTTTCACGGATAGACCCCGTCAAACGCTAGAAATTGGCGGGATGTCTCTCTTCTGGATCACGGGGCTGTTAGGGTCGCACAGAAATCCCGCGGAATGGGAAAACGGGTCATTTTCGTGTTGCCACATTGCATACGAACGGCATGAAACTTCCATAGGCATTTGCACCAGAAATGCATGTGCACTCAAAAAATTTAATATTTTTTACGGATAGACCCCATCAAACGCTAGAAATTCGCGGGGATGTCTCTCTTGTGGGTCACGGGGCTGTTAGGGTCGCACAGAAATCCCTCGGAATGGGAAAACGGGTCATTTTCGTGTTGCCACATTGCATAACAACGGCATGAAACTTCCAGAGGCATTTGCAGCAGAAATGCATGTGCACTCAAAAACTTTAATATTTTTCACGGATAGACCCCGTCAAACGCTAGAAATTGGAGGAGATGTCTCTCTTGTGGGTCACGGGGCTGTTAGGGTCGCACAGAAATCCCTTGGAATGGGAAAACGGGTCATTTTCGTGTTGCCACATTGCACACGAACGGCATAAAACTTCCAGAGGCATTTACAGCAGAAATGCATGTGCACTCAAAAAATGTAATATTTTTCACGGATAGACCCCGTCAAACGCTAGAAATTGGCGGGATGTCTCTCTTCTGGATCACGGGGCTGTTAGGGTCGCACAGAAATCCCGCGGAATGGGAAAACGGGTCATTTTCGTGTTGCCACATTGCATACGAACGGCATGAAACTTCCATAGGCATTTGCAGCAGAAATTCATGTGCACTCAAAAAATTTAATATTTTTCACGGATAGACCCCGTCAAACGCTAGAAATTCGCGGGGATGTCTCTCTTGTGGGTCACGGGGCTGTTAGGGTCGCACAGAAATCCCTCGTAATGGGAAAACGGGTCATTTTCGTGTTGCCACATTGCATAACAACGGCATGAAACTTCCAGAGGCATTTGCAGCAGAAATGCATGTGCACTCAAAAACTTTAATATTTTTCACGGATAGACCCCGTCAAACGCTAGAAATTGGAGGAGATGTCTCTCTTGTGGGTCACGGGGCTGTTAGGGTCGGACAGAAATCCCTTGGAATGGGAAAACGGGTTATTTTCGTGTTGCCACATTGCATACGAACGGCATGAAACTTCCAGAGGCATTTGCAGCAGAAATGCATGTGCACTCAAAAAATGTAATATTTTTCACGGATAGGCCAAGTCAAACGCTAGAAATTGGCGGGGATGTCTCTCTTCTGGGTCACGGGGCTGTTAGGGTCGCACAGAAATCCCGCGGAATGGGAAAACGGGTCATTTTCGTGTTGCCACATTGCATTCGAACGGCATGAAACTTCCAGAGGCATTTGCAGCAGAAATGCATGTGCACTCAAAAAATTTAATTTTATTCACGGATAGACCCCGTCAAACGCTAGAAATTGGCGGGATATCTCTCTTCTGGATCACGGGGCTGTTAGGGTCGCACAGAAATCCCGCGGAATGGGAAAACGGGTCATTTTCGTGTTGCCACATTGCATACGAACGGCATGAAACTTCCAGAGGCATTTGCAGCAGAAATGCATGTGCACTCAAAAAATTTAATATTATTCACTGATAGACCCCGTCAAACACTAGAAATTGGCGGGGATGTCTCTCTTGTGGGTCACTGGGATGTTAGGGTCGCACAGAAATCCCTCGGAATGGGAAAACGGGTCATTTTCGTGTTGCCACATTGCATACGAATGGCATGAAACTTCCATAGGCATTTGCAGCAGAAATGCATGTGCACTCAAAAAATTTAATATTTTTCACGGATAGACCCCGTCAAACGCTAGAATTTGGCGGGGATGTCTCTCTTGTGGGTCACGGGGCTATTAGGGTCGCACAGAAATCCCTTGGAATGGGAAAACGGGTCATTTTCGTGTTGCCACATTGCATACGAACGGCATGAAACTTCCAGAGGCATTTGCAGCAGAAATGCATGTGCACTCAAAAAATGTAATATTTTTCACGGATAGACCAAGTCAAACGCTAGAAATTGGCGGGGATGTCTCTCTTCTGGGTCACGGGGCTGTTAGGGTCGCACAGAAATCCCGCGGAATGGGAAAACGGGTCATTTTCGTGTTGCCACATTGCATTCGAACGGCATGAAACTTCCAGAGGCATTTGCAGCAGAAATGCATGTGCACTCAAAAAATTTAATTTTATTCACGGATAGACCCCGTCAAACGCTAGAAATTGGCGGGGATGTCTCTCTTGTGGGTCACTGGGATGTTAGGGTCGCACAGAAATCCCTCGGAATGGGAAAACGGGTCATTTTCGTGTTGCCACATTGCATACTAACGGCATGAAACTTCCAGAGGCATTTACAGCAGAAATGCATGTGCACTCAAAAATGTAATATTTTTCACGGATAGACCCCGTCAAACGCTAGAAATTGGCGGGATGTCTCTCTTCTGGATCACGGGGCTGTTAGGGTCGCACAGAAATCCCGCGGAATGGGAAAACGGGTCATTTTCGTGTTGCCACATTGCATACGAACGGCATGAAACTTCCAGAGGCATTTGCAGCAGAAATGCATGTGCACTCAAAAAATTTAATATTATTCACGGATAGACCCCGTCAAACGCTAGAAATTGGCGGGGATGTCTCTCTTGTGGGTCACTGGGATGTTAGGGTCGCACAGAAATCCCTCGGAATGGGAAAACGGGTCATTTTCGTGTTGCCACATTGCATACGAACGGCATGAAACTTCCATAGGCATTTGCACCAGAAATGCATGTGCACTCAAAAAATTTAATATTTTTTACGGATAGACCCCATCAAACGCTAGAAATTCGCGGGGATGTCTCTCTTGTGGGTCACGGGGCTGTTAGGGTCGCACAGAAATCCCTCGGAATGGGAAAACGGGTCATTTTCGTGTTGCCACATTGCATAACAACGGCATGAAACTTCCAGAGGCATTTGCAGCAGAAATGCATGTGCACTCAAAAACTTTAATATTTTTCACGGATAGACCCCGTCAAACGCTAGAAATTGGAGGAGATGTCTCTCTTGTGGGTCACGGGGCTGTTAGGGTCGCACAGAAATCCCTTGGAATGGGAAAACGGGTCATTTTCGTGTTGCCACATTGCACACGAACGGCATAAAACTTCCAGAGGCATTTACAGCAGAAATGCATGTGCACTCAAAAAATGTAATATTTTTCACGGATAGACCCCGTCAAACGCTAGAAATTGGCGGGATGTCTCTCTTCTGGATCACGGGGCTGTTAGGGTCGCACAGAAATCCCGCGGAATGGGAAAACGGGTCATTTTCGTGTTGCCACATTGCATACGAACGGCATGAAACTTCCATAGGCATTTGCAGCAGAAATTCATGTGCACTCAAAAAATTTAATATTTTTCACGGATAGACCCCGTCAAACGCTAGAAATTCGCGGGGATGTCTCTCTTGTGGGTCACGGGGCTGTTAGGGTCGCACAGAAATCCCTCGTAATGGGAAAACGGGTCATTTTCGTGTTGCCACATTGCATAACAACGGCATGAAACTTCCAGAGGCATTTGCAGCAGAAATGCATGTGCACTCAAAAACTTTAATATTTTTCACGGATAGACCCCGTCAAACGCTAGAAATTGGAGGAGATGTCTCTCTTGTGGGTCACGGGGCTGTTAGGGTCGGACAGAAATCCCTTGGAATGGGAAAACGGGTTATTTTCGTGTTGCCACATTGCATACGAACGGCATGAAACTTCCAGAGGCATTTGCAGCAGAAATGCATGTGCACTCAAAAAATGTAATATTTTTCACGGATAGGCCAAGTCAAACGCTAGAAATTGGCGGGGATGTCTCTCTTCTGGGTCACGGGGCTGTTAGGGTCGCACAGAAATCCCGCGGAATGGGAAAACGGGTCATTTTCGTGTTGCCACATTGCATTCGAACGGCATGAAACTTCCAGAGGCATTTGCAGCAGAAATGCATGTGCACTCAAAAAATTTAATTTTATTCACGGATAGACCCCGTCAAACGCTAGAAATTGGCGGGATGTCTCTCTTCTGGATCACGGGGCTGTTAGGGTCGCACAGAAATCCCGCGGAATGGGAAAACGGGTCATTTTCGTGTTGCCACATTGCATACGAACGGCATGAAACTTCCAGAGGCATTTGCAGCAGAAATGCATGTGCACTCAAAAAATTTAATATTATTCACTGATAGACCCCGTCAAACACTAGAAATTGGCGGGGATGTCTCTCTTGTGGGTCACTGGGATGTTAGGGTCGCACAGAAATCCCTCGGAATGGGAAAACGGGTCATTTTCGTGTTGCCACATTGCATACGAATGGCATGAAACTTCCATAGGCATTTGCAGCAGAAATGCATGTGCACTCAAAAAATTTAATATTTTTCACGGATAGACCCCGTCAAACGCTAGAATTTGGCGGGGATGTCTCTCTTGTGGGTCACGGGGCTATTAGGGTCGCACAGAAATCCCTTGGAATGGGAAAACGGGTCATTTTCGTGTTGCCACATTGCATACGAACGGCATGAAACTTCCAGAGGCATTTGCAGCAGAAATGCATGTGCACTCAAAAAATGTAATATTTTTCACGGATAGACCAAGTCAAACGCTAGAAATTGGCGGGGATGTCTCTCTTCTGGGTCACGGGGCTGTTAGGGTCGCACAGAAATCCCGCGGAATGGGAAAACGGGTCATTTTCGTGTTGCCACATTGCATTCGAACGGCATGAAACTTCCAGAGGCATTTGCAGCAGAAATGCATGTGCACTCAAAAAATTTAATTTTATTCACGGATAGACCCCGTCAAACGCTAGAAATTGGCGGGGATGTCTCTCTTGTGGGTCACTGGGATGTTAGGGTCGCACAGAAATCCCTCGGAATGGGAAAACGGGTCATTTTCGTGTTGCCACATTGCATACTAACGGCATGAAACTTCCATAGGCATTTGCAGCAGAAATGCATGTGTACTCAAAAAATTTAATATTTTTCACGGATAGACCCCGTCAAACGCTAGAAATTGGCGGGGATGTCTCTCTTGTGGGTCACGGGGCTGTTAGGGTCGCAAAGAAATCCCTCGGAATGGGAAAACGGGTCATTTTCGTGTTGCCACATTGCATAACAACGGCATGAAACTTCCAGAGGCATTTGCAGCAGAAATGCATGTGCACTCAAAAACTTTAATATTTTTCACGGATAGACCCCGTCAAACGCTAGAAATTGGAGGAGATGTCTCTCTTGTGGGTCACGGGGATGTTAGGGTCGCACAGAAATCCCTCGGAATGGGAAAACGGGTCATTTTCGTGTTGCCACATTGCATACGAATGGCATGAAACTTCCAGAGGCATTTGCAGCAGAAATGCATGTGCACACAAAAACTTTAATATTTTTCACGTATAGACCCCGTAAAACGCTAGAAATTGGCGGGGATGTCTCTCTTGTGGGTCACGGGGCTGTTAGGGTCACACAGAAATCCCTCGGAATGGGAAAACGTGTCATTTTCGTGTTGCCACATTGCATACCAACGGCATGAAACTTCCAGAGGCATTTGCAGCAGAAGTGCATGTGCACTCAAAAACTTTAATATTTTTCACGGATAGACCCCGTCAAACGCTAGAAATTGGCGGGGATGTCTCTCTTGTGGGTCACGGGGCTGTTAGGGTCGCACAGAAATCCATCGGAATGGGAAAACGGGTCATTTTCGTGTTGCCACATTGCACACGAACGGCATGAAACTTCCAGAGGCATTTGCAGCAGAAATGCATGTGCACTCAAAAATTTTAATACTTTTTCACGGATAGACCCCGTCAAACGCTAGAAATTGGATGGGATGTCTCTCTTTTGGGTCACGGGGCTGTTAGGGTCGAACAGAAATACCCTCGGAATGGGAAAACGGGTCATTTTCGTGTTGCCACATTGCATACGAACGGCATGCAACTTCCAGAGGCATTTGCAGCAGAAATGCATGTGCACTCAAAAAAATTAATATTTTTTACGGATAGACCCCGTCAAACGCTAGATATTGGCGGGGATGTCTCTCTTGTGGGTCACGGGGCTGTTATGATCACACAGAAATCCCTCGGAATGGGAAAACGGGTCATTTTCGTGTTGCCACATTGCATACGAACCGCATGAAACTTCCAGAGGCATTTGCAGCAGAAATGCATGTGCACTCAAAAACTTTAATATTTTTCACGGAGAGACCCCGTCAAACGCTAGAAATTGGCGGGGATGTCTCTCTTGTGGGTCACGGGGCTGTTAGGGTCGCACAGAAATCCCTCGGAATGGGAAAACGGGTCATTTTCGTGTTGCCACATTGCATACGAACGGCATGAAACTTCCAGAGGCATTTGCAGCAGAAATGCATGTGCACTCAAAAAATGTAATATTTTTCACGGATAGACCCCGTCAAACGCTAGAAATTGGCGTGGATGTCTCTCTTCTGGGTCACGGGGCTGTTAGGGTCGCACAGAAATCCCGCGGAATGGGAAAACGGGTCATTTTTGTGTTACCACATTGCATACGAACGGCATGAAACTTCCAGAGGCATTTGCAGCAGAAATGCATGTGCACTCAAAAAACTTAATATTATTCACGGATAGACCCCGTCAAACGCTATAAATTGGCGGGGATGTCTCTCTTGTGGGTCACTGGGATGTTAGGGTCGCACAGAAATCCCTCGGAATGGGAAAACGGGTCATTTTCGTGTTGCCACATTGCATACGAACGGCATGAAACTTCCATAGGCATTTGCAGCAGAAATGCATGTGCACTCAAAAAATTTAATATTTTTCACAGATAGACCCCGTCAAACGCTAGAAATTGGCGGGGATGTCTCTCTTGTGGGTCACGGGGCTGTTAGGGTCGCACAGAAATCCCTCGGAATGGGAAAACGGGTCATTTTCGTGTTGCCACATTGCATACGAACGGCATGAAACTTCCAGAGGCATTTGCAGCAGAAATGCATATGCACTCAAAAAAAATAATATTTTTCACGGATAGACCCCGTCAAACGCTAGAAATTGGATGGGATGTCTCTCTTTTGGGTCACGGGGCTGTTATGATCGCACAGAAATCCCTCAGAATGGGAAAACGGGTAATTTTCGTGTTGCCACATTGCATACGAACCGCATGAAACTTCCAGAGGCATTTGCAGCAGAAATGCATGTGCACTCAAAAACTTTAATATTTTTCACGGATAGACCCCGTCAAACGCTAGAAATTGGCGGGGATGTCTCTCTTGTGGGTCACGGGGCTGTTAGGGTTGCACAGAAATCCCTCGGAATGGGAAAACGGGTCATTTTCGTGTTGCCACATTGCATACGAACGGCATGAAACTTCCAGAGGCATTTGCAGCAGAAATGCATGTGCACTCAAAAATTCAATATTTTTCACGGATAGACCCCGTCAAACGCTAGAAATTGGCGGGGATGTCTCTCTTGTGGGTTACGGGGCTGTTAGGGTCGCACAGAAATCCCTCGGAATGGGAAAACGGGTAATTTTCGTGTTGCCGCATTTTATACGAACGGCATGAAACTTCCAGAGGCATTTGCAGCAGAAATGCATGTGCACTCAAAAACTTTAATATTTTTCACGGCTAGACCCCGTCAAACGCTAGAAATTGGCGGGCATGTCTCTCTTGTGGGTCACGGGGCTGTTAGGGTCGCACAGAAATCCCTCGGAATGGGAAAACGGGTCATTTTCGTGTTGCCACATTTTATACGAACGGCATGAAACTTCCAGAGGCATTTGCAGCAGAAATGCATGTGCACTCAAAAACTTTAATATTTTTCACGGCTAGACCCCGTCAAACGCTAGAAATTGGCGGGCATGTCTCTCTTGTGGGTCACGGGGCTGTTAGGGTCGCACAGACATCCCTCGGAATGGGAAAACGGGTCATTTTCGTGTTGCCACATTGCATACGGACGGCATGAAACTTCCAGAGGCATTTGCAGCAGAAATGCATGTGTACTCAAAAAATTTAATATTATTCACGGATAGACCCCGTCAAACGCTAGAAATTGGCGGGGATGTCTCTCTTGTGGGTCACTGGGATGTTAGGGTCGCACAGAAATCCCTTGGAATGGGAAAACGGGTCATTTTCGTGTTGCCACATTGCATACGAACGGCATGAAACTTCCATAGGCATTTGCAGCAGAAATGCATGTGCACTTAAAAAATTTAATATTTTTCACGGATAGACCCCGTCAAATGCTAGAAATTGGCGGGGATGTCTCTCTTGTGGGTCACGGGGCTGTTAGGGTCGCACAGAAATCCCTCGGAATGGGAAAACGGGTCATTTTCGTGTTGCCACATTGCATACGAACAGCATGAAACTTCCAGAGGCATTTGCAGCAGAAATGCATGTGCACTCAAAAATTCAATATTTTTCACGGATAGACCCCGTCAAACGCTAGAAATTGGTGGGGATGTCTCTCTTGTGGGTTACGGGGCTGTTAGGGTCGCACAGAAATCCCTCGGAATGGGAAAACGGGTCATTTTCGTGTTGCCACATTTTATACGAACGGCATGAAACTTCCAGAGGCATTTGCAGCAGAAATGCATGTGCACTCAAAAACTTTAATATTTTTCACGGCTAGACCCCGTCAAACGCTAGAAATTGGCGGGGATGTCTCTCTTGTGGGTCACGGGGCTGTTATGATCGCACAGAAATCCCTCGGAATGGGAAAACGGGTCATTTTCGTGTTGCCACATTGCATACGAACCGCATGAAACTTCCAGAGGCATTTGCAGCAGAAATGCATGTGCACTCAAAAACTTTAATATTTTTCACGGATAGACCCCGTCAAACGCTAGAAATTGGCGGGGATGTCTCTCTTGTGGGTCACGGGGCTGTTAGGGTCGCACAGAAATCCCTCGGAATGGGAAAACGGGTCATTTTCGTGTTGCCACATTGCATACGAACGGCATGAAACTTCCAGAGCCATTTGCAGCAGAAATGCATGTGCACTCAAAAATTCAATATTTTTCACGGATAGACCCCGTCAAACGCTAGAAATTGGCGGGGATGTCTCTCTTGTGGGTTACGGGGCTGTTAGGGTCGCACAGAAATCCCTCGGAATGGGAAAACGGGTCATTTTCGTGTTGCCACATTTTATACGAACGGCATGAAACTTCCAGAGGCATTTGCAGCAGAAATGCATGTGCACTCAAAAAATTTAATATTTTTCACGGATAGACCCCGTCAAACGCTAGAAATTCGCGGGGATGTCTCTCTTGTGGGTCACGGGGCTGTTAGGGTCGCACAGAAATCCCTCGGAATGGGAAAACGGGTCATTTTCGTGTTGCCACATTGCATAACAACGGCATGAAACTTCCAGAGGCATTTGCAGCAGAAATGCATGTGCACTCAAAAACTTTAATATTTTTCACGGATAGACCCCGTCAAACGCTAGAAATTGGAGGAGATGTCTCTCTTGTGGGTCACGGGGCTGTTAGGGTCGGACAGAAATCCCTTGGAATGGGAAAACGGGTTATTTTCGTGTTGCCACATTGCATACGAACGGCATGAAACTTCCAGAGGCATTTGCAGCAGAAATGCATGTGCACTCAAAAAATGTAATATTTTTCACGGATAGACCAAGTCAAACGCTAGAAATTGGCGGGGATGTCTCTCTTCTGGGTCACGGGGCTGTTAGGGTCGCACAGAAATCCCGCGGAATGGGAAAACGGGTCATTTTCGTGTGGCCACATTGCATTCGAACGGCATGAAACTTCCAGAGGCATTTGCAGCAGAAATGCATGTGCACTCAAAAAATTTAATTTTATTCACAGATAGACCCCGTCAAACGCTAGAAATTGGCGGGATGTCTCTCTTCTGGATCACGGGGCTGTTAGGGTCGCACAGAAATCCCGCGGAATGGGAAAACGGGTCATTTTCGTGTTGCCACATTGCATACGAACGGCATGAAACTTCCAGAGGCAATTGCAGCAGAAATGCATGTGCACTCAAAAAATTTAATATTATTCACTGATAGACCCCGTCAAACACTAGAAATTGGCGGGGATGTCTCTCTTGTGGGTCACTGGGATGTTAGGGTCGCACAGAAATCCCTCGGAATGGGAAAACGGGTCATTTTCGTGTTGCCACATTGCATACGAACGGCATGAAACTTCCATAGGCATTTGCAGCAGAAATGCATGTGCACTCAAAAAATTTAATATTTTTCACGGATAGACCCCGTCAAACGCTAGAATTTGGCGGGGATGTCTCTCTTGTGGGTCACGGGGCTATTAGGGTCGCACAGAAATCCCTTGGAATGGGAAAACGGGTCATTTTCGTGTTGCCACATTGCATACGAACGGCATGCAACTTCCAGAGGCATTTGCAGCAGAAATGCATGTGCACTCAAAAAATGTAATATTTTTCACGGATAGACCAAGTCAAACGCTAGAAATTGGCGGGGATGTCTCTCTTCTGGGTCACGGGGCTGTTAGGGTCGCACAGAAATCCCGCGGAATGGGAAAACGGGTCATTTTCGTGTTGCCACATTGCATTCGAACGGCATGAAACTTCCAGAGGCATTTTCAGCAGAAATGCATGTGCACTCAAAAAATTTAATTTTATTCACGGATAGACCCCGTCAAACGCTAGAAATTGGCGGGGATGTCTCTCTTGTGGGTCACTGGGATGTTAGGGTCGCACAGAAATCCCTCGGAATGGGAAAACGGGTCATTTTCGTGTTGCCACATTGCATACTAACGGCATGAAACTTCCATAGGCATTTGCAGCAGAAATGCATGTGCACTCAAAAAATTTAATATTTTTCACGGATAGACCCCGTCAAACGCTAGAAATTGGCGGGGATGTCTCTCTTGTGGGTCACGGGGCTGTTAGGGTCGCAAAGAAATCCCTCGGAATGGGAAAACGGGTCATTTTCGTGTTGCCACATTGCATAACAACGGCATGAAACTTCCAGAGGCATTTGCAGCAGAAATGCATGTGCACTCAAAAACTTTAATATTTTTCACGGATAGACCCCGTCAAACGCTAGAAATTGGAGGAGATGTCTCTCTTGTGGGTCACGGGGATGTTAGGGTCGCACAGAAATCCCTCGGATTGGGAAAACGGGTCATTTTCGTGTTGCCACATTGCATACGAATGGCATGAAACTTCCAGAGGCATTTGCAGCAGAAATGCATGTGCACACAAAAACTTTAATATTTTTCACGTATAGACCCCGTAAAACGCTAGAAATTGGCGGGGATGTCTCTCTTGTGGGTCACGGGGCTGTTAGGGTCACACAGAAATCCCTCGGAATGGGAAAACGTGTCATTTTCGTGTTGCCACATTGCATACGAACGGCATGAAACTTCCAGAGGCATTTGCAGCAGAAGTGCATGTGCACTCAAAAACTTTAATATTTTTCACGGATAGACCCCGTCAAACGCTAGAAATTGGCGGGGATGTCTCTCTTGTGGGTCACGGGGCTGTTAGGGTCGCACAGAAATCCATCGGAATGGGAAAACGGGTCATTTTCGTGTTGCCACATTGCACACGAACGGCATGAAACTTCCAGAGGCATTTGCAGCAGAAATGCATGTGCACTCAAAAATTTTAATACTTTTTCACGGATAGACCCCGTCAAACGCTAGAAATTGGATGGGATGTCTCTCTTTTGGGTCACGGGGCTGTTAGGGTCGAACAGAAATACCCTCGGAATGGGAAAACGGGTCATTTTCGTGTTGCCACATTGCATACGAACGGCATGCAACTTCCAGAGGCATTTGCAGCAGAAATGCATGTGCACTCAAAAAAATTAATATTTTTTACGGATAGACCCCGTCAAACGCTAGATATTGGCGGGGATGTCTCTCTTGTGGGTCACGGGGCTGTTATGATCACACAGAAATCCCTCGGAATGGGAAAACGGGTCATTTTCGTGTTGCCACATTGCATACGAACCGCATGAAACTTCCAGAGGCATTTGCAGCAGAAATGCATGTGCACTCAAAAACTTTAATATTTTTCACGGAGAGACCCCGTCAAACGCTAGAAATTGGCGGGGATGTCTCTCTTGTGGGTCACGGGGCTGTTAGGGTCGCACAGAAATCCCTCGGAATGGGAAAACGGGTCATTTTCGTGTTGCCACATTGCATACGAACGGCATGAAACTTCCAGAGGCATTTGCAGCAGAAATGCATGTGCACTCAAAAAATGTAATATTTTTCACGGATAGACCCCGTCAAACGCTAGAAATTGGCGTGGATGTCTCTCTTCTGGGTCACGGGGCTGTTAGGGTCGCACAGAAATCCCGCGGAATGGGAAAACGGGTCATTTTCGTGTTACCACATTGCATACGAACGGCATGAAACTTCCAGAGGCATTTGCAGCAGAAATGCATGTGCACTCAAAAAACTTAATATTATTCACGGATAGACCCCGTCAAACGCTAGAAATTGGCGGGGATGTCTCTCTTGTGGGTCACTGGGATGTTAGGGTCGCACAGAAATCCCTCGGAATGGGAAAACGGGTCATTTTCGTGTTGCCACATTGCATACGAACGGCATGAAACTTCCATAGGCATTTGCAGCAGAAATGCATGTGCACTCAAAACATTTAATATTTTTCACAGATAGACCCCGTCAAACGCTAGAAATTGGCGGGGATGTCTCTCTTGTGGGTCACGGGGCTGTTAGGGTCGCACAGAAATCCCTCGGAATGGGAAAACTGGTCATTTTCGTGTTGCCACATTGCATACGAACGGCATGAAACTTCCAGAGGCATTTGCAGCAGAAATGCATATGCACTCAAAAAAAAAATATTTTTCACGGATAGACCCCGTCAAACGCTAGAATTTGGCGGGGATGTCTCTCTTGTGGGTCACGGGGCTGTTAGGGTCGCACAGAAATCCCTCGGAATGGGAAAACTGGTCATTTTCGTGTTGCCACATTGCATACGAACGGCATGAAACTTCCAGAGGCATTTGCAGCAGAAATGCATGTGCACACAAAAACTTTAATTTTTTTCACGTATAGAACCCGTAAAACGCTAGAAATTGGCAGGGATGTCTCTCTTGTGGGTCACGGGGCTGTTAGGGTCGCACAGAAATCCCTCGGAATGGGAAAACGGGTCATTTTCGTGTTGCCACATTGCACACGAACGGCATGAAACTTCCAGAGGCATTTGCAGCAGAAATGCATGTGCACTCAAACATTTTAATACTTTTTCACGGATAGACCCCGTCAAACGCTAGAAATTGGATGGGATGTCTCTCTTTTAGGTCACGGGGCTGTTATGATCGCACAGAAATCCCTCGGAATGGGAAAACGGGTCATTTTCGTGTTGCCACATTGCATACGAACCGCATGAAACTTCCAGAGGCATTTGCAGCAGAAATGCATGTGCACTCAAAAACTTTAATATTTTTCACGGATAGACCCCGTCAAACGCTAGAAATTGGCGGGGATGTCTCTCTTGTGGGTCACGGGGCTGTTAGGGTTGCACAGAAATCCCTCGGAATGGGAAAACGGGTCATTTTCGTGTTGCCACATTGCATACGAACGGCATGAAACTTCCAGAGGCATTTGCAGCAGAAATGCATGTGCACTCAAAAATTCAATATTTTTCACGGATAGACCCCGTCAAACGCTAGAAATTGGCGGGGATGTCTCTCTTGTGGGTTACGGGGCTGTTAGGGTCGCACAGAAATCCCTCGGAATGGGAAAACGGGTAATTTTCGTGTTGCCACATTTTATACGAATGGCATGAAACTTCCAGAGGCATTTGCAGCAGAAATGCATGTGCACTCAAAAACTTTAATATTTTTCACGGCTAGACCCCGTCAAACGCTAGAAATTGGCGGGCATGTCTCTCTTGTGGGTCACGGGGCTGTTAGGGTCGCACATAAATCCCTCGGAATGGGAAAACGGGTCATTTTCGTGTTGCCACATTTTATACGAACGGCATGAAACTTCCAGAGGCATTTGCAGCAGAAATGCATGTGCACTCAAAAACTTTAATATTTTTCACGGCTAGACCCCGTCAAACGCTAGAAATTGGCGGGCATGTCTCTCTTGTGGGTCACGGGGCTGTTAGGGTCGCACAGACATCCCTCGGAATGGGAAAACGGGTCATTTTCGTGTTGCCACATTGCATACGAACGGCATGAAACTTCCAGAGGCATTTGCAGCAGAAATGCATGTGTACTCAAAAAATTTAATATTATTCACGGATAGACCCCGTCAAACGCTAGAAATTGGCGGGGATGTCTCTCTTGTGGGTCACTGGGATGTTAGGGTCGCACAGAAATCCCTCGGAATGGGAAAACGGGTCATTTTCGTGTTGCCACATTACATACGAACGGCATGAAACTTCCATAGGCATTTGCAGCAGAAATGCATGTGCACTCAAAAAATTTAATATTTTTCACGGATAGACCCCGTCAAACGCTAGAAATTGGCGGGGATGTCTCTCTTGTGGGTCACGGGGCTGTTAGGGTCGCACAGAAATCCCTCGGAAGGGGAAAACGGGTCATTTTCGTGTTGCCACATTGCATACGAACGGCATGAAACTTCCAGAGGCATTTGCAGCAGAAATGCATGTGCACTCAAAAATTCAATATTTTTCACGGATAGACCCCGTCAAACGCTAGAAATTGGTGGGGATGTCTCTCTTGTGGGTTACGGGGCTGTTAGGGTCGCACAGAAATCCCTCGGAATGGGAAAACGGGTCATTTTCGTGTTGCCACATTTTATACGAACGGCATGAAACTTCCAGAGGCATTTGCAGCAGAAATGCATGTGCACTCAAAAACTTTAATATTTTTCACGGCTAGACCCCGTCAAACGCTAGAAATTGGCGGGGATGTCTCTCTTGTGGGTCACGGGGCTGTTATGATCGCACAGAAATCCCTCGGAATGGGAAAACGGGTCATTTTCGTGTTGCCACATTGCATACGAACCGCATGAAACTTCCAGAGGCATTTGCAGCAGAAATGCATGTGCACTCAAAAACTTTAATATTTTTCACGGATAGACCCCGTCAAACGCTAGAAATTGGCGGGGATGTCTCTCTTGTGGGTCACGGGGCTGTTAGGGTCGCACAGAAATCCCTCGGAATGGGAAAACGGGTCATTTTCGTGTTGCCACATTGCATACGAACGGCATGAAACTTCCAGAGCCATTTGCAGCAGAAATGCATGTGCACTCAAAAATTCAATATTTTTCACGGATAGACCCCGTCAAATGCTAGAAATTGGCGGGGATGTCTCTCTTGTGGGTTACGGGGCTGTTAGGGTCGCACAGAAATCCCTCGGAATGGGAAAACGGGTCATTTTCGTGTTGCCACATTTTATACGAACGGCATGAAACTTCCAGAGGCATTTGCAGCAGAAATGCATGTGCACTCAAAAACTTTAATGTTTTTCACGGCTAGACCCCGTCAAACGCTAGAAATTGGAGGGCATGTCTCTCTTGTGGGTCACGGGGCTGTTAGGGTCGCACAGAAATCCCTCGGAATGGGAAAACGGGTCATTTTCGTGTTGCCACATTGCATACGAACGGCATGAAACTTCCAGAGGCATTTGCAGCAGAAATGCATGTGTACTCAAAAAATTTAATATTATTCACGGATAGACCCCGTCAAACGCTAGAAATTGGCGGGGATGTCTCTCTTGTGGGTCACTGGGATGTTAGGGTCGCACAGAAATCCCTCGGAATGGGAAAACGGGTCATTTTCGTGTTGCCACATTGCATACGAACGGCATGAAACTTCCATAGGCATTTGCAGCAGAAATGCATGTGCACTCAAAAAATTTAATATTTTTCACGGATAGACCCCGTCAAACGCTAGAAATTGGCGGGGATGTCTCTCTTGTGGGTCACGGGGCTGTTAGGGTCGCACAGAAATCCCTCGGAATGGGAAAACGGGTCATTTTCGTGTTGCCACATTGCATAACAACGGCATGAAACTTCCAGAGGCATTTGCAGCAGAAATGCATGTGCACTCAAAAATTCAATATATTTCACGGATAGACCCCATCAAACGCTAGAAATTGGCGGGGATGTCTCTCTTGTGGGTTACGGGGCTGTTAGGGTCGCACAGAAATCCCTCGGAATGGGAAAACGGGTCATTTTCGTGTTGCCACATTTTATACGAACGGCATGAAACTTCCAGAGGCATTTGCAGCAGAAATGCATGTGCACTCAAAAACTTTAATATTTTTCACGGCTACACCCCGTCAAACGCTAGAAATTGGCGGGGATGACTCTCTTGTGGGTCACGGGGCTGTTAGGGTCGCACAGAAATCCCTCGGAATGGGAAAACGGGTCATTTTCGTGTTGCCACATTGCATACGAACGGCATGAAACTTCCAGAGGCATTTGCAGCAGAAATGCATGTGTACTCAAAAAATTTAATATTATTCACGGATAGACCCCGTCAAACGCTAGAAATTGGCGGGGATGTCTCTCTTGTGGGTCACTGGGATGTTAGGGTCGCACAGAAATCCCTCGGAATGGGAAAACGGGTCATTTTCGTGTTGCCACATTGCATACGAACGGCATGAAACTTCCATAGGCATTTGCAGCAGAAATGCATGTGCACTCAAAAACTTTAATATTTTTCACGGATAGACCCCGTCAAACGCTAGAAATTGGCGGGGATGTCTCTCTTGTGGGTCAAGGGGCTGTTAGGGTCGCACAGAAATCCCTCGGAATGGGAAAACGGGTCATTTTCGTGTTGCCACATTGCATACGAACGGCATGAAACTTCCAGAGGCATTTGCAGCAGAAATGCATGTGCACTCAAAAATTCAATATTTTTCACGGATAGACCCCGTCAAACGCTAGAAATTGGCGGGGATGTCTCTCTTGTGGGTTACGGGGCTGTTAGGGTCGCACAGAAATCCCTCGGAATGGGAAAACGGGTCATTTTCGTGTTGCCACATTTTATACGAACGGCATGAAACTTCCAGAGGCATTTGCAGCAGAAATGCATGTGCACTCAAAAACTTTAATATTTTTCACGGCTAGACCCCGTCAAACGCTAGAAATTGGCGGGGATGTCTCTCTTGTGGGTCACGGGGCTGTTAGGGTCGCACAGAAATCCCTCGGAAGGGGAAAACGGGTCATTTTCGTGTTGCCACATTGCATACGAACGGCATGAAACTTCCAGAGGCATTTGCAGCAGAAATGCATGTGCACACAAAAACTTTAATATTTTTCACGGATAGACTCCGTCAAACGCTAGAAATTGGCGGGGATGTCTCTCTTGTGGGTCACGGGGCTGTTAGGGTCGCACAGAAATCCCTCGGAATGGGAAAACGGGTCATTTTCGTGTTGCCACATTGCATAACAACGGCATGAAACTTCCAGAGGCATTTGCAGCAGAAATGCATGTGCACTCAAAAACTTTAATATTTTTCACGGCTACACCCCGTCAAACGCTAGAAATTGGCGGGGATGTCTCTCTTGTGGGTCACGGGGCTGTTAGGGTCGCACAGAAATCCCTCGGAATGGGAAAACGGGTCATTTTCGTGTTGCCACATTGCATACGAACGGCATGAAACTTCCAGAGGCATTTGCAGCAGAAATGCATGTGTACTCAAAAAATTTAATATTATTCACGGATAGACCCCGTCAAACGCTAGAAATTGGCGGGGATGTCTCTCTTGTGGGTCACTGGGATGTTAGGGTCGCACAGAAATCCCTCGGAATGGGAAAACGGGTCATTTTCGTGTTGCCACATTGCATACGAACGGCATGAAACTTCCATAGGCATTTGCAGCAGAAATGCATGTGCACTCAAAAACTTTAATATTTTTCACGGATAGACCCCGTCAAACGCTAGAAATTGGCGGGGATGTCTCTCTTGTGGGTCAAGGGGCTGTTAGGGTCGCACAGAAATCCCTCGGAATGGGAAAACGGGTCATTTTCGTGTTGCCACATTGCATACGAACGGCATGAAACTTCCAGAGGCATTTGCAGCAGAAATGCATGTGCACTCAAAAATTCAATATTTTTCACGGATAGACCCCGTCAAACGCTAGAAATTGGCGGGGATGTCTCTCTTGTGGGTTACGGGGCTGTTAGGGTCGCACAGAAATCCCTCGGAATGGGAAAACGGGTCATTTTCGTGTTGCCACATTTTATACGAACGGCATGAAACTTCCAGAGGCATTTGCAGCAGAAATGCATGTGCACTCAAAAACTTTAATATTTTTCACGGCTAGACCCCGTCAAACGCTAGAAATTGGCGGGGATGTCTCTCTTGTGGGTCACGGGGCTGTTAGGGTCGCACAGAAATCCCTCGGAAGGGGAAAACGGGTCATTTTCGTGTTGCCACATTGCATACGAACGGCATGAAACTTCCAGAGGCATTTGCAGCAGAAATGCATGTGTACTCAAAAAATTTAATATTATTCACGGATAGACCCCGTCAAACGCTAGAAATTGGCGGGGATGTCTCTCTTGTGGGTCACTGGGATGTTAGGGTCGCACAGAAATCCCTCGGAATGGGAAAACGGGTCATTTTCGTGTTGCCACATTGCATACGAACGGCATGAAACTTCCATAGGCATTTGCAGCAGAAATGCATGTGCACTCAAAAAATTTAATATTTTTCACGGATAGACCCCGTCAAACGCTAGAAATTGGCGGGGATGTCTCTCTTGTGGGTCACGGGGCTGTTAGGGTCGCACAGAAATCCCTCGGAATGGGAAATCGGGTCATTTTCGTGTTGCCACATTGCATAACAACGGCATGAAACTTCCAGAGGCATTTGCAGCAGAAATGCATGTGCACTCAAAAACTTTAATATTTTTCACGGATAGACCCCGTCAAACGCTAGAAATTGGAGGAGATGTCTCTCTTGTGGGTCACGGGGCTGTTAGGGTCGCACAGAAATCCCTCGGAATGGGAAAACGGGTCATTTTCGTGTTGCCACATTGCATACGAACGGCATGAAACTTCCAGAGGCATTTGCAGCAGAAATACATGTGCACACAAAAACTTTAATATTTTTCACGTATAGAACCCGTAAAACGCTAGAAATTGGCGGGGATGTCTCTCTTGTGGGTCACGGGGCTGTTAGGGTCGCACAGAAATCCCTCGGAATGGGAAAACGGGTCATTTTCGTGTTGCCACATTGCACACGAACGGCATGAAACTTCCAGAGGCATTTGCAGCAGAAATGCATGTGCACTCAAAAATTTTAATACTTTTTCACGGATAGACCCCGTCAAACGCTAGAAATTGGATGGGATGTCTCTCTTTTGGGTCACGGGGCTGTTAGGGTCGAACAGAAATACCCTCGGAATGGGAAAACGGGTCATTTTCGTGTTGCCACATTGCATACGAACGGCATGCAACTTCCAGAGGCATTTGCAGCAGAAATGCATGTGCACTCAAAAAAATTAATATTTTTTACAGATAGACCCCGTCAAACGCTAGATATTTGCGGGGATGTCTCTCTTGTGGGTCACGGGGCTGTTATGATCGCACAGAAATCCCTCGGAATGGGAAAACGGGTCATTTTCGTGTTGCCACATTGCATACGAACCGCATGAAACTTCCAGAGGCATTTGCAGCAGAAATGCATGTGCACTCAAAAACTTTAATATTTTTCACGGATAGACCCCGTCAAACGCTAGAAATTGGCGGGGATGTCTCTCTTGTGGGTCACGGGGCTGTTAGGGTCGCACAGAAATCCCTCGGAATGGGAAAACGGGTCATTTTCGTGTTGCCACATTGCATACGAACGGCATGAAACTTCCAGAGGCATTTGCAGCAGAAATGCATGTGCACTCAAAAATTCAATATTTTTCACGGATAGACCCCGTCAAACGCTAGAAATTGGCGGGGATGTCTCTCTTGTGGGTTACGGGGCTGTTAGGGTCGCACAGAAATCCCTCGGAATGGGAAAACGGGTCATTTTCGTGTTGCCACATTTTATACGAACGGCATGAAACTTCCAGAGGCATTTGCAGCAGAAATGCATGTGCACTCAAAAACTTTAATATTTTTCACGGCTAGACCCCGTCAAACGCTAGAAATTGGCGGGGATGTCTCTCTTGTGGGTCACGGGGCTGTTAGGGTCGCACAGAAATCCCTCGGAATGGGAAAACGGGTCATTTTCGTGTTGCCACATTGCATACGAACGGCATGAAACTTCCAGAGGCATTTGCAGCAGAAATGCATGTGTACTCAAAAAAATTAATATTTTTCACGGATAGACCCCGTCAAACGCTAGAAATTGGCGGGGATGTCTCTCTTGTGGGTCACGGGGCTGTTAGGGTCGCACAGAAATCCCTCGGAATGGGAAAACGGGTCATTTTCATGTTGCCACATTGCATACGAACGGCATGAAACTTCCAGAGGCATTTGCAGCAGAGATACATGTGCACTTAAAAAATTGAATATTTTTCACGGATAGACCCCGTCAAACGCTAGAAATTGGCGGGGATGTCTCTCTTGTGGGTTACGGGGCTGTTAGGGTCGCACAGAAATCCCTCGGAATGGGAAAACGGGTCATTTTCGTGTTGCCACATTTTATACGAACGGCATGAAACTTCCAGAGGCATTTGCAGCAGAAATGCATGTGCACTCAAAAACTTTAATATTTTTCACGGCTAGACCCCGTCAAACGCTAGAAATTGGCGGGGATGTCTCTCTTGTGGGTCACGGGGCTGTTAGGGTCGCACAGAAATCCCTCGGAATGGGAAAACGGATCATTTTCGTGTTGCCACATTGCATACGAACGGCATGAAACTTCCAGAGGAATTTGCAGCAGAAATGCATGTGCACTCAAAAACTTTAATATTTTTCACGGATAGACCCCGTCAAACGCTAGAAATTGGCGGGGATGTCTCTCTTGTGGGTCACAAGGCTGTTATGATCGCACAGAAATCCCTCTGAATGGGAAAACGGGTCATTTTCGTGTTGCCACATTGCATATGAACGGCATGAAACTTCCAGAGGCATTTGCTGCAGAAATCGCATGTGCACTCAAAAACTTTAAAATTTTTCACGGATAGACCCCGTCAAACGCTAGAAATTGGCGGGGATGTCTCTCTTGTGGGTCACGGGGCTGTTAGGATCGCACAGAAATCCCTCGGAATGGGAAAACGGGTCATTTTCGTGTTGCCACATTGCATATGAACGACATGAAACTTCCAGAGGCATTTGCAGCAGAAATGCATGTGCACTCAAAAAAATGAATATTTTCACGGATAGACCCCGTCAAATGCTGGAAATTGGCGGGGATGCCTCTCTTGTGGGTCACGGGGCTGTCAGGGTCGCACAGAAATCCCTCGGAATGGGAAAACGGGTCATTTTCGTGTTGCCACATTTTATACGAACGCATGAAACTTCCAGATGCATTTGCAGCAGAAATGCATGTGCACTCAAAAACTTTAATATTTTTCACGGATAGACCCCGTCAAACGCTAGAATTTGGCGGGGATGTCTCTCTTGTGGGTCACGGGGCTGTTAGGGTCGCACAGAAATCCCTCGGAATGGGAAAACGGGTCATTTTCGTGTTGCCACATTGCATACGAACGGCATGAAACTTCCAGAGGCATTTGCAGCAGAAATGCATGTGCACTCAAAAAATTTAATATTTTTAATGGATAGACCCCGTCAAATGCTAGAAATTTGCGGGGATATCTCTTTTGTCGGTCACGGGGCTGTTAGGGTCACACAGAAATCCCTCGGAATGGGAAAACGGGTCATTTTCATGTTGCCACATTGCATACGAACAGCATGAAACTTCCAGAGGCATTTGCAGCAGAAATGCATGTGCACACAAAAACTTTTATATTTTTCACGTATAGAACCCGTAAAACGCTAGAAATTGGCGGGGATGTCTCTCTTGTGGGTCACGGGGCTGTTAGGGTCGCACAGAAATCCCTCGGAATGGGAAAACGTGTCATTTTCGTGTTGCCACATTGCATACGAACGGCATGCAACTTCCAGAGGCATTTGCAGCAGAAATGCATGTGCACTCAAAAAAATTTATATTTTTACGGATAGACCCCGTCAAACGCTAGAAATTGGCGGGGATGTCTCTCTTGTCGGTCACGGGGCTGTTAGGGTCGCACAGAAATCCCTCGGAATGGGAAAACGGGTCATTTTCGTGTTGCCACATTGCATACGAACGGCATGAAACTTCCAGAGGCATTTGCAGCAGAAATGCATGTGCACTGAAAAATTTAATATTTTTCACGGATAGACCCCGTCAAACGCTAGAAATTGGCGGGGATGTCTCTCTTGTGGGTCACGGGGCTGTTAGGGTCGCACAGAAATCCCTCGGAATGGGAAAACGGGTCATTTTCGTGTTACCACATTGCATACGAACGGCATTAAACTTCCAGAGGCATTTGCAGCAGAAATGCATGTGTACTCAAAAAATTTAATATTTTTCACGGCTAGACCCCGTCAAACGCTAGAAATTGGCGGGGATGTCTCTCTTGTGGGTCACGGGGCTGTTAGGGTCGCACAGAAATCCCTCGGAATGGGAAAACGGGTCATTTTCGTGTTGCCACATTGCATACGAACGGCATGAAACTTCCAGAGGCATTTGCAGCAGAAATGCATGTGCACTCAAAAACTTTAATATTTTTCACGGATAGACCCCGTCAAACGCTAGAAATTGGCGGGGATGTCTCTCTTGTGGGTCACAAGGCTGTTATGATCGCACAGAAATCCCTCTGAATGGGAAAACGGGTCATTTTCGTGTTGCCACATTGCATACGAACGGCATGAAACTTCCAGAGGCATTTGCAGCAGAAATCGCATGTGCACTCAAAAAAAATAATATTTTTTCACGGATAGACCCCGTCAAACGCTAGAATTTGGCGGGGATGTCTCTCTTTTGGGTCACGGGGCTGTTAGGGTCGAACAGAAATACCCTCGGAATGGGAAAACGGGTCATTTTCGTGTTGCCACATTGCATACGAACGGCATGCAACTTCCAGAGGCATTTGCAGCAGAAATGCATGTGCACTCAAAAAAATTAATATTTTTTACGGATAGACCCCGTCAAACGCTAGATATTGGCGGGGATGTCTCTCTTGTGGGTCACGGGGCTGTTATGATCGCACAGAAATCCCTTGGAATGGGAAAACGGGTCATTTTCGTGTTGCCACATTGCATACGAACGGCATGAAACTTCCAGAGGCATTTGCAGCAGAAATGCATGTGCACTCAAAAAATTGAATATTTTTCACGGATAGACCCCGTCAAACGCTAAAAATTGGCGGGGATGTCTCTCTTGTGGGTCACAAGGCTGTTATGATCGCACAGAAATCCCTCTGAATGGGAAAACGGGTCATTTTCGTGTTGCCACATTGCATACGAACGGCATGAAACTTCCAGAGGCATTTGCAGCAGAAATCGCATGTGCACTCAAAAAAAATAATATTTTTTCACGGATAGACCCCGTCAAACGCTAGAATTTGGCGGGGATGTCTCTCTTTTGGGTCACGGGGCTGTTAGGGTCGAACAGAAATACCCTCGGAATGGGAAAACGGGTCATTTTCGTGTTGCCACATTGCATACGAACGACATGCAACTTCCAGAGGCATTTGCAGCAGAAATGCATGTGCACTCAAAAAAAATAATATTTTTTACAGATAGACCCCGTCAAACGCTAGATATTGGCGGGGATGTCTCTCTTGTGGGTCACGGGGCTGTTATGATCGCACAGAAATCCCTTGGAATGGGAAAACGGGTCATTTTCGTGTTGCCACATTGCATACGAACCGCATGAAACTTCCAGAGGCATTTGCAGCAGAAATGCATGTGCACTCAAAAACTTTAATATTTTTCACGGATAGACCCCGTCAAACGCTAGAAATTGGCGGGGATGTCTCTCTTGTCGGTCACGGGGCTGTTAGGGTCACACAGAAATCCCTCGGAATGGGAAAACGGGTCATTTTCGTGTTGCCACATTGCATACGAACGGCATGAAACTTCCAGAGGCATTTGCAGCAGAAATGCATGTGCACCGAAAAATTCAATATTTTTCACGGATAGACCCCGTCAAACGCTAGAAATTGGCGAGGATGTCTCTCTTGTGGGTTACGGGGCTGTTATGGTCGCACAGAAATCCCTCGGAATGGGAAAACGGGTCATTTTCGTGTTGCCACATTTTATACGAACAGCATGAAACTTCCAGAGGCATTTGCAGCAGAAATGCATGTGCACTCAAAAACTTTAATATTTTTCATGGCTAGACCCCGTCAAACGCTAGAAATTGGCGGGGATGTCTCTCTTGTGGGTCACGGGGCTGTTAGGGTCGCACAGAAATCCCTCGGAATGGGAAAACGGGTCATTTTCGTGTTGCCACATTTTATACGAACAGCATGAAACTTCCAGAGGCATTTGCAGCAGAAATGCATGTGCACTGAAAAATTCAATATTATTCACGGATAGACCCCGTCAAACGCTAGAAATTGGCGGGGATGTCTCTCTTGTGGGTTACGGGGCTGTTATGGTCGCACAGAAATCCCTCGGAATGGGAAAACGGGTCATTTTCGTGTTGCCACATTTTATACGAACAGCATGAAACTTCCAGAGGCATTTGCAGCAGAAATGCATGTGATCTCAAAAACTTTAATATTTTTCACGGATAGACCCCGTCAAACGCTAGAAATTGGCGGGGATGTCTCTCTTGTGGGTCACGGGGCTGTTAGGGTCGCACAGAAATCCCTCGGAATGGGAAAACGGGTTATTTTCGTGTTGCCACATTGCATACGAACGGCATGAAACTTCCAGAGGCATTTGCAGCAGAAATGCATGTGCACTCAAAAAATTTAATATTTTTCACGGATAGACCCCGTCAAACGCTAGAAATTGGCGGGGATGTCTCTCTTGTGGGTTACGGGGCTGTTAGGGTCGCACAGAAATCCCTCGGAATGGGAAAACGGGTCATTTTCGTGTTGCCACATTTTATACGAACGGCATGAAACTTCCAGAGGCATTTGCAGCAGAAATGCATGTGCACTCAAAAACTTTAATATTTTTCACGGCTAGACCCCGTCAAACGCTAGAAATTGGCGGGGATGTCTCTCTTGTGGGTCACGGGGCTGTTAGGGTCGCACAGAAATCCCTCGGAATGGGAAAACGGGTCATTTTCGTGTTGCCACATTGCATACGAACGGCATGAAACTTCCAGAGGCATTTGCAGCAGAAATGCATGTGCACTCAAAAATTCAATATTTTTCACGGATAGACCCCGTCAAACGCTAGAAATTGGCGGGGATGTCTCTCTTGTGGGTTACGGGGCTGTTATGATCGCACAGAAATCCCTCTGAATGGGAAAACGGGTCATTTTCGTGTTGCCACATTTTATACGAACGGCATGAAACTTCCAGAGGCATTTGCAGCAGAAATCGCATGTGCACTCAAAAAAAATAATATTTTTTCACGGATAGACCCCGTCAAACGCTAGAATTTGGCGGGGATGTCTCTCTTGTGGGTCACGGGGCTGTTAAGGTCGCACAGAAATCCCGCGGAATGGGAAAACGGGTCATTTTCGTGTTGCCACATTGCATACGAACGGCATGAAACTTCCAGAGGCATTTGCAGCAGAAATGCATGTGCACACAAAAACTTTAATATTTTTCACGTATAGAACCCGTAAAACGCTAGAAATTGGCGGGGATGTCTCTCTTTTAGGTCACGGGGCTGTTAGGGTCGCACAGAAATCCCTCGGAATGGGAAAACGTGTCATTTTCGTGTTGCCACATTGCATACGAACGGCATGAAACTTCCAGAGGCATTTGCAGCAGAAATGCATGTGCACTCAAAAACTTTAATATTTTTCACGGATAGACCCCGTCAAACGCTAGAAATTGGCGGGGATGTCTCTCTTGTGGGTCAAGGGCTGTTAGGGTCGCACAGAAATCCCTCGGAATGGGAAAACGGGTCATTTTCGTGTTGCCACATTGCATACGAACGGCATGAAACTTCCAGAGGCATTTGCAGCAGAAATGCATGTGCACTCAAAAATTCAATATTTTTCACGGATAGACCCCGTCAAACGCTAGAAATTGGCGGGGATGTCTCTCTTGTGGGTTACGGGGCTGTTATGATCGCACAGAAATCCCTCTGAATGGGAAAACGGGTCATTTTCGTGTTGCCACATTTTATACGAACGGCATGAAACTTCCAGAGGCATTTGCAGCAGAAATCGCATGTGCACTCAAAAAAAATAATATTTTTTCACGGATAGACCCCGTCAAACGCTAGAATTTGGCGGGGATGTCTCTCTTGTGGGTCACGGGGCTGTTAAGGTCGCACAGAAATCGCGCGGAATGGGAAAACGGGTCATTTTCGTGTTGCCACATTGCATACGAACGGCATGAAACTTCCAGAGGCATTTGCAGCAGAAATGCATGTGCACACAAAAACTTTAATATTTTTCACGTATAGAACCCGTAAAACGCTAGAAATTGGCGGGGATGTCTCTCTTTTGGGTCACGGGGCTGTTAGGGTCGCACAGAAATCCCTCGGAATGGGAAAACGTGTCATTTTCGTGTTGCCACATTGCATACGAACGGCATGAAACTTCCAGAGGCATTTGCAGCAGAAATGCATGTGCACTCAAAAACTTTAATATTTTTCACGGATAGACCCCGTCAAACGCTAGAAATTGGCGGGGATGTCTCTCTTGTGGGTCACGGGGCTGTTAGGGTCGCACAGAAATCCCTCGGAATGGGAAAACGGGTCATTTTCGTGTTGCCACATTGCATACGAACGGCATGAAACTTCCAGAGGCATTTGCAGCAGAAATGCATGTGCACTCAAAAATTTTAATACTTTTTCACGGATAGACCCCGTCAAACGCTAGAAATTGGATGGGATGTCTCTCTTTTGGGTCACGGGGCTGTTAGGGTCGCACAGAAATCCATCTGAATGGGAAAACGGGTCATTTTCGTGTTGCCACATTGCATACGAACGGCATGCAACTTCCAGAGGCATTTGCAGCAGAAATGCATGTGCACTCAAAAAAATTAATATTTTTTACGGATAGACCCCGTCAAACGCTAGAATTTCGCGGGGATGTCTCTCTTGTGGGTCACGGGGCTGTTATGATCGCACAGAAATCCCTTGGAATGGGAAAACGGGTCATTTTCGTGTTGCCACATTGCATACGAACGGCATAAAACTTCCAGAGGCATTTGCAGCAGAAATGCATGTGCACTCAAAAAATTTAATATTTTTCATGGATAGACCCGTCAAATGCTAGAAATTTGCCGGGATATCTCTTTTGTCGGTCACGGGGCTGTTAGGGTCGCACAGAAATCCCTCAGAATGGGAAAACGGGTCATTTTAATGTTGCCACATTGC
Source organism: Petromyzon marinus (assembly GCF_048934315.1). Classification (NCBI taxonomy): domain Eukaryota; kingdom Metazoa; phylum Chordata; class Hyperoartia; order Petromyzontiformes; family Petromyzontidae; genus Petromyzon; species Petromyzon marinus. The sequence goes on along the minus strand of NC_133699.1, from coordinate 15,337,800 downwards.
ATACGAACGGCATGAAACTTCCAGAGGCATTTGCAGCAGAAATGCATGTGCACACAAAAACTTTAATATTTTTCACGTATAGAACCCGTAAAACGCTAGAAATTGGCGGGGATGTCTCTCTTGTGGGTCACGGGGCTGTTAGGGTCGCACAGAAATCCCTCGGAATGGGAAAACGTGTCATTTTCGTGTTGCCACATTGCATACGAACGGCATGAAACTTCCAGAGGCATTTGCAGCAGAAATGCATGTGCACTCAAAAACTTTAATATTTTTCACGGATAGACCCCGTCAAACGCTAGAAATTGGCGGGGATGTCTCTCTTGTGGGTCACGGGGCTGTTAGGGTCGCACAGAAATCCCTCGGAATGGGAAAACGGGTCATTTTCGTGTTGCCACATTGCATACGAACGGCATGAAACTTCCAGAGGCATTTGCAGCAGAAATGCATGTGCACTCAAAAATTGTAATACTTTTTCACGGATAGACCCCGTCAAACGCTAGAAATTGGATGGGATGTCTCTCTTTTGGGTCACGGGGCTGTTAGGGTCGCACAGAAATCCATCTGAATGGGAAAACGGGTCATTTTCGTGTTGCCACATTGCATACGAACGGCATGCAACTTCCAGAGGCATTTGCAGCAGAAATGCATGTGCACTCAAAAAAATTAATATTTTTTACGGATAGACCCCGTCAAACGCTAGAATTTCGCGGGGATGTCTCTCTTGTGGGTCACGGGGCTGTTATGATCGCACAGAAATCCCTTGGAATGGGAAAACGGGTCATTTTCGTGTTGCCACATTGCATACGAACGGCATAAAACTTCCAGAGGCATTTGCAGCAGAAATGCATGTGCACTCAAAAAATTTAATATTTTTCATGGATAGACCCGTCAAATGCTAGAAATTTGCCGGGATATCTCTTTTGTCGGTCACGGGGCTGTTAGGGTCGCACAGAAATCCCTCAGAATGGGAAAACGGGTCATTTTAATGTTGCCACATTGCATACGAACGGCATGAAACTTCCAGAGGCATTTGCAGCAGAAATGCATGTGCACACAAAAACTTTAATATTTTTCACGTATAGAACCCGTAAAACGCTAGAAATTGGCGGGGATGTCTCTCTTGTGGGTCACGGGGCTGTTAGGGTCGCACAGAAATCCCTCGGAATGGGAAAACGTGTCATTTTCGTGTTGCCACATTGCATACGAACGGCATGAAACTTCCAGAGGCATTTGCAGCAGAAATGCATGTGCACTCAAAAACTTTAATATTTTTCACGGATAGACCCCGTCAAACGCTAGAAATTGGCGGGGATGTCTCTCTTGTGGGTCACGGGGCTGTTAGGGTCGCACAGAAATCCCTCGGAATGGGAAAACGGGTCATTTTCGTGTTGCCACATTGCATACGAACGGCATGAAACTTCCAGAGGCATTTGCAGCAGAAATGCATGTGCACTCAAAAATTGTAATACATTTTCACGGATAGACCCCGTCAAACGCTAGAAATTGGATGGGATGTCTCTCTTTTGGGTCACGGGGCTGTTAGGGTCGCACAGAAATCCATCTGAATGGGAAAACGGGTCATTTTCGTGTTGCCACATTGCAAACGAACGGCATGCAACTTCCAGAGGCATTTGCAGCAGAAATGCATGTGCACTCAAAAAAATTAATATTTTTTACGGATAGACCCCGTCAAACGCTAGAATTTCGCGGGGATGTCTCTCTTGTGGGTCACGGGGCTGTTATGATCGCACAGAAATCCCTTGGAATGGGAAAACGGGTCATTTTCGTGTTGCCACATTGCATACGAACGGCATGAAACTTCCAGAGGCATTTGCAGCAGAAATGCATGTGCACTCAAAAAATTTAATATTTTTAATGGATAGACCCGTCAAATGCTAGAAATTTGCCGGGATATCTCTTTTGTCGGTCACGGGGCTGTTAGGGTCGCACAGAAATCCCTCAGAATGGGAAAACGGGTCATTTTCATGTTGCCACATTGCATACGAACGGCATGAAACTTCCAGAGGCATTTGCAGCAGAAATGCATGTGCACACAAAAACTTTAATATTTTTCACGTATAGAACCCGTAAAACGCTAGAAATTGGCGGGGATGTCTCTCTTGTGGGTCACGGGGCTGTTAGGGTCGCACAGAAATCCCTCGGAATGGGAAAACGTGTCATTTTCGTGTTGCCACATTGCATACGAACGGCATGAAACTTCCAGAGGCATTTGCAGCAGAAATGCATGTGCACTCAAAAACTTTAATATTTTTCACGGATAGACCCCGTCAAACGCTAGAAATTGGCGGGGATGTCTCTCTTGTGGGTCACGGGGCTGTTAGGGTCGCACAGAAATCCCTCGGAATGGGAAAACGGGTCATTTTCGTGTTGCCACATTGCACACGAACGGCATGAAACTTCCAGAGGCATTTGCAGCAGAAATGCATGTGCACTCAAAAATTTTAATACTTTTTCACGGATAGACCCCGTCAAACGCTAGAAATTGGATGGGATGTCTCTCTTTTGGGTCACGGAGCTGTTAGGGTCGAACAGAAATACCCTCGGAATGGGAAAACGGGTCATTTTCGTGTTGCCACATTGCATACGAACGGCATGCAACTTCCAGAGGCATTTGCAGCAGAAATGCATGTGCACTCAAAAAAATTAATATTTTTTACGGATAGACCCCGTCAAACGCTAGATATTGGCGGGGATGTCTCTCTTGTGGGTCACGGGGCTGTTATGATCGCACAGAAATCCCTAGGAATGGGAAAACGGGTCATTTTCGTGTTGCCACATTGCATACTAACCGCATGAAACTTCCAGAGGCATTTGCAGCAGAAATGCATGTGCACTCAAAAAATTTAATATTTTTCATGTATAGACCCCGTCAAATGCTAGAAATTTGCGGGGATATCTCTTTTGTCGGTCACGGGGCTGTTAGGGTCGCACAGAAATCCCTCGGAATGGGAAAACGGGTCATTTTCATGTTGCCACATTGCATACGAACGGCATGAAACTTCCAGAGGCATTTGCAGCAGAAATGCATGTGCACACAAAAACTTTAATATTTTTCACGTATAGAACCCGTAAAACGCTAGAAATTGGCGGGGATGTCTCTCTTGTGGGTCACTGGGCTGTTAGGGTCGCACAGAAATCCCTCGGAATGGGAAAACGTGTCATTTTCGTGTTGCCACATTGCATACGAACGGCATGAAACTTCCAGAGGCATTTGCAGCAGAAATGCATGTGCACTCAAAAACTTTAATATTTTTCACGGATAGACCCCGTCAAACGCTAGAAATTGGCGGGGATGTCTCTCTTGTGGGTCACGGGGCTGTTAGGGTCGCACAGAAATCCCTCGGAATGGGAAAACGGGTCATTTTCGTGTTGCCACATTGCACACGAACGGCATGAAACTTCCAGAGGCATTTGCAGCAGAAATGCATGTGCACTCAAAAATTTTAATACATTTTCACGGATAGACCCCGTCAAACGCTAGAAATTGGATGGGATGTCTCTCTTTTGGGTCACGGGGCTGTTAGGGTCGAACAGAAATACCCTCGGAATGGGAAAACGGGTCATTTTCGTGTTGCCACATTGCATACGAACGGCATGCAACTTCCAGAGGCATTTGCAGCAGAAATGCATGTGCACTCAAAAAAAATAATATTTTTTACGGATAGACCCCATCAAACGCTAGATATTGGCGGGGATGTCTCTCTTGTGGGTCACGGGGCTGTTATGATCGCACAGAAATCCCTTGGAATGGGAAAACGGGTCATTTTCGTGTTGCCACATTGCATACGAACCGCATGAAACTTCCAGAGGCATTTGCAGCAGAAATGCATGTGCACTCAAAAACTTTAATATTTTTCACGGATAGACCCCGTCAAACGCTAGAAATTGGCGGGGATGTCTCTCTTGTCGGTCACGGGGCTGTTAGGGTCACACAGAAATCCCTCGGAATGGGAAAACGGGTCATTTTCGTGTTGCCACATTGCATACGAACGGCATGAAACTTCCAGAGGCATTTGCAGCAGAAATGCATGTGCACTCAAAAATTCAATATTTTTCACGGATAGACCCCGTCAAACGCTAGAAATTGGCGGGGATGTCTCTCTTGTGGGTTACGGGGCTGTTATGGTCGCACAGAAATCCCTCGGAATGGGAAAACGGGTCATTTTCGTGTTGCCACATTTTATACGAACGGCATGAAACTTCCAGAGGCATTTGCAGCAGAAATGCATGTGCACTCAAAAACGTTAATATTTTTCACGGCTAGACCCCGTCAAACGCTAGAAATTGGCGGGGATGTCTCTCTTTTGGGTCACGGGGCTGTTAGGGTCGCACAGAAATCCCTCGGAATGGGAAAACGGGTCATTTTCGTGTTGCCACATTGCATACGAACGGCATGAAACTTCCAGAGGCATTTGCAGCAGAAATGCATGTGTACTCAAAAAATTTAATATTTTTCACGGATAGACCCCGTCAAACGCTAGAAATTGGCGGGGATGTCTCTCTTGTGGGTCACGGGGCTGTTAGGGTCGCACAGAAATCCCTCGGAATGGGAAAACGGGTTATTTTCGTGTTACCACATTGCATACGAACGGCATGAAACTTCCAGAGGCATTTGCAGCAGAAATGCATGTGCACTCAAAAAATTGAATATTTTTCACGGATAGACCCCGTCAAACGCTAGAAATTGGCGGGGATGTCTCTCTTGTGGGTTACGGGGCTGTTAGGGTCGCACAGAAATCCCTCGGAATGGGAAAACGGGTCATTTTCGTGTTGCCACATTTTATACGAACGGCATGAAACTTCCAGAGGCATTTGCAGCAGAAATGCATGTGCACTCAAAAACTTTAATATTTTTCACGGCTAGACCCCGTCAAACGCTAGAAATTGGCGGGGATGTCTCTCTTGTGGGTCACGGGGCTGTTAGGGTCGCACAGAAATCCCTCGGAATGGGAAAACGGGTCATTTTCGTGTTGCCACATTGCATACGAACGGCATGAAACTTCCAGAGGCATTTGCAGCAGAAATGCATGTGCACTCAAAAACTTTAATATTTTTCACGGATAGACCCCGTCAAACGCTAGAAATTGGCGGGGATGTCTCTCTTGTGGGTCACAAGGCTGTTATGATCGCACAGAAATCCCTCTGAATGGGAAAACGGGTCATTTTCGTGTTGCCACATTGCATACGAACGGCATGAAACTTCCAGAGGCATTTGCAGCAGAAATCCCATGTGCACTCAAAAACTTTAAAATTTTTCACGGATAGACCCCGTCAAACGCTAGAAATTGGCAGGGATGTCTCTCTTGTGGGTCACGGGGCTGTTAGGATCGCACAGAAATCCCTCGGAATGGGAAAACGGGTCATTTTCGTGTTGCCACATTGCATATGAACGACATGAAACTTCCAGAGGCATTTGCAGCAGAAATGCATGTGCACTCAAAAAATTGAATATTTTCACGGATAGACCCCGTCAAATGCTGGAAATTGGCGGGGATGTCTCTCTTGTGGGTCACGGCGCTGTCAGGGTCGCACAGAAATCCCTCAGAATGGGAAAACGGGTCATTTTCATGTTGCCACATTGCATACGAACGGCATGAAACTTCCAGAGGCATTTGCAGCAGAAATGCATGTGCACACAAAAACTTTAATATTTTTCACGTATAGAACCCATAAAACGCTAGAAATTGGCGGGGATGTCTCTCTTGTCGGTCACGGGGCTGTTAGGGTCACACAGAAATCCCTCGGAATGGGAAAACGGGTCATTTTCGTGTTGCCACATTGCATACGAACGGCATGAAACTTCCAGAGGCATTTGCAGCAGAAATGCATGTGCACTCAAAAATTCAATATTTTTCACGGATAGACCCCGTCAAACGCTAGAAATTGGCGGGGATGTCTCTCTTGTGGGTTACGGGGCTGTTATGGTCGCACAGAAATCCCTCGGAATGGGAAAACGGGTCATTTTCGTGTTGCCACATTTTATACGAACGGCATGAAACTTCCAGAGGCATTTGCAGCAGAAATGCATGTGCACTCAAAAACGTTAATATTTTTCACGGCTAGACCCCGTCAAACGCTAGAAATTGGCGGGGATGTCTCTCTTTTGGGTCACGGGGCTGTTAGGGTCGCACAGAAATCCCTCGGAATGGGAAAACGGGTCATTTTCGTGTTGCCACATTGCATACGAACGGCATGAAACTTCCAGAGGCATTTGCAGCAGAAATGCATGTGTACTCAAAAAATTTAATATTTTTCACGGATAGACCCCGTCAAACGCTAGAAATTGGCGGGGATGTCTCTCTTGTGGGTCACGGGGCTGTTAGGGTCGCACAGAAATCCCTCGGAATGGGAAAACGGGTTATTTTCGTGTTACCACATTGCATACGAACGGCATGAAACTTCCAGAGGCATTTGCAGCAGAAATGCATGTGCACTCAAAAAATTGAATATTTTTCACGGATAGACCCCGTCAAACGCTAGAAATTGGCGGGGATGTCTCTCTTGTGGGTTACGGGGCTGTTAGGGTCGCACAGAAATCCCTCGGAATGGGAAAACGGGTCATTTTCGTGTTGCCACATTTTATACGAACGGCATGAAACTTCCAGAGGCATTTGCAGCAGAAATGCATGTGCACTCAAAAACTTTAATATTTTTCACGGCTAGACCCCGTCAAACGCTAGAAATTGGCGGGGATGTCTCTCTTGTGGGTCACGGGGCTGTTAGGGTCGCACAGAAATCCCTCGGAATGGGAAAACGGGTCATTTTCGTGTTGCCACATTGCATACGAACGGCATGAAACTTCCAGAGGCATTTGCAGCAGAAATGCATGTGCACTCAAAAACTTTAATATTTTTCACGGATAGACCCCGTCAAACGCTAGAAATTGGCGGGGATGTCTCTCTTGTGGGTCACAAGGCTGTTATGATCGCACAGAAATCCCTCTGAATGGGAAAACGGGTCATTTTCGTGTTGCCACATTGCATACGAACGGCATGAAACTTCCAGAGGCATTGCAGCAGAAATCCCATGTGCACTCAAAAACTTTAAAATTTTTCACGGATAGACCCCGTCAAACGCTAGAAATTGGCAGGGATGTCTCTCTTGTGGGTCACGGGGCTGTTAGGATCGCACAGAAATCCCTCGGAATGGGAAAACGGGTCATTTTCGTGTTGCCACATTGCATATGAACGACATGAAACTTCCAGAGGCATTTGCAGCAGAAATGCATGTGCACTCAAAAAATTGAATATTTTCACGGATAGACCCCGTCAAATGCTGGAAATTGGCGGGGATGTCTCTCTTGTGGGTCACGGCGCTGTCAGGGTCGCACAGAAATCCCTCAGAATGGGAAAACGGGTCATTTTCATGTTGCCACATTGCATACGAACGGCATGAAACTTCCAGAGGCATTTGCAGCAGAAATGCATGTGCACACAAAAACTTTAATATTTTTCACGTATAGAACCCGTAAAACGCTAGAAATTGGCGGGGATGTCTCTCTTGTGGGTCACGGGGCTGTTAGGGTCGCACAGAAATCCCTCGGAATGGGAAAACGTGTCATTTTCGTGTTGCCACATTGCATACGAACGGCATGAAACTTCCAGAGGCATTTGCAGCAGAAATGCATGTGCACTCAAAAACTTTAATATTTTTCACGGATAGACCCCGTCAAACGCTAGAAATTGGCGGGGATGTCTCTCTTGTGGGTCACGGGGCTGTTAGGGTCGCACAGAAATCCCTCGGAATGGGAAAACGGGTCATTTTCGTGTTGCCACATTGCACACGAACGGCATGAAACTTCCAGAGGCATTTGCAGCAGAAATGCATGTGCACTCAAAAAAATTAATATTTTTTACGGATAGACCCCGTCAAACGCTAGATATTGGCGGGGATGTCTCTCTTGTGGGTCACGGGGCTGTTATGATCGCACAGAAATCCCTTGGAATGGGAAAACGGGTCATTTTCGTGTTGCCACATTGCATACTAACCGCATGAAACTTCCAGAGGCATTTGCAGCAGAAATGCATGTGCACTCAAAAAATTTAATATTTTTCATGGATAGACCCCGTCAAATGCTAGAAATTTGCGGGGATATCTCTTTTGTCGGTCACGGGGCTGTTAGGGTCGCACAGAAATCCCTCGGAATGGGAAAACGGGTCATTTTCATGTTGCCACATTGCATACGAACGGCATGAAACTTCCAGAGGCATTTGCAGCAGAAATGCATGTGCACTCAAAAACTTTAATATTTTTCACGGATAGACCCCGTCAAACGCTAGAAATTGGCGGGGATGTCTCTCTTGTGGGTCACGGGGCTGTTAGGGTCGCACAGAAATCCCTCGGAATGGGAAAACGGGTTATTTTCGTGTTGCCACATTGCATACGAACGGCATGAAACTTCCAGAGGCATTTGCAGCAGAAATGCATGTGTACTCAAAAATTTTTATATTTTTCACGGATAGACCCCGTCAAACGCTAGAAATTGGCGGGGATGTCTCTCTTGTGGGTCACGGGGCTGTTAGGGTCGCACAGAAATCCCTCGGAATGGGAAAACGGGTTATTTTCGTGTTGCCACATTGCATACGAACGGCATGAAACTTCCAGAGGCATTTGCAGCAGAAATGCATGTGCACTCAAAAAATTGAATATTTTTCACGGATAGACCCCGTCAAACGCTAGAAATTGGCGGGGATGTCTCTCTTGTGGGTTACGGGGCTGTTAGGGTCGCACAGAAATCCCTCGGAATGGGAAAACGGGTCATTTTCGTGTTGCCACATTTTATACGAACGGCATGAAACTTCCAGAGGCATTTGCAGCAGAAATGCATGTGCACTCAAAAACTTTAATATTTTTCACGGCTAGACCCCGTCAAACGCTAGAAATTGGCGGGGATGTCTCTCTTGTGGGTCACGGGGCTGTTAGGGTCGCACAGAAATCCCTCGGAATGGGAAAACGGGTCATTTTCGTGTTGCCACATTGCATACGAACGGCATGAAACTTCCAGAGGCATTTGCAGCAGAAATGCATGTGCACTCAAAAACTTTAATATTTTTTCACGGATAGACCCCGTCAAATGCTAGAAATTGGCGGGGATGTCTCTCTTGTGGGTCACGGGGCTGTTATGATCGCACAGAAATCCCTCGGAATGGGAAAACGGGTCATTTTCGTGTTGCCACATTGCATACGAACGGCATGAAACTTCCAGAGGCATTTGCAGCAGAAATGCATGTGTACTCAAAAAATTTAATATTTTTCACGGATAGACCCCGTCAAACGCTAGAAATTGGCGGGGATGTCTCTCTTGTGGGTCACGGGGCTGTTAGGGTCGCACAGAAATCCCTCGGAATGGGAAAACGGGTTATTTTCGTGTTGCCACATTGCATACGAACGGCATGAAACTTCCAGAGGCATTTGCAGCAGAAATGCATGTGCACTCAAAAAATTTAATATTTTTCACGGATAGACCCCGTCAAACGCTAGAAATTGGCGGGGATGTCTCTCTTGTGGGTTACGGGGCTGTTAGGGTCGCACAGAAATCCCTCGGAATGGGAAAACGGGTCATTTTCGTGTTGTCACATTTTATACGAACGGCATGAAACTTCCAGAGGCATTTGCAGCAGAAATGCATGTGCACTCAAAAACTTTAATATTTTTCACGGCTAGACCCCGTCAAACGCTAGAAATTGGCGGGGATGTCTCTCTTGTGGGTCACGGGGCTGTTAGGGTCGCACAGAAATCCCTCGGAATGGGAAAACGTGTCATTTTCGTGTTGCCACATTGCATACGAACGGCATGAAACTTCCAGAGGCATTTGCAGCAGAAATGCATGTGCACTCAAAAACTTTAATATTTTTCACGGATAGACCCCGTCAAACGCTAGAAATTGGCGGGGATGTCTCTCTTGTGGGTCACGGGGCTGTTAGGGTCGCACAGAAATCCCTCGGAATGGGAAAACGGGTCATTTTCGTGTTGCCACATTGCACACGAACGGCATGAAACTTCCAGAGGCATTTGCAGCAGAAATGCATGTGCACTCAAAAATTTTAATACTTTTTCACGGATAGACCCCGTCAAACGCTAGAAATTGGATGGGATGTCTCTCTTTTGGGTCACGGGGCTGTTAGGGTCGAACAGAAATACCCTCGGAATGGGAAAACGGGTCATTTTCGTGTTGCCACATTGCATACGAACGGCATGCAACTTCCAGAGGCATTTGCAGCAGAAATGCATGTGCACTCAAAAAAATTAATATTTTTTACGGATAGACCCCGTCAAACGCTGGATATTGGCGGGGATGTCTCTCTTGTGGGTCACGGGGCTGTTATGATCGCACAGAAATCCCTTGGAATGGGAAAACGGGTCATTTTCGTGTTGCCACATTGCATACTAACCGCATGAAACTTCCAGAGGCATTTGCAGCAGAAATGCATGTGCACTCAAAAAATTTAATATTTTTCATGGATAGACCCCGTCAAATGCTAGAAATTTGCGGCGATATCTCTTTTGTCGGTCACGGGGCTGTTAGGGTCGCACAGAAATCCCTCGGAATGGGAAAACGGGTCATTTTCATGTTGCCACATTGCATACGAACGGCATGAAACTTCCAGAGGCATTTGCAGCAGAAATGCATGTGCACTCAAAAACTTTAATATTTTTCACGGATAGACCCCGTCAAACGCTAGAAATTGGCGGGGATGTCTCTCTTGTGGGTCACGGGGCTGTTAGGGTCGCACAGAAATCCCTCGGAATGGGAAAACGGGTCATTTTCGTGTTGCCACATTGCACACGAACGGCATGAAACTTCCAGAGGCATTTGCAGCAGAAATGCATGTGCACTCAAAAATTTTAATACTTTTTCACGGATAGACCCCGTCAAACGCTAGAAATTGGATGGGATGTCTCTCTTTTGGGTCACGGGGCTGTTAGGGTCGAACAGAAATACCCTCGGAATGGGAAAACGGGTCATTTTCGTGTTGCCACATTGCATACGAACGGCATGCAACTTCCAGAGGCATTTGCAGCAGAAATGCATGTGCACTCAAAAAAAATAATATTTTTTACGGATAGACCCCATCAAACGCTAGATATTGGCGGGGATGTCTCTCTTGTGGGTCACGGGGCTGTTATGATTGCACAGAAATCCCTTGGAATGGGAAAACGGGTCATTTTCGTGTTGCCACATTGCATACGAACCGCATGAAACTTCCAGAGGCATTTGCAGCAGAAATGCATGTGCACTCAAAAACTTTAATATTTTTCACGGATAGACCCCGTCAAACGCTAGAAATTGGCGGGGATGTCTCTCTTGTCGGTCACGGGGCTGTTAGGGTCACACAGAAATCCCTCGGAATGGGAAAACGGGTCATTTTCGTGTTGCCACATTGCATACGAACGGCATGAAACTTCCAGAGGCATTTGCAGCAGAAATGCATGTGCACTCAAAAACTTTAATATTTTTCACGGATAGACCCCGTCAAACGCTAGAAATTGGCGGGGATGTCTCTCTTGTGGGTTACGGGGCTGTTATGGTCGCACAGAAATCCCTCGGAATGGGAAAACGGGTCATTTTCGTGTTGCCACATTTTATACGAACGGCATGAAACTTCCAGAGGCATTTGCAGCAGAAATGCATGTGCACTCAAAAACTTTAATATTTTTCACGGCTAGACCCCGTCAAACGCTAGAAATTGGCGGGGATGTCTCTCTTGTGGGTCACGGGGCTGTTAGGGTCGCACAGAAATCCCTCGGAATGGGAAAACGGGTCATTTTCGTGTTGCCACATTGCATACGAACGGCATGAAACTTCCAGAGGCATTTGCAGCAGAAATGCATGTGTACTCAAAAAATTTAATATTTTTCACGGATAGACCCCGTCAAACGCTAGAAATTGGCGGGGATGTCTCTCTTGTGGGTCACGGGGCTGTTAGGGTCGCACAGAAATCCCTCGGAATGGGAAAACGGGTTATTTTCGTGTTGCCACATTGCATACGAACGGCATGAAACTTCCAGAGGCATTTGCAGCAGAAATGCATGTGCACTCAAAAAATTGAATATTTTTCACGGATAGACCCCGTCAAACGCTAGAAATTGGCGGGGATGTCTCTCTTGTGGGTTACGGGGCTGTTAGGGTCGCACAGAAATCCCTCGGAATGGGAAAACGGGTCATTTTCGTGTTGCCACATTTTATACGAACGGCATGAAACTTCCAGAGGCATTTGCAGCAGAAATGCATGTGCACTCAAAAACTTTAATATTTTTCACGGCTAGACCCCGTCAAACGCTAGAAATTGGCGGGGATGTCTCTCTTGTGGGTCACGGGGCTGTTAGGGTCGCACAGAAATCCCTCAGAATGGGAAAACGGGTCATTTTCGTGTTGCCACATTGCATACGAACGGCATGAAACTTCCAGAGGCATTTGCAGCAGAAATGCATGTGCACTCAAAAACTTTAATATTTTTCACGGATAGACCCCGTCAAACGCTAGAAATTGGCGGGGATGTCTCTCTTGTGGGTCACAAGGCTGTTATGATCGCACAGAAATCCCTCTGAATGGGAAAACGGGTCATTTTCGTGTTGCCACATTGCATACGAACGGCATGAAACTTCCAGAGGCATTTGCAGCAGAAATCGCATGTGCACTCAAAAACTTTAAAAATTTTCACGGATAGACCCCGTCAAACGCTAGAAATTGGCATGGATGTCTCTCTTGTCGGTCACGGGGCTGTTAGGATCGCACAGAAATCCCTCGGAATGAGAAAACGGGTCATTTTCGTGTTGCCACATTGCATATGATCGACATGAAACTTCCAGAGGCATTTGCAGCAGAAATGCATGTGCACTCAAAAAATTGAATATTTTCACGGATAGACCCTGTCAAATGCTGGAAATTGGCGGGGATGTCTCTCTTGTGGGTCACGGGGCTGTCAGGGTCGCACAGAAATCCCTCGGAATGGGAAAACGGGTCATTTTCGTGTTGCCACATTTTATACGAACGCATGAAACTTCCAGATGCATTTGCAGCAGAAATGCATGTGCACTCAAAAACTTTAATATTTTTCACGGCTAGACCCCGTCAAACGCTAGAAATTGGCGGGGATGTCTCTCTTGTGGGTCACGGGGCTGTTGAGGTCGCACAGAAATCCCTCGGAATGGGAAAACGGGTCATTTTCGTGTTGCCACATTGCATACGAACGGCATGAAACTTCCAGAGGCATTTCTAGATTGAAACCTATCGTGACTGCTAGGATCCATGCTCTTTGGTTCTATTGGGTAAAGTCACATAGGTGAAAATAAAATAACAAAAAATCACGACGTTTTGGCCACAACACAAGTGGCCTTCATCAGGTGAAGGGACGAGACTGTCTGGAGGACAGCGCTGGAGTGGAAGAAGCCACCCTTAGATCACGACCTTTAAGCTGTGTGAGAAGAAAAAGACCACGTGCCGTGACAAAGGAATTAGCATATAATTTAGCATTGAAATGGCTCATTGAAATAGCTAAGTTAAAGTATACACATTCGCAGAGGTACCCCTTGACAAATGAATTAGCGCTGCTTGACAAAGGAATTAGCATATAATTTAGCATTGAAATGGCTCATTGAAATACCTAAGTTAAAGTATACACATCCGCAGAGGTACCCCTTGACAAAGGAATTACATCGAATTTAGCATTGAAATAGCTGAGTGATTAGCTTGTAACTAGTCACAGAAATAGCCATGTTAAAGTTAGAGCATATACATTCACCGAGGCACCTAGTACTCATCAAACAGGAGAATTTAGCGAAACACAACCACGCTCAGACATCGGACCTGTGTGCGAGCAAACAAGGTGTTCTGACAAAGAAATTAGCATAAAAATTAGCATTTGATTGGCGGATTTTAGGAAAGAGGTGGTGTACGTGCCGGTGGACTCGCAGTTTGGCGCGGGGGGGGGGGGGGGGGAAGGGGGGAGGGGGGAGTTTACCTATTGATGGTGTGAAAAGGGGGAATTTATAAGAGCTGCGAAAGTTTGGGGTACCACTACTTGAAAAATATACTGTACCATTGAAATTAGTTTAATGTTTAGTTCGATTTAGAACATCTTTCCAATGGTTGCTTAATTTGAAACCATCCTCTCGGTTGAAATTGTGTCTGTGTTTGTAGATCTGAATTGCTTCATGAACAAATCTCTGATAAAAGCCCGTGGGTTTGCAAAGAACCTTGGTATCGGAGAAAATTATATCGTGATCCCCCACAGCGTTGTAACAGTGATCAGCGACGGCAGAAGAATTTGTTTTGCCGTGTTTCAAATCTGATTTGTGCTCGCGAATTCAGTCAGAGACATGTCGCTTTGTCTCACCGATGTAGCAATCACTGCAGGTACAACTCAATTTGTAAACCCCGGGGTACTGTAAATCAGGAATGACATCCTTCACGGATGGGATCAGATCACGAATTTTGTGTACTGTATTGAACCGGACCTGGATCTTGTGTTTGTTTAGAATTTTGGAAATCTTTTTAGTAACGCTTGCTATATATGGAAGTGTGATGGTTTTGACCGGAGTATCAAGTGGTTGTTTCTGTATGGAGGGAGAGACAGCTTGGCGGATGGTACGGTCAGAGTAACCATTCCTTTTGAGGGCCAGGTGTACATGTTTTAATTCACTGGTCAGGTGGTGTTGGTCCGAAATACAATGAGCCCTATGGTATAAAGTTTTGATGAGAGAATTATTTTGGGCTGGGTGGTGGTGGGAATCAGGTTTCAAGTAGGAATCTGTGTGGGTGGGTTTCCTGTAGACAGAATGCCCCAATGAGCCATCAGGTCTCCTCTCAAACAGAACATCTAAGATTGGTAGCTTGCCATCTTTCTCCACTTCCATGGTGAATTTGATAGCGGGATGTCTGGAATTGATGTGGTGAAGGAAAAGGTTCAGAGCTGGGAGGCCATGTGGCCAAATGACGAAAGTGTCATCCACATATCTCTTCCACAGGGAAGGTCTGAGGGTGGAAGTCTGGATGGCGTCTGATTCAAATTTCTCCATGAAAATATTGGCTATCACTGGTGATAAGGGGGATCCCATGGGGGTACCCTCATTTTGTTTGTAGAAGGAGCCATTCCAAGTAAAGTAGGTATTGTTGAGGCATTGCCTAACCAGTGCAGGTGTGTCGGGGTCTAGTCCATGTTGGACCAAATTTTCAATTATTTCAATGGTATCAGGTACTGGGACCTTGGTGAACAAAGAGACCACATCGAAGCTGACAAGGATATCGTCAGGGGACAGTACAACGTCTTTGACCATAGAGACCAATTGGGCTGAGTTGAGTACTGCTGAGGTGGTCTTGCCAGTGAAAGGCAGCAAGGTATCTGACAGAAAACGGGCTAGTCTATAGGTAGGGTAGTTGATCGTGGATACGATGGGTCGAAGTGGAGTGCCTTCTTTATGAATCTTGGGAAGACCATAGAATCTAGGGGGTCTTGCAGCAGAAGGTTTTAGCGAGGGACGTTTAGTTGGGTCGATTAGGGAGGTCGAACTTGTGATGATCTTGTTGGTTTTTATCGCTAGGCTATTAGTAGGGCCATTTTTTATTTTTGAGTAACTTCCATCGTTGAGCAGATTCTGGATTTTGTTGTTGTATTAATCTTTATCCATAATAACAGTAGCGTTGCCTTTATCGGCTGAGAGGACGACTATATCATTTCTGTTTTATTAAATTCGCGAGTTCAGAGCGTTCATTTTTGCTGATGTTACTAATGGGTTTCTTAGCATTCTTAAGAATAGTGGCTATTTCAGCTCTCGCAACGTCTGCTTGGATGTGTCCTAAGCCTTTGAGGGCTACATCGACCTGAGAGATGATATCATCTATTGGTATGTGTTTTGGGGTGACATCAAAATTTAGTCCCCTAGCCAGTACTGTTTTCAGATTGTCCGAAATCGGGGTGCTACTCTGATTAATGACGATTTTGTTAACATCTAGTTTTGTTATATGTGGAACTGGGTTCTTCTTTGATAGGTGGTTGAATTTAGAAATCAGGTTAGCTTTACATTTGACTGACAGTGACTCAGCAGAAGAAGCAGTCATGTTGTCTACGTGATTCCAATCAGAAGGTGACATTTTTTGTGTTAACATTAAATGAGCTTGTAGGAGAGTCCTGTCTAAAGTATCGAGTTCAAATCGGAGTAGCCTTATCCTCTCTGAGATTAAAGATAGGCTGGCCTTAAGCAGAATCTGTTTAGAATTCGGAGAAGATACAGCAGCAGAAGTGAGTGTGAAAGCGATGGGTATTACCTTGTGATCGCGGCATCTTTTGAGGAAGGTCAGCGTCTCGATGAGTTGCGACTTCTTGTCCCGTTGTCTGTTAAAAGCTCTAACAGATAGGTGAAAACCCTCCCCATAGAGGTTATCAATTCTAGATTTAAAGCTTTCGTCACTGCTAGGATCCATACTCTTCGGTTCTATTGGGTAAAGTCACGTAGGTGAAAATAAAATAACAAAAAATCACGACGTTTAGGCCACAACACAAGCGGCCTTCATCAGGTGAAGGGACGAGACTGTCTGGAGGACAGCGCTGGAGTGGAAGAAGCCACGCTTAGATCACGACCTTTAAGCTGTGTGAGAAGAAAAAGACCACGTGCCTTGACAAAGGAATTAGCATATAATTTAGCATTGAAATGGCTCATTTAAATAGCTAAGTTAAAGTATACACATCGGCAGAGGTACCCCTTGACAAAGGAATTAGCGCTGGAGTGAAAGAAGCCACGCTTAGATCACGACCTTTAAGCTGTGTGAGCAGAAAAAGGCCAAGTGCCTTGACAAAGGAATTACCATATAATTTAGCATTGAAATGACTCATTGAAATAGATAAGTTAAAGTATACACATCCGCAGAGGTGCCCCTTGACAAAGGAATTACATCGAATTTAGCATTGAAATAGCTGAGTGATTAGCTTGTAACTGGTCACAGAAATAGCTATGTTAAAGTTAGAGCATATACATTCACCGAGGCACCTAGTACTCATCAAACAGGAGAATTTAGCGAAACACAACCACGCTCAGACATCGGACCTGTGTGCGAGCAAACAAGGTGTTCTGACAAAGAAATTAGCATAAAAATTATCATTTGATTGGCGGATTTTAGGAAAGAGGTGGTGTACGTGCCGGTGGACTCGCAGTTTGGCGCGGGGGGGGGGAAAGGGGGGAGGGGGGAGTTTACCTATTGATGGTGTGAAAAGGGGGAATTTGTAAGAGCTGCGAAAGTTCTTGACAGTTCTTTCGTGTTTCTTCCATTTGCGAATATCGCACCAACTGTTGTCACCTTCTCACCAAGCTGCTTGGCAATGGTCTTGTAGCCCATTCCAGCCTTGTGTAGGTCTACAATCTTGTCCCTGACATCCTTGGAGAGCTCTTTGGTCTTGGCCATGGTGGAGAGTTTGGAATCTGATTGATTGATTGCTTCTGTGGACAGGCGTCTTTTATACAGGTAACAAGCTGAGATTAGGAGCACTCCCTTTAAGAGTGTGCTCCTAATCTTAGCTCGTTACCTGTATAAAAGACACCTGGGAGGCAGAAATCTTTCTGATTGAGAGGGGGTCAAATACTTATTTCCCTCATTAAAATGCAAATCAATTTATAACATTTTTGACATGCGTTTTTCTGGATTTTGTTGTTGTTATTCTGTCTCTGACTGTTCAAATAAACCTACCATTAAAATTATAGACTGATTATTTCTTTGTCAGAGGGCAAACGTACAAAATCAGCAGGAGATCAAATACTTTTTTTCCCTCATTGTAGAAGTCAGCATAGGGCAGGACGCATTGCTTAAGATGATGCTGGCAAATTTCAA
The DNA here is from genome assembly GCF_048934315.1 of Petromyzon marinus. NCBI lineage: Eukaryota > Metazoa > Chordata > Hyperoartia > Petromyzontiformes > Petromyzontidae > Petromyzon > Petromyzon marinus. The sequence goes on along the minus strand of NC_133699.1, from coordinate 15,319,961 downwards.
AGGATGAAACCCACGTGAGAGGACGACCACTGAAGAGATGGAGCAAAGAGATCAGCTCATACGTAACGATGAAATGGATTTTGGCATTTCAAAACCGTGGATGTTGACAATATGGGAAGGCACCCAACCAATTAATGGCTAATGATGATGATGATGACATTAAAGCAAATGGGTACCAATTGATGGGTTGGAATTAATGGGGGGAAGAACTTGTTTTGATTGATGTAATGGATGGATTTCAGACTACACCCATTACACATCGTATTACATAGTGCCCTGTATAACTCTAGAAATAAGTTGTGTCCCTGGTCATAATTTCCAACTAACCTCGTGCACCTGCTGAATTTCCTTTGTAGGGTTTACGTGGTGATCAAGAATGAAAATCAATTGCCAGTGAACACCTTGAGCCCCAGACCTCCACAAGTAAAGCGACTGGCGAGAAGTTACACATTGGACAACATGAACTAATTTCCCAGAGACAAGGCCCTCAAGTTGTAGTTACAATCCGTGCATGCACTTACGAGCAGTGTGGGGGCTAGTGCCCCCCTCCCCACTCCCCATTACGTGGGGGCTGATCTCCCTCTCACTCACCACGAGCTGGGGGGGGCACGTCTAATTGGTGGGGGCTAGTGCCCCCTTCACTCTCCACGAGCGGGGGGGGAGCGCCACGTCTAATTGGTGGGGGCTGATGCCCCCCTCCACGCGCAGGGGGGAGGGGGTGCGATGTTTGCCTCCCCCACCCCTGTCCCCTCCACGTTTTTGTCTTTCGGGGTCCCCCGTGCCCCCGAGCGGGTGACCCCCCCCCCCCCCCGTACCACGGTCATCTCGGACTGACATAGCTAGCGGCTGGCCGAGCCCGCCTAGGGGTTGAGTACGCGCGTGCCTGCCCCCACTCGTGTGTCGTAACTGCGTGGATTACGTAATGGTTTGGCTTGCAGCTGTGTGGAGTTTAATTCATGATTCCCACTAAGCCGTTGTTTCAACAAGCCCACGGCGCTCGGAATCAATTAATTAATCTCTGCGCGCTACGCTCGCGGCGCAGTCAAGCGTCCCTCTATTTAATTATTTATTTGTATGTGCGCGTCACACCCACACTGATTTATAGACACCCACACACCGTCGTACGCCGATCGCTGCCCCACCGTTCTTCACACGCACACATGCACCACGCGTCACAACGTCCCTATTCACTCCGGGAAATAAATATTAACACAGACTGACGTTAAATTTTGATTTAAAGCTTTCGTGACTGCAGTAATTCATATTCTTAGCTCTTTCGGTAAAGTCACGTTGAAGGGAAACAATAAAATATATTTTATTGTTTTATATATATTTTATTGTTTCCCTTCAACGTGACTTTACCGAAAGAGCTAAGAATATGAATTACTGCAGTCACGAAAGCTTTAAATCAAAATTTAACGTCAGTCTGTGTTAAGATTTATTTCCCGGAGTGAATAGGGACCCCATGTATGGCCCCCTCCAGCCAGCACCCTTCCTCCTATCACCTACCCGTCGCAGAGTGCGTCTATCCCCTAAGCTCGAGCTGACTGAATTGGCCTCCCTTTTCCGTACCCACTCACCTCTTCAGCTGCCCAATGGGGCTGGGGAAGATGCTCGCCTTGGGGACTTTTCTGACCGATCGTTTACAGCTCCACCCTGCATGCGTCGAACGGACGCTGAGGACGGCTGGTCTCCCGCCGCTCCAGAAGGACTCTGATCTAATTTTCCCTCCTGCCCCCCCTTATGTTCCCAAAGCCCGTTAATCCCCTGGTCATATGACGTCATCCTGAGCATCCAATCGAATCCTCTTTGCAGCCGTTTTGAGCGCTCTGATCGTTGGGGGGGGGGGGGGGGGGGGGTCGCGTCATCCCCCCCCCCCTTTCCCATTGTCTCTGTGCCTACGTCCCTCGCTGTTGACTCATCGATAATCCCCTCGCTCCCTCCAACTTAAGTCAACTCTTATCTGCCTAGGGGTTTTTCCCTCCCACCCCACTCTTTACCCTGCCGCTGGGTACTGGCTGAAAGTCCCACCCCCCCCCCCCCCCCCCCCGTGTTGTGTATGCTTCATCACGGCCGGCCTGTAAAGCTCTATGCCCCCTTTTTGGGTGAGCTGCCATGTAATCCAGTCTGGGGGGCTCAGCCAATTCCTGGACCGGGGAAACTGTGGAACGTCCCTGATAGTGGGATCCTCGGGTGAAAACCCATCATACCAGGTGATCCCTCCTTGAGACCCTATGGGGGTGCATGCGAGTGTTTAGTGGGGCGTGCGTGCGTTTGTGGTGGGGGGGGGGGGGTGGGAGGAGCGGGTAGCGCCGGCCGAGCTGCTCCGCTGCGGTGGCACCACAGCAGCTGTCATAATATGGTACTTTGCTATGAGTCTACAGTATATGCAAATTGAAAAACATCCTTGAATTTGTAATATATAAAATGCGATTTTTTTATTTACATATTTTAAACATGTCATCTTACACCATGCTCAACAGGAGGGTTGTAACTGCCTTTCTGTATCTAAGGTCGTTAACTTACAGGCAGACCTCGCAGAACGCGGGGGTTTTGTTCATGGAAAATGCCGTGTTGGGCAATACCCAGCTAACTTTCCCGTGCTTTTCCTGCACTCCGACAGTAAAGTTCTCTGCCCGGTTCTTATCTTCGTCTTGGCTGCCCCCAGTCACTGAAGTCCTCTGTTCCATCTTCAACAGACTCTCGATCTGCGTTACCGCCGTCCTATATAGCACGGTATAGTACAATATAGTACAGTACAGCCCCAGTCACAACTTCATTACGATCTGAATCTTTGCAGCGCTTCCAGACTCTTATGGCTCGCTGTCTCTTTAGCCATTGGATCCTCGAGGATTCCACTCTCAGCGCCACGGTGGCAAGATGTTAACTACGTTGCATCGTATGCAGGAAGACGTGGGTTTGATCCCGACCATGAAACCTGCTGTATATTTGGAATTTGAGTGTTCCCTCTCCCTGTAGTCGAGTGGATTTATATCTAGGTCCTACGGTTTTTGCCTCCACATTTATAATCAACATGCTTTTAGAGTATTTGGCTGCTATAGATTTCCACATGACAAGCCACTTAAATTGGGCATTTGTGGCCAGGTCACTTCTGAAAAGAGTTACATCTCAGTTAACTTTACCTAGCAAAATACAAATCGTTTATAGTTTAGTTGATTTAGCCTCCTATGATCCTGGCATCCTCGAGACGAGGTCTCCTCCCTCGCTTTCACAGCGGTCCCCCGTCTTCTTGGTTCTTTCGGTAAGGTTACGTAGAATGGAAATAAAATAATAAAAATAAAACATAAAATAAAATATAAAATAAGAACGGCATTTGAATGCTGGGCATTAACAATACTGCTCACCCTGCATTGGCTGTGGGGGCCTCCTTAACACAGCAAGCGCCACACGATGCCAGCCGCACATCAGCCCCTCATACGCAGAGGCATCGACATCCCCATTATTATCCTCATCTCTGTGACCAACATCAGTCACCTTCATAATTGTGTAGTGTGCTAAATCACATACACTAGTAGGAGGTACTTTATTTTATTCCGCCCTTCACAGCCTTAGGAGATAACTATATACCGGATCGGGACAGCCAACATGCTGCCAGACCCACAGCTTGCAGAGGGCAAAGATCACGATGACGGCATGACGAGTTCCATTCCAGATCCCAGCCACCCCGACTGTGTTCAGGATATAATGAGCCCCATATCCTGAACAGCGTGGCCAGGCTCCGCCCTCGGCCCCACACCTCTCTGGATCCCCCAGAGCAGGGGTCCCCAACCCCAGGGCCGTGGACCGGTACTGATCTGTGGCCTGTTAGGAACCGGGCCGCACACCAGGAGGTGAGCGGTGAGTCCGCGCATGGCCTGCCCATGACTTTATTTACCACTTCTGTCCGCGCCTCTTTCCCACACTGCGCACTTGTCTCAGTCCGTTTTGGTAAGCCCACAAGCTAACCCTAGCCAAAATGAGGAAAAAACAAACGTCGCTGGAGAGCTTCTTTGAAAAGGGGGAAAGACCCAATGATGAACCCCCCCCCCCGTCCGTCCGTGAAAAAATTGTCTTCCATGAAACGGTCCCTTGTGCCAAAAAGGTTGGGGACTGCTGCCCCAGAGGGCTCCGTGCCTTGCCCACAGGTGCAACTGGGAAAACGGGCTGTTACCCCTAATTCTACAGGGTGTTTTAAAACGATTCGCCCGATTTTAAATCGCTATATCTCTGCAACCACGAACTGCCCACTTGGAAGGGCGGGGCATAGAGTTTCAAATGATTACCACTAGATGCCTCTCCCAGCGCACAAACAGCCCCTAGCCTCAGTCATTCGAAAGACACACTGCCTCAACATTGGATAGGTCGCACGGGACCCTAAGACTTGGCGCTACGCTCTTGGCCCCCAAGATCCCCAGACATCATACCCTGTGACTTTTTCTTGTGGGGATACGTCAATGACCGAATTTTTGTGCCACCATTAGCGACTAATCTGGATGACCTCAAAAACAATCCAGGCAGCGGTGACTTCAGTGGAAGAAGACACTTTGAGAGGCGTTTGGGACGAATTCAATTATCGTCTCGATGTTGTCCGTACAGCAGGTGGAGGGCAGATAGAGCGTTTATAAAATGGTTATTAAAACTTGATAACTCATTAAACCGTTTGTATGTTTTTTGTGTAATTGTAACATGTTGCCATCGTGAAATATACTGCTTTGAAATTGGGTGCATCCTTTTAAAACACCCTGTATTGTCTACCAATCTCCCAGCGGCACACGCTACAGTGACACATTCAATGTCACTACAATTGTACCCTACAACTCGTAAAAACAGAAATATAGTATTGTATTTTGATTTAAAGCTTTCGTGACTGCAGTAATTCATATTCTTAGTTTTTTCGGTAAAGTCACGTTAAAGAGAAACAACAAAATAACAAAATATATATAAAACAATAAAAAATTCTCACGACGTTTCGACCATAACTCAAACGGTCATCATCATGATGACCGTTTGAGTTGATGACCGTTTGAGTTATGGTCGAAACGTCGTGAGAATTTTTTATTGTTTTATATATATTTTGTTATTTTGTTGTTTCTCTTTAACGTGACTTTACCGAAAAAACTAAGAATATATATAGTATTGTAGTTAATGTTATCAATCTAATAACCGTAATTATACAATTAAAATGTGATGACAGTTTAAAAAGTAACACATTCTTGGACTGTCAGTTGAACAAATATAAGATGAATACGTTTACTCTAAAGCTTCCCTTACCCATGTCATGGGTGCATTATAAAATGTTAAGGCTTCAAACTCGTGGGGAGGGGGGGTTATTTCACAAGGTGAGATTTGTTTAGAAGGGAACCCTACGTGCCTAACACAATTGACGTTTTCGTTGGAGGCCGTCCATATATGACGTCACACACCTAGGGGGGGAGGTCAGACATTTGTGACGATGTGTGACGAGGGGGTGGGGGTTGAGAAATGTGACGTCACATCAAAATGCGCAACTTTAAATATAGACAACACGTTCTACTTAATTAAATCGACTTTTTTTATAAATGTTTTCTACAATATCAGAGTGCAGCGGCACATTAAATAGGCACTGCAATGACAATAGTTTAAAGCGATTTGAAGCATGTTTTACATTTTTTTTTGGGGGGGGGCAGAGCTTTGTGACGTCATATTTGAGGGGGGTCTTACTTTTTGTGGCGCCGTGTGACGATGGGGGGGGGGGGGTCAAAATCGTCCAAAATCGCGTGACGTCATTTATGGACGGCCCCTTAGGCAACGTCATGATATTATCAGATTTGCATGATTTAGAACCCTCCACCACCCGACACAGCAAACCAAATTAAATCGCTTGCTATCGCACGAATACATTTGGTGTTTGACAACTGTTCAACTCACCTTGGAGTGAGCCGTAAAGCGACGATCACAATCGGCGCGTCGTTAAACGCGTGCGCACGTGACTTTGGAGAATTCTTTGCGGGGCAAATTTGCTCGGATAACTCCGTGGCCCAACCCCGAAAAAGCGACTGGCTACAGGGTGACTGTTGTCATGTTTCGTGATATTACGTCACGCAGAGCTCTTGTGACGATGGCCCTGACACGCATGGAACAGAGGGCCCTGCCAATTCACTTCCAGAATCTTTATTTCGACTGCAGGAGGAATCCGATGGGCTCTGAAGCTTTTTCACAGCTATCCAGTAGTGGCGGATGAGCAAGTTACAAGTTACAATAGCAAACAGTACAAAAAAAACATAGGAGTGCAAAATAGAGATAATGGTAAGCAAGTCACTAAATATAAATAAGAAATTAATTATATAAGTCCGATTTATCAATATTGTGCAAGGCAGCAAAACCAACACCGCCCCAGACAACACCAAGATAACACACAGTAGTCCCTCAGTACAATACTGTAGACGCATCCTTCCCACAATACCAGCCCTCTACACAAAAACAAATCAAGTATATTTTTTGTACACATCCCATCGTCCGGTTTCGACATGCGTTGGCTCATCTTCTTGGTTCTTTCGGTAACGTCACGTAGAATGGAAATAAAATTATAAAAATAAAACATAATAAAATAACATAAGAACCAAGACGATGAATCCCTGCAGTCACGAAAGCTTTAAATCGAAATGTATGCGTTAGCTCATCAGCAGTTTGGTATTTTCCTGATTTTCGAATCGCGCTTTGCATTGTTCCGCGTCGCTCGTCGTAGTCGGCTCGCGCGTGACGTCACTCGCTGACGTTAAGCCAGGAGCTGTGCAACGCGGGTGAGCGGTCGTGGGTTCTGGCGCGCGTGTACGTGTGTGTCTAGGTGTGTACGTGTGTGTCTAGGTGTGTACGTGTGTGTGTATCTGGGTGTGTGTGTGTCGGGGTGTGTACGTGTGTGTGTATCTAGGTGTGTGTGTCGGGGTGTGTACGTGTGTGCGTGTGTCGGGGTGTGTACGTGTGTGCGTGTGTCTGGGTGTGTGTGTGTCGGGGTGTGTGTGTGTCGGGGTGTGTGTGTGTGTCGGGGTGTGTGTGTGTCGGGGTGTGTGTGTGTCGGGGTGGGTGTGTCGGGGTGTGTACGTGTGTGTCGGGGTGTATGTGTGTGTGTCGGGGTGTATACGTGTGTCGGGGTGTGTACGTGTGTGTGTGTGTCGGGGTGTGTACGCGTGTGTTTGTCGGGGTGTGTGTGTGTCGGGCTGTGTACGTGCAGGCGTGTGTTTGTGCGTGTAGGGGGTGTGTGCGTGCAGACGCATGTGGAGGGCTGTGTACGTGCATGTGCGTGTTTGAGCGTGCAGGTGTGTGTGTACGTGTAAGGGAGGTGCGTGTGTTTACGTAGGTGCAGGTGTGCGTGTAGACGCGTGTTCGTGCAGACGCGTGTGTATACGTGCAGGGATGTGTACGGGAAGGCGCGTGTGTGTGCGTCTAGGCTCGTGTGCATGTGTGTATGTGCCAGGGACGTGCTGTCAGGGGAGGCAGAGCCTCACCTGTCATACTCCAATGAAAATAGCTGTTACTAAAAGTAAAAAAAAGAATAATCAAATAAAATAAATATTTTTCTACTGATCTGTGTTATAAATGTCATTTCTGTACGATTCCAATCATTTTTATAGTCAAAATCGCCGAATTTGCGGAGCCCCGCTGCAAATACAGGAAGAGAAGAGAGGTGAGGCAGCAACGAGCTCAGCCTCCCCTCTGTGCAACCCCTCAGTAACTGGATGGAGCGCGGGCAATAAGTGCGTGCCTGTTTCTATCTCAGTATGTCACCTATGTAATGATTGTAGACCCCTTCATTTCATGTCCTCGCATTCCATACTCCAGGTAAAACTTATGTCACGTATTTGTATACAGATATTTATGCTCGCTGGTCTCGTCATGAAACTGCAATGAAAAAGCACCAGGGGAGACAGTCATCACATCTGCCTCACTGAGGGGGACGTATCTAACACGCCCCCCTCGTGTCTAACACGCCCCCTTCGTGTCTAACACGCCCCCCTCGTGTCTAACACGCCCCCCTCGTGTCTAACACGCCCCCCTCGTGTCTAACACGCCCCCCTCGTGTCTAACACGCCCCCCTCAGAGGCCACGCCTCCCTCAGTGTGTGAATCTGGCACTAGCCAGTGCCTCCCCAGCCATTGACCTCACCGCACGTCACTGGTGTGTGAAGGTGTGTATGGGTGCAGACGCATGTTTGTGTGTGCAGGCGCGCGTTTGTGTACGTGAAGGTGCGTGTGTGTGTGCAGGTGTGTGTAAGTGCAACATCGCCACTGGGGAGACAAGGGCGGTCGGGCGTGGTGCTTGTCACTCACCCCCTCGTGTGCCGTGCCGGCCTTCATAGGTGCTCTCTTACAGCACTTGGCCCTGTAGTCTGTGAAGGCTGTAGGGGGGACTTTGATATGTTGTGTGTATGTGCAGGGGTGTGTGCAGCCTCAAATGAGTACCTAGTTAAGTGTGTTAACATCGCCACTGGGGAGACAAAAGCGGCCGGGCGTAGTGCAAACCGCACTTGCCCCAAACATCTGTACAAACTATACGGAGGATCTTTGTGTGCAGATGCGTGTGTGCAGGCGTGTATGTGCACGTGTGAGCACAACGTGTGTTTGCATGTGTGGGACGTGTCTTGTTCCTGCACGTGTGCGTGTGTTTGCACTTGTGTACGTGTGTATGCGTTGACTTTCAGGCCCGTGTCTGTATGTATGTTGAACGTATTTTGCACCGTACGTAGCATAATCGGAGGCGCATGTCGTCGTGTTCCTCCACGCACCACAAGTCACTGCTGTGCGCGACAGAGACGTGGGTGTCCCGGGGAAAGGGAGGAATGATTAATCCATTCATGTTCATGAACACATAGAGACTGACAAATGGATGAGGTCATCGAAGAATATCTTAAGGCTGGACTTAGGCAGGGAGTCGACAAGCACTGACTGCAGGGGGGTCCAGAGAATGAAGGCAGCACAAGTGAAAAAGTACCCGTGCTGGATTATGTGATTCATACATTGTGTGTGTCATTTACAATACATGTATGTGCGTATGTCAGACGGTTTGGTGCATGAGTGTATCATGTGTTAATTCGTTGCTGCACGTGTCCATGAATAATTGTAGTGTTGATGCGTGGCATCATGTGGCGAGGTGAACATGTGTTCGTGTGTGTTTGTCATCCTAATGCACGTGGTCTGGTTTGTGTGCTATACGGATGTCGTGTGAACCCTAATCACCTGCCCATGCATTCAAAAGTAAATCTGTTGATGCGTTCATGCCTGTGTGAATACGTTAGTGAACATGTGTTGGCGAAACAGGCACGTGTGCGGGCACACGGGAACATGCAAAAATGCTTTGTATGATATCACACCATCATAATCTCCACCTATCCTGGAAAGGAATCGGTGCTTTTCCCTCTGTTTTGCACTGAGATATCTGATCGCTCAAGTAATCGATTACTGATTTTATCAGTTCGATAACTCAACTGATCGCATAAGTTGGAGAAAAAAGTTGCACTCTTGTTCCCACATGTGCCGTTGGACGGGAGGTGATGGGTTGTGGCCTTATATCATCGGCATCATCAGCCATGTCACGCTCGCTGTGGCCTATAAGGAGTTTCCCACCATCAGGGGGGAGGCAGGATTTTTGGGCAGCCAACATTTATTTATAAAGGGGCTAGAGTAATTGATTACAAAGGAGTATTCAGTTATGTTTATGTGGTTCCCACACATTTAATTTTTCAGCATTGCAAATGTTTTGGAAACTCATAAAGCAGAAAGCTATAACAACTACCCCTAAACGCAATGACGTGGGTTTGTTGTTGTGTAGGTGATGGCAGAGGAGCTGCTGTTATTTCACAACACTGCACATTTGCCATTTACCTGTGCGAAATGTACAGCTGAAAGGTTTTTTTGCGTGACTTTTCTTGTTGCGCATAGCACAATTTATGATTTTCACATTCTTGCCACATACACATGATTTTTACTATTGTATCGTTATTTTGTTTTGTCTGAGACATATTTACACCCATTAAATCTCCCTTGCTCACGAGACATTTGTCTCAATGGGCTATAAATATAGTTCACATATATCTGTGTATTTGTATTAACTTTACTTGTTAATTTATTTCACCTGGATGATCTCTCGAGATGGAACGCCTCATTTTCTAGGGTGTCCAGTGTTGTTAGTTGACACACACATAGCAAGCACACGATGATATATCCATTTGTATACATAATCCAAGCAATGAAAGGCACCACGGTTTTTTATTTATTTTTTCAGACAAATTATTTCAAATAGAAGGCTCTGCAGGCTGTGTTACGTTTGTTACCATATGCTGCTGCGTGCTAAAGCAATTTGAGGTGAGTACACGGTGTGAATGCTGAGGGAGTTGATTGCTCACGGTGTGTGTGCTCTAGGGCAGGATGAGCGCAATGGTGAGTGGGCAGGGCACGGGGATCGAGACGGCAGAGCCCATGGCAGGTGACGAGAGGCATGCCGTCTCCGAATTTACATACCTCCTTGACAAGTCACGGCAGCTCTTCAACGGCCTACGGTATGCGCTCGTGTGTGGCGCACATCTCCATGTCGGCACACTCGGCAGGCGTGCGCGTAACGATTCACCACTATGGCAGTTAGGGTTAGGCAGACGGACGACATCCACTGGTTGATGCTGTCGATACACAAGGCCAGGTGTGCAAGCTGTGTGACGCACGATGGAAGCTCCATTGTGAGAGTAGAGCCGCGTGTCACCAGCGTACGAATGCACACCGAGACCATGATGACGAGCCGATGACATCGGCAGCCTTGAGGAAGAACACCAGTTCCAGCACACTGCCTTGCACCATGCCGCCACCTGCACCGTTGATTTAGTCGACTGCTGTCTGAAAGCAGAAGTTTGTATTCATCACTATGAATTACTTGATCCATGGCAGCGTGGATCCGTGGATGCAGAAAGCTTTCTGAAGACAGTCGATGAAGTTGCTGTGGTCGACTATGTCAAAAGTAGCTGACAGATCAAGTAAAGTGAGGAGTGTTACATTGCAATGTTCAAACGCCAGGAGAGCGCCTGAGATGACCTTGAGAACTGAAGTCTCTGTTGAGTTGTACCACCTGTAAGCTGACTGAAACCTTTAAAAAAAGGCCATGTTGCTCCAAGAAGGTGACAGACCACTCTCTGGACACCCTTTGACATGAAGGTTAGGTTGCAGATTGGTCTGTAGTTCTCGACATCAGAAGAGTCGGCATTGGCCTCCTTTGGCCGCGGTGTGGCATGTTACTGACTCTGCAATGAGGTGATGCATTGCACGTATTTGTTATGATTGGCTGGAGTTTCAGCAATGTCCCCCTTGTTATAAATTAATGGCAGCAGCTCCAGAAAAAAATGCCTTCAGCACATTTGTTGACAGCGGATCAAGGGCACAGGACGTTTTCAGAGCAAAATACGTCAAATGTAAGGAGCTTGAAAATCAAGCAGCAGACAAAGCATTATGTTCACACATCGAAGCGCGGAGAGTGCAGCTCTGTATCCATAAATTATTAATACAAGTCTATCAAGAAGATTTTTAATCAGCTGAATGTAGAGAGTAACAGAAAATAGGACTGAATCAAGAACTCATCCGTTGGTCGCGCTGCGTCATTGCTGTAAATTTCACATTCTCGTAGGGCTCAGACTACCCATGGGATAACCACTGTTGATTATCTGCAAAATGGTACCCATGTTTTTAGCCCCAGAGGACTGATGGATCGTGTCGATCCCCCATTTGGATGTGAACTCACCATTTTTCACTTGTAAATGGATTGCCCTGCCACAGAGCCACCCAGCCATATGATCCTGAAAATAACCCTGGAATCATGTAGTGTTATGTGGTGTATGCTTCTACCAGTATTGTTTTTGTGATGCTGCCAAATTGTAAAGAATTTGACTGCAGGGGTTTGTTTTGTGACATTTTTTTTATATTGGCAATGTTTCCATTCTGGCTCCACTCTGCAGGGACCTGCCGCAGTATGGACAAAACCACTGGCAACCTCACTTCACGCGCACCTTCGATGTGTACACACGCCTATGGAAACACCAGCAGCAAAACCGGTGCGTCAGCTACAGTGTCCCAAGTAAAGGCACGTGCAGTTACATGAGCGCCGCTTGCATACCTGTGAATATGCTCCTGTTGGCCAAATTTATTGGCGTTGTTGTGTTTGTGCAGACAGTGAGCGGCTGAATATCCCCATGGTTAGCGAGCTCACCTCTAAAGCCAATGTGCAGTCAATACATTTATTCCTGAGTTTGACCATTACTTTTTATGACGTATCAAGAATCGGCGACTTTTTGGGCAATGGCGCATCTTGTGAATGTTCTAATGTTAGCCAAAATGTTCGTATTGGCAATTATATATTCACATATTGAATCAGGGCCATTTCCCGAAACATCGGCTGTGCACAGTGGCGCTTTCACACGCTTCCTTACTTCGACCGTGTGTGTGTGCGTGTCACCAGCAAATGTATTTAAATTCAAATATTAAAGTGTCAAATTAGAATTTGGGCATCGGTCATCTTCACTTGTGGTCCAGAGCCAGTGATGGAAATTATACATTCCCATGGCAGGGCCGAGTCCATCCATACGACAACCCCTGTTGACTTCCATCAAAGTGTTGCTCAGTTCTATCAGGGATGATGGACTAAGTAAACCTCCCGCCAGGATTTGATACCGTACCCTTCTGAATATGAACTTATGGCTTTGCCAACAGTATTACCAGATTGGATGTATATGCAATTAATATACCGTGTATATACAGTAGAGTAGTCCCAAATTTTTCACGCACTTGCTATCCTTTATTTTTGCTGTCCACGAATCGCATCTGGAACCATACACTATTGCATCTGGAGAGAGAGAGAAAGAAAATAATGAGAAAAAGTTATGAGAGAGAATGTGATGCGAGAAATTAATGAGATAAAGTTATGAGATAAGGTAAGTTCATTTATATACTATTAGGCCAATATAATTTTCCATGAAATGTGCTATTCAAGAACATCCCGGAACGTATCCCTCACGAATAACGAAATAATACTGGATATATTTTTTATATATACACAGCATTGTACAGAATGCTCGACTCACATTTGGATAACTGCAGGTTCAAATTTCGTTTGGGGTAAACTGATCCCATTTGTGGCCAGGTGAGAGCCCATACACAACCGGCAACAGTGGTTGTAGTGTGAACAGCCTGTCCCCTGTCATAGGAATATGAACGTTCTGCCAGCGGCTCTGGGTCACTGTGCTTCTGTGAGTTGTGTGTTGCTTTGGATTGACGTAATGTCGTGCCTGTTCGTATCTATGTGTGTGGGCATGTGTTCTGTTGTAAGGACGAGTAAACTTCTTAGGAGGGACACTGTTTATTGTAACTGTTCCTTACACAATCCTTAACATACACAGAGGGATATTCGGTCCCCTCACCCGATATCCTAGGGAGGTACAGCCTCCTAGTTTGGCGGGACTTGCACGTCTACCGCTAACCTCCGTAGACATCGGACATCCGTCGGAGGGCCGATTGCAGAGTTGCCCTGTGTTGCCTGGGGATGGTGAGGAGCGAGGCGAGAGCGTCGTCGTCCAGAGTGGCCGGTAGCGCTCGGAGCGCATGTGCGTCCGACCACCCCACCATTTCTTGGTGGCTCAGGAAGCGACGCTGGAACGCCACCCAGTCGCCACCTTCAGACGCGAATTCCCGGAAGATGGGCAGGCACTGTTGGAGGGCGGACGTTGTCTCCTCCTCGGCTTGCACCGTCTCGAGTCGGAGATCGGTGATTGCTTGGCCGAGTGCGTCTACTATACCCTGTTGGTACAGTGATGATGCGGCTTCCGCGGAGTATCTTGAATTTACAGCGTCGCGCGCTGATGACGCTGCGGGTCGTGATTGGCTCCCAGCGTTCCCAGGATGCCCCTGGCTTCCGCTTCCGGCGGAATCACGTGGTTCATCGGCGGGAAAATCTAAATGTCCGTCTTGGCCAATGGCGGGAACATCTGCCGGCGGGTGATTCGGCCCGCCCGCGACCTCCGAGTTGATTTCGTCGAGAATGGAGGCCGCGGCGTGTAGAAGTTGGGCGAGACGGCTGTGTGCTGCCCGGAGTCCGTCCCTCATGGCAGGAGGAGCGACCGGCTGCTGAACCGGTGGCTGGGCGGTTGTCAACGCGGCAGCATTCTCAGCGGAGCTGGCGGTTCCCGCAGGTGAGGCAGAGTTATCTTCATTCTGGCTTCGCACGTGGGCCGAACTTCTTGTTTCCATTTTCAACCACTTCTGACACCAGTTGTGTTGTAAGGACGAGTAAACTTCTTAAGAGGCACACTCTGTTTATTGTAACTGTTCCTTACACAATCCTTAACACACACAGAGGGATATTCGGTCCCCTCACCCGATACCCTAGGGAGGTACAGCCTCCTAGTTTGGCGGGACTTGCACGTCTACCGCTAACCTCCTAGCTTGGCGGGACTTGCACGTCTACAGCTAACCTTCTTGATACCTAAGGAGGTACAGCCTCCGGACTTGGCGGGACTTACACGTCTACCGCTATCCTAGCCTAGAATCCTCAGGCTTGGACCTAGGGGATGCTATCAGACCCACCGCTGGCCAGGTGGGTCCTGACCACTGGGTATGCCGAGCCTTAGCCCTCAAAAGGGCTGGAAGGCTGGTCCAGGGTCCTAGCTAGTCTTCAGCCCAGTCTTCGGTCTTCGTGTAGGGAGAGAACTCCCCGAGCTCTGTTGGGTCACCCTTCTTATACTTGTTCGTGGCCAGGTATAACCAATCACATTCCCACGTGGAACTGGCTGATTAGTTCTCCCTAAACTGTGGCTACGATCCACTTCACCTCGTCTGACCCCAACCGTTATGTACCCCGAGGTAACGCTGCACTGCCCCCTTGATACCTGGTGGCAATGCAGGTTACCGAACAGTGCGTGGTTAACACCTCTACATCACTCCCTCCTTCGGAAGCTCCAGCCGTCCTGGCTGCAACAATGCGAAACACCGAAATGCAATGACGGAAGAATTGTGTGTGCTTCACGAACAACAAGAACAAGAACAAGAGAAAAAAACATATAAATACCCCCCTAACAACATAACGTATATACATGCAAGAGAGCATCATAACAGCCGATGAGATTTAGCGCACGTGTGTTTCGCGGGGCCATCGTAGGGGATGGTTGGCTTCGTCGGAGGCACAAGAGGAGGATGAACAAGAACATCCGGTGGAACTTTAAGCATCTCAACGGGGACACCTGACGCTCCATGGTCCATCGAGGCCGAACGTGGCCTGCATGGAGCTGTCACTCCCGTGTCATCTGCGGGAGGAATGACATGCCTGCACTGTGGGTTAGGCACCAACGGGGCGACATCCGGCTCGTCGGACGCGTCGCACACTCTGCCCCCGTGTCGTGTGTGTGTTGTGGAGGGACGTGTGGCGTGACGAAGGGTTTCAACCAAGAGGGATGAACGAACCAGCGACGCCATCCCCAGCGAATTTTAATACATTGGGGACGCAGGACCTCCACCACCTCTACCGGACCCCGCCATGGCCTGTGGAGTTTTGCCGAGATGGACACCGGCACCTGGGGGCAGTGAAGCCATGCCCTGTCTCCCGGTGCCCACCGATGCGTGGACGTCCGAGGGTCACGCAGTCGCAAATTCGCTCGTTGGCGGGAAGCCGAATTTTCAATGGCAGCCTCCCATGCCTCGGCCAACTTATGGAGGTTGAATCGCAAGTGGTCAACGAGCTTTGATTTTTGCAGTGGCTGTTCGATTTCCAGCCGAACGTCGGCGGGAGGAAAGGCATCCCTGCCGTACATTAAAAAGAACGGGGAAAATCCCGTCGCCGCGTGAGGTACCATGCGGTACGCGGCGAGGACCCCCGGAACCTGCAATTCCCAATCGAGGTGGGATTCATCGACCTGATAGCATAACATAGCAGTGAGAGTTCTATGCAGGCACTCCATACCGTAGGTTTGGGGATGGTAGGGTGAAGTGCGCACTTTCTTTGTGCCCAACAGGCAGCAAACCTCATTCAGCAGGACTCCTGAAAAATGTATTTCCTGATCGGTCATCAACCGTTCTGGTGCGCCCTTGTCCAGGACGTAGCCCTGAACAAAGGCGTCCACAACGGCCGCTGCCGACTGGTTGGGGAGGGCCCAGGCCATAGTCCACCGCGTAAAATACTCCACCCCAACCAGAAGGTACTTATTACCCCGTGGCATAGTAGGAAAAGGGCCCAAAATATCGAGAGCCACCAACTCGTTTATACGAGACACCGAAATGGGTTGCAGGGGTGGACATGCCAGTCTAGCCGATGGTTTACGTTGCGCGCAGTGGGTGCACCCCAGCAGAATGTCAGATACATCGCGCAACATGCCCGGCCAGAAACACTGCAACCGCAACAACTCAATAGTTTTATGGACACCCAGGTGTAATAACCGCTCGTGCGCTGCCCATACGGCTTTACATCGCAAGGCGGAGGGCACGACAATTTTGTGTTGACATGACTCAGCATCCCAATGCATCAGTAACCCACGCTTCATAAATTAATTAAATTTCTCCTGATGCGGAGCCGCATTATTCGCGTGACGACGCAACCGCAACAACGACATGTTGTCGTTCTGGTGCCGACCCCATTCGGCCAAATTCAGCCCCAGCAAGTCGTCAGCGGCCGTTGGATCCGCATGATCTGACATCGGCGCTGAGGCAACGGGAAGCGCGGCGGACATCGTTTTGAGAGGCGCGACCTGCACAGGTGGTTTACAACAGCCCGAGCCCAAAAAGCACGCACATTTTTGAGCCGGCGGGAGCCGAGACAACGCATCAGCATTTGTGTGTTGTGCACCCTTACAGTAAGTAACGTTGAAATCATAGTCCTGAAGGACTTCGAGCCACCGAGAAAGCTGGCCGGATGGTTGGTCAACCCGCAGAGCCTACTGTAATGCCGAATGATCATATCGCACGGTAAAATGCTGACCATACAGGTACGGCTTGTATTGCTGAATAAAAAAAACAATGGCCAACAGCTCACGTCGGGTAACACAGTATCTTTGTTCAGCAGGAGACAAGACTCTGCTACCACAGGTAACGACCCTTTCAATGCCATCAACTTTTTGGGACAGAGCACCCCCAATGCCCGTATTGCTAGCGTCGGTGTCCAACACGAATGATACGGAAAAATCGGGGTATGCAAGGAGTCGAACGCGGCCTGTTCTGCGTCCCCCCAATGAAACGCCACCCCTTTTGACGTAAGGGCATGGAGCGGCTTGGCAATCGTCGCGAAGCCAGCAACAAAACGGCAGTAGTACGACGCAAAACCAATAAAACTACGAACATCGCCCACAGATGTAGAGGTCGGCCATTGTTGAACACATTTGTTTTTTTCAGGGTCGGTAGAGATTCCCGAGCGGCTAACTATGTGGCCCAGATAGCGCACAGACTCACGCAGAAGGTGACACTTCTGCGGCTTGAATTTTAAGTTAGTGGCCCCCATTTTCAAGAAGACAGCACGCAACCGTTCGATGTGTTCGCCGAACGTGCGGCTAAAGACGATGACGTCGTCAAGATAAATGAGACATAAGTCCCACTGGAGCCCAGCGAGGACCAGCTCCATGAGCCTCTGGAACATCGCTGGGGCCGAGTGGAGACCCATGGGCAATCTATTAGACTCGAAAAGGCCCTGTGGTGTCCAAAAAGCAGTCTTAGGTTTTGACGCTTCGTCGAGGGGGAGTTGCCAAAACCCCGACAGAAGGTCCAAAGTGGAGAAATAGTGCGCCCCTGCCAGGGCATCCAATGACTCGTCCATACGAGGGAGAGGGTAGGCGTCAGCTACCGAGATTTTATTTAGGCGCCGAAAATCAACGCAAAAACGAAGACTGCCATCGTGCTTTTTGACCAGCACTATTGGAACACCCCAGGGACTAGTGGAGGGAGAAATGATATCGGCCTCCAGCATGTCATCCACAGCCGATTTAACATGCTATTTCTCCGCCGGGCTAAGCCGAAACGGGTTTTGTCGAATTGGGGCAGCGTCACCAGTATCAATGTGGTGACGCAGTAGCTTGGTGCAGCCAATATCAAATTTAGATTTACTGAATACATCGGAAAATTATCGCCGAAGAGCGCGCAATTTAATTCGCTGCGAACGAGACAGATCACCCGTGTCTGCAGAGCACGTCCAACCATTTCTCATCCGATTCAGAAGGAGGTGGGACCTGCGGTGTGTCACGCACGTGTCCCGCGACTCCGGTCCCCAGCGGCACCGGGGTCGCGTGAGCGAGCACAGTTCCTTGCGGAATGACGGTTGTGGACAATCCGACATTCAAAACCTGCAAGAATGGCTCCCTGTCAGCTGCTACAAGGGTCTGTGCAGCCACCAAATCTAACCCCTTAGCAGCTGTGTTTGAAGGCCCCAGCAAAATGCCATGTGCCGAGGCATCCGGGGCTAGCGGTTTTTTTAGTCGCAAGGGCACGAGCATTTGTGTCCCTGGCGGAATGCGGACTGTGCTCGCGACGAACGCCTGCACCGAGGCATTTGCCATGCACAGATGTGAGGGTGTGGGCAAGAACGACAGAAGTTCGATGCAGCCTTGATCTACAAGGATCTTAATAGGCATTTTCACGAGAAAATAGTGCCTAACAAACACGGCACGGCGAGGGAAGAAGAGACCAAAATAGGCCCTGCCAATTTAATGTCACCAATCGAAATTTGCGCACGACTTTGCCCAATAATGCCCAGCGAACTTCCATTAGCGGCGAAACACGGGATAGAAACCCGTTTCAAGGGGCGGCATTGTACGGGCAGTATATTATAAATTAAAGCAGAAATTATCGTAGCCGACGCACCAGTATCGACCAACACACGAAATTCCACACCCTCGATTGATCCGACAACCACGGATGAACCTGCCGTCGCCGCGACTACCCTATGGGCCAACTCAGACCACTGCCCAGGTCCAAGTGGCCATGAAGAACCCCCGGAACACCCCCCATCACACGCCGAATCGCGAGCCTTGCCTATGGTGCGTTGAGGTGTGTATGGTGTGAATGGGGGCCGAACGTGAGAGGCGTTGCGACTTGCCTGACTGTGCCACGATGTCGTGGGCGCCCTGTAGTCCTGGCCTCGGGATCCGGAGGGGCATCGTCGAGGTGCACGGCAGTCGGAGATGTGGCCTCGTCGGCCACAGTTGAAACACGTTATGTCACCGCGTGGAGGAGGCCGTCCCCGCTGCTGGTCGTCGCGGCGACCAGTGTGGTCGGACGATCGCCGGCCCGTTGACCTGGTAGCCATGAAGGCCCGGTCGGGGGAGAACTCAGTGTCCCTGCTGGCAGGCTCCGACGTCGAAGCCGAGGCGGCGATGGTCGATTCCATGTGGAGCAGCAGATGTGCGTGGATGCTCCGAGCGGCTCATAGCGAGCACATACTGTCGTCGTCCACCGCTTGGATGATGATGCGCAGCTCGCGCGCCAGCTCCAGCATCTTCTGGAGAACGATAGCGTCGATGGCCTCGTCGTCCATGCGGGGGTAACCCGCTCTTGCCATCGCGAGTAGGGTGGTCCGGAACGCCAACGGAGACTCCTTAGGGCGGCGTCGCCTGTCGTAGAATCGGCTGCGGACGTCGGACGGAGGCCTGTAGACGTTGGACATCCGTCGGAGGGCCAATTGCAGAGTTGCCCTGTGTTGCCTGGGGATGGTGAGGAGCGAGGCGAGAGCGTCGTCGTCCAGAGTGGCCGGTAGCGCTCGGAGCGCCTGTGCGTCCAACCACCCCACCATTTCTTGGTGGCTCAGGAAGCGACGCTGGAACGCCGCCTAGTCGCCACCTTGAGACGCGAATTCCCGGAAGATGGGCAGGCGCTGTTGGAGGGCGGACGTTGTCTCCTCCTCGGCTTGCACCGTCTCGAGTCGGAGATCGGTGATTGCTTGGCCGAGTGCGTCTACTGTACCCTGTTGGTACAGTGATGATGCGGCGTCCGCGGAGTATCTTGAATTTACAGCGTCGCGCGCTGATGACGCTGCGGGTCGTGATTGGCCCCCAGCGTTCCCAGGATGCCCCTGGCTTCCGCTTCCGGCGGAATCACGTGGTTCCTCGGCGGGAAAATCTAAATGTCCGTCTTGGCCGATGGCGGGAACATCTGCCGGCGGGTGATTCGGCCCGCCCGCGACCTCCGAGTTGATTTCGTCGAGAATGGAGGCCGCGGCGTGTAGAAGTTGGGCGAGACGGCTGTGTGCTGCCCGGAGTCCGTCCCCCATGGCAGGAGGAGCGACCGGCTGCTGAACCGGTGGCTGGGCGGTTGTCAACGCGGCAGCATTCTCAGCGGAGCTGGCGGTTCCCGCAGGTGAGGCAAAGTTATCTTCATTCTGGCTTCGCACGTAGGCCGAAATTCTCGTTTCCATTTTCAACCACTTCTGACACCAGTTGTTGTGTTGTAAGGACGAGTAAACTTCTTAGGAGGCACACTCTGTTTATTGTAACTGTTCCTTACACAATCCTTAACACACACAGAGGGATATTCGGTCCCCTCACCCGATACCCTAGGGAGGTACAGCCTCCTAGTTTGGCGGGACTTGCACGTCTACCGTTAACCTCCTAGCTTGGCGGGACTTGCACATCTACCGCTAACCTCCTTGATACCTAAGGAGGTACAGCCTCCGGACTTGGCGGGACTGACACGTCTACCGCTATCCTAGCCTAGAGTCCTCAGGCTTGGACCTAGGGGAGGCTATCTGACCCACCGCTGGCCCGGTGGGTCCTGCCCACTGGGTATGCCGAGCCTTAGCCCTCAAAAGGGCTGGAAGGCTGGTCCAGGGTCCTAGCTAGTCTTCAGCCCAGTCTTCGGTCTTCGTGTAGGGAGAGAACTCCCCGAGCTCTGTTGGGTCACCCTTCTTATACTCGTTCGTGGCCAGGTATAACCAATCACACATTCCCACGTGGAACTGGCTGATTGGTTCTCCCTAAACTGTGGCTACGATCCACTTCACCTCGTCTCACTCCAACCGTTATGTACCCCGAGGTAAAGCTGCACTGCCCCCTTGATACCTGGTGGCAATGCAGGTTAACACCTCTACACATGTATGGGGAACGGTAGGTTCATGGTTAGCACGCTGCGCTATGAACCCGGCAACACGAGTTAGATTCCCGCTCATGTTTAACACCAGTAATGATTATTTTAACTGGTCCTCGGGCTCTCCTAGGTGGACTGAGTCCCTGGTGAAATGTGCTGGCTACTCACTCCCCCGTGTGCCATTCCGAGCTTCATAGGTGCTCACTAAGATCACTTTCTCCATTTGTCTGCAAAGGCTATACGGGGGAACTTTGACTGTGCATGCATGTGTGTGTACCTGTCCGCATGTGTGTGTGCAGACAGTTGTTGGATGCACGGTTTGGCCTGAAGCGATGGCAGATTGGGGAGATTGCTTCCAAGATCGGGCAACTCTACTATCACTACTAGTAACCATGCTGCACCGCACTGCTCACTTTATGACCATTTACCTTGGCGCTGAGTACCATTTTTCTCAAATGTGACAGTGAAACGTTTTCTGGTATTTATCTGTCAAAGGCATTTTGGTTTGGCATCTGGAAAACTCACTTGTTAGCTATCGTAAAACTCCTCTTCTTCACCATGATGCTTGGGGAAAAGATCGCAGGCAACATAATGCATTGAGGTGACCAAATAGGATCTAACTACATTCTATAAAATGCCAGTTAAGTTTCCGTAGACTCAAATGAGCTCTGGGGTTATGCCCATCTCCCACGGTGTTCCTAAGCCAGCGGTGGACATCCCACATTGTTAAAACATGAGGACCAGCCACCTTGTAGGGCAGCCACTGATTCATAATAAATTTGTTTTTTTAACCCCTATCCACCCGACCCAGCAAATTAATAAACTTGTCACGTGATGAACACACCTGGCAGTGTTTTAATGCTTCAACACACAAGTATGTTGGAGAGTGATCTCACAACATTTAACAATTCTCCCCAACAACACGCCAGTGGTGCTGAAGCAGGCATACATTGGCACAATTGTTCATCACGTAACAACTTTATTAACTGGCTGTGTCGGGTAGAGGAGGGTGTACGACACACGGTTTGCTCATGCGGCAATTTAACCCAATTGTCAATATTGAATCATAATATTTCTCACAAAGCCTATGGGTTAAATTTAGGGCAGCCACTATTTACTTCCCACAAATTGGTGCTCATTTTAGTGACCCGTGACAGGCATTTGAATATGCAACTGTTTAATGATAGTGAGTCAAATGCATTACCACCATGCCACTCAGCAGAATCATGAATACTCATATTGCATTAATAATAACAACACAGAAATTGTTATTGTTGTTGACTGCGTTAGCATTGCCCCATCAGTCTCTCGAAGGCCATGGTTTAATGTGAGTTGTTCTTGTAGCAAGTATTTGTTGTTCCCAGTCAAATTCTTTGCTTGGGATATGCCACTCTTCACTTAGCATTGAGTGCAGCCAAGTGGCTGTCGCGAGAGAGGCCTCTTGACATGACACCAGCATTATTTTTGTGTTGTCTTATTATTGCAACCTTTAGGAGCCTTGGAAAATTTTGGATATTATATAATGACTCTTACTTGTACATAAATTGAGTGTAATTTCTGATAAACCATACACCAGATAAAACCAAACGTATTTCAGTGAGCTCCTAGCTGAGTTGTTGATCCTGCCTTGAGCGGTGCCGTGATGCAGTGCGACGTGTATTTTTGTGGTGCCCGCTCTGCCTGCAGCCTGCGAACGTCTGAGACCGGGTACCTGAATGAGGCCTTCTCCTTCTACTCGGCAATCAGACAACGCGGTTACTACAACAGCGCTGACACAGACACACGGTGAGGGCTGACGGGGGCCCGGGGCTGTGCCCGTGTCTCATCTTGTCTGTCTCCACCTCTGTATATGTGCGTATGTCTGTATCTCCGCCGGTTGATTACTCATGGTTTCCTTGGCCGGTTTGTCCTCCAACCCTGGAAGCACCTAACCATTTGGATAGCTACAGGTTTAGTGCTGCTTCGAAGCGAATCATCAAATAATACATTGTTTAAATGCATGCCTATTCAGGTCACCATACATAAATTAGCTATTTGCAGACAATAACTGGTACTGCTATTTTATTGCACCAAACGCCAGGAGGTACAAGAACAATGTGCATGCATATTGTACGTTGATTACCCTATGAAAAACCCAACCGGCAATGGATAACCATTGTAATTTGTATGCATTCTTTAATCCCTTCCCCTTTTTACAAGAAGGGCTCAAAAGTGACGTCATCACATCTATCCATCTATTTAAGGAACGAAACAGGAGGATTTCTCCACAAATCTGGCTGTCTCCTGATGAAGCTAGTTGTAAATACTGGCGAAACGTCGTACTCAGATTGTAAATGTTGTGGATTTGCTCTCCAACACACTGGTGTGCTCTACGTGTAACAAATTGGCATGTTCTATTTACGTGACAAACCTTACTAATTGGCTGTATCGGGTGGTGGCGGGTTTAACAACACATTTATATTTATGCAATCAAACCCCAAAAAAATATGTTATGGACCTCATCTAATGTGGTGCAATAGCCATTACCAAGATTTCACTTTCGACTTTATTCTAATTCACGATGTGTGTGACCACCATGACCTCGGTGACAAAATCGTAGCCTTATTTATCGCCTTCCGAGGTGCTTGTATAACATAGGGTGAAGTACTGTTTTCTGAGAGATATTAATGGAAATGTCTTAATCTCCCATCACAACGTCAGTCACAATATAATTAGGTAAAAAAACGGGCACAAATATTAAACATTATTGAGTAGGGTTTGATGAAATGATGATGACTGAACCTTTGAACTCATGTTCTTCTGCAGTGAAATGAGATTGTGATGTGTTGGAACCTGTGTGGGACGCAGTCCGGACCTGTGCGTGAAGAAGCTGCGCTACGTCGCGCGCTTCGTGGTCGTGTCGCTGCTGCTTCACAAGTACCATGTGGTGCGCGACTTGGTCACGGTGAGAGAGCTACCGGCATCAGCGGTGACATTAGGTGGATTAAACCTACTTATGTGCTGATCGATTTGGACCTAGGACCGACTGGACCGACTTCGAACAGAGAGGGTCCTTGCTTCTGAATATCTGGCAGTTCACCAGCATTGGTTCAAATGGGCTTGACTTGTTGGCTAATGTGATGTCTAAAAATGCTCTTACAGTAGTCCCCCGATTGACGTTTTTAATCCGTTCCATGAAAACTACTGTTAATCGAATATAGGAATTGCATGAGTTTGCAAGATAGCTGTTTCTGCTGCCAAAACAGAAAATATAATGTAAACAAAGCCAGTCTATGTCTATACGCTCATAAATGGACGTCACTGATTGGCTGAGGGCATGGCACAACCCACTTACGAACGCTCGGATTGGTCGAAATTGGCACCCGCGTGCATAACGTTAACGTACCGAATCTCACTTTTAACATTAGTCAAAACCATGCACTATAAGAAGGAAGCGTACTGTCCGCTCGTTTATTTTGTTACTTATGTTCCCCTCAAAGACGCAAATGGTTATGTTGTATATACACTGCTCTTCTGCATTTAATAAAGTGTTGTGTGTTCGCAGGAGTTGACCAATGAGGTGGGAGCGTACAGCAGACAGCACGGTGACGATGAGCAGGAGTGGAGGATGGTGCTGCAGGAGATACAGGCGTTCGTAGACGTACGTACTGGCGCTGTGTGCAGTCGGCGTATATGCTGCTTATAGTTGATGGAGTGGATTGGTTGACTATACTTCGCCACCCATAAAATTCATCTATGATGAATAATGGAGTCAATAAAAACATTAAGTTTAGAGCTACAAGGGCAAGGACATAATCAGCACTGTATTTAATTGAACCATGAACTTGCAGATAAGTTATTGATGAAAATGAATCCCTGTTTTTATTCCCGGTCTATTTTCTGGCCGTACCGCGTCTTGCTCGATACGATGTCCGATGTTTCACTCCATGTGACTGGAGCTTCTTGAGCAGCTTACTTTCTCCCTCGATGCAACACGACCATGAAAGCCGACACAGTGGCAATCTCTGTCCCCTTAACGGCACTTTCCCTAACGCCACTTTAGGCCGATCCATGGCGGTTTTTGGGTGAAGGAGGCCCTATCGCCGTGGCGACGTGCCGGCTGGCGCCCAGCGAGGCGCTTGCCCTGCCGCACAGCCTCCTGGTGCCTACCCCTCTCACCCTCGCCGACGCCATCCTGGTCGGCAACTGCGCTGAGCAGGTCAGAGGTTGGATGTCTGATGGGGTCGACTTTTTCCATCGCTCCCCAATCCGGTTTGGTATTTACATACTCACCTGAGCAATGGGGAGGTGTTCATTATGATCATCATTATTATTTATTATTATTCATACCCTTGTTCACCCGGGAAATCCTCACTGAGTCTCAAGACTCTTTTTTCTTTCAGGATGGCCGCCCTGCCAGGTTTTCGCTGAAATTAGTGACGATTGCGATGTGTTTCCCAATTAAGTAACATGCGATGTAATCTTACAAATCTGGCAAATTTGAACCATGAAATTGGCATGGATCAGCTTACTCTTATTCGAATGACTTCTCGGGATCTTTAACATCCATGCAACAAGCGGTGAACGTGCTATCGCTGGGCCATGTAACCATAGTTTATCAGATTTGCACTGCTTGTCAGGACTGAAGGGCTTGCGTTCCGTGTGCCGTGTGGCTGCAGGTGAAGTTTAGCGAACTGACGCTGGACATGTTCCGCATGCTGCAGGCCCTGGAGCGAACACCCCGAGGCCATGTAGCCCCGGCAGACAGGACCCCTCCAGCCAGGCCCCAGGTGCGACACCCCTCCCTCCCATCCAGACTAATTTGGTACTTTTGTAGTGGGTTCCATGGAGACACACACTTGAGGCAACATGTTTATTCTAACACCCCAACAGGGTAACTGCATAAACGTATGGGATAACGATGTAGGTGGTGACCACCACAAGTAACTTAGACCACAACGGGGTAACTATATAACCAGGTCAGTCAGTGACGCACTGCCTGACCCACTAAGCCGAGCGTAACGACCGAAGAGTGACGACTGAATAGACGTAGCACGGCGGGTTGATTCCAGAAGACAGCCCGGATCGTCGCTCGGGACTTTTCTTTTATGCCCCTGAGCGTGGCCTGCTCTTGGCCACGCCCCCTTCTAGATCCTACTAGGAGGTTCTGGGCCTTATGTCACGTGTCCCTCTCGCCACCCCTTGGCCCCCCTCGCTACCCTCTCCTGGTCACTTGCCCTCTCGGGTTCACCCAGACTGTGATGTCCTGAAGAGCCAGAAGCATGCCCCCTTAGGGCCACTTCTATACCATACACACTCTGGTGCCAGATAGAGATTCTAACATGCACAGTACCACTCTTCTTCCAGTAGCTGGCGCTAGACACCATAGTGACAATATACATCACTGCACTTGTGTAGTGAGTCATTCAGAGACACTATTTAGGAGGCAACAACGTTTATTCTACACTTCACGCAACACCGTTACACACGGGACTAAATACACCTATTCTCACTCTTGTTATGCATAGGACCCCAATACACCTATTTCTCTTGCATATGGGATAACTATAATCGGATCAGAGCAGCCACCGTGCTGCCTGACCCACGATGTCGAAGATGGGGACGAAGACCTAGACGTAGCACTTGGGTTCCACTTCACCTGCCGTAGCACTTGGGTTCCACTTCACCTGCAGACAGCCCGGATCTGTGATCGGGGCTTCCCTTTTATCGCTCTCGGCGCAGCCTGGCTCCACCCTCGGCCAGGCCCTACGTCCAGAATATTCCCGACGGTTCCAGGCTACACCGCACCTGTTCCCTCTCTGGCTCCGCCCTTAACCACGCCTCTTTCGAGAACTCTCTAGACGTTCTCAGCTACTCTCCCCGTGCCCCCTTGTTCACCTTTGGCCCACATTACTCAACCCGGGTCATCACGTGCTTAACCCGGTGCCGGGGTGACTCGTCCTCACACGGCTCCTACCACCAGCTGCCCCCCACCACACTCTTCCAGTGATCCACTCTGTGGTGATTCCCTGCGGCGCTGGTGGAGGCTGCAATCCCCTACTGTGTCGGTAGAACTCATCAGGCTTCCTTCTGCTAGCACTCAGTACCATGCCCCTAGTGACCCACTGAATGGTACTGCATGGAGTGTTAGCCTCTGCGCCTGTTTCAACGGCACTTGGCGCTACACGCCGTAGTGATCCATTTAACATCACTACATTTGTACCAATTAGTTTGATGAAAATGTAGGCTCTTATCACAGAGTGTGAACAGTTTGTGTGTGGAAAGTAACACAATGATTTCGACGTGGTTGGGACGCACCGCGACGCGGCCTCATGTCCACCACCACGGGTGGTCTCCGAGTGCACGAGCGAGATCCAAGTTCACTGCGCTCTGAAGGCGGCAGCCAGCAGCAGCTGGATTCACAACTCTAGAGACATGGATTGGTAGTTGCAGTTCACGTCCATAAGGAAGAGAGAGAGAGGTGTAATGTAGGCAGGGAACCACAGGAGTGCACCATTACGTCGTCCGTAAGAGTCAAAATCTGATTTGGTTTGCGGTAGGGCGGACTGGCAGAATTGTACGTGGGCTTTCCGGATCTGGATTTCAAATTCACCTTCATTCCACCACCTGTGTGGACTTTGACTGGCCGTTCTGTATTAGGTTTGCAGAGGATAGAAGAATGACAGGGAGCAGCTGAGGGGTGTGAGTAAGAAACGTTGGTGCTGCAAGGCAAGTATTGCAGCGGTTAGTGCACTGCGCTAAAAAACACGGCGACTTGAGTTAGATTCCCGCTCACGACCACTAACGCCTTTAACTAATTTCTCAACCGGCCCTGGGCCTCCCCTAGGTCGACTAAGCCTTAAACATCTGCCTGATACGAGTAACATCGCCACTAGGGATGTTGCTCGTACCTTGTGTGATGTGCAGGCCTTCATAAATGCCCGCTAACAGCATTGATATAGTAGTGCTGACCGTACGTACCACACTTGCGTGTGCTGCATTGTTTAAATCAAATGGCCATGTTTGGTAAGAGCTGTGTCTCTTTGTGTGTCCAGGAGCCTCCGGAGCGTCGTAGAGAAAACCCCCACAAGTATCTGCTGTACAAGCCCACCTTCAGCCAGCTCTACACGTTTGTGGCCACCGCCTTCAGGGTGCGTCGGTGTGTGTGTGTGTGTTAGCTGCCCTGTGGCACAACTCGGAGACAGCCAGCAGTTCTGATGTATGTGTC
Source organism: Petromyzon marinus (assembly GCF_048934315.1). NCBI lineage: Eukaryota > Metazoa > Chordata > Hyperoartia > Petromyzontiformes > Petromyzontidae > Petromyzon > Petromyzon marinus. Next base: position 15,291,704 of record NC_133699.1, on the reverse strand, counting down.
GTATGCAGTGAGGGAAAAAAGTATTTGATCCCCTGCTGATTTTGTACATCTGCCCACTGACAAAGAAATGATCAATCTATAATTTTAATGGTAGGTTTATTTGAACAGTGAGAGACAGAATAACAACAACAAAAATCCAGAAAAACGCATGTCAAAAATGTTATCAATTTATTTGCATTTTAATGAGGGAAATAAGTATTTGACCCCCTCTCAATCATAAAGATTTCTGGCTCCCAGGTGTCTTTTATACAGGTAACAAGCTGAGATTAGGAGCACACTCTTAAAGGGAGTGCTCCTAATCTCAGCTTGTTACCTGTATAAAAGACGCCTGTCCACAGAAGTAATCAATCAGATTCCAAACTCTCCACCATGGCCAAGACCAAAGAGCTCTCCAAGGATGTCAGGGACAAGATTGTAGACCTACACAAGGCTGGAATGGGCTACAAGACCATTGCCAAGCAGCTTGGTGAGAAGGTGTCAACAGTTGGTGCGATTATTCGCAAATGGAAGAAACACAAAAGAACTGTCAATCTCCCTCGGCCTGGGGCTCCATGCAAGATCTCACCTCGTGGAGTTGCAATGATCATGAGAACGGTGAGGAATCAGCCTAGAACTACACGGGAGGATCTTGTCAATGATCTCAAGGCAGCTGGGACCATAGTCACCAAGAAAACAATTGGTAACACACTACGCCATGAAGGACTGAAATCCTGCAGTGCCCGCAAGGTCCCCCTGCTCAAGAAAGCACATATACATGCCCGTCTGAAGTTTGCCAATGAACATCTGAATGATTCAGAGGACATCTGGGTGAAAGTGTTGTGGTCAGATGAAACCAGAATGGAGCTCTTTGGCATCAACTCAACTCGCCGTGTTTGGAGGAGGAGAAATGCTGCCTATGACCCCAAGAACACCATCCCCACCGTCAAACATGGAGGTGGAAACATTATGCTTTGGGGGTGTTTTTCTGCTAAGGGGACAGGACAACTTCACCGCATCAAAGGGACGATGGACGGGGCCATGTACCGTCAAATCTTGGGTGAGAACCTCCTTCCCTCAGCCAGGGCATTGAAAATGGGTCATGGATGGGTATTCCAGCATGACAATGACCCAAAACACACGGCCAAGGCAACAAAGGTGTGGCTCAAGAAGAAGCAAATTAAGGTCCTGGAGTGGCCTAGCCAGTCTCCAGACCTTAATCCCATAGAAAATCTGTGGAGGGAGCTGAAGGTTCGAGTTGCCAAACGTCAGCCTCGAAACCTTAATGACTTGGAGAAGATCTGCAAAGAGGAGTGGGACAAAATCCCTCCTGAGATGTGTGCAAACCTGGTGGCCAACTACAAGAAACGTCTGACCTCTGTGATTGCCAACAAGGATTTTGCCACCATGTACTAAGTCATGTTTTGCAGAGGGGTCAAATACTTATTTCCCTCATTAAAATGCAAATCAATTTATAACATTTTTGACATGCGTTTTTCTGGATTTTGTTGTTATTCTGTCTCTCACTGTTCAAATAAACCTACCATTAAAATTATAGACTGATCATTTCTTTGTCAGTGGGCAAACGTACAAAATCAGCAGGGGATCAAATTATTTTTTCCCTCACTGTATGTGCTCCCAAGATAAAATCCTATGCTCACACCACTAGCCACACGTGTTGCATGGGCAGTGGTGGTGGCAGCGTGGTGATAAAACTGCTGTATTGTGCCACGCGTGGCCTGTGTTGATGCACACCGGTGGTGGTTGGTGAGTGGCGGCGCTCTCCAAGGGACGTGTGTTTGTGGTTTGCATGTGGCCGTGCTGTCTGCTTGTGCGTTGCAGGAGTTGCCGCCTGACTCGGCGCTGCTGCTCTATCTCTCGGCATCTGGAGTGTTCCCTCCTTCCGACTGCAAAGAACGAGGTAATTCTCTCCGATGAACAGTGCAGCACTCGGTCTCTACATTTCTGCATTGTGAGGAGTAATCTCGAATAAAAAAAAATACCGCTTACCACGTAACTTTGCATGTAATTGTTGTATGTATGTTGAACCTATTTCGCACTGCATGTAGCCAACCGTGCCATAAGAGGTGTTGGTGAAGAGCAACAAACTAAACACAAAAAACAGCTCTAAAGAAATATTTTTTTAAATCTTGCTGCTACGGAGTTTGAGGCAATATCCTTTTGTGGACTTCCCAAATCCCTTTTGTATGGCCTCCCCGATTCTCTTGATCGTACAAAACACCTCTGTCAGACTTCTCACCACTTCTGTAAAAGGAGACCACATCACCCACTCGGATGCCTTTACTTTACTCTCTTCATTCTGAGATCAATGTCAGGATCAGCTCAATGTTCTCAAATCCATCGTCGACTTGGCCACACACCTGTACTTTCCCTTCTCATCTCTAGCCGCTCACTTGTTCATTTTCTCGGCTCTACCAACCAAGGCCATCTTCCTGAACCTTCATGCAACCTCTATACCGTTGGAGCTCACTCTCTTTCTGCCAGTGCCACCAACATCTGCGTCTGGGACCCTTTCCTCATGACGATTAACGCTGGTCGTGCCTTCCACTTGTCCTGTATTTCATTCTTATCTTTAATTCGCTCCTAGATTCGTTTTCTCCAAGCCCCAACCCGTTCCCAGTGTCCACACTTCTGAGCGTCCCAACGTGCTTCTGTATCGATATACTTCATGCATACAAAAAGCATTCCTGTTAAAAGCAGCGGCCGTAGCCTGCGCCGTGGAAGCCGTTACTGTAACACCGTGCGCATGTCGCCCGTCCCCGCCCAGGGCCGTACGAGCAGGGAGGCGTGATGACATACACGCGGCGCGACACCGCAGCACCAGACCCGGCCACGCCTGCGGCGGCGCACACCCCACTGCTACGCCACATCCACTGGTGCCCGCCGCGGACTCACGCCCACGCATTTAGCCGCTGTCCCACCGTGCTTTATCCGTAACCTTCCCAGCACCATACTGGGATTTCTTTGCTGAAGTAATAAATGCTTGTATTTAAGTACTCCTTGTCAACTTTCATGACTACCTCGCACGTATATTTCGTGACCTGAGGATGCTTGACACAATTCCAAGCAAAATTTCGTATCTCTTTGCTAAATTTGATTGTGAGATTTGTTCTTCAGCTCACCTGTGAGCTGAAACAATAATCGCTCGTGCACGTAACAGTTTAATTTGACAGTGTTGGGTGGTGTAGGGATTCCCAAAGAAAAAAATCTAGATCACGACATGGCGTAACCTAAAACTCGATTATGAATTATTCCTTGCCTATATTTGATGATGGTGATGTGGAGGCCTGGCCTGCCATGTGACCATTTGATTTCCACTTCATGTCAATGGCCTTGTCCATTGTGGTGGGTTCTGTAATCAGTGCAGAAACATTTCCCTGTAGACAACAATAACCCTGAGTTGTTATAAGTTCCTCGTTAATGCAATCTCCAATACTTTGCTGCCACCATTGACTCTTTGATAACTTCATAGTTAATCTCTTGATAATTAAAATATGCAAATTTTGAAACTAAATCAAACAAAATCCGCTTTTTATTTAAATCCTCTCAAATGGCACAATCTTCACTATATTAAGAACATATTCCTCTGCAGTCTGTCATTTAAAATATTTTAAATTATTACCAAAACTGTATGAATGCGAGCGTAAAAGCAATGTCTTTTTTGTACTGATTCTAGATTTTTTTTTAAAGATCTATTTGAATTTTGTCTTTATTTCAATAGTGTGAGTTTTTCAGCATGGTTTTGTTTTCTACTCTCAGTTATGATTATCTGTGTGTGCGTCTACATTGCTCATAGCTAGTGAAGTGTAATTGCAGCTCCCAGAACCTAACAGCTGTACATGGATGTAAGTTGAACTTTTTTCGCACTATATGTAGCCAACCGTGCTCATCGGAGGTGCAGGGGAAGGACAACAAACTAAACACAAAACAGTTCTAAAGAAATGAGTTTTCAATTTAGAGTTGAAATAGACTTTTTTTAAAAAATTGGAGTTAATACTCTAGTTGCGGGATGACAACCTATCCCTTCAGCATTAATAAAATTCGTACCACTTTGTGAAAATTTGGTGAGCCGCTCGCTACCTCTCCATGGAAATGTGGAATTTGCATTACTGACTGAGGGCTGCTGAGAAAGATGGGGCCCATCTCATTTTCACTGAAGCAGACAGATGCTCAGGCGTCATACGGGTCATTTTTGGATAGCAAAATTTTTTTTATAGGGTAATGCAGACAACAATGTAAACTACAGCGTTATTACATGGTGGACATGTGCCTGTATATTTGGAGTTTGCATGTTCTCCCCGTGGTCGCGTGGATTTTTCTCTGGGTCCTCTGGTTTTTCCCTCCACAATTAGAAACTTGCATTTTAAGTATTTGGCTACCATAAATGTCCACATGATGAGGCACTACATTGAGCTATCATTTGTGGCCAGGTCGCTTCTGAAAAAGAGCTATCAGCTCAGTGGGCCTTACCTGGTAAAATAAAAAAGTGTATAGTTCACTAGTTTTAGTTTAGCTTCCAAGTTCCGCTATGAGGACCGTATTTGTTCATCAGCAGCTGCCCGGGTTCACCTTGCGACCGTCGCCGAAGTCGCCCGCTAGGCGCCGACGCTTGTGTTGTGTGTGCGCGCCGTGGTGCTGAGTGCAGCCTGCACCCCGGCGACCTCCTCCCCTTCACCCGAAAGCCGCTCGTCGTCGTCGTCGACTCGCCCAGCAGCTCAGCCTACAAGGTGTCCACGTGGAGCCCTCGCGGTCGCCATGATTGATGAGCCAGCGCTCATCGATTCAACCCAGTTACACGTTCAGACACCTCCCTATTGCTACTATTACCATGGTTACTGTTTCCATGAACTTCGCTCATTGCTTCCTCTACCCACGTTGAGGACTCGGTTTACCAGACTGACCATTTTGTCCACAACACCGCACTACGGTTCACCTCACTTTCATTTTCCCTCCATCCCTTGCACTGCTCCACTTAGGAATTCCCTCCCATTGTCTCTTTCCCAAAGCTCATGTAATAGCCCAGCTCAATTAAAGAAACGTGTCAACTCTTATTTATTACAACTTGTATAGTTTTTGGCCTGTGTTCAGCAACTAAAAAATAACGAGTGTCGTTGGCATCTCTTTACCAGCCATGGCAGACTCATCTGTGGAACCACATTCGTCACAGCCTTCACAATCACTCTCATCTCTATGTTCAGTGTAATGGTTTTGTTAGCCTTGGTGCTGGCAAACCCACCCCTCGTGCTCAGAATCGGCCTTAATGGGTGCTCTCTAACAAGTCTTGTCTAAAAAGTATATGAAGGCTGTATCATATTGCTGCATGCAAGCCAGTGTGTTTAGCCCCAGAGCAGCTGAACCGTATGGTTGACTTTGAGACGCGTTCCATGTGTGTGCGTGTAGGTAGGGTGTGCATAGGCGCTCGCTATCAGCACTTGCTCCAAAAGTCTGTTAAGGCTATACAGGGGATTTTTGTAGGTTACTTGGGGTTGTGGTAGTACAGCGGTTAGCGAGCCGCGCTACAAACCTCGTGACAACAGTAACGATTATCTGAACTGGTCCCGGGTTTCCTCTAGGTCGACGCAGCCTCAAATGAGTACCTGGTGTGATCTGTAAACGTTGCCACGAAGGACACAAAAGCAGACGGGCGTGGTGCTGGCCACCCACCCCCTCGTGTGCCATTCCGGCCATCATAGACGCGCACTAACAGCACTTGCCCTAACAGTCTGTTAAGGTTATATGTGGGATCTTTGTCTTTGTAGGGCGTGTACAGTCCATTTGGCGTTCCCCTGCTGTGCCTGCTGTCCCCCACATCGTGCCCCAAGCACCTCACAGGTTACCACGCTCGGCACCGTCGTCACGGCGACGCACTCTGCACAGCGTGCACACACCACCCACACGTGCTTGTTCCGCAGGTATCGAGCTTCACGTGTGTTGAAGTGGTTTGTGTAATTTATGCCTATGGCCACATGACTCAATTTGCACCCGATCTCAGATTTTGGAAGCTAAACTAAGACTATTAAACTATAAACTTATTGTTTTCCCAGGTAAAGCCCACTGAACTGTCACTCTTTTTCAAAAGCAACGTGGCCATAACTTATAGCTCAACAAAGTGGCTTATCATGTGGAAATGTAGAGCAGCCAAATACTCGAAATGCTGAACAGGATTATGCCCGATTCATACTTGTGTAGTGTTCGGATGGGTGACCACCATACACAACAGGTTGCTATAGGCTGCTGCGGGGCAGTGAAATCCATGGTTGGACTATTGTTATCACGTCTATGCTTTCTTTATTTATCTGCCTGCTTAGTGCAAAAAAATATATCATTGTTACCACATTGTGGGGAAGTCAACAGTGGTTGTCCTATAGGAGACTCACCCCTGCCATGGGAGGTGGGAATTGATATCACTACCAATGCCTCAATGCTCATTTGAGAATATCACTTAAATATAATATTACGCTCGTACAATGCATGGACATGTGTGTGCGCGCAAAGGTGCTTGCGAACAGCACTTGCCCCAACAGTCTGTTAAGGCTATACGGGGGATCTTTCTCTTTGTACAAACCCGGCGACCCAAGTTCGATTCCCGCTCACGGTGATGAGGACCTGGGCCTCCCCTAGGTCGACTTGGTCTCATGTTGTGATGTGTGAACATCGCCACTTGGGAGATGAAGGCGGCCGGGCATGGCACTGCCACCCACCCCTCGTGTGCCGTGCCGCTAACAGCACTTGCCCCAACAGTTTGTGAAGGCTATACAAGGGTTCTTTGTAACCAAGCGTTCGTAGTTGTTGCTGTGGCTGTATGTGCCTGCCTCTGTTTACGCACGCATGCACACACACGCAGGCTCTGGTGGCGGTGGGCTGTTGACTATTTTTTTGGCGTGCCCTGTGGCGGGCTTCGCCAGCTTGTGCGGCATCGGGGGGCCCTTGCCCGCGTCGCTTGTCGCCACCTGCTGCGAGCGGGTGCAGCAGGGCGAGGTGGAGGCGCTGGCGCTTCTGGGGGCGTCTCAGCCAGGTAGGGCATCCTGGAGCTCTCGCTGGGAGCTTGTGCGCTTTGCTCACACGCGTGTGGACCGTGCGCAGGACGAAACGGTTCAAGTGCATTTTGTGTAACCACGTGGGGCGCCGCGATGGCGAGATGTTAATTCCCTCAACTGGTTTACAAGAAGAGGTGATGGGTTTGATCCTGACACTGACACCTGTATATTTGGAGTTTGCATGTTCTCCCCGTGGTCATGTGGATTTTTCTCCGGTTCCTCCAGTTTTCACCTCCACATTTAGAATGAACGTGCGATTAGAATATTTGGCTATCATACATTTTCACATGATAAAACACTACGTTGAGCTTAGCGGGCCTTAGTACTAAAGCCCCACATTTTTTGAACAGGCCAAACGATGAGCATAATGCTAACGATGATGGAGGCATGTAACAAAACGGGGGAGGCAGCTTTTACGTGGAATAAACTGGAATAGAGGTTGCATATTTACGAAATAATTAATGTCTAATTTCTACAGCTATTAATATTTACTTGCTTTTTGTGTTCAGCCCTTCCCTCACACCTCCGATTAGCACAGTTGGCTACATACGGTGCAAAAGAAGTTCAACACATAGCTTACATAGATTACTAATGCTATTTCCTGGCAACAGTCGCAGCTAAAATATGCAAGCGCGAGCGACATTTAAATACATTTACAGCTTCTAAGAAATGCACTAACTGTACATTTTCACGTGGTTGTTATCTGCTTCTATGCATTTGCAAGGAATGTGTTTCTGCTGTTTACGATATCTGCATATTCCAATAGATGCACATTCTTTGATCTGGGTTGTCGAAGCCACTGGTGTAATGTCTCCATCAGGAAAGTGAACCGTGTTGACGTGTATTTTTGCAAATGTTAAAGCCCTGGTGTATGAACTCTGCTTGGCTAGTTTCTGCGCAGGTGTTTCAAAAAAAAGTTAATAGAGCTTGAATCAACCAGATGGTCTCATTTGCTAGAGTGACCTGCGTCATCAAATTGACAATAGTAAGAGAATTGACAGAAATGTCAATTTCAGCTAAAAAGAGTTGAAGCATCGAATGGTGGTGGCCGTCCCGATGAGAAATGCATATGAAGCGGGGTGCTTGTGTGTTGCGTATGTCCGCGCTAGAGCCCTCCTGGCTGCTCTTCCTGGGGGACGTGTTTATCCGCCGCCTGGTGGCTCGGTTCATCCTGATGTCGTGCGCCATGCGTGCACATCGCCAACTCCGGGTAAAGCACTCGCGGAACACGCATCATAACACAGCGTACGTGGCACACACAGCACAAGCATCACAACACAGCGTGCGTGGCACACACGGCACATGCATCATAACACAGCGGCACACGCGGTGTGTGCCCGGCACGGCACGCTGCATGCAGGCCTGCGCATCACGCTTGCTCGCACCACGAACGGATGGATTCGTTTATTGTGCCGCTTGGTCTGTGTCCCAGGCGTTGGGCTCGTTTCCTGAGTCGCGGCCTCCCCTTCCCACGGAGGATCTTCTCTCGAATCCGCGTCTGCTGGCGCTTGTGCGGGAGCTGGCCACCTCGCTGGACGCGCGACCCGCGTTCGTATGAGCTGCTGCGTTGATGACCACGCACGCCGCCATCGCCATCACCCTGCCACCGTTGCGAACGTAGCCGTGTGTGAAACTGTACATCGGTAAATTATCCTAAACATCTTCACGGCAAAGCAATAATTGTAGCGACCAGGTTTTAATAGTATCTGATCAAACTTGGTAAGAATATTACCGTGATGAGCAAAACAGATTTTTAGAATCAGTTAAATATTTTTTAAACATCTAAGAAGGCAAACAAAAGTGTAACATACTTTCTATTGGTACGTCATTTTTACCATAAGCACACCAGGAGTGACGGAACGTGGATCACCGAACGACCGAGTAGCGCGTTGTTTATGCACACAGAGAGAATTGTTCCAAACAGATTTTGTGGTATAAAAAAAATTACAGGAGCACCAACTTTTTAATCTAACGAATTACATAAAATATGACCTGTATTGAGAATAAAAGCACTTGCTCTCACAACATGTTACGACTTATGTAAAATATAAACACCTCCTTTAATAGGTAGAAATCACACGGTTGAACATTTCCAAACTTACACATTTATCTAAAAATCACAAATCCCCCACACATTTTGCATGCTGTCTACCATTTGTTTAAATCACGGTTCATGAGCACAGGCCCAATGGCCTAACAAGTCAAGCAGCCAGCAGCAAAGAGCTTTTTTCATCTTGGGAATTAAGGTACTTTAGTAGGGAATATAATTGATTATATTTTGTACTTAATTATGAATGTACCATTTAAGTTACCAAAATCTTTTTTTTTTTCTGATCGGTGTAGAGGATAATAAGGTTGTCTATGGTAGAGAATGTTTAAGAGAAGGCAAGTGTACTTTTTACACATGTGAGTAAGTTGTCCACTCCCGTCTTCATTTACAACACAACTCTTACCATAGTTTGTTTTGTACAGCATCCTCACACATAGTTGATGATCATGCTCTATGGACTGACTTGTGAAATATTCGCCTGTCACGGTTGATTATGACCAAAAGCTAGCAGACGGCGCTGCGAGTCTGTAACCACTCACGACCGAACTCAGTGGGCCGGAAGCAACGCGCGCGCGCGTTCCGGGATCATCTACATGGCTGGGAATATCACGTCCCCACATGCCCACACGACTCCGTGCGCCAGCCCTTTCCCCCCTCGACCCTACCCACACCCTCTGTGGCCAGAGGCCGACAACATTTAGCATAGGCACAGATTAGGTTAGATTTTTTAAAGTGAGGGGTTTTTTTGTAAATTATCCGACGGCATTTTTTTTACGTTGAGCACAGCTGAGAAGATGAACTGAGCGAGGAACGTCACCAAGCACGCGCCCCATTTCCGTGCCGACCCCGCGATGTGACGACCCCGCGACGTGACGACTAGACTCGAGGTCGGCTCACGTGTAGGGCTGCTTCCTGCCTGGGTTTAACCCGGGCACTCCGGCAAGCGGCATCTGTGTTCGCGTGGCAGAAATCTATTTGTACCGAGATCTCAGGAGCGGCACTGTGTTGAACCTTATTTCAGTTTTGCTGGACAGTTTTTGATGATGGACTGAGGCCGACTGAGAGATGTTGCCTGAGTTTGGTCTGCAGTGCAAAAGGTGGCGAAACCCCACTCGTGTGTAAGTGGCTCAGTGTGAGCATGTGCTCGCGAGTTCACTTGCAGTCATGGCCCGAGGCCTCTTGGTGGCTCGGCCCGGCAGGGTGCTGTGGGACACCGGGATGAGCCGGCGAACCTGGCTCCAACAAATGAGCCGGCACATTTCCCATTGGACAAGCAGATAGAGCGGTGAGTGTCGTGTCCAGTGATAGGAACATCACAAGGTGTACGTTTATAGTCTTAACACGCGAGGCTGGGTTTTGTTATCCAAGCCATTCTGTGTACTTTGGGTAGTACAAGGATAAAGTTGAAGGGAATTACACTTAGCCACTTTACAAGCATGCACTTAATGTAATCTATGCCGCACATTAACCTACAGCATATACTTATATCGTTTTTTTAATGTTGCAATATATTTGTGTTTTACAAACAACCTATATTTGAAGGATGCACCTGTACCTTGTTTTACGTTTATGTATTTAAACTCATCCCGGAGCCTCCTGTTTACAATGCAGCCGTCCTTGGCAGTGACACGTTTTGTTTGTCTATGGCCTCTACTCGAATCCTTTGATTCTACAACCAAGGCAAGATGTAGGGGGACCCAGGCCACGGGCTTCCAGCCTCGAAACAGTCCCACCAGTCCCACGCTGAGCCTTCGGTCCCTAGTCTGCAGGTTACAAAGTAAATAATCGGACATTCTTCCGTTACATATGAGACTCCTCCACATAACAAGTAACTTTTTGTTTTTACACAGCCCGTCTGGGAGCGCATAATTTCAGCAGTACAGCTTCAACACAAGAAAGCTCTTGGACCGTTTTCGACATTTAATGTCTCGTCAGCAGAGTCAGGCTTGCTTGAGCTAATACTGGTCAACTGCCAGATGGGTATAGGCAAGGAATCTCTCTGTTCGATACGGGTCCTAGTTTGATGCAAAACTCTGTAATACACGACATAGGATGACCATTCGCGTCGGTCTGAAGAACAAGATACTGAGACTTGTGTGGGCATGATGTCTCCCTCTCCATGTCACCTGCCCTCTCCATCTCCTTTGCCCCCTCTCCATCTCTCCCCTGCCCCCTCCGTCTCCGCTGCCCTCTCCATCTCTCCCCTGCCCTCTCCATCTCCCCTGCCCTCTCCATCTCCCCTACCCTCTTCATCTCCCCTGCCCTCTTCATCTCCCTGCCCTCTCAATCGCCCCTGCCCCTTAAGTCTCCCCTGCCCTCTCCATCTCCCCTGCCCTCTCCCCCGTCACCTTCCCGCTCATGTAGGCTCAGCCTAGTTTTTCGCTTTCCGAGGGCACACCTCCACGGGGCCAGCACCCTAGGTGAGGTCAGGGTCGGTAGTGGGGAAATGGCACAATAAATCGTTGTTTTCCGTGACTATCTGTTTGGGATAGGTGAGGCCATTAACGGTTACAGTTGGCATGTTTTTATGTTTGCCTTGTAGTTTTAAACTCGGCTCGGTGTTTGAGTAGGCGAACGATGTCACGGCGTGACAGCGTGGGTGCCTCGCCATTCCCTCGCCGTGTTATCGCTCCATCACACTCTCATACCGTGATGTCACGCTCTCGCACCATGATGTCACGCTCTCGCACCGTGATGTCACGCTCTCGCACCGTGATGTCACGCTCTCGCACTGTGATGTCAAGCCCTCGCACCGTGATGTTTAGCCGTGACGCTTTCGCACCGTGATCTCACGCCGTCGCACTCTCGCACCGTGATGTCACGCTCTCACACCATGATGTCAAGCCGTCATGCTCTCGCACCGTGATGTCGTGCCATCGCACACTCACACCGTATGTTGCACGTCGGCAACACAAGTGTCTCGCTGCTATGATTAGCTGTGAGGTCATGGCTGGTTCTGTGTTTTGCCGGCCCGAAGGGGGCAGCACATTTAGACACGTGGTCCGCTTAGGCACAGCTCAGGGCCCCGCTCGTGGAAATCGTGGCAGCTAAGCAGCTCAGCCTAAGGCTGAGCCTCGCTCCAGTACAGCTCTGGATGGTTATGGAAACGGGGCAAGCATTTCCCTCGCGTCGTTACCGCTCCGTGAAGTGCACTGCCTGCCTGTTCTGCTGTGCACAGCGGAGTTTGAAGGCTACACATAACCCAAGTTACGGTCTTTGAAAGTAAATGGGACCCAGAGGTGGTGGAGCAGGGTGCTCGAGGCTAAGTTGAGCAGCAGTATGTGTGTCCTGCATGCGCTTGTCGATTTGCCTCTTGCTTGATACGTATTGTGGGTGCCCGAGACCCCCTTATCTGTAACAGTGACACTTGCAATACATGAAGTTGATGTGCGATAACCATGAATAACTTGTATATTTTTTAAGACGGCACTCAGCATTGAGAGGATTATTCATTAACCTTTGTGAGGTGCCTGTGCATCTCACAGCCGGTGTTCGTGTCTGTCACTGAGGGCCCCTGCTTGAGTTCTGGGTAACCAACTAGAGGCAGGGCCAGGTTATTTTATGAAGTAAATTGATGGTTCCAGTTCACTCCCTTAAAAGATGCGTACGTAGCGCACGGTGCAGTACGATTACGTGTAACCGTGGAGGCTATCTAAGGCAGTGATGTCAAGGCTCACGAGAGAATGAGGCGCGTGGCTCTGCTGTTGTGGTTCCCGAATTGGAAACACGCTTCATTGTGAACCGAAATGCCACTACTTAAACACAATTGAAATTTTGTGAAAAAGGACCAAAAAAATGTTCATTGTTTGAATGAACAAAAGGTTGAACGGTAATCGTTTTAAATCTTGCTCAACGCCACAAATGTTCGTGGTGTGTTCCCTATCGTCATGTTATCGCCATCCGCATTTCATTTCCACTGCTGCGGACCCGCCGCCTCCGTCTAATGTGTTCAGATATACCCGGCCTCGGTGGCCTAGTGTGTCCCACAGAGGCCACGGCTTCACACTCACAGACCGCACCTCGACAGACAGGGTGCAACTAGTTCTAAGGAGATTACTGTGTGGAATTGCAAATAAGTAGAATAGCAATCGTGTACGGTACATGTGCATATCTGTGTGGCTTGTGTGGTGTGTGTGCGTGTTTGTACCGCACGGTTTGTGTGGAATAACCCGTGTTTTTGTGGGGTGCACATTTGTGTAGCGATGACATGTCATACAGTATATATGCATGTGTGCATGTGAGGGTGTTTGGCACGACGTGTTTGGACGGTGCGACTCTCCGGTCTCCGCACGTTTACGTCGGTGCCCGGTGACTACACCAGCTGTCCCAGGGTGTTCTGCCCGCGAGTGCTTTTCACTTGTAGGGTAACAGGCGGCTGTTTGAGCCAACGCAGGAGAGGTTTACATCCACGGTTGCACAAGAGGTTAGTGGACGGATTAGTATCTAGCAATAGCCACTATTCACTCCCATAGACAAAGGCAAGACAAATATCCCATGTATAGCCTTAGACTTTGGGGGCAAGTGCTGTTAGCGAGCACCTATGAAGGCCAGCACCATGCCCGGCCGCTTTTATAGACGAAGGCACACACACACGTTTGGTAACAGCTACAAAATCGGTGTGTGGACATGAGCTAAAATGTGCGAGTAACTTGTATGTCCGATAAAGCTCTAAAGTGGGAATAGTGAAGGTATTCAGGGGTGAAACCAAGGGTTTATTGTGGTGGTTGAAGGCTGTTATCGTGAATAGCATGCACAGCAGGCGCTTTTCTTATAAAGATGCAAATGAAAGCTTGTGCTGTGCAATGCTGGAAAAGGTCTAACGCCACATTGCGCACGTGTCAAGGCGCCTCTGTGTGAAGAGCACGTTTAAATGTACATCAAGCCACACACAGATACTCGTGATTAATCTTATATCCCATCGTCGTTCATGCAAATTGTAACTCACAATGGCTGAGGAACAAGAGATAAGCTGGAATGATGCCAGGTGGTGAGCCAACGCCAACAATTGCTCTGCAGTTCTCGATATGTTAAGATATTTTCAGCAAATTAGTGAAGGTTTATACGTGGGAGGAAACCGGAGAGACTGGAGAAAATCCACGCATGCATGGGGCAACACTCTATCCCATACAGAAGGGACAGATGGTATCGGTCCACACTTTGCTGTACTGCATCGGCAAAACCTGGGTATGGTACCTCCACGCCCACACGAAGGGAGTCTTGCAAAATTTTGTTATTTTACCGATCAACCAACCCTCGCCTCCAGGACACGTGCAGCTTATTCACCTACACCACACAACACCAATCTAGCACTGTCGTGACACACAATGACACGTAGATCATGTTAAACACTGCATGCGCTACTTCTAAGAAGGTTAATTTCCACATTAAGGCCAGGGTTACATTGGTTCCTCGGCACAAGTCTTAGTCATCTGGGAGAATGAAGAAATTGCAAGAAATGTTTGTGAATTATCATTAATGAAGCAGCGATGTTTTATTTTGAAATTGGTAAATAGCAAGGAAGTTTTCTATGAAGTACAGAAATGGTGGCAGCAACTGTCGCCTCGTCATCACAAGGCTGTACCCGCGCCTGAACCGCCACCACCACGACGAAGCTTTTGCATAATTTATTTTTGCCTGCCCACCGCAAGCACATCTTTAATCACTCCTAATAGGTAGTTTAATTCAAAAATGTAATACATTTTTTACGAGCGCCTTAAATAGCTTAAGAGTGAAGGAGACGAGGGTTTGCTCGGATTTGCGTGTTTACAAGTTGTGTGGGCGGAGGCATCTCTTGTGTGGCTGGGAGGCCGCATTGTTTTGTTATGAAATTGAGTCCACGTGGGAATTGGGGAACCGAAAGTTTGTAACCCTCTGAGAGCTGAGACATTGTGGAAATATGACGCCCTTTGAGAGTGACAGGTTTCGGTGTGCGGTTGTTACCCATAAACTTACGGTGACATGGTGCTAAATACGTGCTTTGTTTATGCCAGTGAGGAACGTAATGGTTCCCGTTCAACTGCCCTCTGTATTTACACCCAAGCGTCTACCTTGTTTACTGTTATCTCCTGTGTACAGTACTTTACTCCGCCATCACTCGACACGCCCGAGTCAAGGGAGCACCTCCCCTCGTCTCTGAAACCTCGTGTGAAGAAGCTAAGCACAGTGAGAGATCTCGAAGTTGCCTCTGACCTTACCGAGACAGTGTGGTAGCTTGTTCTCATTTCTCAACGGCACTGCAATGGACGGGTCTTGTTCAATTGGGCATTGAGGTGACGCTCATCTCTCGCTTAAGCCCGGAGCCAGCGGTGGAAATTCCTTAATTCATGTGGCAGGGCGAATCCCTCCATAGGACAACCACTGTTGACTTCCCCATCAAGTGGTGTTTATTTTATTGACACTGGAGGGATGATGGATGACGAAGTAATTCCCAAACCGGGATGTGACCTTGAAACTTGCGAAACGCTCGCTCTACCGCTGAGCCTCCAGGTCGGATATTTGGTGGAAAGACTCCTATTATAATAATTACAATTCCTATAAAGCCAGTACCTTACACCTACAAAACACCCGATTTGTGTAATTTACCTCTTCTCGGAATATCCTGACCAATGCCCCCAACTATACACCAAGTTCAGTAACCCAGCCCTCCAGATACTGTCCTTTGTTCCTTTGACTATAATGCCTGTTTAGGGTTTCCCAAGCGGGATGTAGATTAACCCTAAAAGTATATATGTATGTGATCCTGTGTTTGATGGCTTTCATGATGGTCAGATTTGTGGCGTGACAGCCCATCACTTTGGCTCTCTAATCTCATTTATTTGAGGCTCCCTCAGACACAGTGGGGTCAATGCCTGTGTGTGCATTGGAAGAAAGTGTCGCCCTCGGTAAGTTTCCCGACCATAGCTTATCAGTGTTACTTCTTTCATTGCCAGTCGTAAAACTGAAAAGCCTATCGGTTATGTGAATGACCTATGCAGTCATAAAAAAATACTTGCAGCCTCAACAGTTGATAAACATGTCAACCTTTGGGGGTGGGCAGAAGTTGATAAGGCGCCGTGTCTTCGGTTAAGAGGTGCCAGTTTGTAGGTGTATTCTGTGCTCTTACTGACATTGGTCACTGAACACAACAGCCCTAACACAGCACGGTTAATACATTCCGAGATAAAACATTTAATGTATATTATTTTATAATTTCAATATATCAGCGTATACTAAATGCCAAAGTACACCAGCAATATTTTTTTAAAACAAAACGGATATTAATGAGTGTGCCGATTATTCCGTAGACGTGAAACCAACGCACTGTTGAGGCTGAGTGATGTCACTGGAAACACGACAGATTTGTTGCACAAGGGCTGTGACGCCGCACACAAGTTGCGTGACATGCATGTAATTACAAAGTGTTTAAGTGTTTAACGGTTGTCGACAATAAAGCAAGCACAACGTAGTTCCCCCTTGTGCCTAGAATGGTGCTTGCGCCGTGGTGGTGGTGGTAACGGGTTGATTTAGAACCTTGAGGCGGTTGCAGGAGCTGGTGAAGCAGTGGGGCCAATTGCAGTGCTCCCGTGTGCACGTCTGAGGTTTCCAGTAAGGGTAAAACCAGGCTCTACGCACATTGAGCAAATTTGACCCGATTCAAAATCGTTTATTGGGTCGGAGCGCTGCGTGAGTAAAATGTGTGTTGTAAATCCTCCTACCCAAAAAAGCCGATTAGTGACGTTGTGACGTGAGCAACGGCGGGTGTGTTGGAGAGCGATTCACACATCTCTGCTGATGCGCTAAAGAAGTAATTAATTGGCACGATTGTTCATCACGTGACAACTTTAATAATTGGCTGTGTTGGGTGGAGAAGGGTGTACGACGCACATTTTACTTATAAGCTCTGAAACAACCAATTATATATGGACTATGTTGAACTTCTTCCACACCGTACGTAGCCAACCGTGCTAATCGGAGGTGTGGGGAAAGGACAAGCTAAACACAAAAAGCAGTTCTAAAGAAATTTACTTTTCAAACTAGATTTAAACGTGCAAAGCTCTAGTGGCTTCCTAATATATTGGTCGCAAAAGCCTACACCTATTCAATTAGGCCTGACTTTGTAAGCATCCTGTAACATCAGGCGACATTGTAAAATGTGATCACTTTCGGCAATAGGTTTGTGTAGTCCAGTGGTGACTTGTGTATTGAGAGAGCGCCACCTGGGGGGTTACAGGGGACATCTGCACGGCCACCGCTGGGTAACCGGTATCCAGTCTGGAGTAGGGATTCAATCTAGGCCAAAGGTATCGGACGGAGCTACGGGGAATATTCGGGAACCATCTGGAGGGTTCCACGAGGGGGCGTGGCCGTAGGCGGAGCTTAGCTCCACCGGGGGGGCATATAAGCGGAGGCAGGAGAAGACTCGGAGTCGGTGTGGCAAGCCTCGGGTCCGGATTGCATCGCCGCCCTACCTCTCCTCGCCAACGACCACGTGGCGAACCTCCAGCTAAGCCGTCTCTCCGGGCACGCCGCCAACTAGCGGCGTGAACGGAGAGAGAGAGGGAGACGTGCCGCAGCAGCGGACGAGGAAGCAAGAGAACTACCCAGAGAGAGAGCGGAGCTGTGTAGACATTCTGTTAAATAAAAGACACCAGTCCAGAGTCGTGGGAGTCGTTCATTACACTTGTAATGATACAGCCAAGTTTCAACCTTAATATAACGTGGTAAGCCTCAACTGTGTCCATCAAACTACACTCGTACTAAATGTACTGTACGTAACATGACATTCCTCTACAACTTTACTTAAAATTAGTTTCTACGAACAATGTATCCTACAGTTCGCCTCGAATGTGGCGATGCGGTGAACGAAACCCAACTCGATATACCACCTCGATGTACCTCGGCGACTGCTGAGCGAACCGTGTCCAGTTTGGATAGCACGGAGACGACATGCACTGTGTGTAGCAGCGCTGCTCCGGTGGAGGAGTATGCCGAGCCGTTTTAGAGCGATGTTTTCGGTGTCAGTTTGCGATGCCCTCGATGAAACCGAGGAACTTGTAGACCCTAGTGAAGACGCCGGGATATGCACGTGCTGGTAGGTAGTTGCATTGGTTGCCCCAGCTGGCCAGGCCAGTAACATACCACCTGTCGTCCTCCTCTCTGCACACCAGTGACTGGGCCGAGTTTGCCTAAAACACAATAATTATAATTACGTTTCAGAAAGCAATTCAGAATCAGAATATTACTGGAAGAATCCGATGAGCTATTTTTCACATATGTGCAGTAGGGGTGGGTAAGAACATTACAATAGCAAACAAAACTAAAACACGACAGTAGTGCAAAGTACATGAAAGGTAAAGAAATCACCAAAACACAAATTAAACTAAACCATCCTATTCATATTCTTAGCTCTTTGGGTAAAGTCACGTTGAAGGGAAACAATAAAATAATAAAATATATATAAAACAAAAATTCTCCCGACGTTTCGACCATAACACAAACGGTCGTCATCAGGTGTGTCGGTTCACATTAATTTATTTGTTTTTGACGGTTTATTTATTTATAAAAAAAACGTCAGCGCCACGCGGAGCGATTTGGCAGTTTATTTAGAAGGACTAGTCCATCTATGTTCTGAAAATAGGAGGGGGGAGACGAAGAATTAATGTATGCTGTCTGAAAGCCACTGTAAGCATGAACAATCAATTAAGACCTGAAATGGATAATCAAATCTTTCCAATGATTGCTAAGCCAGAATCCATCTTCTCGGTTGAAATTGTCTCTGTGCTTGTATATGTGGATAGCCTCATGAACGAATCTCTCATGGTAGCCAGATGGCTTAGAAAGAACCTCTGTCTTGGAAAAGTCAATGTCATGTGAGCCTACTGAATTATAACAATGATCTGCCACGGCCGAGGTGTTGGTCCTACCGTGTTTAAGGTCTGCTTTGTGTTCACGAATGCGGTCCGAGACATGGCGTTTGGTTTCTCCAATGTAACTACTACCACAGAGGCAACTTAGTTTGTAGACACCAGGGTACTGTATGTCCGGAATCACATCTTTTACAGACGGAACCAGATCACGGATTTTATGTAATGTGTTGAACGGACCTTGATCTTGTGTTTATTCAAGATTTTGGAGATCTTTTTTGTGATCCCTGCAATGTAGGGTAAAGTGATGGTTTTGAAAGGCTCCTCAAGAGGGTCCTTCTTCATGGTTTGAGTGATAGCTTTGCGGATTGTATAGTCGGAGTAACCATTAGCCTTAAGAGCTTGGTGTACGTGCTTGAGTTCACTGCCTATGTGTTCCTGGTCGGATATGCATTGGGCTCTATGATACAGAGTCTTGATGAGAGAGTTCTTCTGTGATGGATGGTGGTGGGAATCCGGTTTCAGATAAGCATCCGTATGGGTAGCTTTCCTGTAGACAGAGTGGCTCATTGAACCATCAGGTCTCTTTTTAATTAGGACATCCAAAAAAGGTAGCTTGCCATCTTTTTCGACTTCCATGGTAAATCTGATGGCTGGGTGTATGGAAATGATGTGGTCGAAGAATTGGTCTAGAGCAGGCCGGCCATGTGGCCAGATGACAAAAGTGTCATCCACGTACCTCTTCCATAAAGTTGGGCGCAGAGTGGCAGTCTGGATGGCGTCAGTCTCAAATTTCTCCATGAAAATGTTAGCTATAACCGGAGATAGGGGGGAGCCCATTGGGGTGCCCTCAGTTTGTTTGTAGAAAGTTCCATTCCAAGTGAAGTATGTATTGGTTAAAACAGTGTCTCACCAGGGGGGGTACCTCAGTGTTTAGTCCTTGATGAACCAAGTCTTCAATGATTGCGATCGTGTCAGGTACAGGAACCTTGGTGAATAAGTAAACTACATCAAAACTGACAAGCAGGTCGTCTGAGGACAGGGAAATACCCTTGATTGTCGATACCAGGTGAGTAGAATTTTGTACCGCAGAGGTGGTTTTTCCAGTGAAAGGACGCAGGATTTCAGACAAAAAACGAGCCAGTTTGTAGGTGGGGGAGTTGATAGTAGAGACGATGGGACGAAGGGGTGTATCTACTTTATGTATTTTTGGTAAACCGTATAATCTTGGTGGCCTGGCAGCAGAAGGTTTCAACGAAAACTGTTTAGATTGATCAATTAATGCGGTTGAATAAAAAAAATATTTTGTTGGTTTGTGTGACGAGGCTGTTGGTGGGATCTCTTTTTATTTTTGTATAACTACCATCGTCGAGTAATTCTTAAGTTTTGTTGTTGTATTCTATTTTATCCATGATGACAGTAGCATTGACCTTGTCAGCTGAGAGGACTACAATATCATCCCTCTTTTTTAATTTATATAATTCAAAACGCTCATCTTTGCTGAGGTTGCTAGCTGGCATCTTAGCGTTTTTGAGGGTTGCAGCGATTTCAGATCTTGCTACGTCTGCAGCAATGTGACCCAGGCCCCTGAGAGCAACGTCTACTTGGGCAATTATATCATTAACTGGTATGTGTTTAGGTGTGACTGCAAAGTTTAGACCTTTAGCTAAAACGGATTTTAGACCATCGGAAATAGAACTGTTACTGTGATTAATTACGACTTTGTTAACATCTAACTTTTTGGTGTGTGGGTCCGGTATTTTGTTGAAGAGGAGGTTAAATTTGGAAATCAGGTTGTCCTTACATTTGGTCGACATAGTAGTAGCTGAAGAGGCAGTCATATTGTCTACATGTTCCCAATCCGATGTGGACATTGTTGCCGTCAATGATAAGTGTGATTTGTAGAGTGTCTTGTCTAACTGATCTAGTTCGGTGCGTATAAGTCTGATTTTTTCTGAGATAAGAGCTAAGTTAGTTTTGAAAATAATTCGTTTCGCATTAGAAGAAGTTACAGCAGCAGAGGTCAGTGTAAATGCGATTGGTATTACCCCAGAGTCACGGCATCTCTTCAGAAAGGTGAGAGACTCGATCAGCTGAGCCTTCTTATCCCGGAGTTTGTTGAAGGATCTTAAAGTTATGTGAAAACCCTCCCCGTAGAGGCGGTTAAATTTTGATTTAAAGCTTTCGTGACTGCAGTAATTCATATTCTTAGCTCTTTCGGTAAAGTCACGTTGAAGGGAAACAAGAAAATAATAAAATATATAAAACAATAAAAATTCTCACGACGTTTCGACCATAACACAAACGGTCGTCATCAGGTGTGTCGGTTTGCATTAATTTATTTTTAAATGGTGTATTTATTTTAATTATAAAAAAACGTCAGCACCATGCGCAGCGATTTGACAATTTATTTAGAAGGACTAGTCCATCTATGTTCTGAAAAGAGGAGGGGGGAGACGAAAAATTAATGTATGCTGTCTGAAAGCCACTGCCAAATCGCTGCGCGTGGCGCTTACGTTTTTTTATAAATAAATACACTGTTTTAAAATAAATAAATTAATGCAAACCGACACACCTGATGACGACCGTTTGTGTTATGGTCGAAACGTCGTGAGAATATTTATTGTTTTATATATTTTTTTATTATTTTATTGTTTCCCTTCACTGGACTTTACCGAAAGAGCTAAGATTATGAATTACTGCAGTCACGAAAGCTTTAAATCAAAATTCATCCCCATCCTACTAGGCAAAGCCCACTGATGTATTAACTTATTTTTCAGAAGCGACCTGGCCGCAAATGTTAGCTCAACAAAGTGGCTCATCATTTTGACATCTGTAGCAGCAAAATCAAATTTAAGACGCGGTGGAGAAAATGATGAAAAATAGCACTGCTTAATTTTCTCTCCAATGGGGAATGCCGGCAGTAGGTAAGAAAAGATGGGAAATGTTCCTCAACACATTTCGGATAGGGGCTAAACACAAAGCCTATCTGTCCGTCAGGAACTGAGACCCTCTGCAACGCTATGTTCATCATCACCATCACGTTTGTATCGAGACACTTTTCAGAAGGGTGCTGCCAAGTTTTCACAATGGAGAGCGACATTGCTGCGTGTAATCCCAACTACAGGAAGCTTTCAGGTGTTTTTTTATCATTGTGATCCGTGGCAGATAACAGTTACACTGCGTGTGTTTTTGTAGCCATGGAAGCAAACCCGTGTAGAACAGGGGGAGAACATACAAACTTCAAGGAGAAAGGTGCCCGAGTCGGGCATAAAAACCCAGGCCCTCTTGCTGTGAGGCACAAGCGTTCCCACTGTGCTACCCGGCCGCCAAGCGGCACAAAGATCACACAGTATTAGTCGTGTATGTTATACTGTTCCATACATATGTAGTAACATCGAGGATGTCACTGTATGGTGCCGGCCCGAGAGGGCCATGGCGTGCGATGTCCCTACATTGCGGACAGCACCGGGTGGGTTGCTGTGTGAGGCCAGCTCTAGCACAGCACGGCGTGCGATGGCACTGCCATCGCGTACACCCCGTAGGCGGGTCTAGTACCAGCCCTAGTGGGGCTTGGTGAGCGCTGGGATAGCGCGGGCACCACGCATAGCGTGGAGTGCGGGCTCCCACCAGGGAGAGTGGGAAAGTGTGCCAGCCCAGCGGCAAGGATGCCCTGGGCCATGGCACTCTGGTTGACCCCGTAGACACGTGATCTGGAGTGCCCAGGTGGGGGGGCTAGAACGCGAGAGGGAGCTAGAACGCTCGAGAAGGCAGGCGGGGGGCCTTGTGCGGAGCGGCCCCAACCCGGGGGGATATAAGGTGGGTCCCTGGGAGGGAACGGGGTTCTACGTTCTACAAGCTGGAAGCTCCATGTCTACAAGCTGGAAGCTCTACGAGGCATCAACACGTGGTTGGGGACTCGAGTGAGGGTCTGACCCTTCGTAGCTGTAACTCCTACATATAAGAGTAGTTAGCTGGGTGGACACCACCCTAGGCTGTATCTGGTGAAGGGGCAGTTACCCCTTTGTGTTAACGGGTTGATGTTACAATAAAAGTATTGCCTCTAAAGAACAACGTCTGCGATTCAGTTGGACTTACTACACATACTTTAGATGAGGGCTGGTCAAAATTAGTAGACCACCACCAATGGCTTGTTTCAATCCCCTATCTTGTTACCACATTAATAATTATTTACAGACTTTTGTCCATCTACCGCTGGACGAAGGCTTCCCCATGTCATGTCAGTCAAGGGGGTTATTTTGACCATACTTCACTACACTGGTCAGTGTAGGTTGGCGAACCAAGGAGTCCAGGATTGGTTCAGACATCAGTCGATAAAGAGCACAGTGCGCTATCTGCTTCACCACCGCTCCAATGTTTACGAATTGTGTGCATTAACAAATTGAATGTCGTTTGAGGGGAATTGCAGGTCTGAGAAAGAAGCACGTTCCAGGCATCTGGATTTGCGACCTGATGCGAGCCAGAATGAGCGTTAGTTTCATCTCACAAGGTTCATCGGGCACTGGTCGACGAAGGCCCTCTGGACATTTCGCCAATAAGGGTGGGAAAGAATGCAAATGGTTACATGAACGGCTTGTCCAATCAAAAAGTTGAAACATTGGGCCATGCGCATCTCCCGTTTAAAGTCCTGAGGGAGTGGTGGGAAATCCACATACCTGTGGCCAGAATAAGTCTATACATTGGAAAACTGCTGATGACTTCTCTCAAAGTGGTACCTATTTTATCATACCCTGGAAGGATGAAGGGGTGAGTCAACCCCAACCGAGATCCAACTCCGTTTGAAGCACTTTAACAATTGTCACAGCCAGATATAGCAATGTGAAAATTGTTTGCTACGGTGGCGAGATGTTAACTACCTCGCCTGGTATACAGTAGGTCATGGGTTTGATCCCGACCCTGACAATGCCTGCTGTATATTTGGACTTTGCATGTATCTCTCATCGTGGTCACATGGATGTTTCTCCGGGTGCTCCGGTTTTTCCCTCCACATTTAGAATCAACGTGCGTATTTTCCTGCTCTACATTTCCACGTGATAAGCCACTTCGTTGAGCTATCATTTGAAGTCAGGCTGCTTCTGAAAAAGAGCTATATAGCTCAGTGGGTCTTACCTGATTACATATAAAATACGTTTTAATAGTTTTGTTTTCAACTCGCCGGTGAGCGAGCTGACACAGTTATAATTGGAGTGTCATTAAATGCGGGTGGTGGTGTGTTTCTAACGACAAAGATTTGAACAGATCGTTACGTAGCCCTAACCCGATCATCAGCTATGAATAGTAATATTATTGATTGCAAAAACCTGTGTTAAGTTAAGAGAGTAGTGGTGTTTATTGCTGACTGCTTAATGTTTTGGACCTATGCTCAGCAACTGTTTAACAATAATAAGACATTTTTGTCTTTTTTCGCTTTGTTTTTTTTAAATGATAACGTACCCACGTGCGTGCGTACGCGTACTCGCTAACAGCACTTGCCGCAACAGTCTGTTAACAGTATACGGGGGATGTTTGTCTTTGTGTGCATACTCACCCAGCACCCGCTGTGCTCAATGTTCTGTGCGCAGAGCATGCGGCTTGATACGGTGCTGCCGTAGAACTGCGCAGAGGCGCAGTCACTCTGGCTGAGTATTCCCAAGGGAAGTCCGTACCCTGAAACACAGGAGGTCTCACTTACGATAATGTTAATGCGCCATAGTTATTTCCTTCTCAACATGTCCTATGACTTGACGATAAATTAAGGCAACTGGGATTTGAGTTCATGAAGGGTCACGAGGTACGGTGTGTCCGTTGAATTCGAGGCTGCTGGGCCTTCTCGTGTCACGAGCCAAAGCCATCTTCAATGTGGAACTTCACGATCGAGTTGAAATAGTGCGCAGAAAATTATCGAGAAGCGCAACTCCACATGACAAACGATGGACACAACGACTTGTGTGATCGTTCACCGCAGGGAACAAACCACGCCTGGCGTAGAGAATGTATGTACTGTATGTTGAACTTCTTTTGCACTGTACGTAGCCAACCGTGCTAATAATCGGAGGTGCGGAGACGATGCAGAGGATGTTGAATACGTACCATTTCCCAGGTAGCAGACTTTCCCTGCAGCAGGGGCAGGCCGCGTGGCGTGAGGCAGGCACACCGCACTCACTGCGTCCGAGAACGGCACTGCTTTGCTCAGCTCCACCACGGCGACGTTGTAGTCGTGCATGCTTGCGTTGAATCGGCTGTGCACTGCAATGATTCCCACGCTGTGGAACACACCATCGCTGTACCTGATGGTCCATTTCGGGACGCCTTGGCTGCAAGAGACGCACCCGCCACGCCTATTTGCAAGTGTGTAAAGTGATGGGGCAGCCAAGTGGTCGAAGCACGAGGCGCCGAGCCAACTCGTGCCGAGGGAACGGTTCGATGATTCCTACAACCACCTGGGGTCATCTCTGCACTGAATGAGCAAGACCTGTCTTCTGATATGGGGATAGTGAAACTTAAAAAAACACACGAGCTAGTGTCACAGCTCGGTTCAAAACAATATTCATTTAGTGCACCTGCCGGAACTCGTTGGCGGGTCCAAGGGTGTACCAAATTCCGTACAACAGACAAGTACAAAATAATGTAGATGTAGAATCGCGAGTGCATGTGCGTGTGCCACAGTGTGAACTTTGACTCGAGTGCGTGCGCGGGAGGTTTTTTGTTTGAAGAACGGCGACCGGTGGTACTTACGCAGTGACGATTTGCTTAGCGGTCGTTAGGATCCACCTCCTGCCGATAATCGTGCCGTTGGCCGCAAAGCGACTGTTGAAGAACAGCTGCACATCCCAAGGGAAGTTCCTCCAGTCTGATGTCTTTCCGCAGGCTGCGAGTAAACACGCGCACACTCATAGTGTGATGCCACCGCAGCAGAGCAGCTCGGCCGGCGCTACCCTCCCCTTGCACCCCCCCCCCCCACGAACGCACGCACGCCCCACTAAACACTCACATGCACCCCCGTAGGGTCTCGAGGAGGGATCACCTGGTACAATGGGTTTTCACCCGAGGACCCCATTAACAGGGACATCCACGGTTTCCCTGGACCAGGAAATTGGCTGAGACCCCAGACCGGATTACATGGCGCCCCCCCCCCCCCCCCAGAAGGGGGCATAGAGCTTTACAGGCCGGTCGCGATGAAGCATACACAACACAGGGGAATGGGACCTCAAGGCCAGCACCCAGCGGCAGTGTAAACAGTGGGGTGGGAGGAAAAAGCCCCTAGGCATATAAGAGTTGATTTAAGTTAGAGGGAGCGAGGGGATTATCGGTGAGTCAACGGCGAGGAACGCAGGTACAGAGACAATGGGAAGGGGGGGGGATGACATGACCCCCCCCCCCCCACCGGCCAGAGTGCTCAAAACGGCCGTAAAGAGGATGCGATTGGATGCGCAGGATGACGTGATATGACCCGGGGGTTAAGGGGCTTTGGGGCACATAAGGGGGCCGGAGGGACAGATTGACTCAGAGTTCTTGTGGAGCGGTGGAAGATACCAGCCGTCCTCAGCGTCCGTGCGATGCATGCAGGGTGGAGCTGGAAACGATCGGCCAGGCAAAGTCTCCAAGGCGAGCATCTTCCCCAGCCCCCATCGGGCACCTGAAGAGATGAGTAGGTACGGGGAGGGAGCCAATTCAGCCCAGCTCGCAGTCAGCTTGAGCTTGGAGGATAGACGCACTCTGCGACGGCTAGGTGATAGGAGGTTAGGCGCTGTCCGAAGGGTGCTGGCTGGAGGGGGCCATAAACAGGGGTCCCTATTCGCTCCGGGAAATAAATCTTAGCACAGACTGACGTTTCACGCGTGGTGCATGTTTGCGTGTGAAGAGCGGTGGGACAGCGATCGGCGTACGATGGTGTGTGGGTGACTATAAATCAGTGTGGGTGTGACGCGCGCGCATATTAAAGTATCAACGGTTGCCCGCGCCGGCGCGTGTCTATCCGCGCACCGCAGTGTTCACGGTGAGACACGCGCGAGTGTCGTGCGGAGAAAACGCGTGGGTGGGGAGGCCGCGCGAGCGCCGATTAATGTATTAATATCCGGACCGCGCAAGAGCGTTCGCCTTGTTGACACAATGGCTTAGTGCAAATTATTAATTAAACCCCACACAGCGGCGAGTTAAACAATTATGTAATCCACGCGGTTAGGACGCGCGAGTGGGGGGAAGGGCACGCGCGTAATCAACCCCTAGGCGGTGTCGGCCAGCCGATAGCTATGTCAGTCAGAGAGGACGCTGGTGCAGGGGGGGGTCATCCGATCGATGGGGCGGGGCGGCACGAGCGACACAAACGCAGAGGGGACGGGGGGGAGGAGGCAAACGCCGCACCCCCCCCCCCCCGCGCAAGGAGGGGGAGGAGGTGATTGACCCCCCCCAATGGCGGGTGGGGGGGAGGGCATCAGCCCCCACCAATTAGAAGTGGCGCCCCTCCCGCCCGTGGTGGGTGAGGGGGAGGTCGGCCCCCACCTAATGGGGAGTGAAGAGGGGGCATTAGCCCCCACCAAGTAGACGTGGCGCCCCCCCCCCGCTCGTGGTGAGGGAGGGGGGGATCGGCCCCCACAGTGGGGAGTGGGGGGGGGGGCATCAGCCCCCACAATAGCATAGCGCTAAAACAGGGCAACGATGAGACTGTGATTATTATTATTACACTTTTATTGGTATTATCGAATTATTGTCTTGGACATTTAGTTACCAATTTGATCTCAGCTTCTTTATAGAAATACAGGCGTTGGGTGAAATGGTATTTTTAATTCTGAAAAGTTTTTTTTATGATGACGAGTTGTGCGGGCGGGCGGGCTGCTTGGTGAGAGGAAGGGATGGGCAAAAATGGACAGACGATTACGTCCACAGGACGTGAGGGCTATTTTGTAAATAAATCAAAACTTGCACTCACCTGCAGATGATGGCGTGGCTGTGACAGAGCTGTACTTGAGCCTGAAGCCCCTTTCTGGATTTTATTTTTAAAAAAAACAGTAAACTGTAAGTTACATCATACAGCATTGCAACGATACGTATACACAGGGTATCTACTAAAATGGACTCGTCCTAAAATGGCATCATTGCTTATGATGCGTTTTCAAACTCGTATCAATTAATCTCAACTCAAGCGTGTGTGCGACATCGATGAGCGCGGACTGTGAGGACGACGCCGCGTCATCGACACATCACGTCGGCAGCATGGCTCCGCTTCTCAAGAGGAAGAACAACCGGGCGCCTCGTGAGCTGTGCCAGGTTGGCTCGGTACGGGCCCTGACGCGACTCGGTTGTCCAGTGGGAAAAGAAAAACTATGTTGGAGTAGAAAGCTGCGGCGAACGTACCCACAAGGGGCCCCGTGGACCTCAGCACCAGCGTCAGGTTGCTCTGCGTGGACTTGAAAGAGACGGAGGGCATGGAGGTCCCACAGAGCACGGCCAGCGCGTTGGCCCTCGCTGCTCCGTCCAGAACGGAGAGGCTCTCGTTGGCGCACACCGCGTCTTCCCGCAGGCTGCGGTCCGCCACACAAGCACAAGGCCGCAGTCACCACCGTTTGCTTCGGCTTACCTTCAGCACCCCCCCAACTCCCACCGCCATTCAGATCATAATTGACTTTGTGTGTGTTCTTGTTGATAAGGCAGCCAACATCCCAGCCGTGCCTGAAGCTATAGGTCCTAAACAAATGTGTAATCTTAAAATACGAGCCCCTTATGGCGAGACTGTCTGAAAAATACACGAAGGAATACAGTGGTGTTAAAATAATAATAAAACATTCTATACGTAATATAAGACGTCTGTGGTTAAATCCACTCGTGTACAAAAGTAAATGTTAAAACGCACTTCACATTTATTTTTAGCTTCTGTGGGGTTAGCGGATTGTGTGAAACTGCATGCGATTACGATTGAGGAAGATATTGTTTTCTCAGAGACAATGGGACATCCATTCTATACACGGCCAGACGCGCACATGTGCACTTGATGTCCATGCCCATCTGTGCACTCCAACAATGCGCGTGCACACAAAGGGGGCTTTTACCTGAGCCATTCAAACTTGATTTTGATGACCTTTCGGGAGACGGCCACAATGAGGAAGGTGAAATCCACATCTGTGTCGTTTGGGACATGGTCTCGGGAAGACACGTTGCCTTCGTACCCAGAGAACTGGATGGTTCTCGTTGATGGAACTTTTACACACAAAAATTGATAGCAAATATCACAGAATCAATGTGGTTATGTGATAGCAACTTCATGATTTTTCACGATAAAACAAAGAGAGTCGATGTATGTGTGACCTGTGAAGTCCGTCGTTTCACAGTGTGCCACACAAAAACAGAAGACAGACGGTCACTGTATTGCATGCTTTCATATGCGCTTCTGCGGCCGTCTGGAATGTTCTTCCGATATTAGGAAAAGACTGGAGCTATGCACTTTTAAATCTAGATTGAAAACTAATTTCTTTATAAGTTATTTCTTTGTGTTTAGTTTGTTTTCCTTCCCGCATACCTCCGATTAGCACCGTTAGCTACGTAATTTGCGAAAGAAGTTCAACATAATCATACAGAGATTGGTACCTGCAAGCGCCACGCTGCTCAGCTGGAGGAGCAGGGCGATCTGCGCCCACTGCGTGCCCATTGTTCGTCCCTATCGCAGGCTGATGACTTCGCACAGTGCCCAACGCTACCTGCACTCACGGGGGCGGGGGGGACGTCCAATTACACTGCCAGGCGCAGTATCTATGGGCCAGCTTACCCGCGACACGGCCGATCTCACCAGATCTCACAAGCGAAGCGGGTTGAGCCTGGATATCGCTTGGATTGGCGACCGCCACACGTAAAACAGCAAAATGTTGACTTGAAAACTGCTCGACTTACAACATTCCTCCAGTTTGCTGAAATGCAAAATAAATCTGCATATTTGCCCACGCGATAACTAGATTGTATTGATTATTGTGGGTGGTGGAGGGCTATCGATGATAAACTTCGGCATTACACTGACACGATCTAACCCAACAGAAACGAATTATGCATCACAATATTGGTCGTGAGAGCCTAGGTAGAAAATTAAGAGCACGCCTGGTTTAATAAAAAAAACATCGATTGTTTGTTTCATTTTATAGCCCAGGGGAACACAAGAAATGCGACTGGGTGGAAGTGGTCGTTTCCTTTCCGACCAGACTGCCCGTCTCTCTTTTCAATGGAGACCTGGTTTACACAAGCAGATAAAAGGAGTTAAAAGCAATTGCACAACAAGAACATGACGTGGATAATGTACATAAGACATTGCAATTAACTCAACACAATTGTGAATACCATGCACAGGTGACGGGACTCGTATCAAGAGATGATCATTTTAATAAGAGGAGTTTTTCCTCGCACTGCTTTTCATAAATGAAAAGGCCATGCTGATGGAAATGTTGAGAACGTCCTTTAATATATCTTTTTTAACCTGCTTTAGTGCGTTACTTGATAGAAGTAGCAATATTTTACCGCAGTATATTCACAACTTGCCCCACATGAGCACTGACGATGTCAAGGCTGCTTACCAGCAGATGCTGAACGAGGAGGTTCTGTGAAGGAGCGCTGAACCCTGCCAAGCCACCTCCACACACCCCAGCAAATGAATCTGTCTGGGTGTGCGCTGAGGCTACACGGAGACACGCCTCATGCACCGTGGTGCTGACGCAGCCGGGCTATTCAACTGAAACACCTTTCTCGTGTTCATTTTAGCTCTTTGTCAACTCACTGCAGGATTGAGAACCCCCACACTTTACCACGGGGTTGAAAGCCCCCACACTTCACCGCGGGATTGAAAGCCCCCACACTTCACCACGGGATTGAAAGCCCCCACACTTCACCACGTGATTGAAAGCCCCCACACTTCACCGCGGGATTGAAAGCCCCCACACTTCACCACGGGATTGAAAGCCCCCACACTCCACCACGGGGTTGAAAGCCCCCACACTTCACCACGGGGTTGAAAGCCCCCACACTTCACCACGGGATTGAAAGCCCCCACACTTCACCACGGGATTGAAAGCCCCCACACTTCACCACGGGGTTGAAAGCCCCCACACTTCACCACGGGATTGAAAGCCCCCACACTTCACCACGTGATTGAAAGCCCCCACACTTCACCACGGGGTTGAAAGCCCCCACACTTCACCACGGGATTGAAAGCCCCCACACTTCACCACGGGATTGAAAGCCCCCACACTTCACCACGTGATTGAAAGCCCCCACACTTCACCACGGGGTTGAAAGCCCCCACACTTCACCACGTGATTGAAAGCCCCCACACTTCACCACGTGATTGAAAGCCCCCACACTTCACCACGGGGTTGAAAGCCCCCACACTTCACCACGTGATTGAAAGCCCCCACACTTCACCACGTGATTGAAAGCCCCCACACTTCACCACGAGGTTGAAAGCCCCCACACTTCACCACGGGGTTGAAAGCCCCCACACTTCACCACGAGGTTGAAAGCCCCCACACTTCACCACGTGATTGAAAGCCCCCACACTTCACCACGGGGTTGAAAGCCCCCACACTTCACCACGGGGTTGAAAGCCCCCACACTTCACCACGGGGTTGAAAGCCCCCACACTTCACCACGTGATTGAAAGCCCCCACACTTCACCACGTGATTGAAAGCCCCCACACTTCACCACGGGGTTGAAAGCCCCCACACTTCACCACGGGGTTGAAAGCCCCCACACTTCACCACGTGATTGAAAGCCCCCACACTTCACCACGTGATTGAAAGCCCCCACACTTCACCACGGGGTTGAAAGCCCCCACACTTCACCACGGGATTGAAAGCCCCCACACTTCACCACGTGATTGAAAGCCCCCACACTTCACCACGGGGTTGAAAGCCCCCACACTTCACCACGTGATTGAAAGCCCCCACACTTCACCACGTGATTGAAAGCCCCCACACTTCACCACGTGATTGAAAGCCCCCACACTTCACCACGAGGTTGAAAGCCCCCACACTTCACCACGTGATTGAAAGCCCCCACACTTCACCACGGGGTTGAAAGCCCCCACACTTCACCACGTGATTGAAAGCCCCCACACTTCACCACGGGGTTGAAAGCCCCCACACTTCACCACGTGATTGAAAGCCCCCACACTTCACCACGAGGTTGAAAGCCCCCACACTTCACCACGGGGTTGAAAGCCCCCACACTTCACCACGAGGTTGAAAGCCCCCACACTTCACCACGTGATTGAAAGCCCCCACACTTCACCACGAGGTTGAAAGCCCCCACACTTCACCACGGGGTTGAAAGCCCCCACACTTCACCACGTGATTGAAAGCCCCCACACTTCACCACGGGGTTGAAAGCCCCCACACTTCACCACGGGGTTGAAAGCCCCCACACTTCACCACGTGATTGAAAGCCCCCACACTTCACCACGTGATTGAAAGCCCCCACACTTCACCACGAGGTTGAAAGCCCCCACACTTCACCACGGGGTTGAAAGCCCCCACACTTCACCACGTGATTGAAAGCCCCCACACTTCACCACGAGGTTGAAAGCCCCCACACTTCACCACGGGGTTGAAAGCCCCCACACTTCACCACGTGATTGAAAGCCCCCACACTTCACCACGGGGTTGAAAGCCCCCACACTTCACCACGAGGTTGAAAGCCCCCACACTTCACCACGTGATTGAAAGCCCCCACACTTCACCACGGGGTTGAAAGCCCCCACACTTCACCGCTGGGTTGAAAGCCCCCACACTTCACCATGGGATTGAAAGCCCCCACACTTCACCGCTGGGTTGAATGCTCCTACACTTCACCACGCTTGGCGAGTGCGGTTTGGTGAAGGGGGGATTGCCCAAAGACAGGTTCGGATTTCAATTGTCACTTATTGTAGCCGTGGACAGGTGTGGTGCCGCCTTAGCGCAGCCGCTCCATCGGAGCCGTTCCCACCGCCGCGACGCCACCACCGATGCCTCGGATTTCCTGCCACTCTCCCGAGGCCGGTGCCTTCTCAGACGTCCGCGTTTTACCCACTGCAGAGTTGTGGGGCCGCCGCAGCAGACCCGCTCTGCCGAGGCCGTGTCCACCGCCGTGACGCCGACACCGGGGAGTGACGACACCGACGTGCCCCCCCCCCCCCCCCGCACAAATGCACACACACCCCGCATAGAGCCGGGAGGGAAGGTCACCTGGCCGACGGGTTTTTATCCAGAAGCCCCTAATGGGATCAAGCTTCATGGTTTCCTGCGGCCAGAAAATTGGGCGATCTCCCCCCATGGCTAACGTGCACCGCGGTGCCGGGACCTGATATTAAAATTACGTGGTCACGGCGGAGGCCGTGGAGCCACTGCGAGTGAAACCGCACACACACAAACACAAGTCAGTGGGCTGATAGCGGGAAGAACGGAGAGCAGACGTCCGAGAAACCACCACAGTGACGTCACCAGAGCATGATCAAAGTACCGGAGAAAGCGGGAAAATCCGGGCCTCCTATTGGGCAGAAGGCCAAGGGGCATACGGAACTGAATGCCTGTTGTTATAGATGGGATTAGGAACTGAATGCCTGTTGTTATAGGTGAGATTACGGATCCAAATAACAACGGGACAGGAGCATTCCGACATCTGAATGGACAGGGCAGCACGGGGTGTGGGAACAGCGGAACGCCTTTGTTATAGGTAGGATTAGGGATCGAGATAACAAAGGGACAGGAGCATTCCGACATCTGAATGGACAGGGCGGCACGGGATGTGGGAAAAGCGGAACGCCTTTGTTATAGGTAGGATTAGGGATCTAGATAACAAAGGGACAGGAGCATTCCGACATCTGAATGGACAGGGCGGCACGGGGTGTGGGAACAGCGGAACGTCTTTGTTATAGGGTGGATAAAATGCGGAGGCTTAGGGTAGCGAGTCAGAATCCTTGCAGTCATCGAAGTCCACGGAGCATCGGAGCCGGCCGTTCGGATTGTCCGTGTGACGAGTTTCAGCGCAGCCAGGCACGGTCTTCTATGGAGACGACCTACAGCATCGCCCTTCTACAACTTTCAGCGCAGCAGAGTGGAAGTAAGCGTAAGTAAGAGAGAGGTGAGTTGGAGCGATTTAATCGATGGTAGAGAGAGCGGAGCGATAGGCAGGATAAATTGAGCCTTGGATTCCCGAAGGATAGGCTAGGAGGGCCTGCTGACTCACACAATCACGCGTAGTTTAACGGGTTACTCGCGGTAAATAAAATAACTAGTAGGGGGATAAACTGTGTTGTGTGGCCTTTTGGAGTGTGAAGAGGAGGGTGGAGCGTGCTTTGTGTTCGCGCGCATGCGCGGTTGTTTACAACGAGGCGGAGTGTTCAGCGTGCGCGTGCCTACGCGACTGTTTACGGTAGTGCTTAGCGCTCGCGTACCTGTGCAACTGTCTTGCAGTCGCGTGCATGCATGGTTGTTTTTAACAAAACAGAGAACTAAGCATCTGGTGTGCGCGTACACGCGCGGCTGTTTAAATGGCCCTTTAAATCGGAGCGGAGCGACTCCCTCCAATCAGCGGCGCGTGCACGGCACACACCCCTACCCCCTCACCCCCGACCCCAACTCCCTCGCGTGTGATTGGTGTACGGGCTGGCAGGTAGCGGCGTCGGGTGTGTTATTGCCTGGGCGCGTAGAGCGTGTGTGTGAGGGAATCACACATCGGCATGCCGTACCCGTTTGTTCACGTGCGGGACGGGGTTTTGCTTTACGGGCGTGCCCACAGCAGTACGTCCGCCACCGAACAGCGTAGCGCGTCGGAAGCGTAGAGCAGACGGCCCCACTAATCGAGCCATGCTTACGCGGTCGACAACACAGTCAGGGGCACAGGGGGGCGAGGAATTGGGGGTGGGTAGCCCGGACCCGACAGAGCAGCCGGGGGGTAGTGGTTTAACTGCGACAGAGGAGACGGGGGATGGCGGGGTTAGGATGGTCGAGGCGGGGGGCAGCAGCACCCTCAGTAGCGAGACCATAACGGGGGAGTCGAGGGGCGGCGGCCCCGATAATTCAGTGCAAGCAAGGGGCAGCAGCCCCCGCAGTTTGGCGTCAGAAGCGGTACGAACCCCCGCGTTACCCCATGCAAAAAAAAGGCATATATTCACCGGCCGGGGTACCCCTTCGTGGAAAGCGTTTGCCCGCAACGTCATAGGGGCTAAAGAGATTAATGGGTGGACGGAGGCGCAGGCATTACGCCAACTTATTATGAATCTGGATGGGCGGGCAGCCGATTTTGTGGAAGCCCTACCAGCAAGCACGCAGACACAGCTGGAGGAGCTGATGCGTCGACTTGATCTGCGTTTCGGTACACGTAATGAGGAAGAGGCAAAATCAGCCTTAGAGGCACACCGTCACCAACCCGGCGAGGGCCTGCGTGAT
Organism: Petromyzon marinus; assembly: GCF_048934315.1. NCBI lineage: Eukaryota > Metazoa > Chordata > Hyperoartia > Petromyzontiformes > Petromyzontidae > Petromyzon > Petromyzon marinus. Next base: position 15,256,383 of record NC_133699.1, on the reverse strand, counting down.
TATGCCGAGGATGTGCGCGAGCTAACAAAGATCGCACGCCCGGGATACACGACAGAGGTGATTGAGGAGCTTGCAGCCGAGAAGATCCAGCGATACTTGACTCGTACGTCGTGCTGGCAGCCAGACATGAGCTGTACACGTCTCCCCTTTAACGCCCTTGTCGAGCGCGCGCGTAAATGTGAAAGAATTTCCAGCGAACGCTCGCAGCTCCGGGGGCTGGGACGAGAGCGCACCATCGCAAGCCAGTACCTAGAGGAGGAACAGGAGGAACAGGAGCTCGCCAGGACGGTAAGGGGTCTGGAAAGGGAGCCCCCGGTAGCCCGCAAGACAACCCCGGGATGGGTAGCAGGGCTACAGACCGGCATGGGAGATATAGTCGGCCAGGTGACCCAAGTTGGTGGCCATATCACGAAACTACAGTCCACCGTGGAGACCATTCAGTCGGAAATGGGGGAAATGCTCTCCATGGTAGGGGGGCTAGCTGGGAGGGTGGCCCGACTAGAGGCAGAGTCTGGGCAGCGGCGTATGGGAGGGGAAAGAGGGAATTGGCGGGGAAGCTCCTACGGGGCCACCGCCCTTCCCGGAGCGTGTTACCTGTGCGACCGTCGAGGGCACCTCATGAGGGACTGTCCTCAGATCGCCCGCGCTAGAAATGCGCCAGGGTTAAACGCCAACGCCCCCTAGAGAGTGGACCACCTAGGGGTGCAATCAACGAGGTCCCGAAACAAAACGACGATAATAATAATGGTGAGCGAGTGACCCCCATGCAGATTCCGACCACAACACCCAAGGACGCGGTGAGTACGGGCGACTGGCTGCGGGAGATGGTGGCGGAAATCACGGGGGCCATGTCGCTGGAAGAAGGACAGGTGAACGGGCGGCGCACCCGGATTCTGCTGAACACGGGGGTGGTGGCCTCACTCGTGAGCGCCACGCACTAAAGCGTGATCGGGGTTGACGTGAGCCGCCTGCAGGCCCCGGATGGCGCGCTGCACACAGCGACCAGAGCCAGGATGGGGTTGCTGGGAAGGATCTTCCTCGAGGTCCGTCTCGGACACCAGGTGTGCACACAGGAATTCTACGTCTCGAGTGTGTTGTGCCACGAATGTATTGCAGGTACAGACCTCCTGGAAAAGCTGGGCTCAACGTGCAGTCCCGCTAGCGATGCGCAAACCGTGGAGGGCAGCGGGGAGCGGATCCCGTTCCTGGGACCCGAGCTGAATCCTCCTCGCTTCACACCCGTGGCCGCTACGCTGGTGTCGGCCGTCACCATCGGGCCGCTCGCCAAGATGCTGGTGCCAGTGGCAACCCCCTCCAACGACCCCACACACCGACCATCGGGCGAGGTAATGCTAACTCCCCACCCGGAGTTGGCAGCGCGGTACGGAGTTGTAGGGTCATCCACGCTGGTAAACGCAGATGGGGGCCGACTGTTTATGCGGGTGTTTAACCCACACAGTACCCCGACAATGCTACGACGATGCACCACGGTAGCCACGATACACCCCCTGCACGCGCGCCACTCTAACAACTCGGTGTTTGCACTCTGGGCGGAAGACCCTGGCCGCCCCGAGGACAACCAGGATCTGGCCTGGCGGGTCGGCCCGACCCCCCGGGCCGAGATCGTCCCCTGCATGATGCGTTACATTTGCCTTGGGCAGATTTACCTAAGGGGGAGGCTGATCAGCTGCGGAGGTTGTTGCAGGAGTACGCCGACGTGTTAAGTGAGCACGATTCAGATGTATGCCGGATTGACCTTGTTAAGCACCAAATTGACACAGGTGCAGCCCGACCTATCAAACTCCCCGCATACCGGGTGGGCACGCCTGAACGGACCCAGATCAAGGAGCAGTCGCGGATATGCTACGTGATAACATAATCCAGCCTTCGGCGAGCCCCTGGTCTGCCCCGGTGGTGCTAGTGACGAAAAAGGATGGGTCGACCCAGTTCTGCGTTGATTACTGAAAGTTGAACGCAGTCACCCTCGGCGACACCTTCCCCATACCGCGCATCGACGACACCTTTGACAGCCTCGCAGGAGCACGGTATTTTTCCACCCTCGACCTGGCGTCCGGGTACTGGCAGGTTGAGATGGCGGAGGAGGATCGGCCGAAAACCGCATTTACCACCCCGATGGGACTGTTCGAGTTTCGAGTGCGTCCGTTCGGACTCACTAACGCGCCCGCGACGTTCCAGCGGTTGATGGAGTTGGTGATGCGGGGCTTAGAGTGGGAACAGTGCCTGATTTGCCTGGATGACGTGAGAGTATTCAGTAGATCTCTGTCTGAGCACTGGCCCAGGCTGCGAGAGGTGTTCCAGCGACTGCGAGCAGCACATCTCAAGCTCAAGCCACGTAAGTGTTACATTGCGCAGCGCGAGGTGGGGTACCTCGGACACCGAGTCAGCGAGGTGGGGGTGCGCACTGATCTGGAAAAGGTGCGCGCAATAGTGGAATGGCCACGGCCAAGGAACCAGACGGAGATCAGATCATTCTTGGGGCTTTCCACCTATTATCATCGATTTGTAAAGGAATTCAGCGAGATTGCGCGCCCCCTCACCCAACTCACCTCCCCTAAGAATGCCTATCAGTGGACGGAGGCCTGCCAGACGGCCTTCACCACCCTCAAAGACCACCTTACCCACACCCCCGCCCTAGCTTTCCCCGAATTCACCACTGATGTTATTTTAGACACCGACGCCTGCAGCAGTGGGCTGGGCGCGGTGCTGTCACAGGTGCAGGGAGGGACGGAGCGGGTCATCGCATACGCCAGTCGGACCCTGAGTGGGGCCGAGCTGAATTATTGCGTGGACCGTCAAGAACTGTATGCCATGATCTTCGCGTGTAAACAGTTCCGACCGTATTTGTACGGCAGGAAATGTCGGGTGCGCACCGACCATTATGCCCTGCAGTTCCTCCTTACGTTCAAGGAACCATGGGGGCAGATGGCCCGATGGTTGGCGCAGTTGCAGGAGTACAACCTGCAAATCGAGTACAGAGCTGGGCGTACACACACAAACGCGGACGTCTTGTCGAGGTGACCCGCGGTGTCCACCGAGACAAGGGTGGAGGAAGTCTGCCCGCGCTTCACGGGGGGACGCTGCCGGCAAGCAGCGGACCCCCGAGGGCGCGCCGAAACTAAAACCCCCTCGTGGGAGAGAGTGCAGTATGTGCAGCAGAGACACCGGCAGAGGGAATCAGGCACCCGGGGGACCACCCGGCAGGCGCGGAGCCCACGCCCCGGGGCCCGACGGGTCGCTCAACCCGACCCGATCGAATCCAGGAGGACATCGGCTGCGCCTTCCCAGGCCTGGACGACGAGCAGCTGAGACGGACCCAGCTGCGGGATCCAGATCTGGCGGCGGTGGAAGCGGCCCTACGGGAGAAGAGGGATGCCCTACCAGGACCCTGGAGTGGTTTGTACGCCCGGTTGTGCGTGCAGAACAGGGTGGTACGGGAGCTAACCGAAGCCGGCCAGCCTGGGTGCATCTGTGTTCCCGCCCAGGTGCGACCCCCAGCTGCTAAGACTGGTGCACGACCATCCGCTCGGGGGCCACGACGGGGAACGGCGCACTCGGGAGACCCTGCGTCACCAGTATCTCTGGCCCAAGTTAGCACAAGACGTGGCCGCCTGGGTGCAGGGCTGCCGTGCGTATCAGCAATGCCGGCCGAAACCAGCGCGACATCAGGTACCCCTAAGACCGTTCCACGTCAGCCATGTGAATCAGCTGGTTGGGATCGACCTGCAGGGGCCATTCCCGCAATCCCACCGGGGCAACCGACATATTCTCGTAGCGGTGGAGTACTTCACACGCTATCCCGTAGCGGTGGCCATCCCCAATAAGACAGCCCTCGTAGTGGCCCAAGCATTCGTGCAACACTACGTACTTAAGCACGGGATCCCTGAACGAGTCATTACTGACCAGGTTAGTGTGTTTGAGGCAGAGCTATTCCAGGCACTGAGCCGGGAGTTCGGGATCCAGAAGGACCGAACTACGGCGTATCACCCCCAGGCAAATGGGATGGTAGAGAGCATGAACCAGAATCTAGCCGGGAAGCTTAAACGCATGGCGGCCGCGAATCAACGGGACTGGGACGAACACCCCCCCTATGCTCTGTTCGCCTACGCCACCACGGTACACACATCTACGGGACAGACCCCGTTCCTAATGATGTTTGGTCGCGAGTCTCGCCTGCCCACAGATCTGCTGTTCGGTGTCCCTCCGCCGCAACGGGAGGAAGGGAGCCGCCCCGTGGAGCACTTGATGGAGACCCTACGAGAAGCTAGGGTCAGGGCCTACCCGCAAGGCGAGGCCGCACACCAGTGGCAGGAGCAGGGCGCCCGACCCCGAATGGAGCCCCCCTTCTACTCGGCGGGTACTAAGGTGTGGCTGCACTCCCCTCGCGTCGGGGTCGGACAGGTGGGGAAGCTAACCACCTATTGGCGTGGACCCTGGACGGCGGGGTGACATCTCCCCCTGGACGGTACTGATTCAGGGGGGAGAGAGAGGCCGGGAGATGGTGCTCAACGTCCGGCGACTAAAACCATGGAGGGCGGCCCCAGGAAGGGAGAACCCCGCCGTTCGAGGACCCCGAAACCCTGGGGTCCCCACACCCCCCATACTCAGGGGCCTCTCACAGTATATGGGCCCCACCGAGCCCCGGGCCCCAGGGTGTCCCGACCCGAGCCAGGAAAGACGAGGACGACGGCCCCTGAACAGAACCGCCCCCGAGTTTGTCTCCCAGCCCGCAGGTACCCAGGACTGGAGAAAACCACTGGAGTGGAGGAGGAGACCTCCGCCGGAACCCTGAGAGATGGAGCCACCACCGCCGAGGCCAGCCACGGACCCCACGGCGCTACCTCGTAGGGGCAACCCAGGCGAGGTGCTCCAGTCAACCCGGGACGGGGACTGGCACCTCGGGGGGCTGTGTGGTGCCCCCGCAGCGGAGCCGCTCCGTCGGGGCCGTACCCACCGCCATGACAACGCCACCAGTGCCTCGGATTTCCCGCCACTATCCCTAGCCCGTGCTCTCTCAGACGTCCGCTTGTGGTGCCGCCGCAGCGGAGCCGCTCCGTCGGGGCCATACCCACCGCCGTGACGCCGCCACCGGGGATTGACGACGCCGACGCTGCGCGCCTTCACCGCCCCCCCCCCCTGCATGGATGCACGCACACCCCACACACGCATGCCCCACATAGGGCCCGCCGGGTGGGTCACCTGGCCGACGGGTTTTCGTCCAGAAGCCCCTAATGGGATCAAGCTTCATGGTTTCCTGCGGCCAGGGAATTGGGCGACCTACCCCCGAGGCTGACCAGCACCGCAGTGCTGTGACCTGATATTATAATGGCATGGTTACGGCAGGGGCGGTAAAGCCACCGCGGATGAGATCACACACGCACAGCACGGGTCAGTGGACTGGTAGCGGGAAACCAAAGAGCAGACTGCGGTGACGTCACCAGAGCAGTGATCCGAGGGCAGGAAAACCAAGACATCTGATCGGACAGGGGAGCACGGGGTGCGGGAACAGCGGGACGCCTTTGTTATAGGTAGGATTAGGGATCTAAATAACAAAGGGACGGGAATATCCCAGCCTCTGATTGGACAGGGGGGCACGGGCGCAGGAACAACTGAATGCCTTTTGTTATAGGTAGGATTAGGGATCCGAATATCAAAGAGCACGGGTGCGCAAGTGCAGGGACCGCAGAATGCCTTTCTGATAGGTAGGATGAAAGACAGGTGATTGAGGCAGTAAAGGGGGAGTTCTTCAAGACATCGAGAGCAGCAGGGTGTTGGAGTCAGCCATTCGATACGTCCGTGTGACGAGCTTCAACGCGGCCAGGCTCAACCCTTTACGGAGACGACCTACAGCATCGCCTTCAACAGCTTCCAGTGCAGCAGAGTGGAAGCAAGTGTAAGTAAGAGAGAGGTGAGTTTGAGCTATTTATTCTAGGGTAGAGAGCGGAGCGATAGGCAGGATAAATTGAATCTCGGATCCTCGAAGGATAGGCTAACGTCTACTGACCAACGAAAGCCCACGTAGCTTTACTCGTTGGTTCTATTCGGTAAAGTCACGTAGGTAAAAAATAAAACAACAAAAATCACGACGTTTCGGCCACAACACAAGCGGCCTTCATCAGGTGAAGGGACCAGGCTGTCTCGAGGACAGCGATGGAGTGAAACACAGCCACGCTCAGACCGCGACCTTTAAGATGTGTGCGAGGAAACAAGGTGCCTTGACGAAGGAATTAGCATAAAAATTAGCATTTGATTGGCCGACTTAGCATGATGAACGGTGTAGAGGTGGTGTACATGTGGGTGAACATGCCGGTTGGCGAGGGGGGGAAGGGAAGTTTACCTAGGATATTCAGGATATTCGCGGAGAATAAAATAGTCAGTGGGGAGTAAACTGTGTCGTGTGGTCTCTTTGTGGGTGTGAAGAGAAAGGTGGAGTGTCTTGCGGTCGCGTGCATGCGCGGTTGTTTATAGCAAAGTAGAGAGCTAAGCACCTGGTGTGCGCGTATACGCGCGGCTGTTCAAACAGCCGTTTAAATCGGAGCGGAGTGACTCCCTCCAATCAGCGGCAGACGCCCCTGCTCTCTCACCCCCGACCCCAACTCCCTCGCGTGTGATTGGTGTACTGGGCTGGGCAGGTAGCGGTGTCGGGTTTGTTATTGCCCGGGCGCGTAGAGCGTGGGTGTGAGGGAGTCACGCGTCGGCATACTGTACCCGTTTGTTCACGTGCGGGACGGAGTCTTGCTTCGCGAGCACGCTCACCGCAGCACGCCACCACTGAACCCGCGTAGCGCATCGTAAACGTAAAGCCGTCGGTCTCATCAATTGAAACATGCCTACGCGGGCAGCCACAAAGTCGGGGGCGCAAGGGGGTGAGGAATTGGGGGTCGGTAGCCCGGACCCCACAGGACAGCCGGGGGGTAGTGGTGTGAATGTAGCGGGGGAGTCGGGGGGCAACGGCCCCGACAATTCAATGATGGCGGGGGACGGTAGCCCCCACAACCGCCATCGTGGCGGTCGGTCGGGACGCGGTTCCCGCCGAAACGCCATTCCCGCCATTCTCAATGCCTGTGGAGGAAGCCATCTTGGTGGCATCCTGTCGCAAGAGGATACCTGGCTCACCACCCAATCTTCGAATTCCTCACAGCCTCTCAGGCGAGTCGTGACACAACGCACCTGGCCCTAAACACACACCTCACCCATCTTGCGTACGCCGGGTTGTTTTTGCGTGTGGGTTTTTGTTGACCGCTGGGCTGCTGAACGGGGTTTATGACTGTTTGAATGTAGGATGATTGCAATATCTGTGCTCGTGTGTGTGGTTACGGCATCGGGAGTGTTATCTCATGGGGCTGTTAATGGTTAATTCGTGTGTGTGTCGAGTGTCCCGAGGCCTTTTAAATATCCTGTGAGTTGCCGTGTTAAGGATTCGCGATTGTTATTGTATATGCAGTATGGAGCTTCGCTTGCGATTAGTTACGTGTGACCATGAGAAACTTTGATCGTTGTTGTTGCCAAGGTACAGACCGTATGGAACTGTGATCGTTATTGTTGCCAAGGTTAGACTGTATATGCTGCGTGTACTGTATTACCTCATTCGGCGATTCGTGGGATTGTGTATAGTTGTTTTGCTCTCAACTCGGTTGGTACAGCTGTGTGCTGCAATGCGGGTATCTGACATAATGGGTACTAATGCGGGATGTGAAGTGTATTGTGGTGACCGTTGGGTATTTGAGATCGTCGCAAATTGTGCGTGCTTGTTCGACATTGGAGATGGTGACATGCTGCCATTGATTTAGTATTGTGCTGGCTGTCAAATCTCTTAGGGCGCAGATCCTGACCAGGATGGCCCAGTAAGTGTTGAGTGTCTAAAACGAGAGTGTGGTTCCGTCATGCTATGAATGATGGTTTGATCTGACGGCCCGGAGGTTGAGGCCCTCCGTGGTGCATCTGAAGCTATACGATGGAGCTATAGGCTCGCCCTGGCGGCCCAGAGTTCGAGACACTCCGAGGTGCGTTGAAACAGTGGGCTGGAGTTGTATCCCTCAGTTGTCAGGGTGCATGTTGTGCAGTGAGGTAACGGTGTGTCTTCTCAACTCGGTTGGGGTAGCTGATTGCGGCAACGCGAGTCTTGGAGAAACACTGGTTTAAGACTCCCCCACTACGGCCGATTCGTGCGACGAACGCCAGCGACGCGCAGAGGCATCGAAGGGTGTGAAATGCGCTGTCTGTCATAATTCCCAGAGGAGTATACTGGGATGGGAGTGTGGGGAGAACCGCGGAGATATGCGGGTGCGCGGGGATTGCGATATTGCCGTCCAAGCATGCGGAAGTCATTTTGTGTGTGCATGGGTATTGTGTGATTTTGGGCTGATTGTAGAATGTGTATTTTGGTTCCTTCCGCCGGGCAGAATTGAGCATTCATAATAAAGGTGTTTGGGTTAGATCACGTTATGTATAAATGTGTCGTAACCCTCCACCACCCGACACGGCCAATCAGCGAAAAAAAGTGTCACGTTGACAAAAGACAAGTAATTCACTACTTTAGCCCACCGGTGTGTTGAAGAGTGAATCCACAACATTTACAGTTTGAGTACGACGTTTCGCTGGTAAGTACATCCAGCATCATCGGGCAATTCGCCAGAATGGTAAAGCCCTCACTTGCTCCCGGTTTTATATAGAGCAGCAGGGTGACGTCATCATTTAACTCATATCAGGTGCAGTGATTAGAGGCGATGGGGGGGGGTATTGTAATTATATAATCGATTAATAATCAGTCAATGTTTATGATTAGTAATGAGTTGTAGATTAGTAATTAGTTGTAATGTGTGTTAGTGACTATGTGCTATGTTAGTAATCCGTTAATTAGTATGTGTTTCCCCTATAAGGAATTGTAATGTGCATTCATATTCTTAGCTCCCTCGGCAAAACCACGCTGAAGGGAAACAACAAAACAACAAACATATATTCTATTATTCTATTGCTTCCCCCCAACGTGACTCCACCGAAAGAGCCAAGACCATGAATTACTGCAGTCACGAAAGCTTTAAATCAAAATGTAACGTGTATTATTTAATAATACGCTTCCAGGCCGCACTAAGCCGGTAGCTGTCAGAGCGATTAAAGTTATTCTTGTTCCTCTCAATTTCAATGGATTCTCTAATTAGTCTTTGCCAGTAATAATTAGTTTTACACACCACTGCAACATTGTCAAAATCAATTGAGTGTCCTTGTTGACAAGCATGTTCTGCCACTGCCGACAGTTGTGTTTGAGATAATTTAATATTTCTCTGATGTTCTTTTAGTCTTACGCTGATGTTACGTCCCGTCTGCCCAATGTAGCAGCTGCCACATGAACAATTAATCCGATATACATCTTCTGTTGATAGTTTAGGTAATGCGTCTTTAGTGCAAGATACTAGTTTTTGAATTTTGTGTACTGTACCAAATCTTACTGTAATGTTTTGCTTTTGCAAAACGCGGGCTAATTTGTCAGTTACTCCTGAGATATATGGAATTTTTATTGTTTTAACAATCTGGTCGCTTTCAGTAGTATTGCTTTGCGATCGTGATTTGGCATTCAGTGCTCTGTTAATTTGAGCATTATTGTAGCCATTCTGTCGTAGTGCGTCTTTAACGTGTTTAATCTCTCTCACTAGACTCTCACCATCTGACACTGTTTTCGCCCGATGTACGAGCGTCTTGATAAGAGAGGATTTTTGAGCTGGATGATGATGTGATTCTGCATTCAGATAGGCATCAGTGTGCGTTTGCTTTCTGTAAACGCTGTGTGTTATTTTACCGTTTAGGCCATGTCCAAGCAAAATATCTAGGAATGGGAGTGTGTTATTCACCTCCATTTCCATGGTGAACTGGATGGCCGGGTTTTGTGCATTGAGATGATTTAGAAAATCATTAAGTGTATCTTTACCATGTGGCCAGACAACCAAAGTGTCATCCACATACGTAAACCAAAAGGATGGTTTTAATGTGCTCGAGGCAAGTGCTCTTATTTCAAAGTTTTCCATGTACAAATTTGCTATAGCAGGGGATAAAGGAGAACCCATTGCTGCTCCTTCCTTTTGTTTAAAGAAATCCCCTCTCCATAAGAAGTAAGTGTTATTTAAACAATGGCCAGCAAGTTTCGGAATATCTTTTTGTAAACCAGTATTCTTTACTAGTGTATCAAGTAATTTAAGCGATTCGTCCACTGGAACCTTAGTGAATAGAAAAATCACATCAAAACTTACCAGAATATCATCAGGAGTAAGTTTAATATCTTTAATCACATTCACAAGATGTTCTGAATTTTTTATGAATGAAGATGTCTTACCGATGTAGGGCTGTATTTGTTTGGTTATATATTTTGCTGATTGATATGTGGCAGAGCCAATTGTACTGACTATGGGTCGTAATGGGATGCCTATTTTATGAATCTTTGGTAGCCCATAGAGTCTAGGTGGTTTTGAGGCCCTTGGCTTAATTAGGTATTGCTCATTTTTATGGATTAATGAATTTGCAATTATTGCAGTGGTCTTACGTTCTAAAGTATTAGTTGGATCTCGTTTAATTTTAATGTAGGTACTTTCCTCTAGTAAATTTCTAATTTTATTATCATAATCGGCTCGTGACATCACTACAGTAGTGCGGCCTTTATCAGCTGCTAGGATTTGGATATCCTTATTTACACGCAGCTCTCTTAAGGCTTTTGCCTCGTTAGAGCTAATATTTACTTTTGGAACTTTGCTATTCTCAATTATTTTAGCAACCTCATGTCTAGTCATCTCTGCCTCATTATGTGGAAGGAGTCTAACTGCTGATTCTACCTCAGCAATTATCTCATCCACTGGAATTGTGCGTGGGGTAACGGCAAAGTTAAGGCCTTTAGAAAGGATAGAGACCATGTCACCGGTTAATACAGTGTTGGTCAAGTTCAGTACAGTTTTGTTTTTACATTTTTGGTTTTCAGTAGGGATTTGTTTATTATGTAGTCTAGAAAATTTATTAATTTGGTTAGTTTTTGTTAGTTTAAACACATTATCAGCCGATTGTTGTGTTATGTTATCGATTATATTCCAATAATGCATAGATACACTATTGCTTATATCTAAGTGTAACTGCTTTAGCGATTCCGAAATGTAAGATAATTCACTCCTATTGTGCTGTATTCTCTCTATTAATAATAATTCGCTAGCTTTGTGTAGTATTTGGTTAGCTTTAGAAGACTTTATGTGATGTGTTATTTTAACTGTGTTTGGTATTACCTTTGAATCTCTGCACCTTTTGAGGAACGCCAGTGAAGATATCAATTTCATCCGCTTAATGCGAAGCTTCTCCAATTTTCTGGTTTTAAGAAAAGTATCCTCCCCATAGAGGTTAGTCAGTTTAACACGTAGGCTTTCGCGACCAATATTATTCATAATAAAGGTTTTTGGGTTAGATCGCGTTTATTTATAAATGTGTCGTAACCCTCCACCACCCGACACGGCCAATCAGCAAAAAAAAGTGTCACGTTGACAAAAGACAAATAATTCACTACTTCAGCCCACCGGTGTGTTGAAGAGTTAATCCACATTTACAGTTTGAGTACGACGTTTCGCTGGTAAATACTTCCAGCATCATCGGGCAATTCGCCATAAGAAGTAAGTGTTATTTAGACAATGTCCAGCAAGTTTCGGAATATATTTTGGTAAACCGGTATTCTTTACTAGTGTATCAAGTAATTTAAGCGATTCATTCACTGGAACCTTAGTGAATAGAGAAATCACATCAAAACTTACCAGAATATCATCAATACCCCCCCCCCCTCTTCCGCCTCTAATCACTGCACCTGATATGAGTTAAATGATGACGTCACCCTGCTGCTCTATATAAAACCGGGAGCAAGCGAGGGCTTTACCATTCTGGCGAATTGCCCGATGATGCTGGATGTATTTACCAGCGAAACGTCGTACTCAAACTATAAATGTTGTGGATTCACTCTTCAACACACTGGTGAGCTAAAGTAGTGAATTATTTGTCTTTTGTCAACGTGACACTTTTTTTGCTGATTGGCCATGTCGGGTGGTGGAGGGTTACGACACATATAAATAACGCGATCTAACCCAAAAACCTTTATTATGAATAATATTGGTCGCGAAAGCCTACGTGTTAAACTGAGAATTGAGCATCTCCACTTCCCTGGCCGGGTGACTGTTGTGTCCGACGAGCCGAGGCGAGTGTTCATCGAGTGATGCCTCAGGAGGGTTGGTTTCCCTCATCACAGGATTCCTGCGCCTGCCGCCCTTGGAGTCGCCGGTTGTGCTGGCTGGATGTGGACTTGAAGGGGGGAGTGGAGCGCGTGCTCGCCTCCCCTGGGGGCTCGGACACGCGAACTCGTTGAAGACTGGCCGCTGGAACTTGCTCCCAATGAAGAACTTTCTACTGACTTTACGCCTCGTACGGCTGTTGTACATGTTTTTCTGTGATGCGTTGTTGTTGTTGTTGTTGTGGTTGTTGTTCGTTGTTATGTCCTAGGTACTCCACTACCCAGAGGTGGAAGTGTCGTCGTAGCCGGGATGGCTAGATTTTTTATCACGGGGGGGGGGGGGGGGTGATGTAGTGGAGTACGAAGGTGCGTTGTGGAAACAGCATGATTACATGATAACAAATACAGTACAGGTTATGTGAGGTGAGGGCAATTAAGCTGGGAGAGCCAAGGACGGCTGTGATTGGTTGGTGCTGTTGCCAGGGCTGGAGAGGCATCTGGAAGTCTGGCGAGAAACAGGTGACGGTCACGCGGAGTGCCGTTGGGACGCGGGTTAATTAATTGGGGGTGTAATGAGAGTGGGTATAAGAGCGGGAGTCAGAGTCAACAGAGGGGGTTGAAGGGTGGAGAGTTTGGAGATGGGTTGAAGTTAGAGAGCTTGGGAGAGTTGGAATTTGGAGAGCTTGGAGATGGGTTGAAGTTGGGGAGCTTGGAGGAATTGGAGTTAAGAGTTGAAGGGTGGAGTTGCTGAGTGCAAAGATGCTGTGCGTGAAGTTTCTGAGTGCAAAGACGCTGTGTGTGAAGTCGCTGTGTACGAAGTCGCTGTGTGCAAAGTCGCTGTGTGCGAAGACGCTGTGTGCGAAGACGCTGTGTGCGAAGACGCTGTGTGCTGAGTCGCTGTGTGCGAAGTCGCTGTGTGCGAAGTCGCTGTGTGCGTAGACACTGTGTGCGAAGACGCTGTGTGCGGAGTTGCTGAGTGCGGAGTTGCTGAGTGTGGAGTCGCTGAGTGCGGAGACGCTGAGTGCGGAGTCGCTAAGTGAGGAAGTTGAAGGTGGAGAGAGCATAGTGATGGTGATAGCGGAGAGCAGAGACGAAGTAGTTAGCAGTGGAGAGAACATAGCGATAGTGATAGCAGAGAGCGGAGACGAAGAAGTTAGCGGCGGAGTAAGCGAAGTAATTGTGGGGAGTAGAGAGACAAAGGTGGCGAGCGAGTCGAGTGAAGCATGGCGAGCGAGCCGTGGCGACATGGATGCTGTGATGTATTGAGGACATGCTAAGAGTTGTAAATAAAGCGGTGTTCGAAGAAAGACAGAAGTTGTCCGAGTCAAATCGAACACTACATTTATAAACTACAGGGTGTTTAAAATATATGGACCCACTTTCAAAGCAGTATATTTCACGCTGGCAACATGTTACAATTACACAAAAAGTTACAAACGGTTTAATGAGTGATTAAATTTTAATAACCATTTTATAAATGCTCTACACGCAGCTCTCTTAAGGCTTTTGCCTCGTTAGAGCTAATATTTACTTTTGGAACTTTGCTATTCTCAATTATTTTAGCAACCTCATGTCTAGTCATCTCTGCCTCATTATGTGGAAGGAGTCTAACTGCTGATTCTACCTCAGCAATTATCTCATCCACTGGAATTGTGCGTGGGGTAACGGCAAAGTTAAGGCCTTTAGAAAGGATAGAGACCATGTCACCGGTTAATACAGTGTTGGTCAAGTTCAGTACAGTTTTGTTTTTACATTTTTGGTTTTCAGTAGGGATTTGTTTATTATGTAGTCTAGAAAATTTATTAATTTGGTTAGTTTTTGTTAGTTTAAACACATTATCAGCCGATTGTTGTGTTATGTTATCGATTATATTCCAATAATGCATAGATACACTATTGCTTATATCTAAGTGTAACTGCTTTAGCGATTCCGAAATGTAAGATAATTCACTCCTATTGTGCTGTATTCTCTCTATTAATAATAATTCGCTAGCTTTGTGTAGTATTTGGTTAGCTTTAGAAGACTTTATGTGATGTGTTATTTTAACTGCGTTTGGTATTACCTTTGAATCTCTGCACCTTTTGAGGAACGCCAGTGAAGATATCAATTTCATCCGCTTAATGCGAAGCTTCTCCAATTTTCTGGTTTTAAGAAAAGTATCCTCCCCATAGAGGTTAGTCAGTTTAACACGTAGGCTTTCGCGACCAATATTATTCATAATAAAGGTTTTTGGGTTAGATCGCGTTTATTTATAAATGTGTCGTAACCCTCCACCACCCGACACGGCCAATCAGCAAAAAAAAGTGTCACGTTGACAAAAGACAAATAATTCACTACTTCAGCCCACCGGTGTGTTGAAGAGTTAATCCACATTTACAGTTTGAGTACGACGTTTCGCTGGTAAATACTTCCAGCATCATCGGGCAATTCGCCATAAGAAGTAAGTGTTATTTAGACAATGTCCAGCAAGTTTCGGAATATCTTTTGGTAAACCGGTATTCTTTACTAGTGTATCAAGTAATTTAAGCGATTCATTCACTGGAACCTTAGTGAATAGAGAAATCACATCAAAACTTACCAGAATATCATCAATACCCCCCCCCCTCTTCCGCCTCTAATCACTGCACCTGATATGAGTTAAATGATGACGTCACCCTGCTGCTCTATATAAAACCGGGAGCAAGCGAGGGCTTTACCATTCTGGCGAATTGCCCGATGATGCTGGATGTATTTACCAGCGAAACGTCGTACTCAAACTATAAATGTTGTGGATTCACTCTTCAACACACTGGTGGGCTAAAGTAGTGAATTATTTGTCTTTTGTCAACGTGACACTTTTTTTGCTGATTGGCCATGTCGGGTGGTGGAGGGTTACGACACATATAAATAACGCGATCTAACCCAAAAACCTTTATTATGAATAATATTGGTCGCGAAAGCCTACGTGTTAAACTGAGAATTGAGCATCTCCACTTCCCTGGCCGGGTGACTGTTGTGTCCGACGAGCCGAGGCGAGTGTTCATTGAGTGATGCCTCAGGAGGGTTGGTTTCTCTCATCACAGGATTCCTGCGCCTGCCGCCCTTGGAGTCGCCGGTTGTGCTGGCTGGATGTGGACTTGAAGGGGGGAGTGGAGCGCGTGCTCGCCTCCCCTGGGGGCTCGGACACGCGAACTCGTTGAAGACTGGCCGCTGGAACTTGCTCCCAATGAAGAACTTTCTACTGACTTTACGCCTCGTACGGCTGTTGTACATGTTTTTCTGTGATGCGTTGTTGTTGTTGTTGTTGTGGTTGTTGTTCGTTGTTATGTCCTAGGTACTCCACTACCCAGAGGTGGAAGTGTCGTCGTAGCCAGGATGGCTAGATTTTTTATCACGGGGGGGGGGGGGGGGGGGTGATGTAGTGGAGTACGAAGGTGCGTTGTGGAAACAGCATGATTACATGATAACAAATACAGTACAGGTTATGTGAGGGCAATTAAGCTGGGAGAGCCAAGGACGGCTGTGATTGGTTGGTGCTGTTGCCAGGGCTGGAGAGGCATCTGGAAGTCTGGCGAGAAACAGGTGACGGTCACGCGGAGTGCCGTTGGGACGCGGGTTAATTAATTGGGGGTGTAATGAGAGCGGGTATAAGAGCGGGAGTCAGAGTCAACAGAGGGGGTTGAAGGGTGGAGAGTTTGGAGATGGGTTGAAGTTAGAGAGCTTGGGAGAGTTGGAATTTGGAGAGCTTGGAGATGGGTTGAAGTTGGGGAGCTTGGAGGAATTGGAGTTAAGAGTTGAAGGGTGGAGTTGCTGAGTGCAAAGATGCTGTGCGTGAAGTTTCTGAGTGCAAAGACGCTGTGTGTGAAGTCGCTGTGTACGAAGTCGCTGTGTGCAAAGTCGCTGTGTGCGAAGACGCTGTGTGCGAAGACGCTGTGTGCGAAGACGCTGTGTGCTGAGTCGCTGTGTGCGAAGTCGCTGTGTGCGAAGTCGCTGTGTGCGTAGACACTGTGTGCGAAGACGCTGTGTGCGGAGTTGCTGAGTGCGGAGTTGCTGAGTGCGGAGTCGCTGAGTGCGGAGACGCTGAGTGCGGAGTCGCTAAGTGAGGAAGTTGAAGGTGGAGAGAGCATAGTGATGGTGATAGCGGAGAGCAGAGACGAAGTAGTTAGCAGTGGAGAGAACATAGCGATAGTGATAGCAGAGAGCGGAGACGAAGAAGTTAGCGACGGAGTAAGCGAAGTAATTGTGGGGAGTAGAGAGACAAAGGTGGCGAGCGAGTCGAGTGAAGCATGGCGAGCGAGCCGTGGCGACATGGATGCTGTGATGTATTGAGGACATGCTAAGAGTTGTAAATAAAGCGGTGTTCGAAGAAAGACAGAAGTTGTCCGAGTCAAATCGAACACTACATTTATAAACTACAGGGTGTTTAAAATATATGGACCCACTTTCAAAGCAGTATATTTCACGCTGGCAACATGTTACAATTACACAAAAAGTTACAAACGGTTTAATGAGTGATTAAATTTTAATAACCACTTTATAAATGCTCTATGTGCCCTCCGCCTGCTGTACGGACAACATCGAGACGATAGTTGAATTCGTCCCAAACTCCTCTCTTTTCCCGTTTTCCTCTGATGTGCGTGGTCGCCCTGTGCTCTTCCCCTTACATAAACAGCCTGTTTCTTCAAATTGTCGGTACCAACGACGAATGCTCTTTGACGTTGGCAGATCAATGCCAAAATGCCGTTGAAACGCACGCTGCACCACAATTACGGATTCAGTCTTGCTGAACTGCAGAACGCAAAACGCCTTGTGTTCCGGGGGTCACCATCTTGCGAATGATTGAGGCTAGGAGCTGTTTGCGCGCTGGGAGAGGCATCTAGTGGTAATAATTTGAAACTATGCCCCGTCCTTTCAAGTGGTAAGAGTTTCATTCATGGCGGTTCGTGTTTGCAGAGATATAGCGATTTCAAATCGGGTCCATCCTTTTCAAACACCCTGTATTACTTTAAACATTGTTTATTTTTACCAGGTAAGGTTCACTGAGCTATATAGCTCTTTTTAAGAAGCGACCTGGCCACAAATGATAGCTCAACGACGTCGCTTATCATGCTGAAGTTGATAGCAGCCAAATACTCTAAACGCATGTTTCTAAATGTGGAGGGACAAACCAACGTATCCGGAGAACAATACACACGACCACGGGGAGAGAGAACATCTAAACTTCAAATATACAGCAGGTGTCGGGGCCGGGACCCACAACCTCCTGTATACCAGGCGAGGTAGTTAACATCCCGCCACCGCAGTGCCCTGTAATATGAGACCATGAGCACTAATCATGACAGTGCAAAAATAACTTATTTTCATGACGTACAGCGGTAGAGGACCGGGAGACAATGCAGGCACCAATCCACACGACTCGAGCCCCGAACCTTTGGGGCTATCTCCCTTTAAACCCCAACTGCCCCCTGATCCTCAATCGTTGCTCCCTCTGAATTTCCACAACTATCAACCATTATCTTCTTTGCTTCTTTCGGTAAATTCACGTAGAATGAGAATAAAACAATAAAATTCTCACGACGTTTCGGCCTCAACACAAGTGGCCTTCTTCAGGTGAAAGGCCACTTGTGTTGTGGCCGAAACGTCGTGAGAATTTTATTGTTTTATTTTATTATTTTATTCTCATTCTACGTGACTTTACCGAAAGAACCAAAGAAGATGAATCCTTGCAGTCACGAAAGCTTTAAATCGAAATATCAACCATTATCCACACATTCGAACTTTAGTGGATCATTTGAATTTCAACTCCTCCAATTTACGGTCGTCCACCTTCTCCACACAACCCAGCTCCATCTATCTGATCGTTAAGTGCCACGAGTGCTCAGTTCGAATTTGGAAACTAAGCACTCACAGCTCCCACTTCCCGGCAGCCAATAGAATGAGCCCATAATTTGGGGTGTCAGCGTTGAGCAGTGCCGAAAATCTAGACCATTACATCACCGCCCCTCCCCCTCGGATAAAGGACCTGTCCTCAGGTCCTAGCCACCAATCCTATATCGTCACACCTCGGATCATTTCTCATCTCCAGCCTTTCTTCACAGCGCGGGGTTACTTCCGGTCAAGTAGGTACAGGGATTGATCTCAGCCTTGTAGGCAGTGGCGTAGTGACTGTATTATCAGCTCAGGGGATGCGGCAATCGGTCAGGTGGGGCCCCAAAATTTGATTAGTCTCGCACAGTCGCACCTAGGCTATCGTGGCTCCTCTTGCCTAATCGCATCATTATGGTCATGGCCTCGAACATGTGTAGTGTGGGTTTTACGAGAGTGGAGATGGATGGTTAGAGGCAACACGTTTATTAACAATGGCTACGATACAGCACGTAGGTAACGGCCACTTCACCAGCTGCCTAAGGAGGTACCGCCTCCGGACTGACGTGCCCTACTACTGGGGCTACAGTCGCTGGGTCCTCCGGCTAAGGGTGACCTAGGGGAGGCTATTCTGACCTGACCCAGCCAAGGTACAGGTCCCGACCACTGGGCCGCTTGGTCCCGGCCCTTACAAGGACGTTGGGCCCCGAGGGTTCCAGGGTCGCACCACTGGCCCACTCAGACCCGGCCCTTACAAGGACGGCGGGTCAGGGGAGTCCCAGGGTCCTGGCTAGCTGGTCTTCAGTCTTCAACTGGCTGCCCGAGCCGTCCAGAGGTTCGGCTTTTATACAGCAGAGACAAGCAGAGATGGAGTGAGGCAGAGACAGAGCGAGAGAGAGACAGAGATAGTGGGAGAGAGACAGAGATACAGCGTGAGACGGAGACAGAGAGAGACAGACAGCAGGAGAGAGACAGAGATACAGCTTGAGACAGAGACAGAGAGAGACAGAGATACAGCATGAGACAGAGACAGAGAGAGACAGAGACAGCGGGAGAGAGACAGAGAGAGAGAGAGACAGCGGGAGAGAGACAGAGAGAGACAGAGACAGCGGGAGAGAGACAGAGATACTGTGGGGGCTACCGTCCCCGCCATCGCAGAGTTGTCGGGTCCGTTGCCCCCCAACCCCCCGTTACATTCGTACTACTACCCCCTGGCTGTTCTGTGGGGTTCGAGTTAGCGACCTCCAACTCCTCATCCCCCGGGCCCCTAACTTTGTTGCCGACCGTGTAGGCATGGCTCAATTAGTGGGCTTGTACGCTTTACGCTTGCGGCGCGCTACGCGTGTTCAGTGGCGGCGTGCTGCGGTGAGCGTGCTCGCGAAGCAAGACTCCGTCCAGCACGTGAACAAACGGGTACAGCGCACCGATGTGTGACTCCCGTACGTAAACAAATGGGTACGGTGCGCCGATGCGTGATTCCCGTACGTAAACAAATGGGTACGGTATGCTGATGCGTGACTCCCTCACACACACGCTCTACACACCCAGGCAATAACAAACCTGACGCCGCTAGCTGCCTAGCCCCGTACACCAATCACACGCGGGGAAGCTGGGGTCGGGGGTGAGAGGGCAGGAGCGTCTGCCGTGTGCGCGCCGCTGATTGGAGGGAGTCACTCCGCTCCGATTTAAAGGGCCGTTTAAACAGCCGCGTGTATACGCGCACACCAGGCGCTTAGCTCTCTGCTTCGCTATAAACAATCGCGCATGCATGCAACCACAAGACACCCCCGTAAACAGTCGTACTGGTACGCGAACGCTAAGCACTCCCGTAAACAGCTGCACGGGCACGCGAACGCCAAGCACTCCCATGAACCGCCGCGTAGGCATGCGCACGCTAAGCACTCCGCCTCGTTGCACGCGAAGCACTCCCGTGAAGTCGCACAAGTGCGCGAACGCTAAGACACTCTACCTTTCTCTTCACACTCACAAAGAGACCACACGACACAGTTTACTCCCTACTGGCTATTTTATTCTCCGCGAATATCCTGTTAAACTACATGGGTTTGCATGGGTCAGTAGACGCTAGTCTATCCTTCGAGGATCCTAGATTCAATTTATCCTGCCTATCGCTCCGCTTTCTACCCTCAATTAAATAGCCCAAACTCACCTCTCTCTCTTACTTACACTTACTTCCACTCTGATGCGCTGGAAGTTGTAGAAGGGCGATGCTGTGGGTCGTCTCAGTGAAAGATCGTGCTTGGCTGCGTTGAAACTCGTCACACGGACGATCCGAATGGCCGGCTCCAATGCTCCGTGAACCTAGATGACTTGAAGGACTCTACTTTTACTGTCTCAATCACCTGCCTTTTATCCTACCTATCACAAAGGCATTCCGCGGTGCCTGCACTTGCGCACCCGTGCCCTTTAATATTCGGATGTATAATCCCACCTATAGCAAAAGGCATTCAGTTGCTCCTGCTTTCGTGCCCCCTGGTGCAATCAGAGGCCGAGATATTCCTGTCCCTTTGACATTCAGATCCATAATCCTACCTATAACAAAAGGCATCCCGCTGTTCCCGCACCCCGTGCCCCCCGGTCCAATCAGAGGCCTGGCTATTCCTGTCCCTTTGTTATTTGGATCCCTAATCCTACCTATAACAAAGGCGTCCCGCTGTTCCGCACCTTGGCCTCCCGTCCTGAGGCCGGGATTCTCCCGTCCTTTTGATGGTCGGATCCTCCTCTGAAGGTTTCACCGCAGTGATCTCTCCGACGTCCGCTCTCTGTTCCCCCGCTATCAGCCTACTGACCTGTGCTTGTGTGTGTGTGGTCCCACTCACAGTGGCTCAACGGCCCCTGCCATGACCATGCAACTTTAATATCAGGTCACGGCGCCGTGGTGAATGTCAGCCTCGGGGGTGGATCGCCCAATTTCCCAGCCGCAGGAAACCATGAAGCTTGATCCCATTAGGGGCTTCTGGATAAAAACCTGTCGGCCAGGTGACCTTCCCTCCCGGCTCTATGTGGGCTGTGTGTGTGCATTCGGGCGGGGGGGGGGGGGGTAGCGAGGGGCGTGCCGCGTCGGCGCCGTCACTCTCCGGTGGCGGCGTCACGGCAGTGGGCACGGCCCCGATGGAGCGGCTCCGCTGCGGCGGCACCACAAATGTGTAGAGGGTAAAAAGCGGATGTCTGAGAGAGCACCGGCCTCGGGAGAGGGGCGGGAAATCCGAGGCACCAGTGGCGGCGTCACGGCGGTGGGTACGGCCCCAACGGAGCGGCTCCGCACCACACAGCCCCTCCGAGGTGCCAGTCCCCGTCCCGGGTTGACTGGAGCACCTCGCCTGGGTTGCCCCTACGAGGTAGCACCGCGGGGTCCGCGGGACTCGTCCGGCTCTCGTAGCTGGCCTCGGCAATGGTGGCTCCGTCTTCCGGGGTTCCGGCGGCGGTCTCCTCCTCCACTTCAGTGGTTCTCTCCGGTCCTGGGTACCTGTGGGCTGGGAGACAAACTCGGGGGCGGTAGGGTTCAGGGGCCGTCGTCCCCGCCTCTCCTGGCTCGGGTCGGGGCCCCCTGGGGCCCGGGGCTCGGTGGGGCCCATATACTGTGCGAGGCCCCCGGGTATGGGGGGTGTGGGGACCCCGGGGTTTCAGGGTCCTCGAACGGCGGGGTTCTCCCTCGCTGGGGTCGCCCTCCATGGTTTTAGTCACCGGACATTGACCACCTTCTCCCGACCTCTCTCTCCCTCCTGAATCAGTACCGTCCAGGGAGAGATCTGTCACCCCACGGTCCAAGGTCCCCGCCAGTAGGTGGTTAGCTTCCCCACCTGTCTGGCCCCGACGCGAGGGGTGTGCAGCCATACCTTAGAGCCCGCCGAGTAGAAGGGGGGCTCCATTCGGGGTCGGGCGCCCTGCTCCTGCCGCTGTTGTGCGGCCTCGCCTTGCAGGTAGGCCCGGACCCTAGCTCCTCATAGGGTCTCCATCAGGTGCTCCACGGGGCGGCCCCCTTCCTCCCAATGCGGCGGAGGGACACCGAACAGCAGATCTGTGGGCAGGCGAGACTCGCGACCAAACATCATTAGGAACGGGTTCTGTCCCGTAGATGTGTGTACTGTGGTGGCGTAGGCGAACAGGGCATAGGGGAGGTGTTCGTCCCAGTCCTGTTGATTCGCGGCCGCCATGCGTTTAAGCTTCCCGGCTAGAGTCTGGTTCATCCTCTCTACCATCCCATTTGCCTGGGGGTGATACGCCGTAGTTCGGTCCTTCTGGATCCTGAACTCCCGGCACAGCTCCTGGAATAGCTCTGCTTCGAACTCACTACCCTGGTCAGTAATGACTCGTTCGGGGGTCCCGTGCTTAAGTACGTAGTGTTCCACGAATGCTCGGGCCACTACGAGGGCTGTCTTATTGGGGATGGCCACCGCTACGGGATAGCGTGTGAAGTACTCCACCACTACGAGAATATATCGGTTGCCCCAGTGGGATCGCGGGAATGGCCCCTGCAGGTCGATCCCAACCAGCTGATTCATCCAGCTGACGCGGAACAGTCTCAGGGGTACCTGATATCGCGCTGGTTTTGGCCCACATTGCTGACACACGCG
The DNA here is from genome assembly GCF_048934315.1 of Petromyzon marinus. NCBI lineage: Eukaryota > Metazoa > Chordata > Hyperoartia > Petromyzontiformes > Petromyzontidae > Petromyzon > Petromyzon marinus. Next base: position 15,233,691 of record NC_133699.1, on the reverse strand, counting down.
GCAGCCGTGCACCCAGGCGGCCACGTCTTGGGACAGAGATACTGGCGACGCATGGTTTCCCGAGTGCGCCGTTCCCCGTCGTGGTCCCCGAGCGGGTGGTCGTGCACCAGTCTTAGCAGCTGGGGTCGCACCTGGGCGGGAACACAGATGCACCCAGGCTGGCCGGCTTCGGTTAGCTCCCGTACCACCCCGTTCTGCACGCACAACTGGGCGTACAAACCACTCCAGGGTCCTGGTAGGGCGTCCCTCTTCTCCCGTAGGGCCGCTTCCACCACCGCCAGATCTGGATCCCGCAGCTGGGTCCGTCTCAGCTGCTCGTCATCCAGGCCTGGGAATGCGCAGCCAACGTCCTCCTGGATCCGATCGGGTGGGGTTGAGCGACTCGTCGGGCCCCGGGGCGTGGGCTCCGCGCCCACCAGGTGGTCCCCCGGGCCCCTGGTTCCCTCTGTCGGGGTCTCTGTTGCACATACTGCACTCTCCCCTGCGAGGGGGGGTTTTAGTTTCAGCGCGCGCTCGAGGGTCCGCTGCTTGCCGGCAGTGTCCCCCCGTGAAGCACGGGCAGACTTCCTCCGCCCTTGTCTCGGCGCACACCGCGGGTCGCCTCGACAAGGTGTCCGCGAAGATCACGGCATACAGTTAGAGTGGCGCGCGTGCAGGGGGTGTATGGTGGCTACCGTGGTGCGTCGTCATAGCATTGCCGGGGTACTGTGTGGGTTAAACACCCGCATAAACAGTCGGCCCCCATCTGCGTTTACCAGCGTGGCTGACCCCACAACTCCGTACCGTGCCGCCAACTCCGGGTGAGGAGTTAGCATTACCTCGCCCGATGGTCGGTGTGTGGGGTCGGCGGAGGGTGTTGCTACGGGCACCAGCATCTCGGCGAGCGGGCCTATGGTGACGGCCCACACCAGGGTGGCGGCCATGGGTGTGAAGCGAGGGCGATTCCGCTCCTGTCCCAGGAACGGAATCCGCTCCCCGCTGCCTTCCACCGTGGCGCATCGCTCGCGGGGCTGTACGTTGAGCCCCAGTTTCTCCAAGAGGTCCGTACCTGCAATACACTCATGGCACAACACACTCGAGATGTAGAATTCCTGTGTGCACACCTGGTGTCTGAGACGGACCTCGAGGGAGATCCTTCCCAGCAACCCCATCCCAGCTCCACTCGCTGTGTGCAGCGCACGATCCGAGGCCTGCAGGCGGCTCACGTCAACCCTGAGCACGCTGCAGAGCATGGCGCTCACGAGTGAGGCTACCGCCCCCGTGTGCAGCAGAATCCGGGTGCGCCGCCCATTCACCTGTCCTTCTACCAGCGACGTGGCCCCCGTGATTCCCACCACCAGCTCCCGCAGCCAGTCGCCCGTACTCACCGCGTCCTTGGGTGTTGTTGCTGGAATCTGTGCGGGGTTCACTCGCTCACCATTATTACTATCATCGTTTTGTTTCGGGACCTCGTCGATTGCACCTCTAGGTGGCCCACTCTCTAGGGGGCATTGGCATTTAACCCTGGCGCCTGTCTAGTGCGGGCAATCTGAGGACATTCTCTCACGAGGTGCCCTCGACGGTCGCACAGGTAACATGCTCAGGGAGCGGTCCCATAGGAGGCCCCCTGCCCATCCCTTTTCCCCCTTCCCGTACGCAGCTGTCCCAGGTCGGACTCTAACTGGGACACCCGCCCGGCCAGTCCCTCTACTGTGGAGCGTAGCTCCAGCATCTCGTACTGGATGGTTTTAATAATTTTACTCGCTTCCTCATGTACGTGGATCACCCTGTCACCTACTTGGGTCACCTGGCCAGCCACATCCTTTATGCCCGTCTGTATCCCCGCTACCCATCCCGGGGTTGTCTCGCGGGATGCCGGAGGCTCCCTTTCCCAACCCCTTATCGTCCTGGCGAGCTCCTATTCCTCCTCCTTGGGACAGGGTTGCTATGGTGCGCTCCCGTCCCAGCCCCCGGAGCTGCGCGCGTTCGCTGGATATCCTTTCACATTTACGCACGCGCTCGACAAGGGTGCTAAAGGGGAGGCGTGTACAGCTCATGTCTGGTTGCCACCACGACGTGCCAGCCAGGTACCGCTGGATCTTCTCGGCGGCAAGCTCCTCAATTACCTCTGTTGTGTACCCCGGGCGTGCGATCTTTGTTAGCTCGCGAACATCCTCGGCATAGTCACGCAGGTCCTCGCCGGGTTGGCGATGGCGTGCCTCTAAGGCTGCTTTAGCTTCCTCCTCATCACGCGTACCAAAACGCAGATCAAGTCGGCGCATCAGTTCCTCTAGCTGTGTCTGCGCGCTTGTGGGTAGGGCTTCCACAAAGTCGGCCGCCCGCCCATCCAGGTTCATAATAAGTTGGCGTAACGCCTGCGCGTCCGTCCACCCATTAATCTCTTTAGCCTTATGACATTGCGGGCAAACGCTTTCCATGAAGGAGTCCCCTGGACGGTGAATATATGCCTTATTTTTGCGTGGGGTAACGCGGGGGTTCGTATCGCTTCTGACGCCAAACTGTGGGGGCTACCGTCCCCCGCCATCACTGAGTTGTCGGGGCCATTGCCCCCCGACTCCCCCGTTACATTCGTACTACTACCCCCCGGCTGTTCTCCAACTCCTCGTCCCCCGGGGCCCCTGACTTTGTTGCCGACCACGTAGGTATGGCTCAATTAGTGGGCTTGTACACTATATGCTTGCGGCACGCTACGCGGGTTCAGTGGCGGCATGCTGCGGTGAGCGCGCTCGCGAAGCAAGACTCCGTCCCGCACGTGAACAAACAGGTACGGCGCGCTGATGCGCGATTCCCGTACGTAAACAAATGGGTACGGTATGCTGACGCGTGACTCCCTCACACACACGCTCTATGCGCCCAGGCAATAACAAACCCGACGCCGCTACCTGCCCAGCCCTGTACACCAATCACACGCGGGGGAGCTGGTGTCGGGGGTGAGAGGGCAGGGGCGTCTGCCGTGTGCGCGCCGCTGATTGGAGAGAGTCACTCCGCTCCGATTTAAAGGGCCGTTTAAACAGCCGCGCATATACACGCACACCAGGCACTTAGCTCTCTGCTTCGCTATAAACAATCGTGCATGCACGCGACCGCAAGCTACCCCTGTAAACAGTCGTACAGGTACGCGAACGTGAAGCACTCCCGAAAACAGCTGCACGGGCACGCGAACGCCAAGCATTCCCGTGAACAGTCGCACAGGTGCGCGAACGCTAAGACACTCTACCTTTCTCTTCACACTCACAAAGAGACCACACGACACAGTTTACTCCCTGCTGGCTATTTTATTCTCCGCGAATATCCTGTTAAACTACGTGGGTTTGCGTGGGTCAGTAGATGCTAACCTATCCTTCGAGGATCCTAGATTCAATTTATCCTGCCTATTGCTCCGCTTTCTACCCTCGATTAAATAGCCCAAACACACCTCTCTCTCTTACTTACGCTTACTTCCACTCTGATGCGCTGGAAGTTGTAGAAGGGTGATGCTGTGGGTCGTCTCGGTGAAAGATCATGCTTGGCTGCGTTGAAACTCGTCACACGGATGATCCGAACGGCCGGCTCCAATGCTCCATGAACCTCGATGACTTGAAGGACTCTGCGTTTACTGTCTCAATCACCTGCCTTTTATCCTACCTATCACAAAAACATTCCGCGGTGCCTGCACTTGCGCACCCGTGCCCTTTGATATTCGGATCTATAATCCCACCTATAACAAAAGGCATTCAGTTGCTCCTGCGCTCGTGCCCCCTGGTCCAATCAGAGGCCTGGCTATTCCTGTCCCTTTGTTATTTGGATCCCTAATCCTACCTATAACAAAGGCATCCCGCTGTTCCGCACCTTGGCCTCCCGTCCAATCAGAGGCCGGGATTCTCCCGCCCTTTTGATGGTCGGATCCTCCTCTGAAGGCTTCACCGCAGTGATCTCTCCGACGTCCGCTCTCTGTTCCCCCGCTATCAGCCTACTGACCTGTGCTTGTGTGTGTGTGGTCCCACTCGCGGTGCCTCAACGGACCCTGCCGTGACCATGCAACTTTAATATCAGGTCACGGCGCTGCGGGGCATGTCAGCCTCGGGGGTGGATCGGCCAATTTCCCGGCCGCAGGAAACCATGAAGCTTGATCCCATTAAGGGCTTCTGGTTTATAACCTGCCGGCCAGGTGACCTTCCCTCCCGGCTCTACGTGGGGTGTGTGTGCACATTTGTGTGGGGGGGGGGGGGGGGGGGGGGGGGGGTGGGCGGCGAGGGGCGCGCCGCGTTGGCGCCGTCACTCCCTGGTGGGCACGGCCCCGACGGAGCGGCTCCGCTGCGACGGCACCACAATACAGCGTGACGCAGCGAGCAACGGAGAGAGACAGAGACAGCGAGTGACGGAGAGAGACAGGGACGACGCAGAGGGACAGTGAGGGATAGGGGAGGAAGTGGAGTTAGCGAGACGGGCGGAGCGCGGCGAGCGAGCTGTGGCTAAGCGGAATGACGGAGTCACAGACGTAATGTGAACAGTTGTAATAAAAGTGGTGTCGGAGAAAACAAGAAAGTTGTCCGCGTCAAGTCGACCACTACACATGCACTGCGACTCGGCAGGCGATGACGGCAAAACGGACGGCGTAGCCTGCGATGTGGTGAAAGCCGTAGGCGCCTTCATAATCCACTATTCTTGAGCCTCGGGGTAGTCATAATCCAACACGGACGAATTCAAGCTTCTGGCTCTTCCCAATTTTATTATTCACCATATGAACAAACTCTCAACTATTGGAATAAAAATGTACGCACATTGTAACTAATCTAATACCCTTCAACGTAACATCATGTGTAACAACTCTTTATCGATACTAAAGTGGTTTTCTATACACCAACTGATGGCAGGAGTCGGCAACCAAAACTGACATTTTTTTCGAACTCGGTTCAACACTCAATATTTCAAGAGCCGCAATGCACGTGTAGTGGTTGATTTTATTCGGTCAACTTTTGTCTTTCTTCTAACACCAATTTACTTACAGTTCTCCACATGTCCTCAATGCTTCACAGTTCCCCTGTTTGCCACGGCTCGCTCGCCGCGCCTCGCTCGACTGACTCGCCGCCTTTGTCTCTCCAATCTCTGCTTCTCCGTCAGCTCCGCTGTAACGGTGCTCTCTCCACTGCTGGCTGCTTCGTCTCTGCTCTCCGCTCTCCGCTCTCCGCTCTCACTGCACTCTCTCCACTGCTGGCTGCTTCGTCTCTGCTCTCCGCCCTCCACTATCACTGTGCTCTCTCCACTGCTGGCTGCTTCACCTCTGCTCTCCGCTATCACTGTGCTCTCTCCACTGCTGGCTGCTTCGTCTCTGCTCTCCGCTATCACTATGCTCTCTCCACTGCTGGCTGCCTTCACTTCAGCTCTGCTCCACGTACTGCTTCGTCCAGCCCCTGAATCCAACTCCCCTCTCTCCTCTTGTCTCCCCAATTTATCCCCGCTCTCATTATTCTCCAATTAATTAACCCGCGCCCCACCGACACTCTGCGTGCCCATGCACCTGTTCCTTCTCCAGACTTTAAGATGCCACTTCAGCCCTGACAACAACACCAGCCAATCACAACCGTCTCTGGCTCCCTAGCTTAATTGGCCTAATCATTACCTCATCGTCCCAACCATCGCACCTGGCTGTCCCAATATGACCCATACTGTCTTGCCCCTACGCGATCTCCCGATTTACCCCCATGCACCTATTTATTCCACTACCATAATTCGACTTCCGGGTAGTAGAGTACAACAATGACATAACAACAAATCACTGAAAACTTTGTACAACAGCCATACGAGACGTAGAGTTAACGGAAGGTTCTTCCTTTGGAGCAAGTTCCAGCTGCCGGCCCATTTCCCCTGAACGGGACACTGTGGGGCAAGCGCGGCGAATGCTCCCATGTTAATTCAGGGCTGCCGCCGGTCCTTGATGCATGCCCGTCCCTGTCACGGCGACCATCCGCTGGCGGGACCGCCCACCGCCCCTGTGCGTTCCGGACAGTATCCCGAGGTTGCGGCCGGTCAGCCGGCTTCCGGCCAGTAAATCTGCCAGAACCCTCTCTCCGACTCAATAGGGATGGTCCTGCAGGCACACGGGAGGCAGACTTCTTAGGCGTGTTCACATGCGACCGTACCACAGGTTCGTCGGACACATCCAATACAGGCCGCTCTGGGATGGGAGATGACGCGTCGTAGGGCGATATAAATTTCTTAAGGCGCGACGGATGAACATGCAATGTGCGACGACCAAACAGAATCCGTACACTCTGGTCCCGGAGAGCCTCTACAATCTCTACGGGACCCTGCCAGGGCCGATGGAACTTCCGAGACGTTCCCACCGGTACCATGGGGCAGTGCAACCAAGCCCTGTCCCCCACACGCCAAGGTTCTCGAGGAGGCTGCGTACCATGCAATCGTTCGTTGGCGGCTTGCCGCCGTGCTGTGTTACCCAACGAGGCCTCCCGAGCCTCCTTCAGACGGTCCAATGCCACCTGCATGGGAGCAGGTACCGTCGACGACTTCTCTCGTGTTCGCACACCCAATTTGACCAAGGCCGGCGCCACTGGTTCGCGACCATACATCAAATAGAAAGGCGAGTACCCCATCGAGGCATGCAGGGCCAGTCTATAAACGGCCAGGGTCACCGGAACGTGTAGGTCCCAATCATCCTGTGAGGAGTTAACCTGGTGGCATAGCATAGACGTCAGTGTCCTATGCAGGCGTTCGACCATCCCGTCGGTTTGCGGGTGGTACGGGGACATTCAAATCTTTTTAGTCCCCAACGAATCACAGCAATCGGGACGAGAAATTCCTGCCTTGATCGGTGAGCAAGTGCTCCGGGGCGCCCTTATCGAGAACGTATCCTTGTAGGAAAGCTTCTGCGATCGATCCTGCAGATTGGTCCACTAGCGGCCATGCCATAGGCCAGCGAGTAAGGTACTCTACGCCCACGAGTAAATACTTGTGCCCCCGGGGGGTGACGGGATACGGACCCAATATATCCAGGGCGACAATTTCGTTGACGCATGAAACCCGTATCAATTGCAGCGATACGCGATAGGGTTGCGCCGGCCCCTTTCGCCGTGCGCATTCGTGGCATGCCTTAACATCTCGTTGTACATCGTTATGCATTCCCAGCCAGTAAAACTCTTTCCCCAAGGTCAGCGCGGTCTTTTTCTCCCCTAAGTGCATCAGTTTATCATGGGTATTGCGAATGAGCTACCCGTGCAACACCATCGGAACAATACAGAATCTTTGCGCTTCCACATCCCAGCGAACGAGGAGACCGTCAACGAGCCACAGAAAGGGGCGATCTTCTGATCCCCTTGAACGAGAGGCCCGAAGTCTCATTCTGGCCAGGGAGGAATCCTCCGCCTGTAAGTGTTTCCACTGGTCCAGCGTCAACCCCAATAAACCCAATCCCACAGCAGGAATCGCTTCCGCTCGAATTGAATCCACTGCAGCGACCATAGCCGGAACGCCCTGCAGCGGCGGACTGCAATGCAGCAAGCCCTCCGCACACCGACACGAACCCGTCGGTTGCGGCAATCGCGACAAAGCGTCGGCGTTGACATGACGCGTCCCCTTCCTATGCTGGATCGTGAAGGAATACTCCTGCAGGATATCGAGCCAACAGGCCATCTGGCCCGACGGCTGGTCAACCCGCAACGAGTATTGTAGCGCCGCGTGATCAGTGCGGATCAGAAATTCCCTGCCATACAAGTACGGTCGGTACAATCGAATAAAGTGCACGATGGCCAGCAGCTCCCTGTGCGTCACACAATATTTTTGCTCAGCCGGAGACAACACGCAGCTGCCGTACACCACAACTTTCTCAATACCATCAACATTTTGCGACAAGACTGCGCCTATGCCCGTGTCACTGGCATCCATGTCAAGAATAAACATTTTCATGAAATCAGGATATCCCAGCAGCGGCGCGTCCGCCAAAGCGGCCCGCAGTGCCTCGAACGAACGTTGTTCTTTGTCCCCCCACTGAAACTTCATGCCCTTACCAGTTAGCGTGTGCAGCGGCCGCGCAATCGTGGCAAGATCTTTAACGAATCGTCGATAATACGACGTGAAGCCTACAAAGCTACGCACTTCAGCTACTGTCTTTGGTACTGGCCACATTCGCAAGCAGCTTGTCTTTTCCGGATCGGTGGCAACCCCTGACGTGCTAACAACGTGACCAAAATATTTAACAGACGTCCTCAGCAAATGGCACTTTTGGGGCTTAAATTTTAGGTTAGCGTGCCGCACTCGGCCAAAGACGGCATGCAACCGCTGCAAATGTTTGACAAAATCCTTACTGAAAACAATAATGTCGTCAAGATATATTAAGCATGATTCCCACTGCAGTCCGGACAACACGAGTTCCATTAATCATTGGAAGGTTGTCGGCGCGGAGTGGAGCCCCATCGGGAGTACGTTGAATTGGAACAACCCTTGTAGTGTTCGAAAAGCGGTCTTTGGCTTAGACTCCTCGTCCAGGGGCAATTGCTAAAAGCCCGACAACAGATCGAGGGTCGAAAATTTTTTTGCGCCGGACAGGGCGTCTAGTGAATCATCGATGCATGGGAGCGGGTACGCCTCCGCAACGGAAACCTTATTGAGTTTCCGATAGTCGACACAAAATCGCATGGCCCCGTCGCATTTCTTAACGAGTACAATGGGAACTCCTCACGGGCTGGAGGAAGGAGAAATGATCTCCTGTTCTAACATCTCATCAACGGCTCGCCGAATACAATCCTTCTCCAGCGGATTCACGCGATGGGTATTTAAGCGAATTCGGGGGTGCATCCCCAGTATCAATGTGATGCCGCAACAAGGACGTACGACCAACATCATATTTGCCAGAACTAAAAACATCTTAAACTCCACGAGCAGCCCATGGAAACGCGACCGCTGCACAGGCGTCAGTTCAGGATTTTGCATATATAGATCTCGCAACCAGTCCAGATCATCTCCGCCCGACGGCAATGTATCACCTTCTCCCATTGCCAAACACGCCTCCCCCGCCGGACCCGGTGCTGCCATCGCATGCACTAGCGTGGTACCCTCCTGAATGACGACAGGCTCGTGCCCCGCATTTACAATTTGTATGAAGGGGGTCGCAATTCGCCGGTACGATAGTTAAAGCCCCGAACAAAGCAGGCATGCACGATACCGTATTGGAGGGCGTCAGCAATATGCCCCCCCTTTGATCGTCCAAAGGCAAACGTTTTTTAAAGCGCAGTGGCACGAGCATCTGCGTGGCAGGCGGAACGCGAACGGTGCGGCTAACCACGGCCTGCACCACGACGTTTGCCACAGCGAATTGACAGAGTACCCAAGAAATTAAGACATTTTCCAGATGGCAATTCCAAACACCCCTTTTCTATGGAAATCTTAAGCGGCATCCTCTGTAAAAAATCTGTTCCTAGCAAACACGGCACCGCCAAGGCCGTGGAAACCAAAACATTTCCCGTTACGCACACCTCTCCAATCTGAATTATCGCGACCATACGGCCCAAAATCCCGAGGCTACCCCCATTTGCTGCTATGCATGGCCCATCAACCGGTTCTAGGGCCTGGGGCGAAGTTGGCAATGAGCGAAAAGTTTGTAAAGAGAGAAGGGTCGCAGAAGCCCCGGTATCGACAATGACCCTGACCATCACCCCTTGAATAAGCGCCATCACGTCCGACGAGCCCGGCGCAGTGCCCAAAACATGATGTACCAATGTGCCCCACACGTCCTGACTGTGCGAAATATACGAATGAGAGGTTATAGGGTGGGATGACGCAGATGGGTGATGTGGAAATAGCGGCCATGTATTGAATGCATCGCGACTTACCCGGACACCTCGGTTCGGGGGAAATCCTCAGTTGTAACTGGTCGGCATCCTTGGAAGGCTGCTCCTGCGCCTCCAGCAGTCGCGGGCGAGGTGTCCTCTCCGTCTGCACTCGTAGCACGTCTGCTGCGTGCCACCTCCGTACACCGCGGGGCGACGTAGCATGTCCGCGTGTGGCAATCCGGCCGCCGCTGCAGTCGGCGGAGTCTCCTCCACCTCCACCGTGCTCCCGGACGCGGTGGCGCTCACCATCAGAGGCTGTGCACCCGCCACCACTGGCTCGTCGCGGAGATCCAGGTTGACTTGGATGTTCCTGGCGATCTGTACAGACGACATGTCGTCGTCGTTGTTGCTGTCGGGTAGCGAAAGGACGACACGTAGCTCCTTCGCCAACTGTAAAAGCTTCTCCTGTAGCAAGGAGTCCAGGGCCTCCTGGTCCGTCGCCGGGTATGCTGCCTATGCAAGGGCCAACAGCGCGCTGCGGAACGCGAGGGGGGATTCCATGCCCTCCCGCTTCCTTTGCTGGAATCTACGTTTGGCGACCGACCGCGGCTCGTACACCTTCCGCATCGCCGCGAACGCCCCGTCCAGCATCGATTGGATGGCGGCAGGAATTCCATTAAACGTCACCAGCGAGTCGTCGTCGAGGGCAGTCGGCAGTGCCCGCAGCGCATCGCTCTCAGTCCATTCGAGTAATTGATATGCCGCTCGGAACCGTCTCGTAAATGCCGTCCAATCGCCAACTTTGGCCTCAAAAGCACTGGACGTGAAGTCGCCGTCCCTCTCTTGATGGCGGTGCTCCATCGTCGTCCAATTCTGCTGGCCCTTCCCCGGATGGTGCGGGTCCGTCGTCGGCACGTTCCAATGCCGCGGGAACAACTGCAGGACCACTTGACACTGTCGATAGCACTCGCTCCGTCGTCATAAAGCGGTCAAATGACTCTGTCAATGTCGCCAGCCTGGCCTCCCACTGGGCCATGAGGACTCTCTATTCACCCGTCGGCCCCGGGGTCTCGGCCCCGCTTGAGCCGCCGTCCCGTTCTGCAGACACTTGCTCGACCAGGTCCTCCGGAGGAGTAACAGCCACTTGGCCGGACACGGGAATCATGTCCACGTCGTTGCTGTCGTCGGACGAGTCTGTCGGCAGGTTCTTCCTCTCGGCCGATTTCTTCGACATGTCGGCGTGGTTTTGTAGTCACCTCTGACACCAATTGAAGTGGTTGATTTCGCTCGGACAACTTTTGTCTTTCTTCCAACACGACTTTATTTACAGTTCTCCACATGTCCTCAATGCTTCACATTTCCCCTGCTTGCCACGGCTCGCTCGCCGTGCCTCGCTCGACTCACTCGCCGCCTTTGTCTCTCCAATCTCTGCTTCTCCGTCAGCTCCTCTGTCACGGTGCTCTCGCCACTGCTGCCTGCTTCATCTCTGCTCTCCTCAATCACTGTGCTCTCTCTACTGCTGACTGCTTCGTCTCTGCTCTCCGCCCTCCGCTAGCACTGTGCTCTCTCCACTGCTGGCTGCATCGTCTCTGCTCTCTGCTATCATTGCGCTCTCTCCACTGCTGGCTGCTTCGTCTCTGCTCTCCGCTATCACTGTGCTCTCTCCACTGCTGGCTGCTTCGTCTCTGCTCTCCGCTCTCCGCTATCACTGTGCTCTCTCCACTGCTGGCTGCTTCGTCTCTGCTCTCCGCTATCACTGTGCTCTCTCCACTGCTGGCTGCTTCGTCTCTGCTCTCCACTCTCCGCTATCACTGTGCTCTCTCCACTGCTGGCTGGTTCGTCTCTCCTCTCTGCTCTCCGCTATCACTGTGCTCTCTCCACTGCTGGCTGCTTCGTCTCTGCTCTCCGCAATCACTGTGCTCTCTCCACTGCTGGCTGCTTCGTCTCTGCTCTCCGCTCTCCGCTATCACTGTGCTCTCTCCACTGCTGGCTGCTTCGTCTCTGCTCTCTGCTCTCCGCTATCACTGTGCTCTCTCCACTGCTGGCTGCTTCGTCTCTGCTCTCCGCTATCACTGTGCTCTCTCCACTGCTGGCTGCTTCGTCTCTGCTCTCTGCTCTCCGCTATCACTGTGCTCTCTCCACTGCTGGCTGCTTCGTCTCTGCTCTCCGCTATCACTGTGCTCTCTCCACTGCTGGCTGCTTCGTCTCTGCTCTCCGCTCTCTGCTCTCCACTATCACTGTGCTCTCTCCACTGCTGGCTGCCTTCACTTCAGCTCTGCACCACGTCCTGCTTCGTCCAGCCCCCGAATCCAAGTCCCCTCTCTCCTCACGTCTCCCCAATTTATCCCGGCTCTCATTATTCTCCAATTAATTAACCCGCGTTCCACTTGCGCTCCGCGTGCCCGTGCACCTGTTCCTTCTCCAGACTTTAAGACGCCACTTCAGCCCTGACAACACCAGCCAATCACAGCCGTCTCTGGCTCCCTAGCTTAATTGGTCTAATCATTACCTCATCGTCCCAACCATCGCACCTGGCTGTCCCAATATGACCCATACTGTCCTGCCCCGCGCAATCTCCCCATTTACCCCCATGCGCCTATTTATTCCACTACACACGTGCCGAATACACACACGCACACAAACGTCATGAAGCAGTCGCCGAACCCCTGAACTGATGTATTAATGTCCCGTTCTAATAAACACGACCGCTGCTACTGCAACTCTGCATGTGGGTTCTCTCTGTACGCCACGGCCATGCCGCCGCCCCGCCGAGGCTATCGCCCTCGCTGGGCCCGGCTGAGCCGCTGCCCGTTCCTGAACTCGCCTGCGCCATCCCCTTCCCACACTTTCTGCACTCTCTGAGTGCACATCAGCCTCGCAACTCACAGAGACGCTGCGCATTCTTCAAGTCCAGTCACGTATCGCCCTCCCCAACATCTTTAACTTCTCGTCATGGTGCACAACGAGCACAAAATCCTGGACGATCCGATCATTTGCTTTGCATATCCAGTGGGAGGCGTTTTCCCATTCATTGACTCTGATCATTATCCATAATAAAGGTTTGTTATGGTTAGATTGCATCAATATACATGTGTTGTTAAACCCGCCACCACCCGACACAGCCTATTAGTAAGGTTTGTCACGCAAACAAAGAGTGCCAAACAGTTACTAGTTCAGCACACCGGTGTGTTGGAGAGTAAACCCACAACATTTTGATAATTTGCTCTTGGATCCCGCTCTGCTGATTGGATGGTATTTGGATACTGGACTTGTAACTCTTCTTCCTCGCGCCCTACACAATTATGCACACACTTTCGCAGTAACCTTAAACCCTCTCCTTCTCTCCGCATCCACGTAAAAATACCAAGCGCCGCACAGAATCTCATTAAATACAGCGCCGTCATCGCCCAAATTATTACACAGCGCCACCACTACCATCATCCTTAATGCCATTATACCCGTCACATTTCAACCTTATAATTCAGTCACAACACAAGATTTGGTGCACTTTAACTTGAGATGTGGTGAAATGTGTAACAAGCAATATATAAATTGAAGACGTAATAAAAATGATCATATAAAAGACAGCCTAAATTCAAAATCACTGTCCCAACAAATTAAGGGAGGGTTGGAGGTGAAGGGGCGATTAAAAATTATCATAGGATGACCACTGTGCCCTGCGGAGTAGCTGTCATCTGTCAACAGAAACAAGTTTAAATTTGCACAGGTGGAATTTATCCAAAGTGAAAAACCAAATGTAGTTATGGGTTTCTGTGCAATCGGTGCTAACTGGTCTGAGACAATCAACTCCGAGCACTCGACAACCAGGTTTAACCCACCGGATGTCAGTGGTATCATCTCAGTGCTGCAACCTCATGTAGGGCATCTCAATGTACAGCCTTCATTCTTGTGTCACCTCGTACAGATCTTTACCCCAGTCATATGTGTAGCGTCATGCCAACGATAAAATAAAGTCATCACGCATGTTTGAACAATAAAGTTCACTTGCCGAGGATGACCCTAGCGGGGTTTCAGATATAAAGCCAACACAGCGAAAAAAAACTCATTGGTTATTGATAGCCATGGACTGCAAACAATGTGAATCCTGCCAAATGTATCATCTCATAACTGGTAAAACTACATATCTGATCAACATCTTACGTAATAACATTCAGAAAATATAATACAGTTGTAAAGAAAATGTTTGAATCATGGTTACTGAAGTTGTACTTAGGTTATTATTACACTTGCTCGTGTTATAGACTCACATGATGCTTTGTATTATTTGGGTATTTCGGTAAAGTCACGTAGATAGGTTCAAAGAAAATAACAAAATAACAAAACATAACAAAAACTGCAATGATGCTTTGTGTTTAAGATATGCAAGTACGTGCCGGAACTATTCACAGCGATATTATCAGTATCTGAGAGGCCGATACGACAGTCACCTCCTGCTCCTCTCTGTATATTTTATACATTATCTACAGCTGCCCTCTTACACGATCCCTCTATTTAATATTAATGTAGTGGTGTTATTTCACACGGACAACTTATTTTTATCCTGTGTGACTTTATTCGCACGGCTCGTCTGCTACGCCCCGCTCGCTCTCTCTCGCCCTGCTAGCCTGCTATGTTGCACTCTGCTAGCTTCTCCACTGCTAGCCTCTTACTATACACTCGATAACTTCTCTGCTGCTAGCCTCTTACTATACACTCTGCTAGCCTCTCTACTGCTTGCTTTCTCACCCTCACACTTAGAATTGTGTAAAATAAAAAAGGTAACATAGAGGAACACAACATCATGTTATTATCCAGTAGGGTAGGTGACTTGTCTTCTCTGATACGTGTAATGAGCGACTTCCGTGACATGTCGTGTAGAGGGTACTCTCTTCTTTATTCACATTCGGGCACACCACAGGCAAACCTTATCCTTCTATTTAAAGCTTTCGTGACTGCAATGATTCATCTTCTTTGGTTCTTTCGGTAAAGTCACGTAGAATGATAATAAAATAATAAATTGATAAAATAAAATAACACAATAATATTCTCACGACGTTTCGGCCACAACACAAGCGGCCTTCATCAGGTGAAGGGGGCGAGACTGTCTGGTAGGACAGCGCTGGAGTGAAAGAGCCACGTTCAGATACGGCCTTTAAGCTGTGTGAGAGGAACAAAGCGCCTTGACAAAGGAATTAGCATATAAAATTTCGATTTAAAGCTTTCGTGACTGCAATGATTCATCTACTTTGGTTCTTTCGGTAAAGTCACGTAGAATGAGAATAAAATAATAAATTGATAAAATAAAATAACACAATAATATTCTCACGACGTTTCGGCCACAACACAAGCGGCCTTCATCAGGTGAAGGGGGCGAGACTGTCTGGTAGGACAGCGCTGGAGTGAGAGAGCCACGTACGGAAATTTGAGGCTTAAAAGCCGTGATCTGAACGTGGCTCTCTCACTCCAGCGCTGTCCTACCAGACAGTCTCGCCCCCTTCACCTGATGAAGGCCGCTTGTGTTGTGGCCGAAACGTCGTGAGAATATTATTGTGTTATTTTATTTTATCAATTTATTATTTTATTCTCATTCTACGTGACTTTACCGAAAGAACCAAAGAAGATGAATTAGCATATAATTTAGCATTGAAATGGCTGAATGATTAGCTTGTGACTGGTCACAGAAATAGCTATGTTAAAAGTTAAAGCATACACACCCGCAGAGGCACCCATTGTTAAAGGGATTAGCATAGAATTTAGCATTGAAATAGCTAAGTTAAGGCATACACATCTTGACAATGGAATTCGCATAGAATTTAGCATTGAGATAGCTGACTGATTAGCTTGTACCTGCTGCAGAAATAGAGCTTGTACCTGCTTTAGCAATAGCTACGTTAAAGTCAGAGCATACACATTCACCGAGGCCCTTAGTACAAATCAAACAGGAGAATTTAGCATTGAAATGACTAGGCGAATCCAGCATTGAAACAACTGAGTGATTAGCTAGTGACTGGTCACAGAAATGACTACACATCTGAGCTATTCACAGTACTATATAGTGAACCAATAAAAACTAAAATATAAATTACCTTCATGTTATCAATAAACTCTATATTCTCCAATCAGCTAAGCTACCAACAATAAGTAGTTATATATCACAATGCTATATGGCGAAAAAATGGGTGGATTCTTACCCTCAAATTTCAGCACCACGGGCCCCGTTCAGACGGACGAGTTCGTCCATGGTCGGAACAGAGGAGGGGGAGAGAGACAGCTGCGAGGCCCTAGTATGCTCCATATTGTAAAACTATACCATTAACCGTGGTGTGAGAGGTATTAAGAGGCAATGCTGGCGAAAGAGCTGCGGTCTGAAGGTCATCGTAAAAAATACAATTAATTAAGAACAGAAATGATTTAAAACATCTTTCCAGTGGTTACTAAGCCTGAATCCATCTTCTCGGTTGAAATTGTCTCTGTGCTTGTATATGTGAATGGCCTCATGAACGAATCTCTCATGGTAGCCGGTTGGTTTGCAAAGAACCTCCGTCTTGGAGAAGTCAATGTCATGTGAGCCCACTGAATTATAACAGTGATCTGCCACGGCAGAGGAGTTCGTCCTACCGTGTTTCAAGTCTGCTTTGTGTTCGCGGATGCGGTCCGAGATATGTCTTTTGGTTTCTCCAATGTAGCTACTACCACAGAGGCACTTTAGTTTGTAAACGCCCGGGTACTGTATGTCTGGAACAGCATCTTTTACAGATGGAACTAAATCACGGATTTTATGTACTGTGTTGAATCGGACCTGGATCTTGTGTTTGTTCAGGATTTTGGAGATCTTTTTAGTGACCCCTGCAATGTAGGGTAAGGTGATGGTTTTGAGTGGCTCCACAAGAGGATCCTTCTTCATGACTGGAGTGATGGCTTTGCGGATTGTGTAGTCGGAGTAGCCATTAGCCCTGAGAGCCTGGTGTACGTGCTTGAGTTCACTGGTAATGTGTTCCTGGTCGGAAATGCATTGGGCTCTATGGTATAGAGTCTTGATGAGGGAGTTCTTCTGGGATGGATGGTGGTGGGAATCCGGTTTCAAGTAAGCATCTGTATGGGTAGCTTTCCTGTAGACAGAGTGGCTCATTGAACCATCATGTCTTCTTTTAATTAAGACATCCAAAAAGGGTAGTTGGCCATCTTTTTGGCAAACTATGGCAAACTACCCTTTTTGGATGTCTTAATTAAAAGAAGACATGATGGTTCAATGAGCCACTCTGTCTACAGGAAAGCTACCCATACAGATGCTTACTTGAAACCGGATTCCCACCACCATCCATCCCAGAAGAACTCCCTCATCAAGACTCTATACCATAGAGCCCAATGCATTTCCGACCAGGAACACATTACCAGTGAACTCAAGCACGTACACCAGGCTCTCAGGGCTAATGGCTACTCCGACTACACAATCCGCAAAGCCATCACTCCAGTCATGAAGAAGGATCCTCTTGTGGAGCCACTCAAAACCATCACCTTACCCTACATTGCAGGGGTCACTAAAAAGATCTCCAAAATCCTGAACAAACACAAGATCCAGGTCCGATTCAACACAGTACATAAAATCCGTGATTTAGTTCCATCTGTAAAAGATGCTGTTCCAGACATACAGTACCCGGGCGTTTACAAACTAAAGTGCCTCTGTGGTAGTAGCTACATTGGAGAAACCAAAAGACATATCTCGGACCGCATCCGCGAACACAAAGCAGACTTGAAACACGGTAGGACGAACTCCTCTGCCGTGGCAGATCACTGTTATAATTCAGTGGGCTCACATGACATTGACTTCTCCAAGACGGAGGTTCTTTGCAAACCAACCGGCTACCATGAGAGATTCGTTCATGAGGCCATTCACATATACAAGCACAGAGACAATTTCAACCGAGAAGATGGATTCAGGCTTAGTAACCACTGGAAAGATGTTTTAAATCATTTCTGTTCTTAATTAATTGTATTTTTTACGATGACCTTCAGACCGCAGCTCTTTCGCCAGCATTGCCTCTTAATACCTCTCACACCACGGTTAATGGTATAGTTTTACAATATGGAGCATACTAGGGCCTCGCAGCTGTCTCTCTCCCCCTCCTCTGTTCCGACCATGGACGAACTCGTCCGTCTGAACGGGGCCCGTGGTGCTGAAATTTGAGGGTAAGAATCCACCCATTTTTTCGCCATATAGCATTGTGATATATAACTACTTATTGTTGGTAGCTTAGCTGATTGGAGAATATAGAGTTTATTGATAACATGAAGGTAATTTATATTTTAGTTTTTATTGGTTCACTATATAGTACTGTGAATAGCTCAGATGTGTAGTCATTTCTGTGACCAGTCACTAGCTAATCACTCAGTTGTTTCAATGCTGGATTCGCCTAGTCATTTCAATGCTAAATTCTCCTGTTTGATTTGTACTAAGGGCCTCGGTGAATGTGTATGCTCTGACTTTAACGTAGCTATTTCTAAAGCAGATACAAGCTCTATTTCTGCAGCAGGTACAAGCTAATCAGTCAGCTATCTCAATGCTAAATTCTATGCGAATTCCATTGTCAAGATGTGTATGCCTTAACTTAGCTATTTCAATGCTAAATTCTATGCTAATCCCTTTAACAATGGGTGCCTCTGCGGGTGTGTATGCTTTAACTTTTAACATAGCTATTTCTGTGACCAGTCACAAGCTAATCATTCAGCCATTTGAATGCTAAATTATATGCTAATTCCTTTGTCAAGGCGCTTTGTTCCTCTCACACAGCTTAAAGGCCGTATCTGAACGTGGCTCTTTCACTCCAGCGCTGTCCTACCAGACAGTCTCGCCCCCTTCACCTGATGAAGGCCGCTTGTGTTGTGGCCGAAACATCGTGAGAATATTATTGTGTTATTTTATTTTATCAATTTATTATTTTATTATCATTCTACGTGACTTTACCGAAAGAACCAAAGAAGATAAACCTTATCCTCTTCCTTCTCCGAGTACACACGTAGATATTAGCATCCCTACAGGCTACACGTGGTCGATCCCACAGCATGGTTTCGTCCGCCCACTCCCGGCTTCGCCGCTGGTTCACGGCGCGCCGGCGAGGGTGGTAGGACTCCGCAGGAGATCTGCCACGTGGCAAAATGACGGAGAGAGATGACGGCGAGCAGCACCGCAGTCCGGACCCAAGGCTCCCCACACCGACCACAAGTCCTCCTCCGCCTCTGCTTATATTGTCGCAGGCGCGCATTGGCTCCGCCTCCGGCCACGCCCTCTCATGGAACCTTCTAGCCGGTTGCCGGAGTATCTCGGCCAACCCCGCCCTTTACCTTTGGCCAAGATACCTCTCCCTTTGGGATTGGATGATGTTTATAGTGGTGCCTATGCCTGTGCTTCCCTTTTCCAACCAGAAGATGTCACTATGTTATTACAGAAGCACAGAAATCCTCTTTTAAAGTTTTAGACCGAAGTTTTAAAAAGGGGTTGTGTTTGAGGAAGATGTCAATTTAAGAAATGGGGGGTGGGGGGGGGGCTATTCTATTTCTTCCGAAGCTGCCAGCCCACAGTAATAGTTGCTGCGTAAATCTGCAAGTAATGCTGAGGGGAGCCACCTCCGAAAGTCTCAATGGCACCGGCACTGGGCGCTCCCGTTATGACTCTGCAAGCCTCCCGTAGCATGCTCACTTCGAATGGCCAAGGTGGCTTGCTCGCACGATGCCCCTGGACGTTGTCACTTGGCCTCAACTCTTCCCAGTTAAAGAGTGTATTTGTTAACGAATAGCTTTATAGCAGTTGTCAAAATTACACATGATCCAATATGCTGTTTAAGTGGTGGTGTAAAAACCAAGTGATATCATGTATACAGGATAAGTTATGCATTTTTATCCTCTTTACATTGCTCTAATTTTTAAGCATAATGGTCTGCATTGGTTAACATTAAAGAATATATCAGAGTTAGGCTACAGCTATACAGTAGTTTTATTACATTTTGACTTAAAGCTTCCGTGACTACAGGAATTCATATTCTTTGGGTCTTTCGGTAAAGTCACGTAGATAGTTTCAAAGACAATAACAAAAAACAAAAACTACGAGGTTTCGATTGCAATACAAGTGGTCGTCTTCAGGAAAAAGGGGATTAGTTTCCAAAGGCAAACTATTTATAAGGGTTTTAAATGGGGGTAGCCCAAATGTCAGCCGCCAATGTTAATGCAAATGGTGGGCAGCAAACCTGACGGTGGTTGGTTTTCCACCAATCAAAGGGCTGCCAGGTGAAAATTAGCATGTTAATGAGAGATTAGCATGTTAATGGAAGATCGCAGAACCGCAACCGAGGGGTCGGCGCGCGAAGAGCTGTGTTAGTGTGAATCCTGTGAAAGCACAAGTTTGAAATGGGCATAAAGCACAACTAACATCGGAAGGTGGTAGGATGGGAACATCATAGCCAATTATGACTTAAACTGGTTGCTAACGTCCTTCCAATGATTGCTCAGTTTGTACCCGTCTTCTCGATTGAAATTGTGTCTGTGTCTATATATATGGATGGCTTCATGAACGAATCTTTGTTGATAGCGAGTGGGCTTGCAAAGTACCTTCGTCTTAGATAAATCAATTTCGTGTGAGCCCACCGCATTAAAACAATGATCAGCCACGGCTGAGGTATTGGTCCTACCGTGTTTAAGATCTGCCTTATGTTCACGAACACGGTCCGAGACATGTCGCTTAGTTTCCCCAATGTAACTACTGCCGCAGACACAGCTTAGTTTATAGACGCTCGGGTACCATGTTTGCCCTCCTATAGCCCGCATACGCATATAACCCGCAGACGTATATACCCCGCAAAAATAGCGTTTTGTATAAAACAAATTTCAGAGATCCAGCACCTCCATATACCCCGCATGCATTCATATCTTTAAAGTCGTTACCGCAGCTTAATTTCATCATATGAGTACGAAGTTCACATTTGTAATACATTACACTATCAATTGTTAACATTTAAATCATAACGTGCACAAAGAATACAAACTAACCAGAAACGAGTGAACTTAAAACAGTAAATAAGTAACAAAAGTAAATATCCAATAAATAAGTAACACATAACTGGTAGATAAGTACGTACAGTTTTAGTACTGGTAGATTGCGCACTGCACAGACAATAGCGGCACAACGGTAACGCCATTGCCTCGCCCCCAACCCCCCACCTCTCTCTCCCCCCAGCTCACCCATCGCCGGTAAACAAAGTGCGCCCATGTCGTTTCATTGTACAAACAATTCGAATAATTTAAAACGTGATAACGTGTGCAATTTTATTATGAGTGGTTTATTCAGCAGTGCTTTAGTCAAAGGTAAGTGTTGCATAGTGGATAGTCCTACCATGAAAAAATTAAACGAGTTATGACATGTAACACGTGTAAAAGATTTTTGGGATAGCTCGCACCTCCATATATCCCGCAGGGTCTTGTTTTGTTTGTAAAAATGGTATACCCCGCGGGTTATATGCGGGAAAATACGGTAATGCTTGTCAGGGAACACATCCTTCACAGATGGGATCAGATCACGAATTTTATGTACTGTGTTAAATCGAACCTGGAACTTTTGTTTGCTCATGATTTTGAAAATCTTTTTAGTGACCCCTGCTATGTATGGCAAGGTGATTGTTTTAATTGGGTCCTCAGATGGTTCTTTCCCAACGGTTGGGGTGATAGCTTTACGGATTGTGGAGTCTGAGAGCTTGGTGTACGTGTTCCAGTTCACTGGCTAGGTGATGACGGTCGGAAATACATCGACCTCTATGGTATAGAGTTTTGATGAGGGA
Organism: Petromyzon marinus; assembly: GCF_048934315.1. Classification (NCBI taxonomy): domain Eukaryota; kingdom Metazoa; phylum Chordata; class Hyperoartia; order Petromyzontiformes; family Petromyzontidae; genus Petromyzon; species Petromyzon marinus. The sequence goes on along the minus strand of NC_133699.1, from coordinate 15,212,108 downwards.
ATTCTTCTGGGATGGATGGTGGTGGGAGTCAGGTTTTAGATATGCATCCGTATGGGTGGCTTTCATGTAGAAAGAGTCTCCTATTGAGCCACCTGGTCTCTTTTTGATTAGAACATCCAAGAATGGTTGCTTGCTGTCCTTTTCCACCTCCATAACTGGCTATGATGTTTCTATTCTACCACCTTCCAATGTTAGTTGTGCTTCACGCCCATTTCAAACTTGCGCTTTCACAGGTTTCACACTAACACAGCCTCTTCGCGCACCGACCCCTCGGTTGCGGCTCTGCGATCCTCCATGAACATGCTAATATCTCATTAACATGCTAATCTCTCATTAACATGCTAATCTCTCATTAACATGCTAATTTTCACCTGACAGCCCTTTGATTGAGGGAAAACCAACCACCGTCGGGTTGGCTGCCCACCACTTGCTTTTAAAGTTATAATTTGAGTGTGTGTTAAGGTTAGTGTGAGTGTTTTTGCTGCAGTTACTTTATTTTGTTTAATTGTCCAGGAGCGCCACCCTGAATCGTAGGACTCTTTTTTCAGGAGGGTCCTGCAATGCGTTTTTTTATTTTGAGAAGATTTCAGCCAGTGTCCTCTCGTCTGTAACCATTGGATATGCAATGGATCCAATAAAAAAAATCATACAATTTGTGAGTGTTTATACAAAAGCCATGAACCCGGGCACCTGGAGAAAACCCACGCACTTGAGGGGGAAACATTATCCCTGTATAGATGGAAATAAATTATTAGTCCACTTCCTGTACCGCCATCTTCTGGCAAGTCAGGGGATTGCTCCTGCTCGACGCCGACGGGGAGTTTCACAGCATTCGTGCAATCAACCATTTTCATGACCATGGGTGAAAGTAATTGCTATGGTGAGAGCTATGAATAGCAAGGTTACCCGTGGTCATGTGGATTTTTCTCCCGGTCTTCTGGTTTTTCCCTCCACATTTAGAAACATGACTTTACAATATTTGGCTGCTACACATTTGCACTTGATAAGCCACTTCGTTGAGCTATTATTTATGGCCAAATCGCTTCTAAAAAAGAACTAATACCTCAGTGGGCCTTAACTGTTAAAATAAAAATAATAAAAATAGTAAATTAAAAATAGTAAATTACCCATATGACTAGCTTATTTTTAACATTACATTGTATGACCTTTTGCACGTCATATCCCGTTACCCTCGTCACAGTGCCCATAAGGACTCCTCTCGGTGAGAATTAAACCACGTGTGTCTTTCGGCTGGGAAATATTCGCCAGTCGACCCCCTGACAGGAAAAGGAGATGAGCGAAGAGCGGCATCAGCATCAGCGTCCCAGAGTGTCCCTAGGCACGTGCAGCGTCTCCATCTGGGCGAGCAGGAATTCACGCGTGTGGTCGCACAGCGACTCGAGATGTGCCTGCAGCGCCGACAGCTGGATGTGCGCTGTGGCCAGCTCCAGCTGTAGCCGCGAGTTCTCCGCGTGCAGCGTGGCGTTCTCTGCCTCAAAGTCATTGCACCGCTACACACGACCAACGGCAGCACAGCAGAGGTCAGAAGGATCGGCGTTGCGTTACGCACACAACCCCTACGTGAATGTGCGTATGTGTGTTGAACTTCTTTAGCACCGGATGTGGCCAACCGTGCTAAATTACAGGAGAGCCTCCAAGAACCAGCATTCCCGGTGAAACTTTGTACGTGGTTTTGTTTTTACTTCATCCAGAAATTTGTCCCAATTGTACTATTGGAGTCACCTCACGAGGCGATGAATCCATTCGGAACTCTCGCACAGCAACGCGATCATCCATGTTAAAGAACGGCCCACTCAAGCAGATATCACAGACATACCTCTGAGATTTCTTCACATGACCTCTGGTCCAAAGAGTAGGGGACAGCAATTTCCCACCCAAAACTACCCGAGAGAGCAATAAATATTGCATGACAGGATAACTGACATTTTGTTATTCTAAGAGCTGGAATTTAACCAAATTTAGTACAAACCAAATCAATGTAAGGGTTTTCATGTGCAGTCATTAGTAATTGGGCTGAGACCTTCAATTCACTGCAATTACATATTAGAAGCATGTTTAATTACTGACAGCTGCCTGGATTCAAACCCAGGATTGCCAACTAAGTGCTCTGACCTCTTAGCCACCTGACCAAATTTTATTTGACAGGAGACGCATCACAAGATTTCAAAGGCACCAACAATCATGAGTTGTTGGTACTGTACGAAGATTGTTGGTACGGAGAGGTCCCCATTTAGCAGTGGACTTGGACTGACATGAGCAGCACACATACTTGTGGTGCCATGACCGCGGAGCAACTCCGCAAGCGTCGCGATTCTCCCCTACCCCTTCCCCTGAGTACACGCACGCACGCACGCAGCACACACACACACACACACGTAGTGTCCCAGTGGGGGATCGCCTGGCACAACGGGTTTTCATCCGAAGGGCCCCTAGGTGGGAAGTCCCGCGGTTTCCCGGTGCCAGAAGATTGGCCGACCCCCCCAGGACAAATCAGATTGCGGCGCCCCTAAATTCGCTTAAAATTGTTGTGTGTGCAGGTGCGAGTCTTAGTGCGGGTGCGGGGTAGCGTATAACTGCCCACCGGTGCATGTATGTTCGCACCACCGCCATAGTGCTAGTCTTTGTGCGGATGCGGAATTGGATTTAACCGCCCGCAGGCATGCACACGTGTTCGCGCAGCCGCTAGCGTTAGCTGTAGTGTGTGTTAAGAGGAAACCGCTCGCAGGTGTGGGTGCGGTCATACAGCTGTGCGCTGCGTTGGCGTGAGTGTTGGTGTGTGTGCAAGTGAGGACTATCTCTGTATGGCGGCAACCCAGTAGTTCAGTCATGTCCCTCAGAGAGGGCTTTAGCGCGGGGGGGCCAATCACCCGGTCAGTGGGGGCCCGGCGGGAGCCGATCGACGTGGTGGAGGAGGGAGTGGAGGAGGGAGTGGAAAGGGCGGACATCGCGCCCCACCTGCCCGGCGAGGGCGGTGGGGTGGACGTCGGCCCCCACATACTCATGTTTCCTGAAGTGAGCTGACCCCTGTGCGGCCGCAATCATTCTTTCTATTTCGGATTTATATAGCGCCCTTTCCAGGGCACTTTAAAATGAGCGGTGGCGCTCACCTCCTCGGCCTGGAGGGCCCTGCGCAGGGTGCCGTGCGGCACGGGCCCCGGCCGGGTCGGTGGGGGGGCCCTGCGGTTGAGCGAGCAGCCGCAGCTGGCCGCCCGGGGCCGCCCCACGCTCGATTCGCACAGCAGAGGCCGCGATCTGTGTGGAAAAAGCATGTTAGTGGGGAGGGTGAGCAGGAGCAGAGGAGTGTTGCCTACACTGAGTCACCGCTTTGAGAAAAATGTCAAGAGATCCAAAGCTTCCGATGTCAACGCACTGATCCAACATTTAATACCTTCTACCAGGTTCTAAAAGTGTTCTATGGTTGTTGCCCAACCCTCAAGGTCCACTCTTGCAGTATCCTACCATGTGGAATCAGGTCGCTCTCTTTTTCACTGACATCTGGGTGACCATTACAAAGCTTTTATTGGTAAATTGCCCTACATGCCTCCTGCACGGTGTTGTGGTTTCAGAGGGGATGGTATTGTTTCCTGTACCCCGTCGTGCACAGACATCTTACCTGGGGAAGGTATGCAGAGCTGAGGCAGAGAGCGCATCCCATGCAGAGCTCAGCTGAGTAGGCCACGGCCGTGTCGTTGACTCGGCTTTTTGTTTTGCCAGGTTTGCTTGCTCGGCCTGCCTGTGTATTTGGCTCTCTGGTTTCCTGAAGTCCCAGCATGGCTCAGGGAACCTCTGCTCTGACTCCATCACTGTGAACAGAATGTGGGCTGTTAGGGTTTTTCTGTTGCCATAAAAATAATGACAGAACCAAGTATTTGCATGATGGAAGCGGAAATGTCTGCTCCTATAACCTTGACACAGACTCCCCTATGCTGTAATTTAACCTTCATCGTAATGATTCAGAATTTAGCGTTTGAATATTCTTGAACATAAGATGTTATGGTCACTAACCAAGAACACATTTCTTGATAAAAGCACATATGAATCTGCTGGGACTTTACCCTGGGCCCTCGAGGTCAGAAAAATAAAAATCGAACATAACGTGTGAGGCTAGGGTTTTTATTTTGGGGATATCACCTCTAAAGTGCATAATTGGAGAAACTCCAAAAGGCCCAAACCAAGATTTCCTTCCTACCTTCCCGGTGGACTGGTGGGTCTAAGGGTTCAAAGTTTTCTGAGCAAGCTACTGCCTTCAGTGGGAGCCTTTTGCATGTTGCGCAGAGATCGCCCCAGCGTAGGAACATATTCTTCCCAATTCTGGTGTCCCCGGTGATGGTAAAGTTTCATGAAATTACTGATGTCTCGATTTCCACGTTCCGTCCAGGCCTAGGGACGACGCCACACCCCATTACCATCAGAACACGCTGCACCCTCGGGGTTTTATATGTGTGTATGTTGAACTTCCCTCGCACCGTACGTAGCCAACCATGCTGATCGGAGGTGTATGGGAAGGACAACAAACTAGGCACAAGAGGCAGTTCTCAAGAAATTGGTTTTAAATTTCAATTACATCCAAACTTTGTCTTACACAAGAGCAGGAGAGTCTCTCTCTGAAGTCCACCCCATGTTAGGGTTGGCTTTATGATGCGAATTGTTGACATAGGATCCAGGCAGGATGCTACATAAAGTAAATAAAATGAATCGTTAACCTATGAACAAAAAAATAAACATAGAGTGATATCTTTATTTATGTGGTCCTCGAATCCGCCTGATATCTGAATCACAAACATAGACTGACATAAAACACGGGATGAAAGCTGAAATGTACAGTATACAAGGAAGCATGGAGACATTAATGAAGATAATCATATTGTGAGACAGAAGAGGAATACGTGGATCAGAGAACAAATGCAAATTAGATGCATCATCTTCACTGTGAAGAAAAGTATATGGGCTTGGGTACGATTCATTGCACAAAGATATAATTTAAGAAAAACGCATACTTACCAGCGCTTTGCGTCATATTGGAGAGATTATCCAGCAGGTAGCCGAGCTGAGAAGCCTCGAATTCATAATCCTTGAGACTTTGTTTGCTGTTATTGCCGTTTTCCATTTCAGGTCCAGCAACTGTGAGCAAATTGCAGTGACACGGTATAATAATAATAATTTCTATCTCAACGTAACGTGGCAAGCCATTACAAGTGGGTTTTAGTACAATAATACAACTTAGATTTACAGTCCAATCATTAACACTACAATTGCATATGCATCTCCAGTTGTGCTCTCTAATCATGCTTTAGATGGAAATCCAGGAACATGCAGCTATAAACAGGAATTCCATATTTGTGGTCTGAGACCACTCTACAGTAATGCAATGTACATGATAACAATATAAACGTATAACATTACCAACGTATTTGTTTCACCTCAGGAGCATACAGATTGTTCACATGTTGACTTTCTTTGTTAATAAGCAGAAAAATGTTAAACAGTGCAATTGCATAACATAATGAAGGCTTGCGAGGATTGTTTTTATGATTGTTTGAAGACTTACGAAAGTGAATGGGGACAGCAAATTACCGTGTGCGCGATAATCAAACATATATCTCAATAGCACGAAAAACTAAAAATGAGCATTATCTAATCCGTTACTGGTCATATCTCATGCAGGGAAGGCAATAATCCATATCTTCACTACCCTACTGTGTCTCCTTTCAATAGCTCTTTCGGTAAAGTCACGTTGAAGGGAAACAATAAAATAATAAAATATATATAAAACAATAAAAAATTCTCACGACGTTTCCCTTCAACGTGACTTTACCGAAAGAGCTAAGAATATGAATTACTGCAGTCACGAAAGCTTTAAATCAAAATTTAATGCGGTAATGTTTCTTGAAAGAAAGTTGTGTTTAATGCTCGCTGCGAAGGAAATAAAGTTGAACGTGGCTCTGCAACAGAGCGAAACCATAAATGCACTGTGAGATGCATTTAGTTGCACATGCAACAAGGGTTCTGATTGACTGGGTGAGATCTCATGGTATTACAGCAATGCAATTGCTAATTTCACCATGGATGCTTTTTTATGCATATGGTAGTATGAAGATGTGTAATCAGTAAACTGGATTAACGTTATAAAGATACATAGGACGCTTCTATTGGTTATTTTACTCGTTTAATTTTTTTTAAATTTTCTAAATGCCTTTTTTTATTTTTAGGCCAAGCAGGTGTCTTCTTGCTGAGATTTCCTGCCTGGCTTACTTTGTTGGGCCGTTTAGGCAAGCAGGAAATATGGGGATCAGGCATCTTAGACTAAGATGCACTGGTGTAATCATTCCCCCCCCACCCCATGATGATTTATGATATTTAATGGTTCAGGGCTGCCATTTAATTCAATAATGTATAATTACGTCTCGCTTTTACCATCCAGGTTACAGGCCGAGACTGGTGGTGAAATCACCGCCAAAAAATGGAACACGCCCACAAGACAAAGTCCACGACACAAATGGAGATATGAGCTCAGCTCATTTGCAGGAGCCAGATTTGTTGTTGGATTATGAGACCATGAGGGATGACAACAGCCTGTGGAAGCCTTCATCCAAAAGTGGATGGATCATGACTGATGACGATGGTGATAGCAAAGACCACAATCTATCCAGAAAATTATAATAAAAATTGTTTTTTTTAATTAAATATTATCCCGCTTTCATGGGAAATACAATAATACAAAGCTTAAACTAAGACCTAACTCATTAAATGAAGGCAGCAAAACCACCCGATTGTTGGACACCTCAGGAATGATTATTTTTAAACCCACCAAAAACGACGCGAATAAAGACTGCAATTCATAAACGCTGTGCAAGATTTTGCAACAAGGAGCAGTGAACGCCTGGCGATTTGTGTGCAACTACTGTGTTCACCAGTCTGTAACAAAAATTATCCCCTTAATCCTGCTGCTGCTCCTCCTGCTGCTGCCACCACATCCGGGGCCCTGATCTCTGAAAAGGCTCTCAGCTCAATGTAGGGAGACGAACAAAAAAGGAATATTGTGCATATTGACTCTGACCAACAATAAGGTGCACCCTAGTAATTTAGTAGTACAGTGAAGTATGTTAATGCTGAGAAAAGTTTCTATGTTTAAGTTGAATGTCGATGTTTATGTGCGTTTGTGGGAGGGCAGATTTGCTCGTATGAAGAGGCTAGCCTCTGCCATGGAAATATGGAATTTCCACCATGGGATCTGGGGGCATTAATTTGCTCTAAACACTTACACTGTATTATTACAATCCCTCTTACCACGAAGTGAACTGACTGTAAAAATCTATCTATTTATATCCCTCTTTATGCTAGAATCTTCCATTTCCTCTGCCTGCCTCTGCCTATATTCAATACGATAGTTAGCCAGTCTAACTCGAACCTCTTGCCTTGGCTATTTCAACTTAGCCTGCATCCTCTCATGTTGTTTATTAGGAGTATTCCATTCTTCTGAGTGAAAACTCTGTGTTCCTCCTCATTCACTCCTGGAGAATAACATCTCTGCCACCATCACAACCACAGTTGATGTTCTCCTTATACAACCAGCTCATGTGCAGTTTACGAGATGGATCGTAACTTCACAGGACTGTGAAAGATGGCGACAAACTTGGGGACGATTTCACACAACAGTGGATTTATCATGGCTGACGACGATCAACGGAGTTGGGAAAAGTCATGAGTCAGTCACCTGACAGCAATAGGGGCTTTGAGAAATGGGCTTCGTTGGACCTTTCAGCGTGATAAAGCTATCCGAGGCAGAGGCTAGTGGGCGCACACATACACGTGGAAGAGCTATTGAGGATGAGCCACTCCTCTCTCCTCGCACGACCACCATCGCCTCCCTTCTTCTGCCCCTCAATATTGTTTTTTTTCCATCCCCAAATTCTGCACGAATAGAATTAGATTCCTAAACATATTAACTTGCAAAGCATGTCCAGCACCAGTGTGTGTTGTTATGTCGCAGCAACAGATCAATGTCGCGATGTCGTCACGGCCAACGCTGTAGATGCCACCACACCTCGCATTCTAAATTTGGAGGGAAAAACCGGAGGACCCGGAGAAAAATCCACGCGACCACGGGGAATAACATGCAAACTCCAAATATGCAGCAGGCGTCAGGCTCGGGATCGAACCCACGGCCTCCTGTATACCTGGCGAGGCAGTTAACATCTTGCCACCGTGGCCCCCTAAGATCTGCCCTAACAGTCTCCCAACATCTGGCCTGAGGTCTTCACCTTGGTCGCCGGACCGACATAAGACCACTCCAATGCCTGCCTCTGCAAAATAACCCCTTAATAAAGCTAATGTAAACATACAGAATTAGACCACTATATTTATTCAGGGAGAGTTTTTTCTCAACTTATGTGCGGGTCAAGGGATCGGCAACCAAAATAACAAGTTCGAATTCGGAAAAATAAACTCAATATTTCAAGATCTGCAATGAATAAGAATATGTCTTTATACTGGAGGAATCCGATGAGCTATAAGGCTATTTTCTCAGATGCCCACTGAATATGAAGCAGCCGTAGGTTGCCGACCCCAGTGCTAGCCGGACAGATTGTTAGGTGGAGGTACCCACATTGCACCTTACCACAAGTGGATCAACAGATGACTTTGTAGCAGTGTTATCATGGGACAACAAAAATTATATTGTATGAAGCAATTCGTCCAAGGATTAAACCACCAGGTTGGGCATTAAACGAATGTTGACTGAGAGTCCAGTGTACGAGCTTATACAACTATACACTACTAGCATAACGTTTTATAGAGAAGTCGTCAACTGAAACGACCGTATAAAATGTGTAAACTATTAAAAAAAAGTTTTCTTTATGAACTATAAAGTCATTAAAGTAAGAAATAAAGCGAGACTGTGCTTGCTAAGTGCGTGCACGCAATGCAGATGTGTATTAAATATTGACTCAAACGGAACGAGTCGGACATCCTCAACACGAGCTACACATTTCAAATTATGTAATGGAGAACACATAAAGCTTTTTAAACATCAAAAATAAAACAGCCAATGCGTAAAAGTATGACCACCGGTTCTGTTGTTTAAGTAACAAGACAAAGCTTTTTTTTTCACTACAAAACCTAAAGGCAAGCAGCATGTACGCCGTGTCACCAACAATACGAATCACCCAACGCTGCGTCCATGTTTACGCAGCTTGGCGAGTGCCGTGGATGCACTAACTCGAGAGGTCACCCGCAGGAACCCAGTGGAGCGTTCCCAGCCATCAGGGATGTTTTTATGGGAACAGATCCAGCTGTGTAAACTATTCCAAACCACTTCCCCGATATCACAGGAGCCAAACTCTCACATTCTTTACATACTTCCTACGCATGTTCGACAAATGAACATATAATTATAATGTAAAAATCCTCACCTCCGCCAAATGAATCCCTCGATATCTTAGTTTCTGGTCGTTTTCAGCGCGGCATCTCTTCCTGCGCAGCACGCTCGAATGAAAGAACATCCGCTGCTGTGAAAGAACACGGAGCTGGCTGGGAAGGGGGAGCGCCGGGCGCTGACGGGGCGGGAGGGAAGTTGCTGTCCCTCTGGCGAAGCTGCGCGGCGCGTTCCGTGGCTCCACCGCTCTTGGCGTGAGATGGAGAGGAAATGGCTTGCACACTGGGCCCTTGTCTTCCTGCGAGGGCAGGCTCTGCCAGCCAGGCTTGACGCTTCAATCGGAGGAGGGATGAGTGACGCGCAAAGAGCACACTCAACCTCGCCTCCCGTTGCTTCTGTTGGTCATGAACCCAACCCGCGTGTCCAATTTTCACGACCCGTGAGCCGAGACTCCTCCACTTAAACTGATTGGCCCTTTTTTTAGGCAGGAATTTTTGCAGCTATGCAGCAAGGAAGGAGGAATTCCAGGAATAAAAAAGGCCAGTGTCGTAATTTACTCGACCCAACGAAAAACCATAAAATGTAAAAATGCAGTGGTAAAATGCACACCGGTGCCCTTTTTGTGATACTTGTTAAACAGGGCGCCTTGTGGGTGTAAATTAATCTAACCAATATCTGCGGGAACTCTACAATGTGTTTCCATATTGTAGGAAGTAGTTTTTCCTTTGCAGGAAACGGGGGTTAGAGATTATTATTTCGCGTAAGTATGCCTTCACTCATAATAATTATTAATACTACTGGATATAAAACTTTTTTTTATTTTAATAGCTAAGACCCACTGAGCTATGTAGCTCTTTTTCAGAAGCGACTGGCCACAAATGATAGCTCTCAACAAAGTGGCTTATCACGCGGAAATGTATAGCAGCCAAATACTCTAAACGCGTGGTTCTAAATTGCGGAGGAAAAAAACTCGAGGACCGGCGAAAAATCCACACGACCACGGCGAGAACTCCGAATATAGAGGCGTCACGATCTCCAGTATACCAGGCCAGGGAGATAACATCTTGCCACCCCGGCACCCCTTAACTATTTGTCCATCCACTGCTAGATGAAGGCCTCCCATGCTGCATCAGTAATGGGGTTGTTTGACCATACTTCACCATGCTTGTTTTGAGTATTCAGCTGACAGGAAGCTCCCGAGAAGCTGCTCTCTCACTTTATAAACACCTGCGCAAAAACTAGCCAAGCAGAGTTCATACACCAGGGCTTTAACATGTGCAAAAATACACGTCAACACGGTTCACTTTCCTGATGGAGACATTACACCAGGGGCTTCGACAACCCAGCTTAAAGAATGTGCATCTCTGGGAATATGCAGATATCTTAAACAGCATAAACACATTCCTTGCAATGCATAGCAGCAGATAACCACGTGAAACTGTGCAGTTAGTGCTTTTCTTAGAAGCTGCAAATGGATTTAAATCCCATTCGCTCTTGTATATTTTAGCTGCGACTGTTGCCAGGAAATATGATAAGTAATGTATGAAGGCTATATGTTGAACTTGTTTCGCACCGGACATAGCCAACCATGCCAATCGGGGGAAGGACAACAAACTGAACACAAAAATCAAGTAAATATGGATAGCTGTAGAAATTAGACATTAAATATTTCTAGATTTGAAGCTTTCGTGACTGCAAGGATTCATACTCTTTTTTTCGGTAAAGTCACGTAGGTAAAATAAAATAAATTAAAACAATTAAATCACGACGTTTCGGAGGCAACACAAGTTTCCGTCTTCAGGTGGAACAGTCACAGCAAGATCGCTGCATCAAGTGGGGAGGCTCTGAGAGCCTCGAGCTTAAATACAGGTTAAGGGAGGGGGGGGGCCAAGTAGGGGACATTGATGGGGTACGGGGCTAAGTTAATCCGTCTTTTGTTATGTTGAGGGTACGGGGGATGCGGTGGGTCACTGCACGGGGGCAATGGGAAAATGGAAACAAAATGTAAAAATTTCGGAAAGAATATGCTGTGTGCTTATAAGGTAGACTTGGTTTATGAAATCTTTCCAGTGGTTGCTTAATTTTAAACCATCCTCTCGGTTGAAGTTGTGTCTATGTTTGTATATCTGGATGGATTCATGGACAAATCTTTGGTAATAACCGGGAGGTTTGCATAGTACTTTGGTATCGGAGAAAACAATATCTTGAGAACCCGCTGTGTATTCTCATGAGATTGTTTTCTCCGATACCAAAGTACTATGCAAACCTCCCGGTTATTACCAAAGATTTGTCCATGAAGCCATCCAGATATACAAACATAGACACAACTTCAACCGAGAGGATGGTTTTAAATTAAGCAACCACTGGAAAGATGTCATAAACCAAGTCTACCTTATAAGCACACAGCATATTCTTTCCGAATTTTTACATTTTGCTTCCATTTTCCCATTGCCCCCGTGCAGTGACCCACCGCATCCCCCGCACCCTCAACATAACAAAAGACGGATTAACTTAGCCCCGCACCCCATCAATGTCCCCTACTTGGCTCTTCCCCCCCCCTTAACCTGTATTTAAGCTCGAGGCTTTCAGAGCCTCCCCACTTGATGCAGCGATCCTGCTGTGACTGTTCCATATGAAGACGGAAGCTTGTGTTGCCTCCGAAACGTCGTGATTTGTTTTATTTTACTTTACCTACGTAACTTTACAGAAAAAAAACCAAAGAGTATTAATAATTTCGTAAATATGCAACCTCTATTCTAGTTTATTCCACATTAAAGCTGCCTCCCCCGTTTTATTAAATACCTCCATCGTCGTTAGCATTATGCTCATCGTTTGGCCTGGCTTTAGTACTCACTGTGTTCTAAAATTAGAAACATTTTTTTTATTTTACCAGGTAAAGCCCACTGAGCTATGAAGCTCATTTTCAGAAGCGACCTGGCCACAAATTACAGCTCAACAAAGTGGCTTATCATGTGGAAATTTATAGTAGCCAAATATTCTAAACGTGTGTTTCTAAATGTAGAGGGGAAAAACAGCATGACCCAGAGAAATACCCATGCGACCACGGGTAGAACTTGCTAACTCCAAATATACAGGCACATGTCCATCACTGTGATAAAGCTGGAGTTTACGTTGTTGTCTGCATTATCCTATAGAAGCATTTCGCTATCCAACATTTACGTGTAAAATGTCTGAGCGTCTCTTTGCTCAAGTGAGCATGAGATGGTGACCATCTTTCTCGGCAGCTTGTGGCCCCGGTAGAGATGACGCGTGGCCCGCTCGTCATTGTTTGTTGCCATCACAAATGAAAAAGAAACCCCGTTGTGACGCACATTTTACCAAGCTCGACCAAGCCACTAATTTATGGCATAGGGACGTTAGCCATTGTTTACATTTCCAAACAAACCAATGTGCACAACCTCGGATATAATTACAGGAAAGGATTTTTTGTGGGCAGAAAAAAATGTAATACTGTACGGCAATTTTTTTACATTGCCTTAAATTAATAAATAACCCAGATTCATGGCAATTATGAAAACAGACGACTTCTGAGATGTATGACGTGATGAATGTTCTTTTGTAATCTCCAGTGCTGGTTCTAAAGGGACGCTCTTATGTGACATTAACTTCAACTTGGCACATTTGCGAAGTAACGGCTTTGGCCCAGGAGCTTCACACAAGAAATGTGGAGGCTGCGAGGGATGCTTCACACACTTGCACGAATACTGACTGAAGGCTGGCGGGACTGCTCAGGCTAGCAGATGTCACGGTAGGCAATTCAATTTCATGGGAATTTATTTGGCCATTGCAAAAATCCCATCTACTTGAATGCAAACAACCGTGGACTCAGTGCCGCTACGGTAATTAACTTAAGTAGGGCTATTGTAGAATAATGTGAAAACGGTCATTGACAAAACAACATTCTTTAGGAGAGTCTGGGAAACCTTCATATTCATATCCTGTGTAATCTTAAAACATTATTTTGGAAATAGTCTTTAGGGAGGCTTTAATAGGAGACTTTAAAAAATAAACTTGTGACAAAGAGAATCTGTACCAAGAGTTTAACTTGTTGCATATGCTGTACTTGTGTACTATTTTTAATTATGGCACGTATTCCAACATTGTGGTTGAATATATCACGTGACCAATTAATGCATAATAAGTACAGTCGGAATGTGTGCATATTGCACCTACACAAAGGCTGAGGATGAAGGGCTGAGGGACAGCATCCCTCGCAGCCTCCACATTTTTTGAGCAGCACACCCACGTTCCAAAGGTCACGGGTTCAGCTGGAAAATCCCAGAATTTGGCTCATAGCTGTGGGAACGGCGTTACAAGCGCTTCTGCCCCTGGGGAAAATGCAAACCCTGTCATCCCATTTGCACGTGGACTTCAAAGATCCCTTGACTTGAAGGTGGCTGGGCAGCTCAGAGATGGGTACTGCTATGCTTGCGGTCTTTGAACCAATGCAGCAATGCTGGGTATTCGTCATGAGCTTCTAACTAAGATAAAACCAGATGTTCGTGTACAGTAAACGTTGATGGCCTTAGCCTCATCAACAAGCACTGTAAAAAAGGACAATAGGCCGTTTTCCACTTCTGTTTTTGAGCGATGCTCCTGTTCACATCAGTCGTGCAACTGCTGTGATGTAATCAAAGCTGTAGTAGCCGTCACCGTTGTCATTTGCCACGATCAACAGCCTTTGCAGCATTTATTTATTATGAAGCCTGTCATCCTATTGTACGCGCGAGGTTTAGCAAAGTGAAAAGCGAACTGGAATACGGCGTAATGTTGCCGCTGTTATGGAGTTTTGCACTTAATATTTCCCAGCGTAACTCTGAGGGCCAGTGCCCAATTCAGGGTTACTCGGACCCTGGGAAGACTGAACGCTGGATTGGAAACATACCTTGGAGGTTGGGTTTAAACTGCATCAGCTGCAGTCTTGCAGTGGAAAGTCGAGGATTAAGGGGTGTACTGGTACCGAGAGCATTGGCCGCCTTCCAACCTCTTATTTTCCAGTGGTGAAGTGGTGATCATACCGAAGGTCATCACGGAGAAACATATTCAATGGTGACGCCAGAGCTTCTGTAACTGTGCACAGAGCAAATCACTTGTGTGTCTGCATGGTTGAGAAAGATCTGTGGTGAAAGCCGACAAATATCTTGATGAGTTTGTTCCACAATGTGAGATGTGGCTGCCATGTGGAATAAAATATTAATTAGCTTTGTTCCCAAGTGCAATACACAATGAAGAAACAATGAGAAAAAGGCGCACGCACATCTTTTAATGATTTACAAGTCTGTGTCCATGAAATTACCAAAGTAATACAATGTAAACGGAATTATGACTTGTCTGGCTGGGTAGCATAACAATTAGTACACTTAACTAAGAGCAAAATTAGAGAGTTTGGCTGTTAGAATTGCACATCTGCCCTGCTATTTCGGTGAGGAATAACCAGGGTGTACATTTGTAATGGCATGATGACACCTGCTGGCTGGGAAAGGGAAGCATGGGTACGGGCACGGTTAAAATAACATCCAATCGGAGAGGGAGAGGTATCTGTGGCAAAGGTAATAGGTGGGGTTGGCCGAGATGCTCTGGGAACCTGCTCGAAAGTTCCACGAGAGGGCGTGGCCGGAGGCGGGGCCTAGCCATGCCTGGGGAGCTTTAAGGGCGAGCGGACCCGGGGCTCGGGGTTCGTGCGTGGATTCTTGGGTCCGGACTGCGTCGCTGCTCAACGTCATCTCTCTCTGTCGTCCGGCCACGTGCAAGATCTCCTGCGGGGTTTCCATCGCCATCCTCGTCACGCCGCTAGACAGCGGCGTAGCCGAGTGAGGGCGGTGGGACCACGCCGAGTGATCTGCTGTGTGTGTAGCCAGTAGAGACGTTAACATCTCAGAGTGAGAAGAATAAGGTTGGCCTGTGTTGTGCCCGTATGAGAAATAAAAGAAGTGCTCTCTACACGACATGTCGAGGAAGTCGCGTAATGTCATTTATGACATTACATGCCCTGAATTTTGATTTAAAGCTTTCGTGACTGCAGGGATTCATATTATTGGTTCTTTCGGTAAAGTCACGTAGAAGAGAAACAATAAAATAATATTTTTTTATTATTTTATTACACAAATATTATTTTATTACACACAATTAAATAATATTTTTATTATTTTATTGTTTCCCTTCTACGTGACTTTACCGAAAGAACCAAGAATATTACACGCCCTATTTAAGGCTGAAGACTAGAGGACAGTTTCACAATTCTGGCAACTACCTGATGATGCTGGTGGTAAATATTGCTCTCTCAACACACTGGTGCTGCTGAAGCAGTAATAAATTGGCACCTTTGATCACGTGACAACCTTATTAATTTTCTGTGACGAGTGGAGGAGGGTTTACAACACGCATTTTGTCGACACGATCTGACCCAAAAATCAATAATGAATGATAATCAAAGCTGTGGGTACTCAGGAACTTGTCACATCAAATGTGCAATTGGGTCTGGCGGTAGCTGTGTCATAACCCAGAACGTACACAGTAATTCAAAAGTATCCGCTGCTTTCTGGCAAAAAACACCCCACATAGACCTTGCAAAACAGAAAATGATTCTCATTCGGCTCTTCTAACAACAGTCATTTGAATTTTTGTTTTATTTTTAATGCCTTACAGGCCAAACTGTTCATGCCGTTAACTAGATAAATACATTGATTATATGTCATCAATTAGTTAGATTGTGCAACACTTTATTTCAGCTTCCTATGCATTAGAAACCATTCGATTAGACACATATGGTAAAAAATGAAGGTCGTATTTTAGATACATGTGTGCTTTAGTCCCACAGGCTTAGTTCCTAGACTTAACAATTTTCCTGCCATTCATCAATGGCCTCCCAAAAACGTTGTGCTTTACTTCAAACATTCACTTACAGTTTGGGCAAGGGATGGAGTTTATGCTACATATGTAGTGAGTTAAAATGAGTCGCAGACGTACTCTTGGAGGCAACACATTTATTTAACATCAACATATGGGGTAACTGCCCCTTAACAGAATAACAACCTATGGTGGTGACCACCTGGATAACTACACTAATTACAATGTAACTAGCTATAACGGACCGGATCACAGCTTGGGTCCAGGTCCACGTGTTGGAGACTTGGTAGAATGTAGGACGTAAACGAAGGCTTGGTCAAGATGAACAACAATGCTGGTCCCTCTGGGGGACCCAGCTTATATTCTCTGCGGTATGGCTGGCTCTGGCCTTGACCACGACCACCTTCCAGAATCCTCGAGCAGGATCTGGACCTGGACCACGTGACCACCCCTAGCCCCCACTTGGGGCCCCTTTGTAGACTTAACCGGTCACGTGTCCTCTCGGGTCAACCAGAGTGCCATGGCCTTTAATAACCCTGGCACACCCACACCCTATCCTGTAGGGCTGGCACTGCACGCCAAGCGTGGTGTCACCTAGTGCTATCAACCAGCGCTCACCGAGTCCCTCTAGGGCCGGTACTACACCCACATCATAGCAGTGTCTCCGCGATGTCGTTACATCGCACGCCGTGCCTCTCCAGGGCCGGCAGAGCACAGTGACTTCCCGCGATGTCACTACATCACCCCCCCCCCCCCCCCCTTCGTAGCACTCAGCCGTCCCGGCTGTCAACTCCCCCTTTAAAACGGACAAAATGAACAAAAGAACAACCCCTATGTGTGCCTCAATAAATAAATACCCAAACACCTCTATACAATATATTCACTAACTACAAATATACAGTAACTAACGAGGAAAGGGGAAGGAAGTACAGGACAACAATAAACAAAAGCAAGGGAAGAGAGAGAGAAAAAATAAAATGCAGCAAAACGCGAACGCTCGGAACCCCCTCCATCACCAGCATCTCCCACCCTCACCGTGCAACAACACCCACAAGCACAATAAACCAATACGGCCTGCCGAGTGCGACAACCAACTGACGGTGTGGGAGCGTATGTGTATGGGCATCAAGAAAACCAAAGAGTCTTTGATCAAGTCCTTGTGGCTGGGTCCCCAGGGAAGGTGGGCTCACTCTCTCTGGAGGTCCCGGGGGGAATTTGCAAATGTCCCGTTGAATCCGGCTCCTCACGAAGAGCAGTTGGCCGGGCAGATGGGCTCTCCTCTCCCGAATCCAGTGGAGAGGGCTCGGGTGGCGGGTACACGCTTTAGTTTGCTGGACACATCTGACACACGTCCCCTGCATAGTGGAGATGGGATGAATTCACGTGGTGCGATGAAAGGCTTGAGGCACGAGGGATGTACAAACCAACTCCGCCGACCCAAGCATATTTGAACACACTGGGGCCGAATGACCCGAATCACATCAACTGGCCCCTCCAGGGTTTAAACAATTTGCTTGATGTACCCACCGGTACCTGTGGACAGTGCAGCCAGGCTCTGTCACATGGAACCCACTCATGTACGGAAAGACGGGAACCCCTCAGCCACTCATTTGCCAATTGGTGCAAATTGGAATTTTCTCTAGAAGCCTCATGTGCTTCTGAAAGCTTCTGAAGGGTAAAGCGCATGGCATCAGAAATTTTAGATTTAGCCTTGTTTGGCGCGGCTCATAATTGGACATCAATCCGGGGATCATGTTCTCTTCTGTACATTAAAAAAAATGGTGAGTAGCCGGTGGATGCGTGAGGGGCCATTCTATAGGCAGCCAGGACTCCGGGAACATGCAAGTCCCAGTCAAGATGGATCTTGCTGACCTGATGGCTCAGCATGGAGGTCAGAGTCCTGTGCAGCCACTCCACCATTCTGGGGGTGGTATGACGACGTACGTACTTTCTTTGTTCCCAACAAGTCGCACACTTCCCGCAGTAATTTAGAAGAAAAATTATTGCCCTGATCGGTCAGAAGATGCTCAGGTGCACCCTTGTCCATCACATAGCCATCGAGGAATGCCTCGGTGATGGCGACCGCCGACTGATTGGGGAGCGGCCAGGCCATCGGCCAGCATGAAAAATACTCGACACCCACTAGCAAAAACTATTTTCCACGAGGGGTAGTGGGAAATGGACCAAGGATATCAAGAGCGACTAGTGCCTTTATGCGGGAGACCTGAATGGATAAAAACGGTGGACAACAGGGTTTAGACGGGGGTTTCCGCCATGCGCACTGCATACACCCCTTCAATAAATTTGCAACGTCTTCCGCCATGCCAGGCCAGAAGAAGTCGAGCTTAAGTGTGGCTCGCATCTTATGGACCCCCAGGGGCAACAGTCGCTCGTGCACCGCCCAGATGACTTTACCCCACAGGGCAGTGGGCACAACAATGTTGTAACGGCACAACCTTCCATCCCAATGCATGAGCAATCCGTCTCTGAAGATAACAGAAGCTACACCCCATCGATCCCCACCCCCATCAGCCTCCTTGACACAGCGTCGTAACTTAAGCAGGGAAGCATCCTCAACCTGGAGGCGCCCCTACTCCACATGGTCCAAGCCAATGACGGCGTCACGCGCCACAGGACCATCGGCTACCTCAGAGTTTTCAACCCCGGCCGACACCACAAGGGAAGGGGGCAAGTCCTCGGTAGGCGTTTTACAACCCCCCGAGCCTGAGAAACACGCGCACCCGTCGCTCGTTCCGCATTCGTGTGTCAGGTACCTTTGCAATAGGAAACAGTAAAGGAATAGTCCTGGAGGACTTCCAATCAACGTGAAATTTGGCCAGATGGCTGCTCAATACGTAACGCGCACTGTAGCGCTTCATGATCAGAACACACCTCAAAGCGTCTGCCATAAAGATAGGGGCGATACTGTTGTACAAAAAAAACAATAGCCAAAAGTTTCTGGCGTGTGACACAGTATGATTGTCTAGCCGGAGACAGTACTCTGCTGCCATATGCGACAAAACTCTTGACGCCATTGAGAACTTGAGACAGAACACCACAAATTCCGGTGTTATAGCATCTGTATCAATGGAACTTCTGACCTTTTGCCGTCAAGGCGTGGGGAAGTTTGTCAATAGTGGCGAACCCGGCGACAAAACGGCGGTAATAGGACGCAAATCCTATGAAACTCCACACCTCTCCCACTGACGTGGGGGTCGGCCAAGTATGAACACACGTGGTTTTGTCGAGGTCCGTCGCTATCCCTGATTTACTGACTATATGACCAAGATACCGAACATATTTTTGCAGTTTAAATTTGAGGTTCGCCGCACGCATTTTAAGAAAGACATCATGTAACCATTTGAGATGTTCTTTAAACGTACGGCTAAAAATGATAACATCGTCAAGATATATCAGGCACGAGTCCCACTGGAGGCCAGCTAGAACCAGTTCCATCAACCCCTGGAACATAGCCAGCGTGGAATGAACACCCATTGGAAGCCGATTGAATTCAAATAAGCCTTGCGGTGGACGAAAGGTTATCTTGGGCTTAGAGGAATTATCTAGCAGCAACTGCCAAAATCTGGATAGGAGGTCAAGAGTCAAAAAATAGCGTGCTCCCGCCAGAGCATCCAGGGAATCGTCTATCCGAGGAAGAGGGTACATGTAAGCCACAGAGATCTTATTAAGCTTACAGAAGTCCACATAGATGCGCAAACCACCATCATGCTTTTTAACAAGAACAATCGGTGCTCCCCACGGGCTGGTGGACAGCGAGATGATACCGGCAACCAACATTTCATCAACCGCCAGACGAACATGTTCTTTTTCCGTAGGGCTCAGCCTGGAGGGGTTCTGCTGGATGGGAGTGGCGTCACCTGTATCGATGTGGAAACTCAAAAGCGTAGTGCGACCGATGTCAAATTTGCCCTTGCTAAATACATCAGAAAATTCAAGCAAAAGCGACCCCAACGCCTCGCTCTGGGACTCGGACAATTCCGCATTTTCAGAACAAAGTGTATCCATCCATTTTTCATCAGAAACCAGTTGCGGCTTTGTATTTGACGTGACCCCTACACTTACGATGTTTCCCTCATGAAGCGCGGGCGATGCATGGGCTAGTATGGTGCCCTCCTGAATGACAGACGTGTCTAACCCAGCATTAAGGACCTGAATGAACGGTTCCTGGTCATTGGATACTAGAGGAGTCTGGGCCCCCACCAACGTCAATCCACGAATGGCTTTATTTGAGGGGTCCTAGGAGAATTCCTCCCACAGTCGCCGCCTGGTCTAGCGGCTTGCACAATTAAGGGAACCAACATTTGCGCACCGGCTGGAATCTTTACAGTCTTACTCACAAGCGCTTGTACAGTAGCGTTGGCCGTGTACAATCGAGTGGCAGAAGGCAAAAGGCCATTCGACGGCCTGAAGGTAACTCAAGGCACCCTTGATCGATAACAATTTTCAGGAGCATCTTCCCCAAAAAGTCAGTCCCGAGCAAGCAAGGAACATCAAGGGACGTTGATACAAGAACTGGTCAATTTTATATCTCCAATGCACACCTCCGCTGTTATTTTCCTAATGATGCCCAATGAGCCGCCGTTTGCGGCAAAGCACGGAGCCCCGATGGGACATAGGGTACGACTTTTAGGGGGCAAGATGTTAAAAATCAACTCAGAAATGATAGTCGCTGACACCCCAGTATCACCGAGCAATCTGATTTCAACCCCCTCTATCAATCCGATAACAGCTGATGAACCAGCGGTCGTAGCAACCACTCTATGGGCCAACTCTAACCACTGACTCGATCGGAGCGAACAGTCAGCCCAAGCAAATTGTGAACCCTCACGCACCGACGCACGATGGGAATCAAAACCGGCCGAACGCGATGAGTGAGGTGGATTCAGGGGCCGTGTGATGTGTTGTGACTCGCCTTCGGGTATAGTGGAGTGGAGGACGGTCTGGCGGATGATGGTGGTGGTCCGGGGAGGCATCGTCGCGGTACGCGGCAGTCTGACGAGACATGTCCCGGCAGGCCGCAGTTGTAGCACACGATGAGCCCACTCCCAGGACGAGGAGAGGTCTTCCACTATCGTTGTTGTTCATCTCGTCGCACCATGCCGTCCCCCCGTCAGCCTCCGCCTTGAGTTGAAGCGCAGGCTTGGACAGGCTCCACATCTTCGGGTGTATCCCACACCTCACGAGGCATGGTACACGCCACCAACCCCTTATGCCGTTGCAAGAGCAGGTGCGCCTGGATGCATCTTGCAACCTTGAGAGAAGACAAGTCGTCTTCAACGACAGCCGGCAGGATGATGTTGAGGTCCTTTGCCAATGTCAACAATCTTTCGTGCGGCCAGCGAATCGACTCCGTCGTGGTCCATCATCGGGAAGGCAGCCTTTGCTAGCACCAATAGTGTGCTACGGAAGGCGAGGGGCGTCTCGGCCTCCCCCCTCCTTATGGGGCACATTTGACGGTGGTCATAGATTCCCGCCATTTGCGCAAAGGCGTGATGCAATGTGGCCCTCTCTGACAGCGAGATGGTGAGAAATGCCGCCAAGGCTTCATCGTCAAGCGCGGCGGGGCAGCGCTCTCAGCGCCTCCACCTCCGTCCACCCCGCTTGAAGGCCACCCAGTCGCCTCCGGTGGCTGTAAATTCTTTAACAAAGGGCAGTCGTCACCTTTGAGATGGAGTGTCCACAGGCGAGTTCGATGCAGTCTCAGATTTGGTGGGCTCTTTGCTCTG
Source organism: Petromyzon marinus (assembly GCF_048934315.1). Lineage (NCBI taxonomy): Eukaryota > Metazoa > Chordata > Hyperoartia > Petromyzontiformes > Petromyzontidae > Petromyzon > Petromyzon marinus. The sequence goes on along the minus strand of NC_133699.1, from coordinate 15,190,100 downwards.
CACCGCGATCAAAATGGCGGCCGCTTGTGTGGGCTGTGCCACAGAGGTTCTCTATTGGCGGGAAATGGCGATGGGATGTTCAGTCCCACACGGCTCCGTTGCTCTCTCCTCCACCGTTGGCTCTTCACGGTAGAGCTCAGCGACGATCGACGCTGCGGCTTGGAGGAGTTCTGCGAGGCGGGAGTGGGCTGTGCAACGCTTTCTCCCCGACGGCGGTGAGCTGTCGCGTGGATGGTCGATGCGATGCTCTGCCAACGGCGCCTCACTCTTTCTCCGGGTCGCCATCCCCGGGGCTGTTTGAGGGTGCTTCATCGTCCTCATCGTCCGACGTCCTTGTATGTAGTCTGCTTTGTGTAAACATAATCAAACTCAGCTAGCTTACTAATAAAATAACATTTGGCCACTTCCGACACCAGTTGTAGTGAGTTCAAGTGAGTCGCAGACGTACTCTTGGAGGCAACACATTTATTTAACACCTACACACGGGGTAACTGCCCCTTAACAGAATAACAACCTATGGTGGTGACCACCAGGCTAACTACACTAATAACAACGTAACTAGCTACAGCGGACCGTACCACAGCTCGGGTCCAGGTCCACATGTTGGAGACTCAGTAGAACGTAGGACGTAGACCAAAGATTCTTCAAGATGAACAACAACGCCGGTCCCTCTGGGGGACCCGGCTTATATTCTCTGCGGCATGGCTGGCTCCGCCCTTGGCCACAACTACCTTCCAGAATCCTCGAGCAGGATCTAGACCCGGACCACGTGACCTCCCCTAGTCCCCACTTGGGACTCCTTTGTAGACTTAACTGGTCACGTGTCCTCTCGGGTCAACCAGAGTGCCATGGCCTTTAGTAACCCTGGCACACCCACACCCTATCCTGTAGGGCTGGCACTGCCCGCCAAGCGTGGTGCCACCCAGTGCTATCAACCAGCACTCACCGAGCCCCTCTAGGGCCGGTACTACACCCACATCATAGTGGTGTCCGCGATGTCGTTACATCGCATGCCGCGCCTCTCTAGGGCCGGCACAGCATAGTACCATCCCGCGATGTCACTACACATATATAATATTAATGCATATAAAGTAATGTTTCCATTGTTTACAGATGTGCAAATGTTGCTACATTTTGATAAACCTAACCAAATTTGGCTGTTTCTGACGACGATTTGGCCAATACTGGACTGTACATTGACCAAACATTACCAACGAATTCCCATCTCGGCAAATGTCACCATATCTGGAATAATTTAGGAGGCAAGCAAATGAGGTCACTGAGAGATGACAGAAATCCACAGCAGTTAATCTCCGAGTTATTTGCCGTTCAGTACATCTGTACAGGAGCTATCATCTCTGTGGGCGCCGCAGTGGCGAAAATCTCCATTGCCTGGTATGCTGGAGGTCGTGGGTTCAATCCCGATGCAGACACCTGTATTTTTGGAGTTTGCATGTTCTCTCCCCGTGGTCACGGGTTCCCTGTTTTGTCCTCCACGTTTAGAAACATGCGTTTAGATTATTTGGCTGCTTTTATTTGTTGTATGATAAGCCACTTCGATTAGCTATCATCGCCTCTCAAAAAGACGTAATATCTAATAGCTCAGTAGGCTTTATTTGGTGACTAAAACAGTTTAGTTATTGGATAGTGCTGCTGCGAGCACACATTCATAAATTTTTCTCAAGTGCAATTATGCATGAGTTGTTGCTGAGTTGGTGATTTATGCATAGGATGGAATCAAGTTGGCTATGTACGGTGCAAAATAAGTTGAACATACATACGTAGAAGTTAATGGTGGTGAGGACGGCATGAAAATGAGGATGTGATCACGAGCGGAGATGCCACGAGTTCAGCAAGGTATTGAGGTTCATTTGTGGCAAGCACCTTGTGTGTAATGAGCGCGACCTTAAAAAACTTGTGTTCGGCATTGGGAAGGCAATGCAGCTCGGCGAGCACTGGATGGACATGGTCGAATCTTGCAGTATCTGACATCGATATTGTACATATAGAGACGTATACATGTTGAGTCGTAGAGGCGGAGTGTTCGATTTCACTCAGACAACTTCTGTCTTTCTTCGAACACCGCTTTATTTACAACTCTCAGCATGTCCTCCACATTCCACAATATCCTGGTCGCCACGGCTCGCTCGCCGTGCTTCACTCGACTCGCTCGCCACCTTTGTCTCTCCACTCCCCACGATTACTTTGCTTATTCTGCCGCTAACTTCTTCATCTCCGCTCTCCGCTATCACCGTAGCTATGTTCTCTCCACTGCTAACCTCTTCGTCTCCGCTCTCCGCTATCACCGTCGCTATGTTCTCTCCACTGCTAACTTCTTCGTCTCCGCTCTCCGCTATCACCGTCGCTATGTTCTCTCCACTGCTAACTTCTTCATCTCCACTCTCCGCTATCACCGTCACTATGCTCACTCCACTGCTAACTGCTTCATCTCTGTTCACCGCTATCAAAGTCACTATGCTCACTCCACTGCTAACTGCTTCATCTCTGTTCACCGATATCACCGTCACTATGCTCACTCCACTGCTGGCTGTTCTTGTCTTCAGCTCCGCTATCGCTACGCTCTCTCCACTGTTGGCTATTCCCGTCTTCAGCTCCGCTATCGCTACACTCTCTCCGCTGCTGGCTATTCTCGTCTTCAGCTCCGCTATCGCTACGCTCTCTCCACTCTTCCACTCCTGCACTCAGCGACTCCGCACTCAGCGACTCCGCACTCAGCAACTCCGCACACAGCGTCTTCGCACACAGCGACTTCGCACACAGCGTCTTCGCACACAGCGTCCTCACACTCAGCAACTCCACCCTTCAACTCTTATACCCGCTCTCATTACACCCCCAATGAATTAACCTGCGTCCCAACGGCACTCCGCGTGACCGTCACCTGTTTCTCGCCAGACTTCCAGACGCCCCTCCGGCCCTGGCAACAGCACCAACCAATCACAGCCGTCCTTGGCTCTCCCAACCTAATTGCCCTCACATAACCTGTACTGTATTTGTTATCATGTAATCACGCTGTTTCCACAACGCGCCTTCGTACTCCACTACAGAGGCACAAAAGATAATTCTCACAAACGACGTCTGCGACAGCTCTTGTCATCCTAGACAGACGCAGTATCCACAGAACAACTAAACGTTCATCAACATACAGTACAATCTATAAGAATAGGTTTTACCCTTTCTGGCAATAAAAAAAGGTGTGAAGATGTTAAAACACCAAACAAAATGCTTTTGCAAGTAATCATGTTTGCGTTAACCACATATACTTGTGGTGAACATGTAGCTGCTCACCCCGAGCTCTCAGTGTTCTGGAAGTGCATTGTCTTTGTGCTGTTCGCCTTTTGGTATCCACTGGTCTAAGACTGTTTTGAAACTTGGCTCTAAAGAAAGCTTTCTCTATTATTTGGGTATTTTTGTAAAGTCACGTAGATAGGTTAAAATAAAATAAACTACAACATCTCGATCGCAACACAAGCGGTCACCATCAAGAAAAGAGGGTTAGCCTCTAAAGCCAAACTGTTTATAAAGGTTTGAAATGGTCGTAGTCAAAGTGTCAGCAAGATGGTCAGGGCAGCTAATTTTAATATAAGTAATGGTACTCGTAGAGGGCGACAACGGCGGTGGTGGTGGGTTTCCACCAATTAAAGGGCTGCCAAGTAATATTTGCACCTCGCTTTACACACTCACACTGTTGCCGGTGGAGGTTGATGCTATAGGTGATGGTACTCATATAGGACCACAATGGCACTGGTGGTGAGCTTTCACTAATAGAGGGCTACTGCTCGTTGTAATGGTAGTAGTGGGCAGTGATGGTCCCGGTGATGGGCATCCACCAATTAAAGGGCTGCCAGGTCTAAAATGGCAACATTACAGCCAGTTATGACTTAAACTGGTTGATAACATCCTTCCAGTGATTGCTGAGTTTGTACCCATCTTCGCGGTTCAAATTGTGTCTGTGTCTGTACAGTGAGGGAAAAATGTATTTGATCCCAAGCTGATTTGGTACGTTTGCCCACTGACAAAGAAATGATCAGTATATAATTTTAATGGTAGGTTTATTTGAACAGTGAGAAACAGAATAACAACAAAATCCAGAAAAACGCATGTCAAAAATTTTATATATTGATTTGAATTTTAATGAGGGAAATAAGTATTTGACCCCCTCTCAATCACAACGAATTCTGGCTCCCAGGTGTCTTATATACAGGTAACGAGCTGAGATTAGGCGCACACTCTTAAAGGGAGTGCTCCAAATCTCAGCTTGTTACCTGTGTAGTGTTCGATTTCACTCGGACAACTTCTGTCTTTCTCCGAACACCGCTTTATGTACAACTCTCAGCATGTCCTCCACATTCCACAGTATCCTGGTCGCCACGGCTCGCTCGCCGTGCTTCACTCGACTCGCTCGCCACCTTTGTCTCTCCACTCCCCACGATAACTTCGCTTACTCCGCCGCTAACTTCTTCGTCTCCGCTCTCCACTATCACCGTCGCTATGTTCTCTCCACTGCTAACTTCTTCATCTCCGCTCTCCGCTATCACCATCGCTATGTTTTCTCCACTGATAACTTCTTCGTCTCCGCTCTCCGCTATCACCGTCGCTATGTTCTCTCCACTGCTAACTACTTTGTCTTTGTTCACCGCTATCACCGTCACTATGCTCACTCCACTGCTAACTGCTTCGTCTCTGTTCACCGCTATCACCGTCACTATGCTCACTCCACTGCTAACTGCTTCATCTCTGTTCACCGCTATCACCGTCACTATGCTCACTCCACTGCAGGCTGTTCTCGTCTTCAGCTCTGCTATCGCTACGCTCTCTCCACTGCCGGCTATTCTCGTCTTTAGCTCCGCTATCGCTACGCTCTCTCCACTGCGGGCTATTCTCGTCTTCAGCTCCGCTATCGCTACACTCTCTCCACTGCTAACTACTTCGTCTCTGTTCAGCTTCGCTATTGCTACGCTCTCTCCACCGCTGGCTGCTTCACTTCTTCAGCTCCGCTATCGCTATGCTCTCTCCACCGCTGGCTGCTTCACTTCTTCAGCTCCGCTATCGCTACGCTCTCTCCACCACTGGCTGCTTCACTTCTTCAGCTCCGCTATCGCTACGCTCTTTCCAAGCTCTGTCTCCAACTCCGTCTCCCTTCAACTCTGTCTTCCAAACTGTCTCTCAAACTCTGTCTCTCAAACTCTGTCTTCCAAACTCTCCACACTTCAATTCCCCCCTGTTGACTCCAAGCTCTCCAAACTCCAACCCCCGCTCCAATTGCCGACTCCCCAATTTATCCACGCTCTCATCACACCCTAATTAATTAACCCCCGTCCCAACGGCACTCCGCGTGACCATACACCTGTTTCCCGCCAGACTTCAAGACGCCTCTCCAGCCCCCGGCAACAGCACCAACCAATCACAGCTGTCCTTGGCTCTCCCAACCTAATTGCCCTCACATAACCTGTACTGTATTTGTTATCATGTAATCACGCTGTTTCCACAACATACCTTTGTACTCCACTACACCTGTATAAAAGACACCTGTCCACAGAAGCAATCAATCAATCAGATTCCAAACTCTCCACCATGACCAAAACCAAAGAGCTCTCCAAGGATGTCAGGGACAAGATTGTAGACCTACACAAGGCTGGAATGGGGTACAAGACCATTGCCAAGCAGCTTGGTGAGAAGGTGACAACAGTTGGTGCGATTATTCGCAAATGTAAGAAACACAAAATAACTGTCAATCTCCCTCAGCCTGGGGCTCCAAGCAAAATCTCACCTCGTGGAGTTGCAATGATCATGAGAATGGTGAGGAATCAGCCCAGAACTACACGGGAGGATCTTGTCAATGATCTCAAAGCAGCTGGGACCATAGTCACCAAGAAAACAATTGGTAGCACACTACGCCGTGAAGGACTGAAATCCTGCAGTGCCCGCAAGGTCCCCCTGCTCAAGAAAGCACATATACATGCCCGTCTGAAGTTTGCCCATGAACATCTGAATGATTCAGAGGACAACTGGGTGAAATGTTGTGGTCAGATGAGACCAAAATGGAGCTCTTTGGCATCAACTCAACTCGCCGTGTTTGGAGGAGGAAGAATGCTGCCTATGACCCCAAGAACACCATCCCCACCGTCAAACATGGAGGTGGAAACATTATGCTTTGGGGGTGTTTTCTGCTAAGGGTACAGGACAACTTCACCGCATCAAAGGGACGTTGGACGGGGCCATGTACCGTCAAATCTTGGGTGTGAACCTCCTTCCCTCAGCCAGGGTATTGAAAATGGGTCGTGGATGGGTATTCCAGCATGACAATGACCCAAAACACACGGTCAAGGCAACAAAGGAGTGGCTCAAGAAGAAGCACATTAAGGTCCTGGAGTGGCCTAGCCAGTCTCCAGACCTTAATCCCATAGAAAATCTATGGAGGGAGATAAAGGTTCGAGTTACCAAACGTCAGCCTCGAAACCTTAATGACTTGGAGAAGATCTGCAAAGAGGAGTGGGACAAAACCCTCCTGAGATGTGTGCAAACCTGGTGGCCAACTACAAGAAACGTCTGACCTCTGTGATTGCCAACAAGGGTTTTGCCACCAAGTACTAAGTCATGTTTTGCAACGGGGTCAAATACTTATTTCCCTCATTAAGATGCAAATCAATTTATAACATTTTTAACATGCGTTTTTCTGGATTTTGCTGTTGTTATTCTGTCTCTCACTGTGCAAATAAACCTACCATTAAAATTATAGACTGATAATTTCTATGTCAGTGGGCAAACGTACAAAATCAGCAGGGGATCAAATACTTTTTCCCTCTCTATATATATGGATGGCTTCACGAACTAATATTTATTGATAGCCATTTAGTTTGCAAAGTACCTTCGTCTTAGAGAAATCCATTTCGGGTGAGCCCATCGCATTAAAACAATGATCAGCCACGGCCGAGGTATTGGTCCTACCGTGTTTCAGATCTGCCTCATGTTGTCTCTGGACCAATCAGTTTCAAAGACAATGCATATATTATCAGAGTATGTTTTTGTTTGCATTCTGACCACAAGTATTTTGGTTAATGCAGACATGATTCCTTGAAAAAGGTTTCTGTTTGGTGTTTTAACATTTGAACACGTGTTTTATTACCAGAAAGGTTAAACCTATTCTATATTTTGATACTGGCAAGGGAGATCCCATGGTACAGTACAGTCATCCGTCGTTATACGGCGACTAAATGCACAGAATTTCGCTAAATCTTAAATTACAAATTCGGGAACGGATTTGATATACGTTATGGCAGGCACCGGGTGTACATGGTCGGATCTTTGGGATCGACTCCCAATTCTCGAGATCTTGCACCCTGGCTCAGGGTGGACCCAGGGCCGTATTATCCAATAGCCAAGGGCCTACGAAAAACATTTGCCATGTTTTTTGTTCTTATGATAAAATATATATTTTATTCATATTCATGATTGTATTTATATTGCACGCGATATGATAATAATCATTGTGAAAAATTGTTGCAGAAATTTTTGTTTGTAATATTGTTTGGCTCACCTTGTCCCCCCCCCCCACCCCAATTATTTCAAATTAAATTTGCTTATCTGCGGGACACAGAGCACTCCCATCGAATGAGGGCACAGACTAAATAACGAATGTGTCAGTATTAACGACATCTGTCCAGCGGCTGGACGAAGTACGTGTGAAACAATGGAGTGACAACGGCAGTTAAAGCATGGGGCAGCAGCAGTACTAACTGTAGTAAGTTGTCACTGAAGGCCTACGAAACAGAAGTGCCGAGGGCCGACAGGAACCTTAATCCGGCCCTGGGTGGAGTGAGTGCGTGGAGACCCAGGAGGGGACTGCCTCTCAGAGAATGTCAAGCAATGAAAAAAGTGGCCCCTCATGCCACATTTAATAGTCAATGCGTGCTTTCTCACAAAGTGTGTAAACCGACGAGGACTTTTATAGAGCACATGATAAACCCTACCGTGTCGTTGTAAACCGGCTGAGATGACTTAACTCGTGTTGACAATTCGAAAAAAAGTTCTTGCAGAGTATTCCAAAGGAAAAAGGAGTAATGGCAGGATTCAATAATAGCTGGAAAAGCAAGCAAATCAACTATACCACACGGAACATCTTAAGAACATGCGTGTTCAGTACAGCTTTGTATGCCTGCGAGACTTTGGCATTAAAAAAGACTGACAGAGAAAAGATATTGACCCTAGAAATGTGGGAAGGCTAATGCATCTAACCCAGACCCAAAGAATGACCAACGTAGAAGGTAGAAAAAGGTTGTACATAGGGGACCTGATGCAGGCAGTGATGAAAAGGAAATTGGCACTATTTGGGCACATGTACTGTAGGATGGACAACAGGGAAATTAAATGTGTGTTGTTCTGAAAAAGAGAGGAGCTAACAGAGAATGGCTTGACGACGACATAAGAGATTGGTGCCAGAAAGATGTGGCACTACTTGAGCATATTGGCACAAGACAGAGGAAAGTGGAAACAAATGATGAAATGTGCAGTGGACACCTCCGGGATATCTGCCCATGGATCATTATAGGCCTTCATTAGCTTTCAAAGAAGGCTGTCTATGGTGTAGGCCAATCAGTTTCAAAGGCAATGCCATATATTATCAGAGCATGTTTGTTTGCATGTCCACCACACGTACGTGTGGTTAATGCAGACTTTATTCCTTGCAAAAGGAATAAAGTCTATTGGGTGTTTGAACATCTTATCACCTCCTGTTTTATTTCCAGATAGGGTAGAACCTATTCTTATTTTTCATACTTTGATACATAAGATGGTTGGAGGTCAAACAGTGTTAAGATAACAAAAGGCGTTGCACAGGGTTCCATCCTCGTCCCCCTCTTGTTATCTCTTTATGTCAATGACTTGGGCACTGACCTGGATCATTCCGTGGTAAATCTGTTTGCAGATGACACGATACTGATTACTGCTGGCCGCTCTCCGGATGACGTGATTGCTAAGCTCCAGGGTGATTTCAACAAACTACATCAGCTAGTTGCTCTTAAACTAGTCCTGAATACCTCCAAAACCAAGGTGTGATGCTTCTCACCAGGACTAAAGCAGAAAGTTATTTTTCCCAATTACATTCCTTAAATAATTATCAAATAGAGCAAGTCAGAATCTATAAGTATCTTGGGGTCATCTTTGATTCAAAACTGAAGTTTCAAGATCACATTGATTATATTGGTAAAACGACAAAATTATAAATTAGTTTTCTGTATCGACACAAGCACTGCTTCCCCCCTATGTTCCGTTTTGAATTGATAAATGCTACCATACTGCCTCTACTTGATTACTGTGACATCGTATATAAATCATCCCCCAGTACTATACTCAAGAAACTTGACTCAATTTATCACTCAGCCTTAAGATTTGCATTGAACTGCCCATATAGGATCCACCACTGCGATCTCTACATTGGGTCAAACTTAACATCTCTCAATGATCGACGGCTCGTGCATTAGATCTTATTTATTCACGATGTACTTACAAAAAAATCAGCAGACTACCTGCTGGATCTCGTCACTGTTTCGAAGAACAAATGTGACCTAAGGTCTCCGCTCATTTACCAGCTTCACATTCCTTATTGCCGTACAAATTCTGGAGGAAGGGCCTTTGTTATTGATGCCCCCAGGGTCTGGAATGGTATCGCCAATCAACTGCAACTTGGATCACTGAGATCTTCACTCAAAACTGCTCTAGAGGAGCTGTACATCCCTAGCTGCCACGGCTATTCAGAGTGGCCTAATATCAAATGTATTGCTCCGGATGACCGCTGTAAAGTATGATCTTGAGTTTTGATTATAGTGTACTGATCTTTAAAGGTGCATTGAAAAATTTAGATACTCCTACTGATACTCCTGCTGTTATGGAGTGACTCATGCTGTCAGCTATGGCTGCAAAGTTTGGTCAGAAATTGCTTTTATAGCTTTATTTTGGTGATTTCGAAAACGTTTGGTTTAGCCATGTTTGTTTGTTGAAGAACAGAGTTAGCCTGATACATTTCATCTAAATTGTCTTATGGTTGTTATTGTTTTACTTGCATCCCACTGGAATTTTTGCATACAGCGTTGATATACGATGCTTTTTCTGGAAGATTTTGCTGTTTTTTCCTGGATTTTGCTGTTTTTTCCTGGATTTTTCTGTTGCGCGTAGTCACTTTAAGATGTTCTTTGTTCATGTTTTTGTTTGTTGCGGTTGCACCCGAGTCATGAGCCACATGGCTCAGAGGGCTCTACCTAATAAATGAAAAAAAACTGAAACTGGCAAAAAAAAGTTCAAACGTTGAGTTATGCTGATTACGTCACATCAACGGAGCCGCCACTAATTACGAAACGCGTTTTGTCGACGCATCGATGCGAGCCACCATAGGTTCTCGTTGATTGGCTGTACTAGGGTATCTTAAAATTTGATTCAAAGCTTTCGTGACTGCAGGGATTCATATTCTTGGTTCTTTCGGTAAAGTCACCACGTAGAAGGGAAACAATAAAATACCCTAATATAAAACAATAGGGTATCTTAAATGTTGAGGTCGCCCATTGGCTCAGCGCGTGAGTAAGGCGGCCTCCGATTGGGTGGCGGTGCCCGAGACGCAGATTGAATGCGGAAAGCGGGAAAGCGGAGAGGTGAGAGACAGAATGGAGATCTTCAATTACCGGTAGAGTGGACGGGGAGGAATCCGATGAGATTTGAAGCTCTTTTCTCCAGGTGTCCAGTAGGGGCGGGTCAGACACGGGAACTCTGCTATAATAATTCACTTGAGCCGACGAAAAGTCATATAGTGCATACGTCTCTGTATGTAAAAAAACACATTCATCGATATACAGTCGAGTCATCCGTCGTTATAAGTCGACTGAATACACGGAATTTCGCTATACCCTAACTTATAAACTCGGGGACTAAGTCGATGTACTTTACGTTAAATTCTCATTTACGGAATGTTTAATCCATATTTGTTTTGGAGACGGGGTTGGGAGGTGTAGGAAATCGAACAATGCTCGCTCGGCCTTTCGTTTTCACAACCTCTTTCCATCCTTCGGTCTTTGGTTCATGCTCGGCGTGCATTTCACGCTGCACTAGTTCCCGTGCTGCGTGTTTACCGGCCTCGGCTTGTTTGGGTGCAGTCCTTTGCGTTGATCACGCCTGGTCAGAATCAGAATCTTTTTTTATCCTGGTGAAATCCGATGAGCTATGAAGCTTTTTTGCACGGATGTCCAGAAGGGGCGGGTGAGGAAGTTACAACAACGAACAAAGCAAAATTCGATGGGAGTGAAGAGTATAGGAAAGGTAAAGCCCACTTTGGCAAAGTAGTTAACATCTCGCCACCGTGGCGAGACGTTAACTACCTTGCCTGGCGATCGAACAAGAAGGTTTGGGCGACAGCATTTTTCACAAATGGCCTGCTGTTGAAAGGTTCCATGCCAAAAGTAATGTCGCCAACAAGGCATTGCCCATCCTAGACAATACCCCATGGCACCCAGTAAATTTAGGTGATTGGTCTCATAATGTGAGGGTGGGAGTACCTCCCAAAAATACGACTGGCTTGATTCAGTCCATGGATCAATTCGTGATCAACACCTTCAAGGCTTATTACCTGAGGAATACTTTTTAATGGCAAAACTATATCATGAACGCCGTAGACAGGCTTGCAAATCCATCTCACATGGGCAATCACAGTATCTGGTAACTACAATAATGTACAATAGATTTTTGCTGTACATGTTTGAAAAATCATAGCTCATTGGATTCCTCTTGACTAAATAAAGATTCCTTATTCTGATTTCACGACTTATTTTGAGTACGATAAACACATTTTAAAAAATGTATCTGTTTTCCATTAAATCTGCTTATTAAAGGTCAGATTTGCTGTATTCTTACGTTTGATTTTATCATGTCTTGGGGCCAATTTTCCATAACGTATCCCCAATTATATGCAGGTCAGTGGGAAAATAAGGGTTCCATATACGGAACTTCACTTTACGGATACATTTTCAGGAACATATCTTCGTATATCGAGGGATGCCTGTGGATATGCAGTGGCCTTTCATTGCACAAATAAGAAGGGCAATTTCCCAAAACATCGACTATTATATATTTTTCTTGAAAGGCAGTGTTATTGCCTAACGTTTTTATTTGTTTGTGTTTAACACCATTGCTAACGCAATGTTACCAAATTGTTTTGCACACACTGAGAGATCCTGCCCCAGACTCACGGTTACCTGCAGCTAACCCCCTCATAAATACCTCTATACTCAGTATACACACGTACACATAACTTGCAGTAAGTACACGTGTTTACCAACAAAATGGGAAACCCTTAGCCGTTCAACTAAACCAGCCATGTACAGCGTGTGTAGGTTACGAGTTGTTAATGCCCATTCACCTATGTGCATCCGCATGTTAATGTCAGCTGATTCGGTTGATGCATGTCCATGTGGGCAGTGCTGTTCTCTCTTATGGGGGATTCACGTGGTCAATGGGATTGGGCTCATCGAGCAGTTGGTACCCTAGCTGGTGATGATGATTATATGGTGTGAAGTCAGGGTGATCAAGGTACAGTGTTACATCTTATCCAGTGTCCAACATGCTGCTCTTTCTGTTTTTAAATTATAGTTGCTGAATCTACGTGACTATGGTTGATAAAAATCTTCAGGGCAATGAGCGGAACCCTTGGGAGGCGGAGTGTCCTTCTAGTGTGGCGTTATTTCTTTCGAGAGCCGTCGCTGATGGGATGATAACCCAAGTAAGACTTTACCCCACAATAACATTCATGCCACCATCGTCGCATCATTCACAATTATCACAATATTATTCTTTGGGTATTTCGGTAAAGCCACATAGAAAAATAAATACAAATATCACGACGTTTCGATCGCAACACAAGCAATCGTCATCAGTTAAAAAAATATAGCGGGAGAGCTGCTGAGGCAGGAAAAAATATGACGATTGCTTGTGTTGATCGAAACGTCGTGATATTTGTTTTCTGTCTACGTGGCTTTACCGAAAGACCCAAATAATATGAATTCCTGCAGCCACGAAAGCTTTAAGTCAAGATTTATCACAATATTCCTCCACTCATCTACATTTATCAGCATAGCTCGTGGATGATCCTCAAAGTCGCTGTGCAGCCACAATCCTGCAACATGCGCATAACTAATAGATATTTGAGCTATAACACTTGTTCTCATTCTTTTTGAGGATGAGAACATCTTGCAGTAAATAGAAAATATTGCACACTACACTGGTGAGCAGCATCATGCTCTTGTAAATATAGTCACCTGGCAATCACAGCCTCCCTTTAGTGTTTCATCCTCCACTCAGTCGGCGGGTCACTCCTTCACCACTGTTCCCCACACACCTTGCAACTGCCTCCCCTTGTACATTTCCACGGTATGTTCCTCTTCCCAGTTTAAATCTAAAGTCAGCATACGGATAATCGCATTCTCCCTAACTTCATTTTACACCTGTGCGCATTTTAACCCACCCCTGATTTGTATATTTAGTTTAAACACAGCACCCTTTTCCTATTTTCAAACACCCTGCACTATTCATGTATGCAGACCCATGATTTATTAATGTAAGTTGCATGTTAATAAACAGACTGACTGAATCTGTTGAGGTCAGATGGTAAGATGTTACTACCCTGCTCACGTTTTAGGAGGAGATAGAAGACAACAGGAAACAAGTGGAAAAGGAATCTGCTGTTGTCCACCAGATAAAACTTCAAAATGAAATTGCAGCACTGCAGACTGAGGTCAACAAGGTAGGCCTGAGGAGTAACTGGTGATATAATTTCGTGGCGCTAAATGATTCCTTGATGGCTTCTGCCCATACCAGGGCATCCATTAATGTTATTTTATTTGCCACAACTTGTTGGTAACACTGATTTATAAACACACCACTCTGAACTCAATGTTATTCTCAATTTATATCCTCAAAGTAATAAATGAACATTCAAACAGAGTAATATAGTAATCCACACGATTGTAAGTGCTATCGTACATTGTCATTCCATGGAAAACTTTTTTGAGTGTTTTATTTTTCATAAACTATATTAAAGAGTTGAAATTGTTAACCGATTCATTTTTTTCAAACAAATACTTAATGGAAGCATTCTGGATGACTTGTAGGCCAATAAATATTCCTTATTTTAAGCAGTTAAACCAATGACATACTGTATTGTGAGATCATTTGCTTTGGCCGTTAACATAGTAATTTAAACAACGTATATGTATATTATTCATCATTCAAGTGATATGTAAGTCGTGCTGTTGCAACGCAGATGAAGCTGGAGAGACAGAAGCTGGAGTTGGTGCTGGACACAGCTGATGTGAGCCACCAGTCCCTGCTCTGTAAGTGACTTCCATGCTGCAAGGTGGCACAGTGGTAATGCTTGTGCCTTATAGCAAGAACTGTACTGGGTTCGATTCCCGATTAGCGCCATGTGAGTGTGTGGAGTTTGGATGTTTTCCACCTATATCACATGGGTTGCCTCCCAGAGATTAAAAAAGCACCATCAAATATATCTGGCCAAAACATCTCCATGCAAAAGAAATACCTGAAAATTAGCCAGTTTGGATTACACGTTGCAACATCACCCGCTCATGGCAGAACCCTCTTTCAAAAGAATCTCAAGACTCGGTGAGGCTCTCCTGGGTAAATACATATAGCACAGTCGTCCCTCGCATGATGCGTGACATGCGTTTCTAAAAGACAGCGCGTACGTCGAATCGCGCTGTTTTAAGCCTATTTTCCCACAGACGTACGTACATGTTGTCAGGGGGGGATGCGCTAGCGATGATAAATTAAGTCGTTTAATTTCATTATTTTAGCCCTAGATTTACAAAATCCATATAAATGTAATGCTTAATATCGATATTACAAAAAATATTTAATAAGGAGTTTAATAACAAATAATAAGATGTTAAAGATTACTACTTACAAAGAATACTTAATAAGGAGTAACTTGAAGGCTTCTAAATGCTTCCGTGGGTTGCTTGCAGCATCATGTATGATGCAAACAAAGGCAGCAGATCTACGATGGCCACACCCAGCCTGTGACACTGAGCGTTGCCATGGCGCGGTGACGCAATCAGAATTATTATTTGTTTACTTTGAATTTTGATCATTGAAAAAAAATTAGGAAAATATTTTCATTTTTAGTTTTTTCTTTAAACGCATAGCATCAGTGTGAAGTATGTCCCTCGAAGATGAATTGCGTAACTTGCGAATTTGCGCTAAAGGGGGGTGGGGCGCGTTACGCGAGGGACGCCTGCAATTATATTTCCAGAGGAACCGTGCACCATTGGCCATAAGACCTTGTGTACATGTGAACTGGAACGTTTGTAGATGACACTTGTGGACTAATAATAATTGACACTTTTCAGGTGCAATTCACAATGTCTCAAGGCGCCGTGCATGAAAATTACAAAGATAATAAAGAAGCGGGTGGCAAAATAAGAGCCCAATGAGGAACAAAGCTAATGAGAAGAAAGCTATTTTAATAAGATGAATCAATGTCAGTTGGTAAAATGTAATGCTATTTGGTTTTGTTTAGTGTGAAAGTAGAACACCTTATAATAGAGCACCATTTTTTGTTATTATAACTGTAGTGAGTTCAACTGAGTCGCAGACGTACTCCTTGGAGGCAACACATTTATTGATACCAACACAAAGGGGTAACTGCCCCTTTACCAGATAACAACCTATGGTGGTGGACCACCAGGCTAACTACACTAATTGCACTGGGAGTAGCTACAACGGACAGGACCCCGGCTTGGGTCCAGGTCCACGTGTTGGTGACTCTTCTCGGACGTTGAACGTAGAACGTAGATCTTCAGGATAACACAGCAACGCTGAACCCCGGTCCCTCTGGGGACCCGGTTTATATGCTCCCTGGTCGTGGCTGGCTCCGCCCTTGGCCATGATCACTTTCTCGAATCCTCTCGCAGGATCTCGCCCTGACATGTGACCACCCCTAGCCCCCACTTGGGGGCTCCTGTGTAGATCTTACCCTTCATGTGCCTTCTCAGGTCAACCAGAGTGCCATGGCCTACATTAACCCCATTCATGGCCAGCACTCTCCTACCCCCCTCCTATATGGAACAGCACTGCACGCCGAGCGTGGTGCCACTCAGCGTTCTTTATCAGGGCTCACCGAGCCCCTCTAGGGCTGGTAGCACACCCACATATACGGGGTGTCCGCGATGTTAATTACATCGCGCGCCATGCCTCGCTAGAGCCGGCATTATCCAGAGGGGTAGGGTTTGTGGCGTGCAGGGACGGGTGGGGACTGGATAAATTAGCATGTGAATGAGGTTTAAATCTTGAGTCTTGAATTAGTAAACTTGTATTTTTTAGAAAACAGCACGGGTGGGTGAGTGAAAATCACAGCAGTTAAAACTTGAAGTGGTTATCACGTCCTTCCAATGATTGCTCAATCTGAATCCATCTTCTCTATTAAAGTTTTGTCTGTGTTTGTATATCTGGATGGCTTCATGAACAAATCTCTGATGGTAACCCGAGGGTTTGCAGAGCACCTTGTTCTCGGAAAAAAACAATGTCATGTGTGCCCACAGCGTTGAAACAATGATCCGCCACCGCCGAGGTGTTGGTTCTACCGTGTTTCAAATCTGCTTTGTGAACTCCTGCAACCACAAAAGCTCAATCATTGGAAGGACATGATAAACCACGTCAAGTTTTAACTGCTGTGATTTTCACTCACGCACCCATGCTGTTTTCGTTTACTAATTCAAGCTCATTGACATGCTAATTTCTCCAGCCCCCCATCCCTGCACGCCACAAACCCACCCCCCTCTCCCCCCCCCCCTGTTAACTCCTGCAGCCACAAAAGCTTTAAGTCAAGATTTAAATCTCATTGACATGCTAATTTTACTCTACAAAACCCCCTCCCCTCCTTATCCCCCCCTCCCGTGCCTACATAAAGCCACAACAGCAGATCATTCTCACGTGATTACGGATGCTTGTGTTGCGACTGCAACGTCGTGTTCTATTATATTTTTTTCTATCTACGTGACTTTACCGAAAGAACCAGAGAGTATGGATTCCTGTAGTCACGAAAGCTTCAAATCAAGGTTGTATTAATCATGTCATAGAAACGTGAAGAGGGAGGGAGTCAACTGGAGAAGAAGATCTTGAGCAAGGAGCAACTCTGGCTCATCAGTGCTGCCTCGGTGTTGTCACAATCATGCGTTTCTTGGCCCATTTTTGAACCATTTCGACCTCGTCCGAGCAGAATATCCAGAAATGTTAGCGTTCTGTCATCTTCCACTTCAATGGTGAACTGGATGGATGGGTTTTGCGAGTTGAGATGATTTAGAAATGCGTTCAGTGTATCTTTGCCGTGTGGCCAGACCACCAATGTGTCATCCACATATCTAAACCAAGCAGATGGTTTTAGTGTGCTTGAAGCTATTGCTTTTGTTTCAAAATCTTCCATGCACAAATTCGCTATCACAGGAGACAAAGGAGAGCCAATTGCTGCTCCTTCCTTTTGTTTATAGAAGTCACATTGCCACAAGAAGTGTTCTTTAGACAGTGTTCAGCTAGTCTTGGGATATCTTTGGCTAAACATTTGTTTGTTACCAGAGTATCGAGTAATTTAATTGACTCATTCACCGGAACCCTCGTGAACAGACAGCTCACATCAAAACTTACGAGAATATCATTAGGGTTAAGATTAATATCTTTGATTATATTTACGAGATGTTCAGAGTTTTTGATGAACGAAGAGGTCCACCGATGTAGGGCTGTATTTGTTTCGTTACATATTGTGCTAATTTGTACGTGGCAGAGCTTATTGTATTCTATGGGTCTTCATGGGACATCAGGTTTGTGAATATTTGGTAGCCCATAAAGTCTTGGTGGTTTTGATGCCCTTGGTTTGATCAGGTATTGCTTATGCAATGATTGCCGTTGTTTTACGTTCCAAGGTGCTGGTTTGTTAAGGTAGGTACCTTTATCGAGTAAGTCTTTGATTTTATTATCGTAGTCCTCACGGGGCATCACAACAGTTGATCGGCCCTTATCAGCAGCAATAATTTGGATATCTTTATTTGCTCTCAATTATCTTAAGGCTTTTGCTTTGCTGAAGTTAATATTTGTTTTTGGCAATTTGCTGTTCTCATTAGTTTTGGCAACCTCATGCCTAGTCATCTCAGCTTGATTATGGGGGAGATGTCTAACTGCTGATTCCACTTAAGCAATGATCTCATCGACAGGGATTGTACGTGGGGCAACAGCAAAGTTAAGACCATTATACAAGACTGAAACCATATCGCTGTATAATTCAATGTTAGTCATGTTGATAACTGTTCTGTTTATAAAATGTTAATTTTTAATTGAGAGTTGTTTGTTAGCCAGTCTAGCAAATTTGTTAATTTGGGTAATGTTAGTTTTGTTAAATACGTTATCAGCTGATTGCTGTGTAATTGTGTCGATTATATTCCAGTGATCTGTAGAGACACTGTTACACATTTTTACGTGTGTAGTGACTGTACCTGTCACTGTGTGGTGCCAGGACTTGCGAAGTCATAGCCGGTAATGTCATTGCGGGCAGCCCAGGTTGCGGGCTGCAGTACCAACACTAGCAGTGGTTGGATGAGCGCTGGTTAGCGCGGGGGCACCACGAGCAGTGTGCGGTGCCGGCTCCCAGTGAGGGAGCGAGAGGGAGCGTCAGCCAGCCAGGGTTACTCTGGGGCATGATACTCTGGCTGACCTGTTGTCACGTGACTGGACGATACTGGAGGGGGGCCACAGGTGGACGGGGGCCGAGGAGCGGTCACGTGGTCCCGGAGAGCTCTCGGGAACATTCGAGAAGGAGCTCGAGGAGCCTGGAAGGTGGGCGGGGCTAAGGGCGGAGCTAGCCGTGGCATTCGAGACCCGAGCGTAGTTTGTTTTATGTTCGTGCTGTTGTGTGAATAGTGTTGCTCCCAAGATAACGTCTGCGACTCAGTTGGACTCACTACACGTGTAAGGACATTGATTTAGAAGTGTGACCTAGTTCACTTATATGTTATATATTTACGCGATCTAACCCAAAAAACCTCTATTATGGATGATATTGGTCGCGAAAGCCTACGCGTTATTATGCTTCAAGTAATTTTTTTAAGGAAGATGTATGATGTTAAGGGAGGAAACAAGGTTCCAAAACGTTGGTGCTGCAATGGCAAAGGCTTTGTTCCCTATTCCTATTGTTGCTGATTATGTTGTTGCTGATAAAACTGTAATGGTTAAGAGTGACATTCGTAGAAATATATTTAACTTGAAGAACGGGGAAAACAACATTCTAATTACCCATTTTCAACAAGTACTCTGTGCATGGTAAGCTGACGCAAAGAGACATGATTGGTCTTCGGAAGCAGCAGGCAGAGAGCATTGTTTGTGAACGCTTGCGATTGCAGTGCAAAAGACAGAGAAGCTGCAGCGAATCAACAGGGAGTTGGAGGGGGTGCTTAAAGAGCGGCGTGCCCTCACGCAGCGGCTGCTGGAGCGCACCACCATGGCAAGCATCGCTTTGGACGCAAACTACCACAGGTGCCTGGGCAGAGATTGCACGGGGAGTGCGACAGAAGAGAGGTGGCCACGAGTTTGGAATGTGGATGCCTATGGGGAGAGGGCAGCACACGACGTCCACACAGGAATAAGGAAAAGAGCCAGCTTGAGACTGTGGCTGTTGAGAATGTTAGCTTGACAATTATATGTTGTACTAGCTTTACTACCCAGACTTCGCCCGAGACTTGGATTAATACACGCCCTACGCGGAGGGTCGGGGGGATGCGTGACGCCAGCAGGTACACTGCGTGACGCTGCCGCATGCGGGTGACATCACAGATGTGACGTCACTGCTCACTTGCCGTGCAAAATATATCTATTATTGCCCCCCCTCCCCCTCAAAATACAAAAGTCTATTTTTATACTTTTTGCATTGTGTACAGTCTGGAAGCTTCCCACGTGCCAAATTTCAGGTTTGTTGCATTTTGGGAAGTATGCTAAATATTTCGAACAGACACATTCACAAATTTACCTTTTATATACAGTGAAACCTTGGATTGCGGGTAACGTGGTCTGCGAGTGTTTTGCAATACGAGCAGTACGTAGAGTATCCGCTGTCTGCCGAGCGTCACGTGATCACAACTGAACCAATGGTTCTCTCTCGCTTCGGGATTGTGGGTAATCATCTCCCATGCTCGGTCTCAGTCGGCGTTCCTCACTCGTATAGTCAACATCTGTGCGAGTGTATACTGTTTACTACAGTATAGTGTTGTGACCACGTGTGTGTGCGTAAAGCATTTTTTATTTTGTGTCCAAGTGTAGTGACTTCTTTAGTAACTCTACTGCAAGTGAAAGTCGTCCTACACAATAACCCTCCTCCTCTCTCTCGTCTCCCTCACACCAGCCACGATTAAATGTAATTCATAAATTTGATTACTTTATATTAAATTTAAATAATAAAAATATAAACCGGAATTTTGTATTAATCATTTTTATATGAATACAGTATTTTTGGGTTGTGGAACGAATCATCTGAGTTTCCATTATTTCTTATGGGGAAATTTACTTTGATATACGAGTGCTTTGGATTACGAGCACGTTTCCGGAACAAATTATGCTCGCAATCCAAGGTTTCACTGTATATATAGATGTTGTTTGAATGGCATTCTTTATTATAGGCTCACCAGGAGTGGTCCTCAATTTGTTTTGGACCGAGGACCCCTTGCAGCCCGCGATAACAATCTCACAGAATTATAATTTTGTGAGAGCTGTGTTCGAAAGTCATGAATGCAGAAGGGAAAATACAGTAATACCTCGATATACAAAGTAAATGCGTTTCTGGAGCTTCAAATATTAAATAACTTCTAACAGTACTAGGAGTATACGTTCCCAGCCTTTATAACTTACCATTTCATACTGTATACACATCATAACTTACTATTCATATTGTAAACAAAAACTTTATATTGAAAATAGTATTTTATACTGTACAGTATTTAAAAAAAAAACTTCGTGTACTCTAAAATATATTCACACCAGTATAGCCTTCGGTGCAGTCATAAGGTTCTATTGCCCACCAAACACTATAGCTCCGTACATGGCTTTGGTGGGCAGAGGGGGTGTGGAGTTAGTTGTAGGGAAGTCTTGACTTAAAGCTTTCGTGCCTGGGTCTTTCGGTAAAGTCACATAGATAGGTTCAAATAAAATAACAAAAACTATGACGTTTCGATCGCAACACAAGCGGTCGTCATCCAAGCTTGTGTTGCGATTGAAACGTCGTAGTTTTTGTTATTTTCTTTGAACCTGTCAACGTGACTTTACCGAAAGACTCAAAGAATAGTTGTAGGGAGCGTGTTGATTGGTCGAGACGAATGTAAACAAGCATTCTATGACCATCGTGATGCGCAACGCTCAAGAATCCAGATCTTGTTATTTTACTATGATTATTTAACACGATCATTGTTTCTAAACTCAACGTTGTACCTTTATATTCTTGGTTCTTTCGGTAAAGTCACGTAGAAGGGAAACAATAAAATAAAAATAAATTATTGTTGTGGTTTTCACACCTGATGATGATTGCTTGTGTTGCAGTCGAAACGTCGTGAGAATTTAATTGTTTTAAATTTTTATTATTTTATTGTTTCCCTTCTACGTGACTTTATCGAAAGAACCAATAATATGAATCCCTGCAGTCACGAAAGCTTTAAATCAAAAGTTGTACCTTTTCTTATGTTTACAAGATCAAATTTTGATTTAAAGCTTTCGTGACTGCAGTAATTCATATTCTTAGTTTTTTCGGTAAAGTCACGTTGAAGAGAAACAACAAAATAACAAAATATATATAAAACAATAAAAAATTCTCACGACGTTTCGACCATAACTCAAACGGTCATCATCAGGTGTGTCGGTTTGCATAAATTTATTTTGAAAACGGCATATTTATATATATATAAAATAACGTTTGCGTCACGCGCAGCGATTGGCAGTTTGCCCAGGACTAGTCCATCTATTTTTTTTTTTAAAAGAGGAGGGGGGAGACGAAATTTGTTTTTATGTATGCTGTCTGAAAGCCACTGTAAGCGTGAACAATCAATCAAGAACTGAAATGATTTATCAAATCTTTCCAATGATTGCTAAGATAGAATCCATCTTCTCGGTTGAAATTGTCTCTGTGCTTGTATATGTGGATAGCCTCATGAACGAATCTCTCATGGAAGCCAGATGGCTTACAAAGAACCTCCGTCTTGGAAAAGTCAATGGCATGTGAGCCTACTGAATTAGAACAATGATCTGCTACGGCCGAGGTGTTGGTTCTACCGTGTTTAAGGTCTGCTTTATGTTCACGAATGCGGTCCGAGATATGGCGTTTGGTTTCTCCAATGTAACTACTACCACAGAGGCAACTTAGTTTGTAGACACCAGGGTATTGTATGTCCGGAATCACATCTTTTACAGACGGAACCAGATCACGGATTTTATGTAATGTGTTGAAACGGACCTGGATCTTGTGTTTATTCAAGATTTTGGAGATCTTTTTTGTGATCTCAGCAATGTAGGGTAAAGTGATGGTTTTGAAAGGCTCCTCAAGAGGGTTCTTCTTCATGGTTTGAGTGATAGCTTTGCGGATTGTATAGTCGGAGTAACCATTAGCCCTAAGAGCTTGGTGTACGTGCTTGAGTTCACTGCTTATGTGTTCCTGGTCGGATATGCATTGGGCTCTATGATACAGAGTCTTGATGAGAGAATTCTTCTGTGATGGATGGTGGTGGGAATCCGGTTTCAGATAAGCATCCGTATGGGTAGCTTTCCTGTAGACAGAGTGGCTCATTGAACCATCAGGTCTCTTTTTAATTAGGACATCCAAAAAAGGTATCTTGCCATCTATTTCGACTTCCATGGTAAATCTGATGGCTGGGTGTATGGAATTGATGTGATCGAAGAATTGGTCTAGAGCAGGCCGGCCATGTGGCCAGATGACAAAAGTGTCATCCACGTACCTCTTCCATAAGGTTGGGCGCAGAGTGGCAGTCTGGATGGCGTCAGTCTCAAATTTCTCCATGAAAATGTTAGCTATAACTGGAGAAAGGGGGGAGCCCATTGGGGTGCCCTCAGTTTGTTTGTAGAAAGTTCCATTCCAAGTGAAGTATGTATTGGTTAAACAGTGTCTCACCAGGGGGGGTACCTCAGTGTTTAGTCCTTGATGAACCAAGTCTTCAATGATTGCAATGGTGTCAGGTACAGGAACCTTGGTGAATAAGGAAACTACATCAAAACTGACAAGCAGGTCGTCTGGGGACAGGGAAATACCCTTGATTGTTGATACCAGGTGAGTAGAATTTTGTACCGCAGAGGTGGTCTTTCCAGTGAAAGGACGCAGGATTTCAGACAAAAAACGAGCTAGTTTGTAGGTGGGGGAGCTGATAGTAGAGACTATGGGACGAAGAGGTGTATCAACTTTATGTATTTTTGGTAAGCCGTATAATCTTGGTGGCCTGGCAGCAGAAGGTTTCAACGAAAACTGTTTAGATTGATCAATTAATGCGGTTGAATCAGAAATTATTTTGTTGGTTTGTGTGACGAGGCTGTTGGTGGGATCTCTTTTTATTTTTGTATAACTACCATCGTCGAGTAATTCTTTAATTTTGTTGTTGTATTCTATTTTATCCATCATGACAGTAGCATTGCCTTTGTCAGCTGAGAGAACTACAATATCATTCCTCTTTTTTAATTTATATAATTCAAAACGCTCATCTTTGCTGAGGTTGCTAGCTGGCATCTTAGCGTTTTTGAGGGTTGCAGCGATTTCAGATCTTGCTACGTCTGCAGCGATGTGACCCAGGCCCCTGAGAGCAACGTCTACTTGGGCAATTATATCATTAACTGGTATGTGTTTAGGTGTGACTGCAAAGTTTAGACCTTTAGCTAAAACGGATTTCAGACCATCGGAAATAGAACTGTTACTGCGATTAATTACGACTTTATTAACGTCTAACTTTTTGGTGTGTGGGTCCGGTCTTTTGTTGAAGAGGAGGTTAAATTTGGAAATCAGGTTTTCCTTACATTTGGTCGACATAGTAGCAGCTGAAGAGGCAGTCATATTGTCTACATGTTCCCAATCCGATGTGGACATTATTGCCGTCAATGATAAGTGTGATTTGTAGAGTGTCTTGTCTAACTGATCTAGTTCTGTGCGTATAAGTCTGATTTTTTCTGAGATAAGAGCTAAGCTAGTTTTGAAAAGAATTCGTTTCGCATTAGAAGAAGTTACAGTAGCAGAGGTGAGTGTAAATGCGATTGGTATTACCCCAGAGTCGCGGCATCTCTTCAGGAAGGTGAGAGACTCGATCAGCTGAGCTTTCTTATCCCGGAGTTTGTTGAAGGATCTTAAAGTTATGTGAAAACCCTCCCCGTAGAGGCGATTAAATTTTGATTTAAAGCTTTCGTGACTGCAGTAATTCATATTCTTAGTTTTTTCGGTAAAGTCACGTTGAAGAGAAACAACAAAATAACAAAATATATATAAAACAATAAAAAATTCTCACGACGTTTCGACCATAACTCAAACGGTCATCATCAGGTGTGTCGGTTTGCATAAATTTATTTTGAAAACGGCATATTTATTTATTTATATATAAAAAAATAACGTTTGTGTCACGCGCAGCGATTGGCAGTTTGCCCAGGACTAGTCCATCTATTTTTTTTTAAAAGAGGAGGGGGGAGACGAAATTTGTTTTTATGTATGCTGTCTGAAAGCCACTGTAAGCGTGAACAATCAATCAAGAACTGAAATGATTTATCAAATCTTTCCAATGATTGCTAAGATAGAATCCATCTTCTCGGTTGAAATTGTCTCTGTGCTTGTATATGTGGATAGCCTCATGAACGAATCTCTCATGGAAGCCAGATGGCTTACAAAGAACCTCCGTCTTGGAAAAGTCAATGGCATGTGAGCCTACTGAATTAGAACAATGATCTGCTACGGCCGAGGTGTTGGTTCTACCGTGTTTAAGGTCTGCTTTATGTTCACGAATGCGGTCCGAGATATGGCGTTTGGTTTCTCCAATGTAACTACTACCACAGAGGCAACTTAGTTTGTAGACACCAGGGTATTGTATGTCCGGAATCACATCTTTTACAGACGGAACCAGATCACGGATTTTATGTAATGTGTTGAAACGGACCTGGATCTTGTGTTTATTCAAGATTTTTTCGGTAAAGTCTGCTCTAGACCAATTCTTCGACCACATCAATTCCATACACCCAGCCATCAGATTTACCATGGAAGTCGAAATAGATGGCAAGATACCTTTTTTGGATGTCCTAATTAAAAAGAGACCTGATGGTTCAATGAGCCACTCTGTCTACAGGAAAGCTACCCATACGGATGCTTATCTGAAACCGGATTCCCACCACCATCCATCACAGAAGAATTCTCTCATCAAGACTCTGTATCATAGAGCCCAATGCATATCCGACCAGGAACACATAAGCAGTGAACTCAAGCACGTACACCAAGCTCTTAGGGCTAATGGTTACTCCGACTATACAATCCGCAAAGCTATCACTCAAACCATGAAGAAGAACCCTCTTGAGGAGCCTTTCAAAACCATCACTTTACCCTACATTGCTGGGATCACAAAAAAGATCTCCAAAATCTTGAATAAACACAAGATCCAGGTCCGTTTCAACACATTACATAAAATCCGTGATCTGGTTCCGTCTGTAAAAGATGTGATTCCGGACATACAATACCCTGGTGTCTACAAACTAAGTTGCCTCTGTGGTAGTAGTTACATTGGAGAAACCAAACGCCATATCTCGGACCGCATTCGTGAACATAAAGCAGACCTTAAACACGGTAGAACCAACACCTCGGCCGTAGCAGATCATTGTTCTAATTCAGTAGGCTCACATGCCATTGACTTTTCCAAGACGGAGGTTCTTTGTAAGCCATCTGGCTTCCATGAGAGATTCGTTCATGAGGCTATCCACATATACAAGCACAGAGACAATTTCAACCGAGAAGATGGATTCTATCTTAGCAATCATTGGAAAGATTTGATAAATCATTTCAGTTCTTGATTGATTGTTCACGCTTACAGTGGCTTTCAGACAGCATACATAAAAACAAATTTCGTCTCCCCCCTCCTCTTTTCAAAAAAAAAAATAGATGGACTAGTCCTGGGCAAACTGCCAATCGCTGCGCGTGACGCAAACGTTATTTTTTTTTATATATAAATAAATAAATATGACGTTTTCAAAATAAATTTATGCAAACCGACACACCTGATGATGACCGTTTGAGTTATGGTCGAAACGTCGTGAGAATGTTTTATTGTTTTATATATATTTTGTTATTTTGTTGTTTCTCTTCAATGTGACTTTACCGAAAAAACTAAGAATATGATTTACAAGATCAGTTGTTAAAGCAGTTCCACTGTGTGTACCAACAATTAAATGCTGACATAAACCAATTGTTCTAACAATCTTGGGATTGCAGCATTCTTGACAGGATTGGCAAGGCAGCTTTGATTCTAATGACGATTGCTATTGGTGTGCTCTGGTGGTTTTAGGCAAGCAGTGGAGCTCCTGAGTCTTGTGAGCCGTCTCCTGGCCGATCTGGAGGGGAACGTGTCCCTTCTGCATGAGGTCAATGCCTTTCACATCCAGCACAAGAAGCTGGTGAGAGCTCCTGTCCCTGCTACGGTTGAGTGTGGGTCCTTGTGCAGCTTTGTACCCGTGTTCCTTTTCCTGTGCTGTGCTTGTGCACAGCTCACTTTGCCGGCTGAGAGAGGAGGGTGGTGATTGATACGTGTGATGGTATGGCCATATTCTTAACACATGGGGGGAGCGGTGGCCTAGTGGTTCGTGCACCGTGCTTCAAATCTAGCAGCGTGCGTTCGATTTCCCGCCACGGATAACACCAGTGGTGAGTGATATCCCCATGGTCAATTCGGCCCTAAATGAGTAGTGTGGCATGTAAACATTCACACTGGGGAGACAAAGGCGACTTGGTGTGGTCCTAGCCACACCACTCTTTCATGTACCTTGATGGCCTGCATAAATGCTTGCTACTAACATTTGCTCCAACAGTCTGTGTAGTCTCTGCAAGAGATTTTTACCACGTAGTGTTTTACAAAGAAGTTCACATTGAATGTGCATACGCCGATTGGCTTGTGTAAATAACACGTTCACTCTTGATGTAAAGCCAGCTCTTTACAGGTGGTGTTAACGAAATAATATTGCTCGTGTCCGTGACTGTACCACGTGTTTTTTTGCAGAATGAAGAGTGGATGCAGCTGAGTTCGTCGGCACAGCTCCGGGAGGAGGCAGCAAGAGCCTTGCTGCGACTGGAGGATGGGACGCAGTTGCTTCACAGCGCCACTCGCCCACATTTAACAGAATCTTAACAGCATCGACCCAGCGCCCCTCATATATCGGATGTGCGCTGCACTTAAGCTCCCAGCACCAGAGCTGTGGAACTTCTCTTGTAGTAAAACTGCTAAATACAGAATACCCTACGGTCGGGCAAGGACACCCATAGCAGGCAGATGAACTTCCAGCCAGTCGATGGCACTACAAGCATGGAGAGGGTAGTGCTTACTTCTCAGTGCCCTTGCAGCAACTAACCAGCTCACTTAGAGGTGATGCACAACAATTTAAGGCAGTACAAATTAAAAATAAATAGACATTACGTTGCATAATATTACCAATACAGAGTTTGCCTGCTTTGACTGCTCAAGTGAAATAACATTGAAATTAAACTTACCAATACAATTCTGCCATCTAGTGATGCTTTATATCCATTCCAAATGGCAGTGCCAAAATTTAAGCTGACATTCTAAGTAGCTCAATCAGTTCTGTCAGTCCCGTGCACTGATAACATGTCACTTGTGGTTATTTTAAGAGTAAATAAAGATTCAAAAGTTCAATTGCATTTGAATGAATATTTAAAGTCAGTGTCTTCTTGCTTCAGTGAGTGTGGAATGATGCTCATCATCCGCACCTCCGATTAGCACAGTTGGCTACATACGGTGAAAAAGAAGTTTAACATATTGATTGGAGGGCCTGAATTAGTGGTGGAAATTCCACATTTCCATGACAGGCCAGTCGCAGAATCATATATACTGTGGTTCAAGTTATGTATCCTGTGAAAAAAAATGTGGCTGTATGTTGAACTTCTTTGACACCATACATAGCCAACCGTGCTAATGAATGAAAGAAGACAAATTTACAGATTCCCACGTTATTCACGAACTTGCGATCCATGAATCGCATCTGGAACTCTACATGACTGCATGGAGAGAGAAAGAAAGTGATGAGATAAAGAGATGTGTTATTCTATTTTTATGTAATTAATAGCTTATTTATGTATTTCAGGCAATTCATGAAAAAAAGGTTTTCGTAGGACAATATCATAGAAATGTGCTATTCACGAGCATCTCTGGAACGTATCCCTCGTGAATAACGAGGAATACTGTATATGCTTTTGTTGATCATATAGATCAGTATATCGCAGCCGGTGTGCTGTGGCCAAGTCCCAGGTGTTGAGTGTCTGATCCAGCCCCCCCACCCTCAGCTGTCCTCTCTCCATTGGTCAGGTTGCAGTACGGCAGAGAGCCAGTCATTAGTCCCCACCCAAGCGCTCTCAACTCCATTGGTGATACACAGTTGGGCAAACACGGAGACAAATGAATACAGATGTAGTGGCCTTATTGACGTCGGAGACTGTTTACTTGAGGCAACGCGTATTTATTACAGATACTTCAATTATAGTAGCGACCCTGATACTCGAAGAGGTAACGGCCTCTTCACCCATACTTTATAGAGGGAAGTGTTCCTCGAGCTTAAGCCCACGCTAGCTCCCTAGTTCCCTCTATCCTAGTTCTCTCTCGGGAGGCTATCTGACCTGGCCCAGCTTCGGCGCAGGTCCCGATCACCAGCCACACGAGTCCGGCCCTCAGAAGGACATCGGCCCTCGCGGCTCTGGTGTCGTACCCTGGCTTGCCTTGCCCGGCCCTCAAAAGGGCAGCGAGTCAAAGGAGTTCCAGGGTCTGGCTAGTCGATCTTCATTCTTCACTGGCTCTTCATCTTGACTGGGTCGAACTCCCCCTCAGCTCTCTGGGTCCCACCTATTATACTGTCTCTCACTGAGGGGCGGGGCTGGGAGGGATCACAGCATCCCCCACAGCTTCCCAGGGGGGTGGCCGTAGCGGACGTGTTTGTGGCCACTGTTATACAACCGCGTGTCACCCTCCCGTAACACCTCTACATCACCCCCCCCCCCCCCCTGTACAGCCCGCAGACGTCCCGGCTGCAACAACACTCAACAATAAAATGCTTAACAATAACCAGAATCGCGTGTGCCTCAATAACAACAACCCAACAACAAAAACAATAATTACAATAAATTACCCCAACCCACCTGTACAGTTAGACACTATGAACAACATACACAAAAAAAATCTTCCCCCCCGGTACCGGGGCCCGCGACACGACCGACCCGACGCATAGTTCGTGAGGAGAAGAAGGATGGCCGGACAGTGAGCAACCATCCCTCATGAAAACCGATTTAGCATGGGTCCGAGTGGCTGGTCCGTCGTACGGGGCAGGGAATGGTTGTCTGGGGGTTGAGGCAGGCAGCCCCTGAGGGCACGGTGTGGGCTGCCTGGTTCCACGTTCATCGTCCAGCTCCGGTGGCCGATGCGCTTGTAAAGCCGTCAATTCCGGTGTGCCTGGAAGTGGAACAGTCAGTGGCATGTGAGGATCAGGCGACGGTACCACATTCCCCGAGTCGACAGACCCATCACATGCTCGGCCCTTAGGACATGTAGGGTAGGTATGAGGTGAGATGAACGGTTTCAGTCGTGAGGGGTGAACATACCATAGCCGTTTCCCCCACTTAATCTGAACACATTGTGGCCGTGCGACCTGCACAACCTCAACCGGCCCTCTCCATGGCTTCAGCAGTTTTGGGGATGTTGCCAGCGGTACCTGCGGACAGTGTAGCCAGGCCTTATCGCCAGGCTTCCACTCGTGGTTGTGTGTGCGGTGTGCACGCAACCGCTCGTTCGCCACTTGGCGAGAGCTCGAATGCTGTGCCGCAGCCTCCTTTTCCTCAGCCAATTTCAAAAGGTTGAATTTGACATGAAAGCTCACAATTATGACGGCCGCCAATCAACAGGATTGGGACAAACACCTCCCCTATGCTCTGTTTGCCTACACCTAAGACAAAGATCCCCCATATAGCCTTGACAGACTGTAGGGGCAAGTGCTGTTAGCGAGCACCTATGAAGGCCGGAACGGTACACGAGGGGGTGGGTGGCCAGCACCACGCCCGACCACCTTTGTCTCCCCAGTTGACGATGTTTACACACCGCACCTCGTACTAATTTTAGGCTCAGTAGATCTAGGGGAGGCCAAGGACTGGTTCAGATAATCGTCACTGGTGTTGGCTGTGAGCGGGAATCGAACCCGGATTACCGGGTTCATAGCGCAGCGTGCTAACCGCTACACTATCGCTCCCCACACGCTCTGTTTGCCTACACCAGCACGGTACACACATCCACTGGACAGACCCTGTTTCTAATGATATGTAGTCATGAGTCTTGCCTACCAGCAGATCTGTTGTTCAGCGTTCCTCCGCCACATGGGAGCCAACCCGTGGAGCACCTAATGGGGACCCAGCGAGGAGCCCGTGGCCATGCCTACCAACAGCGGGAGGCCGCCCATCAGCGGCAAGAGCAGGGCGCCCGCTCCCGTGTGGAGCCTCCCTTCTACTCGGCGGGCTATAAGATATGGCTGCATACCCCGTGTGTAGGGGCCGGACAGGTGGAGAAGCTGACCACCGACTGGCGCGGACCCTGGACCATGGTGCGGCAGATCTCTCCCTGGACGGTGCTGATGCAGGGAAGAGAGAGGCATCGAGAGACGGTGGTCAACGTCCGCCAATTAAAACCCTGGAGGGCGGCCCCAGCGGGGGAGACGCCCACCCCTCGGGTACCCCGAAACCCTGAAATCCCCGTACCCTCCATGCCCCCCATATCCGATGGCATCACGCCATATATGGACCCCGCTGGGCCCAAGTTACCAGCAGACCCCAGCCCAGCAAGGAGGCGATGGGCGCGGCGGCACCTAAACCCTTCAGCCCCTGAGTTTGTTTCCCAGCCAGCGGACGCTGGAGGGCAGGAGGAGCCTCTGGAATGGAGACAGAGACCGCCGCAGGAGCCATGTAAAACAGAGCCACCACCTACAAAACCGGCAACAAGGGCTGGGCGAGTCCCACGGACTCCGCGCCGCTACCTGGTTGGAGCGACCCAGGCGAGGTGCTCCAGTCAGACCGGGACGGGGACGGGCACCTCGGGGGGCTATGTGGTGCCACGACTGTGGAGCAACTCCGCAAGTGCCACGATTCCCCCCTAACCTCCCCCCCTGAGCACACGCACACACGCAGCACACACACACATAGTGTCCTGGTGGGGGATCGCCTGGCACAACGGGTTTTCATCCGAAGGGCCCCTAGGTGGGAAGTCCCGCAGTTTCCTGGTGCCAGGAGATTGGCCGACCCTCCCAGGACAAACCACATTGCGGCGCCCCTTAATTGGCTTAAAATTGTATGGGCACACAAAGGTTCACTGGGCCAGCCGCAATGAGTCACGCACGACATCAGGGAGAGGGCTGGAGTGAAATATTAAGCGAGCAGGGCAGACGATGAGGGCGGGGGGATTCCCGCACCACCGACCAAGTACACACTGACCGGGTGTGTGTGAGTACAGCTGCGAGGTACGTGATAGGGCGAGTGTTTGGGGACTTGGGTAGCAGTAGGCTAGGCTCTGCTCACAGAATATTCCCTCCGGGCAGTGCAGGGTTTGCGCTGTGAATAAATGTTAGCACAGAGCCTCAGTGTGGTGTGAGTGATTTATGTGTGGAGCGTCTGCGTGGGCGGACACGCTTCGAGAGTGAGGGCAGAGCCACAGCACGAGTGCTTGTTGAGATAATGGCCTGCAGGTGCACGCGCATTCGCGCAGCTGCTGTAGCGTTAACTGAGGTGTGTCCGCGGGTTAGAATATAATCGCCCACAGGAGCGCGCGCGTTCGCACAGCTGCTGTCGCGTTAGCTGTGGGGGCGTACGGGTGTTAGAATACAATCACCAGCTGGCGTGCGCGTATTCGTGCAGCCGTTTAGCGTCAGTGATTTAGCTATGTCCCTCAGAGGGGGCGCTAACATGGGGGGCGATCACTCGGTCGGCGGGGGCCCGGTGGGGGCCGATCAGCTCGATGGAGGAGGGAGTGGAGGAGGGAGTGGAAGGGGTGGACGTCGTGCCCCACCTGCCCGGCGAGAGCGGTGGGGTGGATGCCGACCCCCACACTATGCCTCTTCCAAAGGCCTGACTGGAGATGGTCGTAAGCATCATAGAAGGTGAGATCCTCCAGTGGTAGCTTCAAGACATAAATAGCCTTACCCACAAAGGCAAGGTTCGAAACAGATTTTGTAGTTACCAAGGCTGTCTGGGTCGAGAGGTTTCTTAAGGAGAGGTGTCATTTATGTGTCTTTACAATCCTCATCTAAGGTCCGGAATCTGGGGGTAATTTTTTTTATCCTGCCTTGACATTTGAGCATCATGCAAGGAATGTGACTAAGGTCTCCTTTCACCTGAACGATATTTCACACATTCGATCAATTCTCTCAATGCCAAATGCTGAGAAACTGGTGGCACATGTTTTCAGTTCATCAATACTTGATTATTGTAATGCGCTGTTTAGTAACGGGGAATGTGTTACATCGGTTGCATGAGGAAATATGAGCACATCACACCTATTCTTCGTTTCCTGCATTGACTTCTAGTAAAATACAGGATCGAATTTAAAATGATTGTATTGCCTTTCAAGGTCCTGACAGGGTTAGCTCCATTATATCTGCTGAAATCATATGCCCCTGTCAGGCAACTTTGATCCACCAAATCCGGGCACCTGAGTGTACCGCGGGCAAATTTGCGTTGAATGGGTGATATAGCTTTTAGTCTTCAGGCAGACACTCCGTCAATCGGGGTTTTTATGGCTTGTCTGAATATGCATTTATTTGTCTACGTAAGGTTATTTGCGTCTTAGTTTTAATGTTAAAGGTTTTTACTGGGATTCTGTTGTAAGGCGCAGTGAGGCCTAGTGTGAATGGCGCTATGTAAAACTGAGTTGTACTTTAGTGTCGAGAAACGTACCTGTCTCTAACGAACACCAGACCATCCCAGCTAGGACAAGCCTGGCAATCTTAATGCACCCCACAGCGGAGCGCCCATAGTTGTTTCACGTGTAATTGTAAAATCTGGTGTGGTTGCGCAATGTTTAATGTATTTCACTATGAACCTGGCGCCCTGAGTTTGAATCCAGGCTACAACTGTAGTGTTCGACTTCACTCGGACAACTTGTGTCTTTCTCCGAACACCGCTTTATTTACAACTCTCAGCATGTCCTCCACATTCCACAGTATCCTGGTCTCCACGACTCGCCCGCCGTGCTTCACTCGACTGGCTCGCCACCTTTGTCTCTCCACTCCCCACGATTACTTTGCTTACTCTCCACGATTACTTCGCTTACTCCGCCACTAACTTCTTCGTCTCCGCTCGCCGCTATCACCGTCGCTATGTTTTCTCCACTGCTAACTTCATCTTTGTTCACCGCTATCACCGTCACTATGCTCACTCCACTGCTACTGCTTCATCCCTGTTCACCGCTATCACCGTCACTGTGCTCACTCCACTGCTGGCTATTCTCGTCTTCAGCTCCGCTATCGCTACGCTCTCTCCACCGCTAACTACTTCGTCTTTGTTCAGCTTCGCTATCGCTACACGCTCTCCACCGCTAACTACTTCGTCTTTGCTCCAAGCTCCGTCTCCAACTCCGTCTCCCTTCCACTCTGTCTCTCAAACTCTGTCTCTCAAACTCTGTCTCTCAAACTCTGTCTCTCAAACTCTGTCTCTCAAACTCTGTCTTCCAACTCTGTCTCTCAAACGCTGTCTCTCAAACTCTTTCTTCCAACTCTGTCTCTCAAACTCTCCACACTTCAATTCCCCCTGTTGACTCCAAGCTCTCCAAACTCCAACTCCCCGCTCCAAATGCCGACCCCCCAATTTATCCCTGCTCTCATTATGCCCCAATTCATTAGTCCGCGTCCCAACGGCACTCCGCGTGATCGCACACCTGCTTCTCGCCAGACTTCCCGACGCCTCTCCAGCCCCGGCAACAGCACCAACCAATCACAGCCGTCCTTGGCTCTCCCAGCTTTATTGCCCCAACATAACCTGCACTGTATTTGCCTTCGTTACAGGCTAACCCAACATGAACCGCACTGTCTCTGTTTCCATGCAATACGCACCTTTCTACTCCACTACACAACTAACAACAGTGGCAACAGGTATTTGAAATGGTCCTGGGCTCCCTTCCCTTCTCCAAATTCACTGGCTCACACTGAGCAGTTTGGTGATGTGTGGTCAAGCGACTTTCATGGCATGCATGTGGTGGCCTTCAACTCTGGCTTGGCAAAGGTATTTGCCAAGGTGAATGAAAATAGAATTAATGCTCTTTTCACTTTAAATACATTTCATATTAAATCATCACTCCATGTTTTGTCAATAGACAGGTCCGAGGCACAGTTGTCTCCCTTGTTCCTGTCTTCCGTTGCTCTTTTCATGTGTCCGTACGTTCTTGTTGAACATCGTCGAGCACAGCTGTACTTTTTCTTCCTCTTGGTCTTGTCCCAAAGAATAATCCCTTCATCACCTGCTTCAACAAGCCATTTCTTCTCATGCCCAATCCACATTTTCTTTCTCTACCTAATGTTTAACTCGGCTTGTTGCATCTCTCTGAGCACTTTCTAATTTCTCACCATTACCATTTCCATCTTCATTGCCCTTCCTTTCTCTTTGCTTCTGTTAGGATGTTGCTGGGTAACGACAGGCCTTGCCTCATTTCCCGCTGGATGAGACCTCTGCAATTAAGTTGTGAGGCTCTGTTTATATAATTTACTCCAAATAAATGTTTTATCTGGACCATATGTCGGGGGTGGGGGGGGATAGTTCAAGTGGTTTCGCCTCGCCTTCCTCAACAAATGCAGTCTAGCGCCATTCCCAGAACGAGTTGGACTGCAGTTTGGCTTCTATACTTCATGTGTCCGGCTTGGGTAAAGCTGCCAGAAGCTAAAGCTCCCACCGCATCATTACCGTGGTTATACTGGTAGGAAACGTAGTTGACTGGAAGCCCAACCAGGATTAATTCACAGGAGGCAGGGGATTAATTGTGGATGTCTGGCCACGTGGGAGGGGTGGGGCTGGGTGAAGAGGGGAGGGTAGGGAGGGGCTGGGTGGGGAGGAGCTGGGTGGGGAGGGGCTGGGTGGGGAGGGGCTCGGTGGTGTTGTATATGTTGGTTGTGAAAATGTGAATGAAAATAATAAAAATTAAATGAAATTTGGAGTTTGTGTAATCATCCGAAATTATGTTAATTGACGTAATCGTATTAATTTATGCGAGTGAGTGTGATTATGCAAATGCAATCCGTCATGATAATTAGGCCCCGCCTCGCTGACGAGGGTCGGATTATCAATCGGGATCATACAATTAATCGTATGAAGTTATGCCAGTGTGATGCAAGCATGCCAGAGTAACTCGCTTCGTTGTCTAGGTTCGTATTAACGCTCGGTAATACAATTATTCTGACTTTAACATTTACTGAGTATGTACTAGTGTGTTTATGTCAGGTCTCCAAATTCAAATCTCAATGCAGAATACAGTTTTTATAAATAAGATTATTTTGCATGACCTCAGGAAAGAAAAACGCAGACACTTCTGTGTTAAGCAATTTTATTCTAAACGAAACTTTATAATATGCGAACTCTCAGGCTTGGAATTATCAACACAGTACCAACACAGTAACCGTCAACGATTGCGTTATTTCACTTTGGCAACTGCACATATGATTAATTCCACCGCGTAACGCGAGCTCAGTTGGTGGTAGGGACAGTTGTTAAAACATGCATGCACGCTATTCTAACAAAAACCTTAACACTCTATTATGAATTATTATACTTGAAATTGGCCACACAGTACTCCCTGATGCTCATTCAATGATCCATATGCAACTCTCAATGCAAATCTTGTCACGTTAACAGGGTAGCAGAACAATTGATTATTATGCAGAGTAACACAAGCATGTATGGCAATTAGGAACAAAAGGTCCTTAAAATTATACGACGATATTCATACGAAAAGGCAATCAAACAATTATTATTCCCAAAGGCACAAATATACGTCAATAGATTCATCGGCGAGATTATATCATTCATTAAATGTCTTGGAGTAAGGGCAGGCGACAGTGTGCGTGCTCTCCCACTAGGGATCCTTATCTTGGGCGAAACTTTAATTAATTTGTGGGCAAGATCGCCTGATAAAGAAACCGGTTTAATACGATATTCTCCCCGTGAGCGGAGCGCTTCGTGGCGAAGGTTTCAAGGGTTTAATTTATATTGATGAATCTATTGGTAATTTATGCGATTAGAAGTACAAATTACAAAGAAAAACGACGTATTCTCATCACTCGGTGAGCCGCGATGCCTTCGCGGCCACTGATTGTTCACGTACTTGATGATTAGGCTTCTTGTTAATGATTCGTGTATGTGTTGAGTGATATGGATTGGGTTGAGTGGGCCAGTGTTCGGAATCAATTCTTTGCATCAAGCAGACGCCAGGTGATGTGGTGGCAGTGTGGGGCAGAGTGCATATCATACGAACAGCGGGGTTTTCCTTCTTTCACGCGGTCGGCCAGAGTTCGGCCCCGCAGCAGGTGGACGAGTTGACACAGTGCGCTGTAGGCGCGATGATCCGTTGGCAGATGGCGCTCGCAGTTCGACCGCTGGCAGCTGGCACGGCTTGGTTGATCTCTGGTTGCGCGCTCTCTGGCGCTGAACGATGCAATGTTCGTTGCGATACTTCTTGTGATGGTGCTGAATTCGCACGGCGTAGCATGTCGCTAAGCAGCGAGTCTCGCCATTCTGGCGAGTTGTAGAGTCTTCTTCTGCGTCGGTCGTGGCTGATCCTTCTGATGGTCGCCGTCTTCTCCGCTGGTTGCTGAGCTGATTTCAATGCTCGCGGGCCTCTCTTTTATGTAAAATTTCTCCTTCTGGCTCCGCCTTCTTACAAGGGGCGGAGCTCCCTTTGATCCCACTGTGTGTCATGGGGTTGGAGTGTTCGTATCCGTGTGTATGTTTTTTGTGTGTGTCACGTGGCCTCAAGGTGCACATGGCCTGGCACAAGCGTCGTGGTGACGTCACCGCCGCTTAGTGGCGAATGGCGGTTGTTGTTGGTTTTTGTTGCCATTTATTGGTGTAATATGAGTCATCAAAGCATGGTTTCGTCACCTCCCTCAAGCCATCCCGCCATCAAGAGGGCCCAGATGTTCTAAGTCGTCCCGAAGGCGCCCCTCTGTCTGCATTATACAATTCTGGGGGGAGGGGGCGAACCTTCCCGTCCGGTCGAGCCCTCCCTGTGTGACTTTTCTCTAAGCACAAAGGGCGTTTTGAGGCTTTTAAAGTTTGACATTTATTTGATCCTATTTGGTACCGTACTACCTGCAGTTATGATTCTGTTTGTTATAGTAGTTTTCCATCGTGGTATTTGATTTTTATTTTCAAGAGGAGATGCTAGCGTATATAAATTCTTATCACGTGCTGCTGGAAGACAAAGACGGCTGGGAGGCTCTCTCTCTGGCTGGCTCTCGGTTTAACCTGCACAAATATTATTTGGGTCTATGTTTCAGGGTTTAATTTGTGTTGTAACACTGTCATCCCGATGCACTTCTCGGGTTTCATTAATTTTTGTCTCACCGTCTGTATACAGAGATTCGCGTTGTTATGATGGAGTTGCCATATATTTATTTATTTATTTTTATTTCCGATGTCCTGAGTTTGAAGTGTAAGTTTTTTGACTGTTGGAATTCATATCCCTTGGTTTTGTAAGGTTATGTAACGCCTAGATATAATGTAATTTAAGATGAATCACGTTAGTGTTGATATCATGCGTGACGCGATATGTGGGTTGTGGCCGGGCTTCGTGTTAATTATTTTTCCGCCCGGCTTTCGTTGTCGGCAGCTGCTGTCCTGGAGAATTCCTTCCCGCCCCCTTCCTCCTTTTGATCTAGTTCTGCGTTGGTGGTGTGTGTGCTATTATTAAGTCCAGCGCCGTGTGTACAGATGGCCCTCGCGATAAAGAGTAATTCCTTCGCTCTGGTGTTAATTCCAGGTCTCCTGCGCTGCGGGAAGACAAAGGCGGCCGGGGTCTCTCTGGAACACAGTTTATCCTGGTTTCGTAAGCTTGGCCCGTTTGCCTCATCTCTTCTGGACAACCCTTGATTTAACACTGCATCATTATTAATGTTTATGTTCCCCAAGATTTGTGATTTAACATTGTATTAACTTTTGCTCCTCGTCTGTATCTGGGGGTCCGTGCTATTATGTTTGAGTTATCATTGATTTTATTCCTGATGTCCTGAGGTTAGAGAATTCGTTTTGACTTAGGAATAACTCTGACTGCCAGAACTATTCTTGATGCTTCGGTCAGGTCGTGTAGAAAATTATTAAAGGTGAAAATAACATTTAGTATCGAATTAATAAATGGGTAATGATTCACTGATGTAGATTGTGGCCTGGTTTTTAATCGGAATGAGTGTGAGGATTGATAATGTTAGCTTATCCTTGTAGTTGAGTTCTGAACTTTAACCGTTGTTTTAATAGCAAAGAAGAGGAAAATTGTTTAAACTCGCTTGTGCGCGTGGCGTCACACTGTCTGCGGGCTGACGGAAAGGGGGAGAGGTCCCTGAAGCCTGGAATTCCCCCTTCCCTTTTGTCTTTGATTCTGGGTTTTATTGTTCATCTCCTGTGGTGTGTGGGTTTTTCATGGCCCTTTTACGATCTCCAGCTGCTGGTTGCTGGTCCTTGTCAGTTTGAGGGTGTTTATTTATTATTATTTATTGATTATTATTTAAAAAATATTTTTGCACATATTATTATTAATATCAATTTTAAAAAAGGCCTATATATCCAACATTCCGCCCTTTTAAAAATGATTAGTGGTCTATTGGCCACGGGTTATTAAAATAAATGCCTTTTTCCATCTTGAACCATCAACAGTCCTCAAGTTTCGGCTGCTATTTTCTTACAACGCACGCGTACGTGTCACAACTTAGCATGGTTACATTTGAAATAAAAAAAGAAAGAGGAACGAAAAAAATATATTAAGGCAACATGTTACATCGGTTCTTATCAATTATTGTTACTGTGATTTTGTTTTTAGTTCCTGGGAAACGCTGGGCAGCGGTTCCGAACACGGTTGTACACTGTTGTATCATCATTTTTTCTCATGGCCAGGTATTTTAGAGTAACCTGTGACTTTTCCACGCAACATCACAACATCATTCTCCTGTTTTTTTCTTCTTTGGTTCTTTCGGTAAAGTCACGTAGAATGAGAATAAAATAATAAATTTATAAAATAAAATAACACAATAATATTCTCACGACGTTTCGGCCACAACACAAGCGGCCTTCATCAGGTGAAGGGACGAGACTGTCTGGTAGGACAGCGCTGGAGTGAAAGAGCCACGTTCAGATCACGGCCTTTAAGCTGTGTGAGAGGAACAAAGCGCCTTGACAAAGGAATTAGCATATAATTTAGCATTGAAATGGCTGAATTATTAGCTTGTGACTGGTCACAGAAATAGCTATGTTAAAAGTTAAAGCATACACATCCGCAGAGGCACCCCTTGATAAAGGAATTAGCATAGAATTTAGCATTGAAATAGCTAAGTTAAAGCATGCACATCCGCAGAAGCTCTTTCGCCAGCATTGACTCTTAATACCTCTCACACCACGGTTAATGGTATGGTTTACAACATGGAGTATAATAGCGCCTCGCAGCTGTCTCTCTCCCCCTCCTCTGTTCCGACCATGGATGAACTCGCCTGTCTGAACGGGGCCCGTAGCTATCCGTGGTGCTAAAGTTGAGGGTAAGAATCCACCCATTTTTCGCCATATAGCATTGTGATATATAACGACTTATTGTTGGTAGCTTAGCTGATTGGAGAATATAGAGTTTATTGATAACATTAAGGTAATTTATATTTTAGTTTTTTATTGGTTCACTATATAGTACTGTGAATAGCTCAGATGTGTAGGCCTTGACTTCAACATAGTCATTTCTGTGGCCAGTCACTAGCTAATCACTCAGTTATTTCAATGCTAAATTCGCCTAGTTATTTCAATGCGAAATTCTCCTGTTTGATTTGTACTAAGTGCCTCGGTGAATGTGTATGCTCTGACTTTAACGTAGCTATTTCTGTGACCAGTTACAAGCTAATCACTCAGCTATTTCAATGCTAAATTCTATGCTAATTCCTTTGTCAAGGGGTGCCTCTGCGGATGTGTATGCTTTAACTTAGCTATTTCAATGCTAAATTCTATGCTAATTCCTTTATCAAGGGGTGCCTCTGCGGATGTGTATGCTTTAACTTTTAACATAGCTATTTCTGTGACCAGTCACAAGCTAATCATTCAGCCATTTCAATGCTAAATTATATGCTAATTCCTTTGTCAAGGCGCTTTGTTCCTCTCACACAGCTTAAAGGCCGTGATCTGAACGTGGCTCTTTCACTCCAGCGCTGTCCTACCAGACAGTCTCGTCCCTTCACCTGATGAAGGCCGCTTGTGTTGTGGCCGAAACGTCGTGAGAATATTATTGTGTTATTTTATTTTATCAATTTATTATTTTATTCTCATTCTACGTGACTTTACCGAAAGAACCAAAGAAGATTAATCATTGCAGTCACGAAAGCTTTAAATCGAAATCATTCTCCTGGTTCATCGTCATTATGGCTTTGGCCAAATGAGCACGGTTTACTGGTTCATATCTGTATTTTTTTATATCACTCTCTTTCCATGTGGGATTATGTGGCGTGAAGT
This sequence comes from Petromyzon marinus, assembly GCF_048934315.1. NCBI lineage: Eukaryota > Metazoa > Chordata > Hyperoartia > Petromyzontiformes > Petromyzontidae > Petromyzon > Petromyzon marinus. The sequence continues at coordinate 15,149,062 of NC_133699.1, read as the reverse complement.
TATGTTGCACGTAACCAGAATCAGCACACACCACGAGCTTCCGTGCTCGACTGTCGGGGGCGTTTGCCTTTCCCGCAGCAATATGCACGTTTGTTGACTCTGTGAGTCGATTCGATTCTGTGCCACGATTCGACTCCGTTCCTTTTAGTGTGTTGGGTTTCAACCCGATTCCCAATTCGTCATGGATTTTCATCTCCTCCCTTTCAACACTCCGATCCCCATCCCTCAGTGTGTCACCGCACAATTTTTCATTCAAAGGCTGATGCCTGCATGCCTCTGGGCGTGTCTCTGCAGCAGCTTTCTCTGCCACATTCACAGTATAACCACGCAATTTCGCAACACAAGGGGCGGCGTTTCCATTTACCGGACAATCAGGTTTTTCTCCTCGTCCCTGCGATTGGTTATCATTTCCTGTTGGATCATACTTCAATACAGTTATGTTTTCCTGTTCAATAGGTGTGTCCACCACGGGAGCGACACTTGCGTTCTCCACCACATTTTCAGAATTGGTACACGACGCATTTAGTTTTTCCCAATTATTGTTACTTTCCGGGTTTGCCTCGTCACCAGCAGCCTGCTTAATTTCTTTAATGGGGCTGTGATTTTCCTGCAGCTCAGCGGGCACCCTTGCTGACATTGATAGCTCCCTCTCAACCAATGTGAGCGATTCATCAGGTGTTCGTGTCACATTCTGTGTCTCAGCTGAGCCCACACCTGTTTCCCCATTTCCCGTGTCTTTGCTCCCTGGTAGAGCCGGTGGTGGGATCGATCGGAAGTGGGCAGACCGTGTTTGGCCCCTCGTGTGCCGTGGAATTGGGAACCGGCATGGTTCTGCTCTTGGCCCCCACATGCCGCGATTCTCGCAAATACGCGTCCCTGCACGCTGTGATCACCCCCAGCCTGTGTACCATTGTCTCGCGGAATTGTTACCCTGCCATCTGTGTATGTAATTACGTTGGTAGTTCGTGGGTGCTTGCCGTTCTCTGCACTGGGGGGCTGTGTGTATTAATTGCCACACATGTGGTGTTTTGTAGCTGCTCACGTGGTTTTTCTTTCCTTCTGAAAGGCTGGTTACATTATCCCTCTCCCTGTGTGTTGGACCCGGATTGTGTTTTTTAGTCCCATATAGCCATGCCATGTGAGCCCTATTCTCTATGCGGCGTAAGGAGGCCGTCTCTGGGTCCAAAACCATTCCCACGATTTCTGTAATCTCTGGACTCAAGGATTAAAAAAACATAATCTTGAACCTTTTGTCACCTTCATGATACTGATCCACATCGCCTGCGTAGTACGCTCTTTCAAATCGTAGGAGGTAATCTCGAGGATCCTCGTCTACGCACTGGATCATAGATTTAGCAGCATTAAATCCCTCAGACAGTGTTAAATATTCCCTAAACTTCCGAATCACTGCCAGGCTCAGCTCTTTGAAATCGTTCCGAACCTTGTATGGTAGCGACTTTACCCATGATATAGACTGTTCATGTAAACTCCGTTTCAACAAACTCGCTTTCTCGTCCGTTTTCCTCATACCCCTGATCATTGCCTCTGCTTCTACCGTTGCGATGTGTGTGTGTATGTCTCTGTTCCAATTGTGTGGATCAAAATAGGGAATTCTGACGAAAGCTTTGTCCATCAATTTTTTACTACTGAATGAGTATTCGAAAAGTTGGCCATCATTATCATCAGAGTCAGATGAGCTATCACTACAACGGTGGCGCTGCTTAACATAACTTTTGTAGTGTCTTTTGCACCTGTAACGTGGGTCAACTTTGCTTGGTGATTCCTGCTTGTCCCATGGCTCATGTTTATGTGGTTTTTGTTTGGTGTTTGATTTATATTTGTTTTGTGCCTCGTGCCTGTCGTCATGTTTGTGTCGGTCGTCTGTGATGCGGATCGTTTTATGTCGGTGGTTTTTGTGTCAGATGTGTCTCTCTGGTGAGCTGTCCCTGCGATCTGTGCTGTGTTGGTCGTGTTTGAGTGGTATGCGTCTCTCCTTCCATGTGTCTCCCTGATTTGTCTGCTCTGTAGCAGACCGGCATGTACGTTTTAATACGGGTTCCCAATATCCCGCAATCCACTCAAAAATACCTCTTAATCCGAGCATCTCTGGTATTCCCCTTCAGAATGCATATCAAAACAGTTGTATCACAGAATGCGGTCAGTTCGACTCGAGCAAATAATCTTAATCCAACTGTCTATGTTATACTCTGCTTACTCTGGTATTTCCCTTCAGAGTGAATTTTGTTTGTTTTACACCTGTTTACAATCACAGGGCAATGTTAGTTCACAATACTTTGGTTAACACAACAGTGATTCGTTCCTTAATTCATGCATAAACTGTCTGCGAGAGATTCCGGACGACGCCACCCAATTTTGTTGTATATGTTAGTTCATCTTCTTTGGTTCTTTCGGTAAAGTCACGTAGAATGAGAATAAAATAATAAATTGATAAAATAAAATAACACAATAATATTCTCACGACGTTTCGGCCACAACACAAGCGGCCTTCATCGGGTGAAGGGGACGAGACTGTCTGGAGGACATGTAGAATGAGAATAAAATAATAAATTGATAAAATAAAATAACACAATAATATTATTATTGTGTTATTATTGTGTTATTTTATTTTATCAATTTATTATTTTATTCTCATTCTACGTGACTTTACCGAAAGAACCAAAGAAGATGAATCCTTGCAGTCACGAAAGCTTTAAATCGAAATGTATGTTGGTTGTGAAAATTTTGATGAAAATAACAAAAATTAAATGAAATTTGGAGTTTGTGTAATTATCCGAAATTATGTTAATTGATGTAATTATATTCTTGGTTCTTTCGGTAAAGTCACGTTGAAGAGAAACAATAAAATAATAATAAGGATATATAAAAAAAACAATAAAATTCAAACGACGTTTAGACTGCAACACAATTATGCACATAATTATGCTAATTCGAGAGGTAATCGTATTAATTTATGTAGAGTGGGTGTGATTATCCTAATTCAATCCGTTATGATAATTAGGCCCCGCCTCGCTGACGAGGGTCGGATTATCAATCGGGATCATACAATTAATCGTATGAGGTTGTGCCAGTGTGATGCAAGCATGCCAGAGTAACTCGCTTCGTTGTCTAGGTTCGTATTAACGCTCGGTAATACAATTATTCTGACTTTAACATTTACTGAGTATGTATTAGTGTGTTTATGTCAGGTCTCCAAATTCAAATCTCAACGCAGAATACAGTTATTATAAATAAGATTATTATTCATGAACTCAGAAAAGAAACACGCAGACACTTCTCAACGAAATCTTAACTTTATAATATGCAAACTCTCAGGCTTGGAATTATCAACACAGTACCAACACAGTAACCATCAACGATTGCGTTATTTCACTTTGGCAACTGCACATAGGATTAATTCCACCGCATAACGCGAGCTCAGTTGGTGGTAGGGACAGTCGTTAAAACATGCATGCACGCTATTCTAACAAAAACCTTAACACTCTATTATGAATTATTATACTTGAAATTGGCCACACAGTACTCCCGGATGCTCATTCAATGATCCATATGCAACCCTCAATGCAATTCTTGTCACGTTGATAACAGGGTAGCAGAACAATTGATTATTATGCAGAGTAACACGAGCATGTACGGCAATTAGGAACGAAAGGTCCTCAAAATTGTTGAACGATATTCATACGAAAAGGCAATCAAACAATTATTATTACCAAAGGCATAAATATACGTCAATAGATTCATCGGCGAGATTATATAATTAATGAAATGTCTTGGAGTAAGGGTGGGCGACGGTGTGCGTGCTCTCCCACTAGCGATCCTTATCTTGGGCGAAACTTTAATTAATTTGTGGGCAAGATCACCTGATAAAGAAACCGGTTTAACACGATATTCTCCCCGTGAGCGGAGAGCTTCGTGGCGAAGGTTTCAAGGGTTTCATTTATATTGATGAATCTATTGGTAATTTATGCGATTAGAAGTACAAATTACAAAGAAAACGAATAATGTACTTAAAATGACGTATTCTCATCACTCAGTGAGCCGCAATGCTTTCGCGGCCACTGATTGTTCACGTACTTGATGATTAGGCTTCTTGTTAATGATTCGTGTATGTGTTGAGTGATATGGATTGGGTTGAGTGGGCCAGCGTTTGGAATCAATTCTTTGCATCAAGCAGACGCCAGGTGATGTGGTGGCAGTGTGGGGCAGAGTATCATACGTATAGTAGATTTCTTTTTTCACGGCAGTTAGTTGATGAGTTGACACGGTGCGCTGTAGGCGCGATAATCCGTTGGTAGATGGTGCTCGTAGCTCGTTCGCTGACAGCTGGCATGGCTTGGTTGATCGCTGGTTGCGCGCTCTCTGGCACTGAACGATGCAACATTCGTTGCGATACTTCTTCTGATGGTGCTGAATTCGCACGGCGTAGCATGTCACTAAACAGCGAGTCTCGCCATTCTGGCGAGTTGTAGAATCTTATTCTGCGTCGGGGGTGGCTGATCTTCTGATGGTCGCCATCTTCTCCGCTGGTTCCTGAGCTGATTTCAATGCTCGTGGGCCTCTCTTTTATGTCAAAATTTATCCTTCTGGCTCCGCCTTCTCACAATGGGCGGGCCTCTCTTTGATCCCGCTGTGTGTCGTGGGGTTGGAGTGTGTGTGTCCATGTGTGTGTGTTATTTATGGCATGGTTCTGTTCGTTGCCTTTCTCAATCCATAAACCATCAAAGGAACAGATGCTCCGAGTTGTCCCGAAGGCATCCCTTTGTCTGCATTATACAATCTGGGGGGAGGGGTGAGCCTTCCCGTACGGTCGAGCCCTCGGTTTAACATTTCTCAACGCACAAAGGGTGGGTTGAGGCTTTTAAAGTTAACATTTATTCCATCATAGTTTGGTACCGTACCACCTGCAGTTATGATTCTGTATGTTGTAGTGGTTTTCCATCATGATACTTGATTTTTATTTTAAAGAGGCGATGCTATCTCGAGCGTATGTAAATTATTATCAAGTGCTGCGGGAAGACAAAGGCGGCCGGGAGGTTATCTTTCTCTCTCTGGCTAGCCCTCGGTTTAACGTCACTCAAATATCATTTGGTTTTATGTTTCACAAGGTTTGTGATTTACCCCGTCATCCTGACCCTTCCTCAGCGTCATTAATTTTCGTTTCCCCGTCTGTATTCAGGAATTCGTTTTGTTATGCTGGAGTTATCATTTATTTTGTTTTATTTCCGATGTCCTGAGTTTGAGAGTTTGAGGTGTAAGTTTATTGACTGTTGTAATTCATATCCCTTGGTAAGGTTATGCAACGCCTAGATATAATGTAATTTAAGATTAATCACGTTAGTGTTAATATCATGCGTGACATGCTATGTGGGTTGTGGCCGGGCTTCGTGTTAATTACTTGTCCGCCCGGCTTTCGCTGTCGGCAGCTGCTGTCCTGAGGAATTCCTTCCCGCCCCCTTCCTCCTTTTGATCTAGTTCTGCGTTGGTGGTGTGTGTGCTATTATTAAGTCCAGCGCCGTGTGTACAGATGGCCATCGCGATAAAGAGTAATTCCTTCGCTCTGGTGTTAATTCCTGCTATCCCGCGCTGCGGGAAGACAAAGGCGTCCGGGGTCTCTCTGGAACACAGTTTATCCTGGTTTCGTAAGCTTGACCCGTTTGCCTCATCTCTTCTGGACAACCCTTGACTTAACACTGCATCATTATTATTGTTTATGTTCCCCAAGATTTGTGATTTAACATTGTATTAACTTTTGCTCCTCGTCTGTATCCGGGGGTCCGTGCTATTATGTTTGCGTTATCATTTATATTATTTTATTCCTGATGTCCTGAGGTTAGAGAATTCGTTTTGACTTAGGAATAACTCTGACTGCCAGAACTATTCTTGATGCTTCGGTCAGGTCGTGTAGAAAATTATTAAAGGTGAAAATAGCATCTATTATCGAATTAATAAATGGGTAATGACTCACTGATGTAGATTGTGGCGTGGTTTTTAATTGGAGTGAGTGTGAGGATTGATAATGTTAGCTTATCCTTGTAGTTGAGTTCTGAACTTTAACCGTTGTTTTCGTAGCAAAGAAGAGGAAAATTGTTTAAACTCGCTTGTGCGCATGGCGTCACACTGTCTAGGATTTCCAAGATGGAGCCCTTGGCGCTTGGAATTCCCTTGGAGTGTGTGTCCCCCCCCCCCACCGTCTCCTTTTGACTTGATTTATTACCTTTTATGGTTCATCTCCTGGCGCCCTGTTGTGTGTGTGGAAAGGGGGTTGTCCGTATCCCCCTTTTATTATTCAATGACCTTTTTACGACCTCCATCTGCTGTTTGCTGTTGTAGAGGTGTTAACTACGCGCTGTTGCGTAACCTGCGTTGCCACCAGGGCAGTGCAGCATTACCCCTGGGTACAACTGTTGGGGTTAGTCGAGGTGAAACGGATCGTGGCCAGGGTTTGGTGCGAACCAATCAGACGGTTCCACGTGGGAATGTATGATTGGTTCTACCTGGCCACGAAGGGGTATAAGACGGGTGACCCAACGGACCTCGGGGAGTTCTCTCCCTGCACGAAGACAGAAGACTGGGCTGAAGCCTAGCTAGGACCCTGGACCAGCCCTTCAGCCCTTCTAAGGGCTAAGGCTCGGCATACCCAGTGGTCAGGACCCACCGGGCCAGCGGTGGGTCAGATAGCCTCCCCTAGGTCCTATCCGGAGGACTAGGATAGCGGTAGACGTGTGAGTCCCGCCAGGTCCGGAGGCTGTACCTCCCTAAGGTATCGGGTGAGGGGACCGAATATCCCTCTGTGTGTGTTAAGCATTGTATAAGGAAATAATACAATAAACAGAGTGTGCCTCCTAAAGAAGTCTGCTCGTCCTTACAACACTACACTGTGATGAGGTAGCGGACGTTTATTTATTTATTTCGGGTACTATAAAAAATATATCGGCAAATTTGATTATTAGTATCAATTTTGTAAAAAGGCCTATATCAACAGTGGGGAGGGGCTGGGTGGGGAGGGGCTGGGTGGGGAGGGAGGGGTGGTGCAGGGTGGGGCTGGGTGGGGAGGGGCTGGTCACCCTGTGGTACCCTTATATGGACTGGAAGCCCAACATGGATTAATTCACAGGAGGCAGGGGATTAATTGTGTATGTCTGTCCACGTGAGAGGTGAGGGTGGGGAGGGGCTGGGTGGGGAGGGGAGGGTGGGGAGGGGCTGGGTTGGGAGGGGAGGGTGGGGAGGGTTGGGTGGGGAGGGGAGGGTGGGGAGGGTGGGGTGGGAGGAGTGGGGCTGGGTGGGGTGGGGCTGGGTGAGGAGGGGCTGGTCACTCCGTGGTGCCCTTATAAAACTCAACGTTTAACCTACTCACGCCGGCTTGTGCCCGCCCTCACAGTCGGGCATATTTGCGGAATACACCACGCCACCGTTGACCCTGGCCATTGATCGAGCAACCCAACGTTCCTACCAGCTCCCTCCGCAGGAATGTGTTTTAAGTACTTAAGTTCCTCCACCGTGTCACAGTTGCAGTCCAGGGAGAAGTCATTAAAATGTTAGCTTGATTTATATGCAATATTTGTTTCCATTCCTGACATATGGTATTGCTGTGGAAAGCAATATTCCCCTTCGAAATATTTAGCTGTGTGTGGGCATACATCCATCAGTTTATATTCAGGCTAATGCTTTTTTTATGGCTTACAAAGGCTAAGCACAATGGTAATTCAAATGTATTAGTCTTTTACATAATATTTTGATAGTTTGTATCTGGTCGATGATAGAGAAACATTTCATTAACCTTGCTTGCTCCCACGGCTGGTTGGCGTTATTCTGTTCTAAATGATCTCTAAACAATTTATCTACGTGCGATAGATAAGAGGCTGATGGATCTGTCGTCAAGGCGTTTTTTTATATCACCATTTTTGTCCAGAATATTGAGAAGTTTTATGATTGTGGTATTTCAATTTTGTTTCAGTAGTTGGTCCTGCATCTTTGATGATATCCACAGTTATTCCCATTTGGTCCAGAAGCCGATTCCTATGCTGTCTGTAATTTTCACGATAGAAATCTCCATTAAATTCCTCCACTATGTACACCGACATGGGCCACACTCCTGCTACCCTTCTCTCCACCTGAACTTTGCAAATGCTAATTCGGATGCTTTCCTAAAGGCTGGTTCTTGGGTCAGAATTAAAATAGGGCCATGCGCATCGTTGTCCTCATTGTTCTCACTCAAATATTTGTGTTTGAAAGCCTCCGCGACAGTGGGGGCATTTCAGGCTGTCTGAAATTTGTTGAAACATCCTCGTCTATCAGTTGCCACACTGCCATTTCCAGGTCACCGCATAACCCTCCATGCTGCGAGTTGTGCGTTATGAATGTATACTTTTGTGGGGACCATAGCCCGCCTCCCCGCTCCCTGTGAGCGGGCGGGGCACGACGTCCACCCCCTCCACTCCCCCTTCCTCCTCGTTGGCCGCCTCTCGCCGGGCCCCCGCCGATCGGGTGATCGCCCCCCCCCCCCCAGCGCCCTCTCTGAGGGACATAGCTAAATCGCGGGCTCACCGCCACACGGGGTTACTCTGCACACGCCCACGTATACCACCACTCATATGAAGGCGGCTGCGTGCACGCGCGTGCCCCTGCAGGCGCTCTTTTAGCACAAAATTTAGCACTAAAAACGGCAGTATGAATATGCGCACCACCTCCAGGTGGTTAAGCCTTAATCTGCTTGCACAAAGGCTAGCGCTAAAGGGCTGTGCGAATTTGCACGCGTGTCTCACCGTCAATGCTATTGTTGCTGTGTGAACACGCACGAGCTTTGGCGAGCGGGTTCTAAGGCAACCAGCAAGGTGTGTGAGAGTCAAACAAAGCAAGCAGTCTTAGAAGGAGTCCGCATGGCCGGACCTCCAGGCGAGGTAGGCTCAAGCTTCCTGGGGGTCCTGGGGGGACTTGAATGCTGGCCGACTGGCACGGCCCCTCTATAGGAGATAATGGCATCGGCGGAGAATAGCTGGTCAGCAGGCACTCCGCACCTAGCAGAGCATCTGGCGGAGCAGCAACCGACGGCGTCAAGAGAGTCACGCACTCCAGTCCTGTGGGCGGGACCGCAGAATCACCTTGAGGAACAACCTCAACAGGCGTGCCCCCCAGCTCGCCTGGCACACCCAACACTCGGCCTTCGTGAATTGGAGATTAAGGGATGTGACGGGGAGTGATAAAAGGCTTAAGGCGGGACGGATGCACAAACCAATTCCGACAGCCGAACGGGATCTTAACACAATGTGGCCGGTCGGCCCGTATCACCTCAACCGATCCCCGCCAGGGTCTGTACAACTTGGGGTATGTGCCCACGGGCACTTGAGGACAGTGCAGCCAAGCCCTGTCCCCTGGGGCCCACACTGTTTACCCGACACGCAAAGACCCCTTAGACGTTCATTGGCCCACTGCCGTGAGGCAGAATTTTCTTTCGAAGCCTCGCGTGCTTCCGAAACCCGTTGAATGGTAAAACGCATGGGTTCTGAGATGGTAACCCTCGGTTTCCTCGGAGCCGTATTTAGCTGGACGTCAATGGGGGGGGGGGGGGGGGGGGGGGTTGGTTCTCTCCCGTACATTAGAAAGAATGGCGAGTAGCCGGTGGAAACGTGCGGAGCCATTCTGTAGGCTGCAAGTACCCTGGAATGTGCAGATTCCATTCTTTCTGGAAATCATTGACCTGCTGACGCAACATAGAGGTTACGGTCCTGTTAAGTTGCTCCACCATCTCATCCATCTGGGAATGATAGGGCAACGTGCGGACCTTCTTCGTACCCAAAAGGTCGCACACCTCTTGCAATCATTTGGAGTAAAAATGTTTCCCTTGGTCAGTAAGGAGGTGCTCCGGGGCCTCCTTATCCAGCACGTATCCATGCAGAAATGCCTCGGTGATGGCGGCGGCCGATTGATTGGCGAACGGCCAAGTCACAGGCCCAAGGGAGAAATACTTCACACCCACCAGCAAATATTTATTACCCTGGGCTGTGACGGGGAAAAGTCATAGTATATCAAGTGTGACAAGCTCGTTGATACGGGAAGCCCGGATAGATTGCAAGGGCGGACAGCACTTAGTAGATAACGGTTTGCAGCGAGAACACTGCACACAACCCTTCAGGATGTTCTTGACGTCTACCGCCATTACGGGCCAAAAAAAATCAAGCTTAAGGGTAGCCAGGGTTTTGTGACCTCCCAGATGCATCAGCCGCTCGTAGATGGCCAAAATTTGTCTGCCCCTGAGGCTCGTAGGTACCACGATACTGTAGCGTTGCAAGCCGCCGTCACAACACATTCAAAGACCTTCCCTGAGAATGACAGGAGCTACCCTGCATCGGCTCGATCCATCGCCGGGATCACTAACGCGGCGCCGCAATTTCAACAGAGAGGCATCCTCCACCTGGAGGTGCCCCCATTCGTCGTGGCTCAACCCCAGGGTAGCATCGTGTGCGCCGGGATCGCCGGGAATATCAGGGGTGGAGGTCCCTGCCGATGCGACAACCGGAGGAGGCACAGCCGCGGCAGGCAATCTGCAGCAGCCCGAACCCGAAAGGCACACACATTCGTCGCCTGGGGGAAGCCGCGAAAGCACGTCCGCATTAGTGTGCCTAACAGTAAGACACCCGGAATGAGTAGTCCTGCAGGATTTCCAACCAGCGGGAGAGCTGGCCGGATGGTTGCTCAACACGCAAAGCATACTGGAGGGCGGCGTGATCGGAACGCACCTCAAATCACCTGCCATACAGATAGGGCCGGTACTGATGTATGAATAAAACTATGTCGTGCAGTTCCCGACGTGTCACAGCACCCTGCTGCCATACGCTACAACCCTCTCCACCCCGTTCACCACCTGGGACAACACTGCGTCAATGCCTGTGTTGCTAGTGTAGTGACTGGGAATGTCACTGTATAGTGCCGGGCCTGCGAGGCCACGGTGGGATGTATACTGTTGTGTGTACACCCCGGACACGGGGTGTAGTACCAACCCTAGTGGGGGCTTGGGTGAGCACTGGTTAAGCGTGGTGGCACCACGCACAGTGTGCGGTGTGGGCTCCCGTTGAGAGAGCGAGAGAGTGTCAGCCAGCTAGGGTTACGTTGGGGGCATGATACTCTGGCTGACCTGGGGACATGTGACCGGATGATACTGGAGGGGGGCCACCGGTGGAGGGGGCCAATGGGTGGTCACATGGTCCGGGAGGAACTGTCGAGAACCTTCGGGCAAGGGCGAGAGAGATCGAGAAGGTGGGCAGGGCGAGAGGCAGAGCCAGCCCCAGCCCAGCCCGATATAAGGGGGGCCCTGAGAGGGGCTCGGGGTTCTTACTGTTGGAGAGGCAGGAGATCCACTTCAAGCTTGAAGAAGCCTCCAGCCACGCGGACCGGGACCCAGCTTGTGGTCCGGACTGGGATAGTGAAAGCGTGTCTAGGTTCACCGTAGCATGGTTAGTTGGGTGGTCACCACCCGAGGATATGTTGTGTTAATAGCCCTGGAGTATGTTGTGCAAATAGTTAATACACTTGTTGCTCCTAAGACAACGTCTGCGACTCAGTTGGACTCACTACACTAGCGTCAGTGTCCAGGATCAATGGTAATGAAAAATCTGGGTATCTGAGGGGAGGAGCGCCCACCAGCACATCGCGGAGCGCAACAAATGAGGCCTCTTCCTCCGCTCAGCATCAAAATTTTTGGCCCTTTGCCATCAGGGCATGGAGGGGTTTGGCAATGGTGGCGAACCCGGGCACAAAGCGGCGGTAGTAGGGTGCAAATCCGATAAAGCTACGCACCTCACCCACAGACTTGTGGGTTGGCCATGTGTGCACGCACGCAGTTTTATCAGGATCTGTCGCAGCACCCAACTCGCTGACGATGTGCCCAAGGTACCGAACGGACGTCCGCAACATGTGGCATTTCTGAGGTTTAAATTTAAGGTTAGCCGCTTGCATTTTAAGAAAAACAATGCGTAGCCGGACCAAGTGCTCATCAAATGTGCGGCTAAACACGATAACGTCATCCAAGTATATCAGGCAGGAGTCCCATTGGACTCCTGCCAGGACCAACTCCATGAGCCTCTGGAACGTCGCCGGGGCCGGGTGGAGGCCCATCGGAAGCCGGCTAAACTCAAATAAACCTTGCGTCATGCGAAAAGCAGTCTTTGGCTTTGAGTAATCATCCAAGGGCAGTTACCAGAATCCCGAAAGCAGGTCGAGCATCGATAATAACCGTGCCCCTGCCAGCGCGTCCAGCGAATCATCCATACATGGCAAGGGGTACCCGTCCGCCACAGATACTTAGTTAAGCTTCCGGATGTCGACGCCAAAGTATAAACTCCCGTCGTGCTTCTTTCACGAGCACAATCAGAGAATTTCGATTTAAAGCTTTCGTGACTGCAATGATTCATCTTCTTTGGTTCTTTCGGTAAAGTCACGTAGAATGAGAATAAAATAATAAATTGATAAAATAAAATAACACAATAATATTCTCACGACGTTTCGGCCACAACACAAGCGGCCTTCATCAGGTGAAGGGGGCGAGACTGTCTGGTAGGACAGCGCTGGAGTGAGAGAGCCACGTTCAGATCACGGCTTTTAAGCTGTGTGAGAGGAACAAAGAGCCTTGACACAGGAATTAGCATAAAATTTAGCATTGAAATGGCTGAATGATTAGCTTGTGACTGGTCACAGAAATAGCTATGTTAAAAGTTAAAGCATACACATCCGCAGAGGCACCCATTGTTAAAAGGAATTAGCATAGAATTTAGCATTGAAATAGCTAAGTTAAGGCATACACATCCGCAGAGGCACCCCTTGACAATGGGATTAGCATAGAATTTAGCATTGAAATGGCTGAGTGATTCGCTTGTAACTGCTACAGAAATAGCTACGTTGAAGTCAGAGCATACACATTCACCGAGGCACTTAGTACAAATCAAACAGGAGAATTTAGCATTGAAATAACTAGGCGAATTTAGCATTGAAATAACTGGGTGATTTGCTAGTGACTGGTCACAGAAATGACTACACATCTGAGCTATTCACAGTACTATATAGTGAACCAATAAAAACTAAAATATAAATTTCCTTCATGTTATCAATAAACTCTATATTCTCCAATCAGCTAAGCTACCAACCATAAGTCGTTATATATCATATAACGACTTATGGTTGCTATCCGTGGTATGGAAATTTGAGGGTAAGAATCCACCCATTTTTTCGCCATATAGCATTGTGATATATAACGACTTATGGTTGGTAGCTTAGCTGATTGGAGAATATAGAGTTTATTGATAACATGAAGGAAATTTATATTTTAGTTTTTATTGGTTCACTATATAGTACTGTGAATAGCTCAGATGTGTAGTCATTTCTGTGACCAGTCACTAGCAAATCACCCAGTTATTTCAATGCTAAATTCGCCTAGTTATTTCAATGCTAAATTCTCCTGTTTGATTTGTACTAAGTGCCTCGGTGAATGTGTATGCTCTGACTTCAACGTAGCTATTTCTGTAGCAGTTACAAGCGAATCACTCAGCCATTTCAATGCTAAATTCTATGCTAATCCCATTGTCAAGGGGTGCCTCTGCGGATGTGTATGCCTTAACTTAGCTATTTCAATGCTAAATTCTATGCTAATTCCTTTTAACAATGGGTGCCTCTGCGGATGTGTATGCTTTAACTTTTAACATAGCTATTTCTGTGACCAGTCACAAGCTAATCATTCAGCCATTTCAATGCTAAATTTTATGCTAATTCCTGTGTCAAGGCTCTTTGTTCCTCTCACACAGCTTAAAAGCCGTGATCTGAACGTGGCTCTCTCACTCCAGCGCTGTCCTACCAGACAGTCTCGCCCCCTTCACCTGATGAAGGCCGCTTGTGTTGTGGCCGAAACGTCGTGAGAATATTATTGTGTTATTTTATTTTATCAATTTATTATTTTATTCTCATTCTACGTGACTTTACCGAAAGAACCAAAGAAGAACAATCAGAGAACCCCATGGGCTCGTGGACGGGGAAATGACATCGACGGCCAACATTTCGTCGACTGCCTGGCGCACATGTTCCTTTTCAGCAGGACTCAAGCGGTAAGGGTTTTGCCGAATGGGGGCAGAGTCACCTGTGTCATTATGGTAGCTCAGGAGGGTCGCGCGACCAATATCAAATTTACCCCTGCTGAAAATGTCCTCAAATTCGAGCAACAGCGCGTGCAGCACAGACCTCTGGGCGCCGGACAAGTTTTGATTTTCGGAGCAGAGGGCATCAGCCCAGCTGTCCTTGCCATTTAGCCCTTGGTCCGTGTCCGGCGCGACCCCTACACCCCCCACTATGTTACCGTCTACCTTCGCGGCCGACTCATGGGCGAGCACTGTGCCCGCCTGTATAACTGACGCGTCCGGCCCAATATTTAGCATCTGAATGAACGGCTGCTTGTCCCTCGAGACCAGCGTCTGAGCTCCCACGAGCGTCATCCCCCGGGCCACTCTGTTAGAGGGTCCCAGCACAACCCCTCCCATGGTGGCCTCCCGATTGAGCGGCTTACGCATTTGCGCACCAGGGGGAATCGTAACCGTGATGGTAGCTAGCTCCTGGACGGTCATGTTAACCATATGCAGACGAGTGGGGGATGACAAGAACGCAATGCGACGGCCTGAGGGCAATTCCAAACATCTTTAGTCTGTCAAAATCTTCAGGGGCATTTTACCGAGAAAGTGTGTTCCCAGCAGACAGGGCACGGCCAGGGAGGCGGAAACCAGCACAGGCCCTTCCAATTTAATGTTGCCAATGGACAATTCTGCCAATATCTGGCCTATAATGCCTAACGATCCCCCGTTAGCGGCAAAGTATGGAACAGTAACGGGGCGCAAGGAACGACAACCCCGCAGCAAGATATTAAAGATCAATTCAGAAATAATGGTGGTGGATGCCCCCGTATCGATGAGCACCCGCACTTCCACCCCTTGTATCGTACTGATGACTGCCGATGATTCCGTTGCCACGGCAACAACACGGTGGGCCAACTGCAACCACTGAGCCGCCCGGAGTGGCCAGCCTTTACCCGACACAACCGACCCATCACAAGGACGAACAACGATTGGACGCGGATCAACACGAGGATGAGATGGATGAGGTGGGAACGAGGGCCGAGTGTGTGGTGCACCGCGACTCGCCTTAGGGCCCCTTGAAGTCGATGGCGCCTGGGAAGATGATGATGGCGGCCCGAATTGTCCTCGACGTCCAGCGCGGCACCCTGAGGAGACATGTCCTGGCAGCCCGCAGTTGTAGCAGACGATGCGACTGTAGCCCGGACGAGGAAAGGTCACCCCAGTGGTGATCGCGTCTCCCTTGTCGCTCCGCATCGCGCCACCGTCCTCTGCCGTCGACAGCGGCACAAGCTGGAGCAGGCTCGTCCTCTTCTGATGCGTCGAGCACCTCCGCAGGTGCAATGCACGCCACCAGCCCTGTTCGTCGCTTTAGACTCAGGTGAGTCTGAATACATCGGGCAATCGTGAGGGACGACGAATCATCCTCCTCCGTAGCTGGCAAGGCAACGTTTAACTCCTTTGCTAACGCCACCAATCGCTCCAGGACCAATGAATCAATTCCCGCTGGCTCCATCTTTGGAAACGCTGTTTGCGCCAAGGACAACAGAGCACTACGGAAGGCGAGGGGCGTCTCGGCTTCCCCTCGCCTTCGCTCAGCGAATCTGTGTCGAACGCTCGACAGCGGGTTGTATACTGTGGCCATCTGCTTGAAGGCTTACGACAGCATGGTCCTCTTCTCTGGCGGCATGGCATAAAATGCCGCCAAAGTGTCATCATCGAGGGAGGTGGGAAGCGCCTTCAACGCCTCCGCCTCGGTCCAGCCCGTCAACGTGCAGTTTGCGGAGAAGCGGCGTTTGAACGCCTCCCAGTCCCCGCCAGCCGCTGTGAACTCCTGGACGAATGGGAGTCACCGTTGCAGCACTGGAATGTCCCATGGTGAGGGCGGCGGGAGGGGGGAAATGGCGGGCTCCGCGTCGCGCGTTCCCGCCAAAATGGCCGCCGAGTGGTTGGGCGGCTTGGCGGGAGAGTCGCGCGTGCGGACGGCAGTAGCAGCAGCAGCAGCAGCAGCGAGGTCGATGCCACGTGGCCCCGGGGCTGCCTCCTCCGTCGGCGGCTCCTCGGCGTCGAGCTCGGCGACCAACACGGCCGCGGCGCTTAGCAGCTCAGCGAGGCGGGCGCCGGCAGAGTGGCAAATCTTGGATCGAGATGGCGCGGCCGCCTGATTCGCGCAACGCTGCTCCACCGGCGGCGAAGTCTCGTCTGAACTTTCCAGGGCGGCCATCCCCGGGGCTGTCGGAGGGATGGTTTCCACGTCGTCTTCATCACCCGAGGAGTGTCTGGTAGGTTGCCTCCAACGTGTGAACATATCGCCTCAAGCTAAGTCTAGACTTAGAAATGTTTTATTTGTGCCACTTCTGTCACCAGTTGTAATGGGCTCGATTGAGCTGCACACTCAACTTGGAGGCAACACTGTTTATTCACACGTAACATTAACACGGACACTATACATAAGGTGGTGACCACCGTTCCTACTCTCACTAACACTCAGGAGCATTATATAGCATGACCAAGGCAGGGGGACGGCTGCTTGGTCACGAACGATGATCGGAGACTTAAGGACTTCTTATGGCATCTTCATCCCAGAGTAGAACAGCCCGCTCCCCATTCACGCCCCGCTTATAACCGCTCCGGCGTGGCCGGCTCCACTCCAGAACACGCCCCCCTTCTCGATCTTTCGGGAAGGTCTGGGCCCCCAACCACGTGACCCCCAAGCTTCCCCCTGGGGCCCCTAACCCCCCTTTATCCGGTCACGTGTTCTGTTGGGTTCACGCGGAGTGGCACGGCCTGACCCGTGTTGTATATGGCCCCCTTTTACCATCTGTAATATTAACAAGAAATTTGCCGATACATATATATTTTTTAGAGAAATAAATGAAGAAAACATGCAAAAGTCAACACCAGCAAAACACCAGGTTTTGACCACGACACACAGCTAAATCAAAAGAAGCTCCGCCTTGTGGGGAGGAGCCAAGAGGAGGGATTTTGGCATTAAAGAGGACACTGCAGCATTGAAACCTCAGCTTGTCAGCAAGCGGGCAAGACCCGCTTGCCAGCTCAGGGGGAGCTCAGCTCATCGAAGCTCGGCTCATCGGGGGAGCTCATTTGTGCATGCCACTGCGCGCCACGGCGCGCCACTTCGCGACAGAGCTCATCAGCGAGGAGCTTGTCAGCAAGCGGGCAAGACCCGCTTGCCAGCTCAAGGAGCTCATCAGCAAGGATCTCACCAGCAAGCAGGCAAGACCTGCTTGTCAGCTCAACTCAGCTCATCAATGGAGCTCATCAGCTTGCCAGCTCAAAGCTCAGCTCATCAGGGAGGGCTCAGCTCATCGGAGCTTGGCTCATCGGGGGAGCTCGCAGGGGGAGCTCAGCTCACCAGCAAGCGGGCAAGACCCGCTTGCCAGCTCAACTCAGTTCATCAAGGGAGCTCATCAACTTGCCAGCTCAACTCATCCCTGCAGGAGATCGGCCGCCACCGACGCAGAGGAGGTCCCTGCCGGCCGCCAGAATGGCGAGACTCGTTCTTTAGCGACGGGGCTATGCGGTGCGAGTCGGCACCATCAAAAGTAGCATCGCAACTAACGTGTATCGCCAGTGCCCGATAGCGCAACCGGTGGTCAACACTCAGCAACACGACCGTGCCAGCGACCAGCAGACGAGCGCTATCTACCGATCATACAACCGTGCCCACTAGAGCGGACTGTGGGCAAGCCGCCAAGCCGACAGCACCACCGCGCACGCTACGAGCGAACTGTGTGCGCCATCTACAGACGGGCCTTCGCAACTACAACAGCGTGTCGGCTCGCCAAACTATGTCAGCCGAGCCGAATCAACCATGGTGACAGAAGAATCGACTGATACGTATGACGCGCACTGCCCCCCACCACACGACAAACCAGGCGTCTGTTTAACGCAAAGAATCAACTCCGAACACTGACTATTCAACACAATTTATATCCCTCACCATACACGAGTCAGGAACCAAAATCCAATCCCAAACCGTGAACCATCTGTGGCCGTGGAAGCATCGCTACAGATCGGGTGATAACAGTCCGTAGTTTATAAGTATATTCGTAATTTTCCTCCTTAATATTTTGTTTTGGGCTGTTCTTCTAATTGCATAAATTACCAACCGATCCATCAATACGAATTAATCCTTGACCCCTTCGCCACGGAGCTACGCTCACGTGGGGGAATAGCTTCCTTATCGGGCAAACTGGTCCATAATTAAACGTTGGCCCAAGATAAGGATATCAGGGGAGAGAGCGCTCCCCACCGCACACCCTCACTCTAAGCCATTTCGGTAATCATATAATCTGTCCGATGGATCTGTTGATATATTTGTGCCCTTGGGAATAATAACTGTTTGGTCGCCTTTTCGTATGAATATCGTCATATAATCTTTAAGTATCTTTCGTTACTGATCGCCGCACGTACTCGCGTACTCTACAGAATACTCTACCGTTCCATGGCCCAATGTGCTAACAACGTGATAAGGGTTGCATATGATCAATAATGAGTGCGGTACTGCGTGAACAATTGAAGTATAATCATTTATTATAAAGTTAAGGTTTTTATTTAGATTAGCATATGCATGTTTTAACGACTCTCTCTCTCACCAACCGAGCTCGCGTTACGCGGCGGAATTAATCACAGGTGCTGATGTCAAAGTGAAACAACCCAATCATTGATGAGACTGTGTTGATACTGTGTTGTAATTCCAAGCCGAGAGTTGTATCTTTTAGAGTTAAGGTTTAATTAGAAATAAATTGATTCATGCAGAAGTGGTTGTGTGATTCTTTCCTGAAATCTATGCATAAGAACTGGTTCTGCGTTGAGATATGAACTTGGTGACCTAAAATATAAACACACTAATCCACTCAATAAATGTTAAAGCGAGAATAATTGTATTATACTGATCGATAACACGAAGTTAAACAGCGAAGCCGAGTTGTTTCTGGCATACCGCATCACACTAGCATAACTGCATACGATTAATTGTATTATCCCGATTGATAACTGACCCTCGTCAACGAAGCGGGGTCTGATTATCATAAAGGCTGTCATCAACATAACCACACCCACTCGCATAAATTAATGCAATTATCTCTCAAATTAGCATAATTTATATGCATAATTTCGGATAAATTATGCAAACTTCAAATTTCATTTAATTTTTATTGTTTTCATCTAATTTTCACAAAACCCACATATACAACACCTGACCCCCGTGACACCTGCCTACAGCCACCATACCGAGCCGACACGGTAGTGACGTCGTATGTCCCTACGCTCGTACAGTCCCAACATAATAGTGACGTCATGTCACTACATCTTAACTTTAAAGGCCCAGGGTGCCATTGTACCGCGCCGCCAAACGTGCGCTTACCTGCGGTTACCGCCCGCCCCCCCCCCCCCCCCCGTTACCGTGTCCTCCCTCGAGTGCTGCGCGGTGGCTGTAGGGCGGCAGCGGCCATCCATTGTCCCTTTCTCTGGAATGCTCAATGCTCTGCCCTCCGTTCTCTCCCCAATGTTGTGAGTAATTCATTGCGGTTGGCCCAGGGAACCTTTTCTTTCTGTGCCCATATAATTTTAAACCAATTTTAGGGGCATCGCAATGTAACCTGTCCTGCGAGGGTCGGCCAATCTCCTGGCACCGGGAAACCGTGGGACTTTCCCTCGAGGGGCCCTTCGGAGTAAAATACAATATGCCAGGCAATCCCCCGCCAGGACACTACGTGGGTACGAGTACTGCGTGTGTGCGGAGTTGCTCCATGGTCGTGGCACCACACATTCACCAACCACTCCAAAATGATGGCTGTTTATGCGAAATCGACAGCATTTGTGATACGGTGAGTTCGTTTTCGATAAGTCAATCCACATTGCGACGGCATGACACCCGCATCAGTCTTCGCCTGTCTCAGATGCTTCAGGCACCCTACTTCGGGATCACTCTTTCATCGCTATTGCCATGGTCACTGTTCCCATGGACTCAACTCGGTGATTCCTCCCATGTTGAGGACTCCGGCTCGAGGGCTGTTTCACTTACCTGTCAACCCATATGGTTTGCACGTATTCTTGTAGAGAGAATTCAGTTTTCAGGTCCATATGGCGTACAGCCGTTTCGATACGGGCAAACCATATTTTTGTCTATTTGTTCGTGTTTCTCCCTTGTGATAGGACTTTGTAGGATGAACGTTGAGCTTTATAAGGGCACGGGGTGACCAATAAGGTCTGACCTGGTTGACAGGTATGGTTTCACCTCACCCACACTGTTTAAGCAACCACACTACAGATCGCTTCCCTTTATGCCCTCACACTGCTGCTCTTTGGAATTCTCTCCCATTGCCTCTTTCCTCGAGCTCTTAGAACTTTGCCAAAAAGTCAAGAAGCATGTTCATTCTTTATCTCAACGTTGATTAGTTCAGTTTGTTGCTGTCCACTTGGCGTTTTGGGCCTTTGCTCAGACGTTGACCCCTCGTGTTTCCTTAGCAGATTCCGTTTTGGTGGAATTCATAGATGTGTGGGTGGACTGGTGGTACATTAAAATAAAATAACAAATGTCTCCATCCCACGTGTCCCTAAAAGAGTAATAAAAAAATTACGCATCCCATCAATATTTCTGGGAGTGCATTATTTGTGTTTGTACGCAGCAACATTGTAGTAATGCTGAGCTGGAACGGTGTCTGGGCACATGGGACAAAGCGGGGTCAATCCAGCTGCAGTGACTGCAGAGAAGGACTTCATCACAAAGCAATGGGAAGGGAAATGGTTTTGGATGTTTATCAATACTCGACAAACACCATTGTATTTATCCCAAATATGCTCACTGCCTCAAGACTTTCAGGAGGGTTCGGCATGGGGGTGTTTTGGCCATTCCCATTATTATTTTCTTCTTCGTGTGGGGGCGGTATTGGGCCAGCCGATGTGGCAGTTTCACTAATCCCTCCGTGATCCACCAACCCCTGCCCCAACGAAGTGGGCTCATCACATATGGGATCCGTTTTTTCGTTATAGATATGTTTTCAATGTTCACCGTGTTACATTGTATTCCCCACAACATTAGTCGTACGTAACGTGTCGTTGCTGTTGTTTTCAAACAACGCCGTTGATATTGCCATTGTTGCTGTATTCCGAACCGTCGCGCGGCCCCGAGGCGTCACGTGACGGTGAGTTTCCCGCGCTCGGCGCGCACCCCGCCCCGCGCGCCCCGCCGCGCCTTGACGTCACCTTCGGCAATCTCCGGAAGGCGCGGGAAAAGCAATCGAGCGCCGAGTGGGTCGAGCGCTCGCTCGGGATCGACCCCCCGCAAACAGGGCCGCGCTCGGGCCCCCCCTTCTCGCCTGACGCGGATCGCCCTGGAGGGTGCGGCTCTGCGCGGCTCGGCGCGGCCGGGTGCGGTGCGGGCGGGGCGCTCTGGGGGGCGGGCGAGCGTTGCTCGACGCGCGATTGGTCGAGCCGCGGCCGGGCCGGCCCTGGCGGTGGAGGCGCAATGGCGGGCGGCGGCGCTCGGCTTGGAGGAGGGAAGCGGCGGCGCAGGGAGGGCAGGAGGGACGCGCGCGCGGGAGGCGCCAACGCGTCCGGCCCGCGCCATAGCAATAGCAGCCGCAGACGCAGCAGCAGCCGCCGGCGCCGCGTCTCGCTCCTGCCGCCGAGCGGCACACAGCCGCGCACGCAGCCGCTCAAGCCGCGTGATCCCCGTGCTAACGCAGGCAGCGCCGCGTTCGCCGCGCATAGAGGAGCGAGGAGGATTGCGAGGAGGAGAGGCGAAGAGAGCACGGGCCGACGCGCAGGAGGCAGAGGACGGCGAGGTGAGCGGGCCACACGGCTCTGCGGATGGGCAGGAGACATGGCCTCACGTCTCGGCGGAGTGGGCTCCGCGGACCGGGAGGCCTCGGGGCTACTCCAGGGGGCTACTCCAGGGTCGCCCTGCGCGGGGTCTGGCCTGCTGGGTCGGGTCTGCCTGGGCCACGCCGGTCGTGTCGTGGCTGGCCGGGCCGCGCTGGGTCTCTCTGCGTTTCTACGGTCGGGTCGAGACTAGGTCGGGTCCCGTGAAGTATGTTTGTTGAACTCTCCGTTGACCGGGTCTGGTCTGGGTGACCCGAGTCTGGGTCGGTTCAGGACTGAGTTGGAGGTCCCGATGCTGGAGGGTCTCCGGACACTTGGCCGGGTGGTGCTCAAACATTAAACCACCAGTGATGATTTTATGATACCGTACTGAGAATTGCACTCGTTAATGTGTCAATAGTTTCAGCTCAATTGAAAGGTCCAAGGCTTGTTAAAAAATAACGACATTCAACCGTTGGACATTTAATTTAGGATTTCTGCTGGAGAAACTGCCCGGGTTGAGGCGGGAGTTGGTTTGGGTTACAGGCGCGGCTTTGCGGTTACTGGTGGTTCGAACCCCATCCATACGGGCTCATTAACTCGCCTTGAGCTGCGTCAGACCCAATAGAAATTATCTTTTGTGAGCGAATCCCACGTGTACACTCGATACGTACAGCCAGACTAGCGACTGAAATACTCGACTTGGGATATGTTGTGCTCGGTCGGGGTTAATTTGGGCGATGTATACTGGTGCCGAGCCATTTCGCTGTCGATATCGCCATATAATGTGATCTGTTTAAATGAGCGAATAAGAGGCCAGCGAGGCGAGCCCCGCCGGGGACACGTGCTGATGTACAGTGCGCACTGTGCCGCCATGGCCGCGCTGCGCTAGAGGTCACCACGGCGAGGAGGAGGACGCCGTGGCCCTGCCGGGAGATGTTGAACCGGGCACGAGATGGGCCTAGCAATGATGCCGTGTGCCGCGCCATCCACACCCCGGCGCCCGAGTCATTGTCAAGCACACGCACACACGTGTGCACACGAGCCGCCATCCGACACTGCCAGTGGCAGTAAAGACCCGACATCGCTTGTTTCCAAGCTTGGTGCTGTTTCAAGCCGCGTGGTTTGTGGAGAGACCCGGGTGTTCACCATGGGTTAACTGGGACAACGTGACTGGTAGATGTTACCACCTGCACTCCCCGAAGTGTCAACTGGCTGTGTTGTATCTGCCTCACGTTCTGCTCCTCGACATTAGTGTCCCTGCTCTGAGGATGGCTACGGTCAACAAGTGCCCAGGAAGTAGCGATTTCACGAGCACCCTCCACAGAGGCCGATCTTGAAACCACTGGCGTCGGTTATCGGCAAGTCGACTCGGCCCCAGGATCGTCCTGTGCACCTCGTACACCCACCTCTTGCCATTGCAGCGCCGGTTTAACCCCCTCTATCCGATCAAACAGGGAATGCTTGGGATTTTGGGCTCCATGTCAAGTGCATACTGACCTGCCAAATAATCCCACTCGCAGGACTGTGTTAGCTCACAATGCAATCCAACCATTGAGGATATATAGTAGGCAGTTCAACCTGTTCATGTGAAGTTTATGCAAGTGTTCCTACGAGGGGGTCCACATGTCACGAGCGAAGATATAACAAGCGGCTGGTGAGTGTGGAGCGTGCAACCAGGTAGCTTTCACGCAGCATTATGAAGCCGATGAAACAATGTATATAAACTTAGTTGGAGCATTCATTACCCGTGCTGTCCAGAAAAATAGAGCCACCTGTGCACACACTGCCCAGATATAGGAACTTCTCCACACTAAACCACCCCAATGCTCATATAAGGTTCTCAATGACGATGCCTGTAGGCATGTTAAATTGACGGATCCCGAACTCAAAATAAGGAGCAAGCACCAGGTCAGCAGAATTCGTAGAGAGGTTAGCCAGCAGGTTAGCGACCCATTGATCAGCCTCCCTTATATGTATATTTATCAGATAAAATGTACACTGGTATAGTTAAGAATCACAGTGTAGGTGCACCAGGACAATCCTGTGATACCTCTTGGTCCACAGAGAATGTCTCTGTTGGCTACGTATTTTTACTCAGGCCTGTTCATCTGAATTGTCCCTTGCCTTGACCAGGCCCTGTGTAATTCCGTACACCTATGTTGAACCAACAGAGAATATGGCATATATGCAAGACTGCCAGATTCCTCCAGTCGAAAGAAAGATTTGTATTCTGCCCCTGTCATGCTTGCCCTTAATGATGGTAATATGATGGTTCTAAAATTGACATGTTGATGCAATGAAATATCGTATTGCGATAATAGGCATCTCGCAACCACCAATCGTCATTGCAGCATTGAATGACTCCAGACCTGTGAGCGCATTAGTCTCCACATTATAGAATATGGGAATAGTAGTTGGTGTGAATTGATCCTCCGCTGTCTCGAGCTGAAACACTATTTGCGCGGGTTCTTGCTGAGTTCTGGGCCCGGTACCCATCGCTGCCACAGTGATTGCAAGAGCCACGGTCATAAACTTCTCCCAGCATTGCAGATAGTGATGGGAACATGATAAAATTATTGCTTACAGCTTTCGACATCTAGCTAAGACACAGTGTGAGTACAACGGACGCATATCGCATTTGACCAGCGAATGGTTGGTGAACAAACCAGCTACTGTACATGGCAAGTTGTCAAATGTTAATGTTTGGTCGGGTCTGCACCTATGATGCCATGTGGATGCGACGGTGAAGGAATAGATTGTTTGTCTTTGCAAACCCATTGACTGTAAAAACTGAAATATCCAGATTTGTTCTACTCTTTTAATGGGCATTAATGAGGTTTTGATTGAGTCTCTCACTTTTCTATAGCTTGTGATTACAATGCACATCTGCATTTTATTTCATACCAATGCATCTCATCATTGCCCATGTCGTCTGAATATATAAATACACACCTTATCTCACTGATTTCTATATCAATAATACATTTTCACGCCATTTTCTCACTTTTTTTTTACTAATTCTATACCTGAAATGTGTCCATATTAAAACTTCTCTTCGCTCAATTTATATTCTCTCGTCTCATGGCATCATTGAATTGTATCTGTATTTTTCTTCTCATGTCCCTACATATGTCTTCATAACCAATCTTGGTATTCCACGTATAAACTTAGCTAGCCATGTTTCTTCAGGCCTTGCGGCAGGATTACTTCTGCCACGATTGTGAATGCTATAAGTAAGCTCCTCGATCTTTGTAGTTTATGCATGGTTTATCCTAATTTGAAGCTTTCGTGACTGCAGGAATCCATACTCTTTGGTTCTTTTGGTAAAGTCATGTAAGTATAAAATAAAATAAATCACGACGTTTCGGGCGCAACACAAGCAGCCCTCATCAGGCGGGAAAGCATGGTCTGCTGCTGAGGCAGACTGTTTTAAAAGGTTTGAAATGGGTGTAGCCCAAGGGTCATAAAGAAGTGGCTGGGGCTAGTGATGTTAATGTGAGAAATTAGCATGTAACTGTAAGATAGGAAAGCGGCCTCCTCGACGAGGGCACGGAAATGGTTATGTTAATGTGAGAGATTAGCATGATGTTAATGTGAGAAATTAGCATGTAACTGTAGAAAAGGAGGGGAGCGGCTGCCTCGACGAGGGAGTGCAACCCCAACGGGTGCAATCCAAAGGGCATGTGAGTATGAGAGTGCAATCCAAAGGGCATGTGAGCATGAGAGATCTAACAGAGAGGCATAGAGAGAGACACACAGAGTCGGAAATAACAGCTGACATAGGCAGGTAGGATGGAAACATCAGTCAGTTAAGACTTTACCTGGTTAATAACGTCCTTCCAATGATTGCTCAGTTTGTACCCATCTTCTCGGATGAAGTTGTGTCTGTGTTTATATATGGATGGCTTCATGAACAAATCTCTGAAGGTATCCGGTAGGTTTGCAGAGTACCTCCGTCTTGGAAAAATCAATTTCGTGTGAGCCCACAGCGTTCAAACAATGATCAGCAGAGGTATTGGTCCTACCGTGTTTCAGATCCGCCTTGTGTTCACGAACGCGCTCCGATACATGTCGTTTTGTTTCCCCAATGGAACTGCTGCCACAACCACAACTCAGTTTGTAGACACCAGGGTATTGCATGTCAGGAATTGTATCCTTTACAGATGGGATTAAATCACGGATTTTGTGTACTGTGTTGAAACGAACTTGGATCTTGTGTTTGTTTAAGATTTAGGAAATCTTTTTGGTAACCCCTGCTATGTATGGCAAAGTGATGGTTTTGGTTGGATCCTCAGAAGGTTGCCTCCCCATGGCTGTGGAGGCAGCTTTCCGGATTGTACGGTCCGAGTATCCGTTCATCCTGAGGGCTTGGTGTATGTGCTCCAACTCACTGGCTAGGTGGTGCTGGTCGGAGATGCAACGGGCCCTATGGTGTAGTGTTTTGATGAGGGATGGATGGTGGTGGGTGTCAGGCTTTAGATAGGCATCCGTGTGGTTGGCTTTCCTGCAGCCCGAATGTCCCAACGAGCCATCAGGTCTCTTCTCAATCAAAACATCCAGGAATGGTAGAATGTATGTCTCTCTCTCTATGCCTTACCATCCTCAGCAGCAGACCATGCTTTCCCACCTGATGACGGACGCTTGTGTTGCGCCCGAAGCGTCGTGATTTATTTTATTTCATACCTACGTGACCTTACCGAAAGAACCAAAGATTATGGTTTATCCTCATTACCTTCAAACTGCATTTGATCCATGGCAACTGGTGTTTAATATATCAAAGGATTGTGTACTGTTTATCTGTTTGTGAGTAAATTCTTCCATCTTTCATGTATATAAAGGAATGCTTAATTTGCCATGGTTAAAATTGTAATTGGTACCTTGAATACGTTTTCTTGAAGACCATGAAGCAGGATTGCTTCTGCCACAATCACAAATGCTGGAACTGTTATGCCATCATGAATTGAGGGTGTGCATATGTTTTAGTTACATCTTTTTATTTGTTTTAAGCACTAATCATCGTTTAACGTGTTTGCACTAAATTCTGGCATGGGTTTCATGTAAATACTGTTTTGCTCTCTTTAGTTTGCACCGTTCCACCTTGCAATGTCCTTAACTGCCACCACTGCTGTTGGAAAAGAACTGCCTATCTCAATGGGCCTTGCCATCCGAAATATAGTCTGTCTCTTGTCTGTCTCTTTATTTATGTATGTTGAATTTCTTTCACAACTTATGTAGCCAACTGTGATAATCTCAGACATAGATGGTTGGCCTTTATTTCTCATCTCGCTGCATCGGTCCCTTTTGCCGCCTGCTTTCTGCCGTTGCAACTGCATCTCTCACTCACATTGTCTTAGGCCTCTGTATTTCTTGCCTCCACTCATCTCACTGCATCTTTCACTCTCGTAATGCATCTCTCACTCTCCCAACAGATCTCACTCTCCTAACACCTCTCTTCCTGCTTTTACTTTGTCCTTTACTTTTCAGTTTCCAATTCAGATAGTCAGATAACTCATTATTTGTTTGGCATTCAGAGGGATAGAAAAAAAAGTACTTGCTATTTGGAGCACCCTGAGAATGCTTCCTATATAGGCTTGCCAGTATGCAGTGGTTAGACCCCTTTCGCTTGTGATATGTGTGGCATGCACCGTTTTATTTCTTGTCATTTATGCAGGATATATTCTAAACCTTCAGGCTAATATAAATCAAACATACAACCCTTTAACATTCCCACATATAAGTTATTGTATGCTGTCTCCTTAATTCCCAAATCCCAAATTTTCTCTGAACCGGTATTGGAATTGACATTAAATATGAAACTGAGAAGACCTATGTGCATTAGCTAAAGATGCTAGATGTGCGCATGGCTCCTCATGTGGAAATGCGACAGAGATATTTGTCAAGAGGGAAAATATAAAACAATTACAATAGCACCAACTGAGTCGTATTTTGCTTTTGGAGTCGCTACAATAGCAAGGGACATGACAAATAGAAGCCACGCTTGTTTTGTTGTTGCTGAATTGTCAAATGAACGACTCGACTGGAACCTAAAGAACACGAACAGGGAGGGTCTGGAATGAAACTCAATGCGGAAATGTTTTATCGCTTCCTCAGTACGTCGCGAAGTATTGTTTTGTGCTCGCATTTTTTACTTAATGGTGCTAATTAATATTTGTATTCATTTTAGCCACGATGATGACTTTGTCACAATGCACGGGGCGTGCGCTCATGCCTTGCGCGGGGCAGCCAAATGCTTTGTTAACAAAACGCAGCAAGCGTGGGCCGTGCCAGCAGCGCTCGCCCTAAGCCTCTCCTCCTTCCGTCGCTCAGGCCTTGCGGTCTCGCAAGCCTCGTCACGATCGCCTATTCCCAGCCAGCGGTTGTGGCGCATGCTAAAAAACGCAGTGTGCAAGCACGTTCCTGCAGTGGAGCAGCGTGGGGTCTGATCTGTATCCACCCGGAAGGAATGTCGTGTTGAAACTGCTGCAGGCAAGACTTGGTACAGTGCAAAAAGGATGCCTGCTGCTGCTCTACCAGTCGTATTGTGCATAGGTTTTCAACTGAAATTAAGCCGTGTTTTTTTTATTTACAGATATCCTTATACAAAGGCAGTGTTGCAGTATGTTTTTTTTCTTCAATTACAGCCTTAAATTTTCTCCCAGGTTAAGTTTTGGAACAGGTTAAACCTCATTTAACAGGATTTGAGCACGGCTGGATTACACTGTTAATGTTCAGCTCCCACATCCACGTTGCATATTTTGCAGCATGTTTAGTAGAGAATTGACTAAAGCATTGCAATGAATAGATGATAAAGATCCAGTGACAATTTTCACGACAGTGGGCATTAGGAGTTAATGTCATATCCTAAATTCGATTTTTTTTTCCTGCCAATATGTCAGGAAATAGGTTTTCACCCTATTAAACAAATCCGTTGAATATATTTCTGGCATCACTGTAATGCTGCATTCCCAAATACATATAAAAGCCCGTGCAGAACATATTTTTTTCTGTATATGAACATATAAGCACATTACCAATATTAAACCTCATTTAACAGGATTTGAGCACGGCTGGATTACACGGTTAATGTTCAGTTCCCACATCCATGAATTTGAAAGCTAGATTTCATGACCATCAGTACCAGGCTTGCTTTTACATTACGCTCAAGGCATGTGCCTCAACATTATTCTGTGAGCAAAAGCAGTGTGTTCTATGTATTTTGAAGAGTTTGATATAATATACTTTATTAATAGAGTGATTGCATTGCTGGTATTCAAGCGCATTGCAGAGCTTTTTCCATTGCCAAACCCCTTGTGACGTTGGGACCACTTGTGAGAGAGGCTTAGCTTATCCAATGGACTGTGGCATCTTGAGATGTGCACATGGTTGAGTAGTTCTCAGCCTATCTGCTCAATTAGCCTTCAGAGCTAGGCTTGAATGAAGTAACTGTTACATGTGTGTTTTATATTCATTAATGATGATGCTGAGACAAACGCAATTCCCGTGAAAGAGCCCCTCTGTAGTCTTTCGTGAATGCCCACTATTTGAATCAAGGATGTCAAGAATGCCGGCTTAATACCCTATCACGACCATAGACGTTGACCCTACAAGCCACTGTTTCTCAAACTCCAGTTGTCATAAGCCCCGTGGTGCGGCGATCTGTGGTTAGTAACCATAAGATAAGTGAAGCTTGTAGTGGCTTAACTTGCCTATGCATAGCAAAGGTCAGTAAACATACAGTGGTTTGAGAAAGACCACTTTAATCACCCACCTCTGCCTATAGAGGCATGGGTTCAACATTCTAACCCAATATACACAAGGGCTCAATATCTTTATCCGATAGAGGCACGGGCTCAACATCTGCTATTTGCAGACAAAAAATTGAACTTCTGTATTGGTAACCAACATGCCATATTGCATTAGAAAATGTTAAACATGTTTGGCAGACTCACAGATCTGGATCAGAATATCTAATTTTATTTCTCCAATTAGGTGCATTGTATTGCAAAGTTATAATTGTCAGTAGGAATCCCACCTACACAGCTCATGTGTAATGTTTGTGGCATATAGCTGTACCTTTGACAAGTGTGCTTGTCTGGTGATTGAGCTAATTTTATTTTCCTCCCGTAATGCGCTTAAAGAAGATATTTAAAAATATGGGTTTTCTAGTTTGTGTTCTTCTGAAAATATACGTGCCTATTGACACCATGTCATTATGGAAATGCAGATCTTAATGAAGGAGATGCTGAATTTCGCCAGCTGTCTCACGGATAAACTAAGAGTTTGGCTTGAGGTTAATGTTTGTGCAACATTAACTGGGTGTGAATGCAAGTGAGTGCTCGGGGCCTAGAGCCAAACAAGACATGGCATATAAGTAGTGGTGGTGGTGCTTTTTGTGCCGTGTCTTGAGTGGCTCTGTACGTTTGCATTGGCATTAAGTGAGGATGACATTTTTTTCACCCGACTGATAAAGTGGGGAGGAGCGATGGCACAGCTATTACGCACTTGTAGTCTGAACCAGGATACCAGAGTTCGATTTCCGGCCACGGCTATCATGAGTGGCGAGCGATTACTGAATCATTCCCGGGTTCCCCACTTTTACCAATCATCCACTGACTTGCGTGGCGAAGTGCGGCCAACATCCTCCACCACCGGCACTACCCTGGAAGACCTTCGTCTAGCAAGTGCCTTAACCAAGGACCGTGCGCTATCATTGTTATGTATACAACGGCACAGTAGCAATAGTGAAAGTCGATGGGGCCGAGTCTGGGCTGCATGCTGGATGGTTCAGTTCCTCTAAAGGCATACTTTTGTGATAGCAGCCTGGACAAATTGTGGCTTGTGAACTGGAGCGTTGTTGTGAAGGAGGAACTCCACACTCGTAAAAAACAAATGGCAGCCGAGCTGGTAGCTGGAGCCAGGATGGACTGAAACTTTGTAGACATTAAGAGCAGATGTGTTGGAACCTGCTTATCTAGCTAGCTTCCCCACTGCTCCTTGCTTGGGTAGATGATGGCTTTCATGTAATTCCCACATGATCTAAAATTCTAAGCTGTGAATTTTTTGTCCAACTGCAATAACTTTGGATTTTACCTTTGATCCCTGGATGATGTTTTAACTTTTTTTGTTTTTAATGTTTATGGTGATTTATGTAGATACCAAAACCTTTGTACATTCGTTTCCCCCAACACCATTTATAAAATAATAATGTTGTAAAGTCATACTTAGCTGTTATCATTCGTGGAACACCTGACTTGGACCAAAATATGAGAACTCTTGTAAGGCATTGCTTTATTGATGCTGTACTGGCATCATCTCAGACACATGTATATTCTACCTGCTAGATGCCTGGCATTGTACTTTCTACCCAAGGTAATCTCTTCAATCCCGTTACGTGAAGTAGGGCTCTGCTTTGAGTCATGACTCATCCGGCCTGTGATGTGAATCATTTCAGTTTTCACCCTTTCTCATTGTGAGACGTTTATATTGTTGCAGGGTGGGCCCCGTTCACCGCTGAATCCCAGAACGTGCAAGCGGTTGGCGTTATTCGAGAGAGGTGTAGCACCTTTGTTTTTTAAAGACGTACTCACCGCATAGAACTGTAGCTACATGACCGCACTCCATGATAGCTGGCGCCAACTCTGCCACACGCCCCCCCGCATGACCTTGTGGGAGCCTCGGTACTGATTAAGTTATTTTATTGGAACGGATTCGGAAGATAAACTTATGACGTACACATGTCATTGGAAAGGGAAATGGTCAAGATGGTATCCTGATTCGACCTCCCTTTATCCATCAGTGGATTAACAAAGGGCTGTAAGTTTACTTATTTAAACAATCTTGATAATCATGTGGGAACCTTCATCATAAGGTGACTACCATTACGTGTAAACAGTCTGGTCTTACGCTGACAAAGAATGGCCATAACTTGTATTCACCATCAGCCCTGAGCTCTCATTCACCTCCCTTGTATTCTGATCTCTGCAGTCCCCCCTACCTATTTATGACCAACATCTCCTGTGTCTGCCACTTGTCCCATCGACTCTCTTGACCCATGCACATGCCTTTGTCATCTTTTAACTCCCCAAATATCTCACCCACAAACTCCAAATTGAGGAGAAGACCGGACCTCTTACCGACTACAGCTATCGATGTGGCGGCATCGCCACAATCCCCAGGTCCCTCCACTGGTTGTCATCCATCTTTAATTAAAAAAAAACTTTCTTAAATATCCTCAAAGGACTGTTCCTGCCTACGTCTCATCTCAATCTACTCCCCTCCATCTGCCCTTTGCTCCACAAATTAAGGCCTTTAGTTAATCTTTACTCAAAGGGAGGTCGTTCCTTCTCTGCTGCTCCCATTGTCTGGAATTTCCTCCCACTTGCCCTCCGTATTTCTGACTTCCTTGCTCTTCAAGCTCTGGCTGAACACCTTCCTCTCTGCTCTCTGAAGTGTCTTCAGGCACGCGTGAATGTAACAATGATATGCAATAATTTTTTGTTAGTGCACGCGTCCTGTTATTTTGAAAAGCAGGCACCAAAATTCAACTTAGTTTTGTCCTAGTATTGTTACGGCTGATTGAGATACTTCAGTATTCATCTTCTTGGTTTTTTCGGTAAAGTCACGTAGAAGGGAAATAATAATAAAAAATATGTCATAAAATAAAATTCTCACGACGTTTCAGCCACAACACAAGCAGCCGTCCTCAGGTGAAGAAACAGAACTGTCAGAAAGACAGTTCTGTTTCTGTTGGAAAGACAGTTCTGTTTCTTCACCTGAGAATGGCTGCTTGTGTTGTGGCCGAAACGTCGTGAGAATTTTATTTAATGTTTTATTTTTATTAATTTATTTTTTCCCTTCTACGTGACTTTACCGAAAGAACCAAGAAGATGAATCCCTGCAGTCACGAAAGCTTTAAATCGAAATTTATACTTCATTATTCATAGTGTCGACTGTAGAGGACCGTAAATTGTTTGGTGTAACTTTATTCAATTTCCACTTTAATCAAATGTTTCCTGTATATATGTGCTCTGTGTCATATATTACAAGTTGATATAACGACACAAAAAAATGCAACAGCACTTGCTGTGTTGTATGATATTTAAAAAAACTGCTTTTGATGTTGGATCTTTGTTCATTTGCTTTTTGAAAGGGAGCAGTTGAATTCCGTGTCCACTATAATAAATAATCATGCAGTAGCCGCAGCAGCAGTGGCTTGGGCTATTTGCAGTCCCTGTTGTGCGTGCCCAGACAAAATTACACTGCTGCGATCACCTAATCCCAAGTGCAGGTATCTACTCTAGCTGAGGTATGGTAGTCTTGCGTAAAGCTGGGTTGTGTCCCTCTCATCAGCAATATGTGATAAAACCACGTGCAAGAAATGATTTTGCATTGATTAAACTAGGGTTTGTTCTTATAAAGGAAAACAAGCGTGAACCATGTGCCCATGTCTACAGATAAAGGATGTCTTGGCGTTGTGATAAGGTAGAACCTGAGAGGATTTCAGGCAAAGGCTTGCCAGGCATTGTTGGGTTGCTGGTCTGTATGAGCGGCTGCCTTGCTGTTGAATTGTTCCAAACAGGAAAATGCTTTGTGCTCTGTCCGGGAATGGAAGAGCACACTTGCTTTAATTGGAGAACGATCATGTAAATTTAAAACACTCTTCTCATGAAGAAGACTGGCAAGGTTTGCTAAAATGCACATTCACGCTGTCCCGCAGTGTTGAACATTGCTATAAATAGCATTACCTCACTGCACACACAACACTCACACCACCTTCCCTGAAATTATTATTTTATTCGTAAGCTTTTCTAATAAAAAAAAATCCAAATGATGACCAATTCTCTTGCGTATTCCTTATTTACCTCTGTGCAATACCCATCCTGTTATTGCTTGAAATCTTTATTTCAGGAGGCCGAACTGAACAATCCCATTGCTGTATATCGAGTAATGAAATTTGAGAAGAATGATAATTCCTCTGCAGTTACTTCTCGTAAATTTGTATTATTTATCGAGTGAACGGGTTTGTAAGTTAACCCTGACTTGCGATGAATGCAGTTTGTGGGTTTACACGGCCACAGATGATTGTGGTTCTGCGCAATACAGAATAAAAATATTTATTTGCACTTGAGGAATCCAAATAGCTATGAAGCTCTTTTTCACAGACGTCTAGCCACTTTGGCAGCGAAAGCACTCGGTTGCCTCTCCTCCTCTCGTGGCCATTGTGCAGGCTCCCCATTGACTGCAAGCCGCTAGGTTCTCATGGCCACGGAGGTCGGAGCAGACGCAGCACCCGGGGGCGGCCCACCGGCCCTCGCCAGCCCCCTGCAGCTCCAGCACCTGGAGCGCTGCCTGCGCCTGGAGCCCTTCCTGCACCAGGTGTCGGCTGTGCTCAACCGCACTTTCCCCGTCAGGTGAGGAAACACGCTCTCTCGCAGGGGGGCGTCGAACTTCAAAATAGCTCGCCCGAAGCGCCAATTAAACCACCATAGTCTTGGGTCTTTCGGTAAAGTCACGTAGATAGGTTCAAAGAAAATACAAAAAAATTACTATGACGTTTCGATCGCAACACAAGCGGTCGTAGTTTTTGGATATTTTTGTGACTTTACCGAAAGACCCAAGAATATGAATTCTTGCAGTTATGAAAGCTTTAAGTCATACTGTAACCACTGCTCGCTCACGGCAGGTGTGATGCTTAAAAGTGTAATCGTGCTCCATCTGCTAACTGAGCTAATTAGTGCAATGTGTTTCACGTGTGAGGGGGTGAATTTGGAAAGAAAGGTGTATAAACACCTTGGAGATGCTGTTTTTGAGGTAGACACTGCAAGAGGATGCTCTTGTTAATTCGAATAATGCGTGCAGCACGGTTAAGCGGGTAAGCCAGAAGGCGTGTGGCTCTTGTTAGTCATAAGCTTTGCCGGTGTACGAGCTTTGTGCAAGTGGTGTGTGCAAAACCTTATCAGTGCTTGTATGGGTAATTAATCGGAGCTAAAATATCGCTGCTGATCGAGCAAACATTTGTAGAGATCTCTATTCGGTGCTTTGTAAGAACATGCGGTGTTTGTTCTTGTGCTGTCTTCATTTTTCTCTCAATACGGGTATTTCCCCGACTTACGAACGGGTTCTGTTCCTGAGACCCGTTCGTGTCGAACAGATCATAAGTTGGAACACATGAATGTACTGTTTTTAAATGCCCAAACAGTCAGTGTTATAACGTGTTACGGTTCAACAAAAAAGGGACGTTTTGTTAAACTCATAAATAATAAATATTGCATAGTAAATAAAACATAATATTAAGAAACATGAAAAGAAAAAAAACCTGTTTTTTTCACTTACATTGAGTCCTGATGCTTGGCTTGCTTTTCGGGTTTGTAGCACAGCGCATTAACCATTGCACTTCCGTTCCCCACACACACACACGGGGGCGAGCGCACGCATGCACACATGCGCAATGATACGCATACTCACTTTCACACACGCACACCCAGTTTCTCACACACACTCAATTTCACACACGTGCGCACACAAACACAGCGGGATGTTGAGACTCATTACATCACGCGGACGATCACTTCGCTGAACAGAATAGTTCTACTGTTCGATTCACAAGTGCGAGCTGGTGTTCGCACATTGTATGGTTAATATTTTATTATTTTATAGATGCACATTCGTAAGCGCGGTTCTTTGTAAGTCGGGTGTTCGTAACTTGGGGACTTTCTGTGTTCAATTTTAGGGTGACCTGCTTACAATCCTACATGTGGCCCTGTTATATGAAAAAGCTCAACGAAGTGAAATGTTTGAGATTGGCCAATTACAACAAAGTCGCATGAAGTTATTTCTACTTTTCTGGTTGTTAAGTTAGTGACCTTGAACTGGGCAAGAGTCTTTTTGATTCTTCTTATTCAAGCCACAAAAAAGGTTTCAGTGTTTTTGCAGGGTTAGCTGCATTAATTACAACATTGCTTGTAGGTCATTTTAAAATTACGATTTTGACCATTATTTTACAGTTAC
This sequence comes from Petromyzon marinus, assembly GCF_048934315.1. Lineage (NCBI taxonomy): Eukaryota > Metazoa > Chordata > Hyperoartia > Petromyzontiformes > Petromyzontidae > Petromyzon > Petromyzon marinus. The sequence continues at coordinate 15,113,108 of NC_133699.1, read as the reverse complement.
ATCGGTGTTTACCATTGTTTACTGTTTTCAGTGAATTCACAGCGTCATTATGGGGTACGGCAGACATGGAAATGCACGTGGTTCATGGTCTTGCAACATTATTACTCCAAATTGGCCCGGTGGCAGGGACGTAATGCTGATCGAGCAAACATTTGTAGAGATCTCTATTCGGTGCTTTGTAAGAACATGCGGTGTTTGTTCTTGTGCTGTCTTCATTTTTTTCTCAATACGGGTATTTCCCCGACTTACGAACGGGTTCTGTTCCTGAGACCCGTTCGTGTCGAACAGATCATAAGTTGGAACACATGAATGTACTGTTTTTAAATGCCCAAACAGTCAGTGTTATAACGTGTTACGGTTCAACAAAAAAGGGAAGTTTTGTTAAACTCATAAATAATAAATATTGCATAGTAAATAAAACAATATTAAGAAACATGAAAAGAAAAAAAACCTGTTTTTTTCACTTACATTGAGTCCTGATGCTTGGCTTGCTTTTCGGGTTTGTAGCACAGCGCATTAACCATTGCACTTCCGTTCCCTACACACACACACGGGGGCGAGCGCACGCATGCACACATGCGCAATGATACGCATACTCACTTTCACACACGCACACCCAGTTTCTCACACACACTCAATTTCACACACGTGCGCACACAAACACAGCGGGATGTTGAGACTCATTACATCACGCGGACGATCGCTTCGCTGAACAGAATAGTTCTACTGTTCGATTCACAAGTGCGAGCTGGTGTTCGCACATTGTATGGTTAATATTTTATTATTTTATAGATGCACATTCGTAAGCGCGGTTCTTTGTAAGTCGGGTGTTCGTAACTTGGGGACTTTCTGTGTTCAATTTTAGGGTAACCTGCTTACAATCCTACATGTGGCCCTGTTTTATGAAAAAGCTCAACGAAGTGAAATGTTTGAGATTGGCCAATTACAACAAAGTCGCATGAAGTTATTTCTACTTTTCTGGTTGTTAAGTTAGTGACCTTGAACTGGGCAAGAGTCTTTTTGATTCTTCTTATTCAAGCCACAAAAAAGGTTTCAGTGTTTTTGCAGGGTTAGCTGCATTAATTACAACATTGCTTGTAGGTCATTTTAAAATTACGATTTTGACCATTATTTTACAGTTACATCGGTGTTTACCATTGTTTACTGTTTTCAGTGAATTCACAGCGTCATTATGGGGTACGGCAGACATGGAAATGCACGTGGTTCATGGTCTTGCAACATTATTACTCCAAATTGGCCCGGTGGCAGGGACGTAATGCGCTCGCCCGTCTAGCCAGCAATATTAAGGGAGCTCATTTCTGTTGCTGAACTGCAATTACAATTGCAATTTTGTCTTGTGTGACTTCGAAAACCACTGCATCTCAAGCTACTGTTCTATGACATATTTACTATACATAATTGTCTAATTTTAGCCAGGTGATAACTTGTTAATATGATTGTCTCCTTTAGAAGACATTTTCTACTTTCTTGCTCTATGTGCATGGTTATTTCTTGCGTCGTTCTTTTTTACAATCTGTGAGTAATTGTTTGAGTGTGGCTACGAGTGACGCAGAGTGGTGCACTCTGGAGAATGATGGCGCATGCACATGTTAAGTCTTGGCAGTGTTCATGATGCTTTTTCATGCCTAATAATTTCTTCACCCTGAGACCCACTTGTGCAGAGTTGACCGCTTCGGCTTGAGCACACATTTTCTCCTTGAACTTCAATCGGTAAACTTTATATTTACTGTTGCACTCGGCTCTGTGAAAATTCAGTGCGATGCTCACTTTTCTGCAGTGTTTGAATCCAAAGGCTCAGGTCTCTTATGTTTCAGGTGACTTATTTTAATTGACATCTTTTTCCATTTGAGCCATGTGCTTTTTCAGAATTGTGGAGCTGATGGGTTTTGTTTGAGAAGATCTAGTTTGGTTTCCATAGCTGTTGTCATCACTATTGCCAACGTGTGATGAACACGCTGCACACTTGAGACTCAATAGCCTGTAATGATCTGAAATGTATACTGCATTACTGTACACTGCTTAATGTTTAAAATGCAGCTCACTAATTGGGTAGTTCCACAAGCAAGATAACGAATTAAACTATAAAATAAACTTTTTTTTTGTATCAGGTCAGTCAACTTGGTCACAAATGATAGCTCATTGAAGTAGCTTATGTGGATATTTATAGCAGCTAAATACTCAAAATTAATATTTCGAAATGTGAAGGGGAAAACCAGAGGACCCGGAGAAAAATCCACGCAACCATGGGGAGATAATACAAACTCCAAATATATAGGCGTCAGGGTTGGGATCAAAACCCACGACCTCCTGCATACCGGGCGAGGCAGTTAACATCTTGCCACCATGGGTCTTGAATTACGTTACGGCAGGGAGGCCATTCCAGATGAATGGTAATAGAAGAGAAATTGATTAAAATATGGGAAAATAAGGCAGATACTTTTTTCAGTAGAGACGGTGGGAAAGGGAGCGTAGGGAAATTGGATCACAGAGGTGAGTGAATTCAGCCACAACGTGTTTTGAAGATTGACAGATTTTGTCGTTGAAACACAGGTGAGCCCCAAGATGCTTTTGTGGCTTAAGGATTGCTATAATGTTCCCTTGTTGGGGAGTCTGGGAGAGGGGAGCCTTGCAATCTAGACAGTGGTGGCTGACACTCAGTAGGATGAGTTCCTCTCCTGCTGGTGGATTTGAGTCTGGGTCTGTGCAATCCAAATTATATTAATTACCTCCTTAACAAATGTTGAACATTTATTAGGGAGTTTTTCAGAATGTTATTTATAATCCACATCTATATATACTTTGCAACATTGCCATTTAGTTATGACAGTGCACAGTAGTTTATTTTCATTAATAATGTCACAGGATCTATAAAGCCAAGCGTTCAATAGCTAATTTATTTGGTGATTACTCAGTCTAAATATACCTGAATAACAATTGAATGAAACTTTAAATATCCATTGATCATTTATAATATAAGGTAATATTGTAGAATTATTCTGCAATGCATCAACAGCTTTATAAACATTCTTGAGCAACCTGGATATTGGGAGTGACACTATTGCCGGTTTTGTACCGATGATGCGGCTCAAGTTCCTGTGCGCTTGACTCTAAAATATATCTCACTATAAGTTGGTGGACGTCGTGCTAACACCCCTCCCTTCCCCCCCACTGTGTATGTGGGGAATTGTGTATGCGTGTGTTTGGCAGTGATGATGACAGTAATGAGAGTGGTGAAGACTCAAAGGCGGAGCTTGCGGAGCGCCTGCTGCACATCAAACGGGAGACAAGCCCCGAGGCCGAGGATGCACGACCGTCCGTCAGGATCACAGGTGCCCCTTCCTCGGCCCGCCCTCCAGCAACGTTCGGTGTTGGTGGGGCCCTCGGCTGCGCAATCTGGCGGAGGGAGAGAAGGCGTTGGCGAGGTGTAGTGGCCTCGTTAGCTTTGGCTGTGATGACATCATTCCTTGACAAAGGTTGGGTGCCTCTTGGTGGCTCGACGTGTTTGTATGAATCTCACATCATAGCTTGGGTGGAACGATGATGGGACCTTGCTGGGGTCTCCCTGGGGTCCGATTGGGATCCAGCTGGGCCCAGTCCAGCTCAGCCGAACGGGGCTGGCCCTTCCCGTGTGCCTACTACCTCATGCCTACCATTTCTAGGTTCCCTCTTCACTTTAAATGCACGTACCTCCTCTTGCTAGTATAGCAACACTTTTCACTGAAATAGCAAGGCTGTGATGATGATCAGTGATGTTAGTTGCCAGCTAAGATGTGCAAGCATGTATTGCAAGAGGTGTGCTCAGCACTAAGGATTGGCATGGTTAGGCCATCATAGGTCTGCTTCCAAAGTCAGACAAACTGGGTCACAGCACCAGCACTGCATGAGTTACGGTGAGGTTCAAGATCTCAGCAACTGTGATAATTTACGACGTAAAGGTACCATTGCATCACATTGGTTTTTCACATCAATTGATTCAAGTGCAAGTCTGAGGGCACTTTTTCTAGATGAGCATTTAACGAACCGCTGCATTGAGCCATGCACACAAACTGAAGGTGTACAAAAATTTTGATTTAAAGTTTTCGTGCCTGCAGGGATTCATTTTCTTGGTTCTTTCGGTAAAGTCACGTAGAAGGGAAACAATAAAAGAATAAAAATATGAAACAATAAAAATGATCACGACGTTTCGACTGCAACACAAGCAATCATCATCAGGTGTGAAAACCACAGCAATTTTTTTTTTTAAAGTGGCGGTTTTTTTAAGTTAGCACCACGGATGGACTCGTCCATCTGAATAACTGCCAAATCGCTCTCCGTGGTACTAACGTTAAAAAACGCCACTTTTTTCAAATTTTTCTTGCTGTGGTTTTCGCACCTGATGATGATTCCTTGTGTTGCAGTCGAAACGTCGTGAGAATTTTATTGTTTTTTTATTATTTTATTGTTTCCCTTCTACGTGACTTTACCGAAAGAACTAAGAATATGAAGGTGTACAGTTCCATGTTTCTGCTTAAATGAACCGTAAAGGAGGTGAAGGATTGTGATGTCACTTGCATACCACTTGCAGAACTCGGCTGTCTCCAGGGGTTTCTGGATTGGTGAAAATTATTAGCTCCGTGCCTTGATGGTCTTAGCACATTTGACGTGTTACTTTAGTACTCAACTTATTTAGATTGCATAATCGTACGAAATCCAGAAGGCAGTCTTGTGTTTCCAATTTACACCTTTCTGGGTGTTACCACAAATGGAATCAATCCAGCTCTTTTATCTGTAAAACTATTTCATGGTCCATATTTTATGATTGTAAATACAATATATAAATAGAAAACTGAGATGCCACCAGTTTCCTTTAGTTGTGAGTGAATCTCTTCCAGAATTCAAATTAAGTTATGTTGTACTGTGCACCCATGCTTACTTTACTAGGGCCGTATTGCCACGTAAAATAAATATTGATTGATTGACTTATAGGGGAGACCTGGAATAAGCGGTAGTATCTGCATGCAGATGCTGGTGCAATCCATAACAATAACACTTTGCACACCCTCGCAGTATTAGGTTCGTTTTGTAACATTTGTGGAACATTTTCCAATGGACAGCCTGGTGGGTTATTCACTCACCATTTCTGCAGAATTTGAGAGCAAATATGCCCAAGTGACCGTGCATTCACCCAGACAGAGCTAAGTGGTGATTGCACTGCAAGTAACCGAGTATATGGGATATACACGGTATTTTGGACGTTTTAGTAACAACAACTGAGCAGGCTGTCTGCTGTTTCTTGTTGATAATCTGTGCTGGCTGCATTGAGCTTCAAATCACCCGCACTTTGAGTGTTGTAGTCCACACAGGCTACTGTAACCTGGGGGGGAAAGTGCATTTCACCAGAGGACATCGGCACTTTACAAGACATCCTACAATTAAGAGTGCTTGATTTTTTTTATGTGCAGGTCCACTCGACCGCACAGTTATTTTCTCCTTGACTTATTCAAGACGCATAGACTCAGGAAAACTGTTGTGCTATCCTCCATGCTCTTAATCACAGTCGCTAAACCTTGTCCCTTTTTTTACATAATTTGTAGCAAAGTGCTACCGCTCTCCTAGAGTTCTAGTTCCACTGCTTATAAACTCACTCCTATAGGAGTGTCGCTCGTTAAGTGAGACACACCTGTACCTGTCTTCACCACCAGGAGCCATTTTTACATTGATGTCATCAATGTACCTCGAGGAAAATTTTTACATGAGTCTAATTATATATGGTTTAGAGTGGCATAGTGGTAACACTTGCGCCTCGCAGCAACAAGGGTCTGGGTTTCCCTGTGGATTTTGCATGTTATCTCCCTGTTCTGCATGGGGTTTCATCTGGGTTCTCTGGCTTTCTCTAATAGCTGAAAACAACACACAATGTAATTGGTATTGGCCTAAACATCCCAATACAAAAAAATTAGCGAGAAATTACCAAACTGGGATTACACAAAGCAACATCACCCCCTTCTGCAATAATTTGGCAGGACTCTACTTAAAATGTTTTCTGAAGGCTTGGTGAGGCTTTCCTTGATAAACAAGCAAAATATCTAACGATATCACACAACGTCTTATAGCATGCACCTTCCGGCAGTGGTTGCACGACGACGCAAGACTACCAATTGCTCCGGTTAATGTGCCGATGATGACGCTGTGTCAGTTGCCGCGTGTGAAGCCGTTGCTGTGGCGGGTGGAATAAAAGGGTGCGTGCTGTTTGTTTGCCCGTCAGGGAGCATGGCTCGCCGAGCAGCCGCCATGAAAGTGGAGGAGGCCGGGGCCTTGACGCGGCTCGGCTGCATCAAGCAGGAGGAGGGCGGCGACCGCCACGGCAAGAGGGTTGCGCACAAGTTCCACTACGCACAGCCGGCCAATGGCTTCCTGTCAGCAGGTAGGGAGTCATCACCATCGCTACGTTCCTAGTTTGCGTTTCATTAATTGAGAAATACCACTTTACAACGTGCACACAATGAACTTTGAAAGGACATTCAGCAGTGTGGGAGAACACATTCAAGAAATTGAAAAGTATTCTCATTGTGGCACAAGGTTGATGCCGACACCGAAGTGTGCTTGTGAGAGAAGTAGTGAATTCAGGCGGCCGGAGTGGTATCAGAGAAGCGATGTTTGCCATGTCTGCTTCGAGAGAGACTTAGAGGTTGTGAGATGGGATGCACGATGAGACAGAGTTACATTTGCCGGTTCACCCCAAATTTGTGCGCTTTGTAACAGGACAGCGAATTTTTACAGGAAGCGTTGTTAAACTGAAAGCCAGTAAATTTGAGAAGCCTAAGGAATAGATGCAGGGGTTGTGGCCTAAACCAGCTCATGCTTGTCATCACAAGGTTTTCTCTGGCTTGCTACAGCAGTATGTGTTTCTTTTGACAGAACTGAAGGCTGAGAAGGCACAATTGTACAACTTCAGTAAGCTGAAGAAAAGTCGGAAATGGATGAAGGTATTTTTTACCAAGACCCTCATTGATCATGGTTATGTTCCTAAAGCAAATTAATGAATTACTCGGGAGAATTCAAACCAGAATCTACGGTGTTTATACTGCCTTGTGGTATATAATATATATATTTATTTAAAAAAGTATTTAATGTAATATTGTACAACTAGCCATGTGGCTCAGCATTAGAGAGTGTGGCTCGCAATCGGAAGGTTGCAAGTTCAAATCCTGGTCAGAGGTCGACTACAGCTTATCCATTTTTCTGAAGTCACTAAATGACGACCACTTTATGGAATATTCAACAGCAGTTATCTTATTCAGAGACTCGCCCCCACCATAGGAATGTGGAATTACCACCACTGGCTGGGGCTGTAACAGGAGATGAGCACCGCCTCAATACTCGTTGAAGCAGGAACTGACTTTTAATGGTACATGTAGATCAACGCAGCACTGTTATATTACATAGAGCTGAACCTTTGGCTTTTGGCTTGGAAGTGAACTTATAGTTCAATATTTACAATTTTGGTCGACACCAAGGCATTTGTGTGTGGTGTAACAATGCTCAGGAATACAAATGCGTCCATGAAATTCTCGTGGTGCATTGCATTCATGGCAAATAACTAGCACCTGGCATGCCCCTACCGAGAGACCATTTACAGTAGTAATTAACATTGTACTCAAGCTGACGCTACACCACCTCATATCTGTCTATCCACATGAAAGTTAAAGTATTATTTGCACATCATATCTGCCACACAGCCTGCTCGTAGTGTATTCTCGGCAGCTTTGGTTTAATACAAACGAACGCTGGACTTATTTTGACATTCAGTGTCTCATCAGCAGAGTCGAGCATGCTTAAAGCATAGGCAATGACTCATGAACAGCAGCCAGCTGAACAAGCAGAAATAACGAACGTTGAAACGTTTGTATTTTTAAGAAACATGGCAAATACATACCTTATAATGGGTCTTCGGTACTGAAAAAGCAGCGCTACCATGTCACGTGGCATACCTGCTCTTGTTGAGCATGTACTTTAAGGTGCTTTTCAGGATACGTTTTAACTTGTGTGATTTTCGGCTGATAGTTTCCTCCTCCAATAAAGAGCGATTTGTGACGATGCCCCGGCTGTGGTGTGCACGGCGCGTGCCCTCAGAGTATCCTCCTGAGCGACTCCTCCGAGTCGGAGAGCGACGGGGAGGAGGCCGCCTTCTCCCTCACGCAGGAGGAGCTGCACGACATGCTGCGCCTCCACAAGTTCAGGAAGCTCCACCAGAGCCGCTTCCGCTCGCACAAGGAGGTACGCTGCACGCCACGTGCCTAAGCAGCAGCAGCAGCTGTGCGGACACCGCCGCTGCAACCCACAGGGGGAGCCCCAGACTTAACGATTCACCCGTACGGGGGAATCTTCCACGTTTATTGTCATTGTGGCTCTGGCACTCGTACACATTTCCTGCTTAAAGCATTACCACAATGGCCTGGTTCCAAACTGGCAGCACACCTCGCATTTGACTGGGCTGCAGTGGCACTGGAGTGTTGACCCAGCAAACTGGTACATTGGCTTGGGTACTGACTTAAGGCCGAGATAAAATCGGGACATTTTCGGAATATTGTTGCCGGCAACTGGCACCAGCAACGCAGTAACCATAATTGCCTATGGCAACTTGGTGGGCAATGGCATAGAATGAGGGGTTTCTTTAGCCAATAAAAGACTTTGTTGAAAAGTGTGTTTGCTCAAAAGTGATTGCTTCAAATTTTCCAAAGTAAAAATTAAAATACTCTTTGGTTTTATTCGATAAAGTCATGAAGATAAAATAAAACAAAATAAAAGAAAACAATTAAATCACGACGTTTCAGAGGCAACACAAGCTTACATCCTCAGGTGGAATAGTCAACGCAGAATATCTGTGTCAGGAGCACAGTTCAGAGACGACCGGGATTATATACAGGTTAAGGGAGGGGGGAGGAGTCAGTAAGGGGGCGTGGGTGGGTGGGAGGGCTGGGTTAAGCAGTCCACGAGGCCATCCAGATTTACAAACACAGACATAACTTCAACCGAGAGGATGGTTTCAAATTTAGCAATCACTGGAAAGATGTTATAAATCAAGTCAAACGTTAGCTGCCTTTCAATTTTTTGTACAGCCATTTCCTTTTTTCAGTAGTTGTATATCAAACTTTAGCTACCTTATAATTGAACAGCCGTTTGCCGCCGCTTTAAAAAAATGCAGCATGTCTCTTCCTCCCCCCGACCCCCCACGCAGCATAACAAAAGGTGGGTTTTACCCACTCTCGTGCAGTGCGAAGTGGTTGTTACCCGCAGCAGTCTATCAAAAGGCTGCTTAACCCAGCCCTCCCACCCACCCACGCCCCCTTACCGACTCCTCCCCCCTCCCTTAACCTGTATATAATCCCGGTCTTCTCTGAACTGTGTTCCTGACACAGATATTCTGCGTTGACTATTCCACCTGAAGACGGAAGCTTGTGTTGCCTCCGAAACGTCGTGATTTAATTGTTTTCTTTTATTTTGTTTTATTTTATCTACGTGACTTTACCAAATAAAACCAAAGAGTATGAATCCTTGCAGTCACGAAAGCTTCAAATCTAGAAAAAATTAAAATGTCTGCAAATTACTGAATTGGGATTAGAGTAGCCCTTCAGTTAACAGTGACATCAGTTAATGGTTTTTCGGTTAACATTTCGCCTCCCATAGGACCCCATGGTTTCGACTAACCATAAAAATTTTGATTAACAGTGTTTACATTATGCACGTGGGTGACTCATGTAATTAATTCCTATATTGGATTAACAGGTATTTCAGTTAACAGTAGTTTTCGTGAAACGGATAAAAACGTTAACCAAGGGATACGTAGAAATCACCCCCTACAGGCTTACAAATGCCCCAGGTCTCTTGCAAATGAGACTTATCCTGGTCTCTAGAGTGCTCACCTGGTTTCGCAAAATAAGCGTTAAACTTGGTCTGCAGGCTGCCAATGAATCTTCGGCAATGGCTCAGAGGCCCGTCGTGGCCCATTACACCATCATGCCACACCATCATCCTATACGATCGCATCACACCTTTGTCTCCAGATCCCACTCAAAATGAGTCTTCCACTGTTTTTCAAACGAAGAAAGCTTCAGTGACCTATGCGATCTGATTGGGAACTGCATTGGCTTTCCCCACTAGAGGGAGCCTCGTTTTAACTTGTTTCAGTTATTGGGAAATGCTGCGGTAAACCTAGCGTGGTGTGCAGCGCTGGGGAGACGAAGGCAGCCGGCCTACGTGGCTCTGCAAATTCAGAAGTGCCTAGGGCCTACAAGCACCTTAATCCGGCCCTGTCCGAGATGTGCAGTGGAAGGCCAATGAGTGGTATTTGCGAGATGGGCCGTGCCGCGGCCGTGCGGTTGACGCGTGCTGTGACGCCCATGTGTGCTGTGTGCAGCTGCAACAGTACCAGTTCTACAGCGCGGGGCTGCTGTCTTCGCTGGACCGCTACCACGAGGCACACCGCCACTCCTCGGGGCCCAAGCGAAAGCGCCCTAAGGAGGAGCGCAAGCTCAAAGGTGCGTCGCCTTTGTATATCTGCTCTCACAGTGATTATAATATGGCAATTTTTTTACCCAGGGCGGCTCGCAAAGTCTATGAGGCTCCTTCGGATGAGTCCTGCTGAAGTGTGTTAGGCAGTTGTTTTTGTGAAAGTGTTTTAACATGTGGTTCTTTTCCACTTTTACCTGAGACACGACGAATGCTACATGCAGTATCAGAATCAGAATATTTATCCTGGAGGAACCCGATGAGCTATTAAGCTCTTTTTCACAGATGTCCAGTAGGGTCAGGTCAGAATGTTACAATAACAAACAATACAAAAACACGATAGGAGTGCAAAGTATAGGAAAAAGTAAAAAAATTACTTAGAAATATACAAATAAAACTAAACTATTTTTTATCTTACCAGGTTAACCCACTGAGCTATTAGCCTCTTTTTTAGAAGTGACCTGGCCACAAATGATAGCTCAATGAAGCAGATTATCATGTGGGAACTTATAGCAGCAAAATAATCTAAATAATTTAAATGCATGTTTCTAAACGTGGATGGAAAAACTTCAAATATACCAGCGGTACGGTCGGGATTTAACCACAACCTCCTGCTTGTAAACAATTATACAGGAGGGCCCTAACATGGGAGGTTCCAATGTAACAGCATGGCTATAATATTATGGTTTACTCTGCTATCGTATTGATGGAATTCTTCGCACCTCCGATTAGTATGGTTGGTTACGTACGGTGCGAAAGAAGTTCAGTGTTTTCACACACATTCTAAAAACACTGCCACCCGCACCCCCACCACGCATGGCCTCTCCCGTGCCCCCCGTAGCCATGAAGAAGAAAATGAGGAAGCGGCGCCGCGAGGAGCAGCAGCAGCGCGGCTCCCCGGCGCCGTGGGACGGGCGGCCGGTGGCGCGCTTCTCCCAGGAGGGCACAGCGACGACATCGTCGCGCCGCAAGCACCTCACCCTGGAGCAGCTGGGCCAGCGGCGGCGCCGCGCGTGGCTCACCGTTGCCAAGAAAGATATTCCCAAAGTGAGAGAACGGCGGTGGTGGCGGTGGCGGCGACAGTGGCAGCGGCGCACCCAGGGGTTCCGGCTCCAGCTGGCTCGGTGTGATGCGCTGGACCTGTGCTCCGTGCTGCATGCGATTGCCGGTGTCAGATTCGTCCACGTTTTGGATTCAACAAGAGCTCATCAAATATGAATAATCACGAATAAAGTTTGTCAAAATTGTTTTGTGAATGCGCTGTGGATTGATTGAAGTGCCCTGTTTGGGGTTTTTTTTTCTTCTGCAGGCCGCAAAACAAAAGTCGTCGGCCCATAACAACATTCTCACAAATGCCAAAAAGGTGGGTCGGGATCGTCGCCGTCTCATTTCCCACTTTCCCACTCTCACTTTAGGAAGACGCGACCTTTTTCCGCAGTGCCATGCCACTGGCAGAGCTCTGCACTTAAAGCATATTAAGTTGTATCACTTACATTAGTGCCTGGATTCAGTGTGTTTTTTTAATTTGTTAAATCTGAAGTGTCTCTTTGCTTGGTAATTTAATATCTACAGTACCCGTTCGATTGGCTAAGCCCAGTGCTTAGAGTATTTTTTTCCTGTTTCGGCGGATGTATGCACATCTTGAGTAATCTGAATTTGGTATCATGACACCAGCCTACAATGTTTTACATTTTTCTCACCAAAACTGCAATAGAATGTGCTTTCAAGTTGTCGCTACCCTGCCCGGACTGAAAATATTGAATTATAATTGGGTATATTTGATATTCGCGCTATTCTTCCAGCGGGAGGCTGTCACGAGTTCAGTAATTTGCAGGTAATTTTCAAATTTGGCAAATTTGCAGCATGATGTCAGTATGCAATAGCCTCCTTTTTAATGATGTCACGGGACTTTTTAACATCCACACTGAAGCAGACGGTGTGTAGTGTTTTACGGTTAATACATGGGCACTGCAGTACTAACCAGCAGCGGCATGCATTTAGAAATGTGCGTGTAGAGTATTTAGCTGCTATAAAATTCCATGTGATAAGCCACTTCTTTGAGCTCTTATTTGTGGCCAGATCGCTTTTAGAAAAAGATCTACGTAGCTCAGTGGGCCTTTCGTTTAACCAGGGGCGGCCCGCCGGATTCGAACGGCGAACCCCTGCAACGATCGGCTAACGCCCGCTTTTGCGGCACCACTTCTCATTGGGGGGGGTGTTGCGGGATGACGGCTGACGTCTGCATGTGGTGGGCGCGAGCAGTTGGCGCACCAGTGCATGCGTGAGGTGCGGCGAGCTTCCATCCAGACACAGAAGAACTGCAAGGAGACACTGCCGCGAGCGCGCCGCCTCACGAAGGAGATGCTGCTCTACTGGAAACGCTACGAGAAGGTGGAGAAGGAGCACCGACGGCGCGCCCACAAGGAGGCGCTGGAGCAGCGCAAGTTGGACGAGGAGATGAGAGAGGTGACTTCCTGCTCTAATGAACAACGTGGCAGCACTTGTTTCCTTTTAACACCAGTGGTGGGAATTACACGTTCCTATGGCCAAGGGACAAGTCCTCTTCATAGGATGATTCAATTTGAATCGATGCATCGAAAGCTAATGCCCGCCCTGCTCCCATCCTGCTCCCGTCCCGCTCCCATCCCCAAGGCCAAGCGCCAGCAGCGGAAGCTAAACTTCCTGATAACGCAGACGGAGCTGTACGCACACTTCGTTGGCGGGAAGACGACGATGGACATGGAGCAGGACGAGATCCTGAGGAAGCTGGAGGACTCAACGCCCAGCAGGCCTATCCAGCTGCCAGGGGGCGTCACACTGGACCCCGCTCACGACGATTATGGTGAGGGTGGCAATGAGCAATGGTTAATGCACAATGTCAACCAACCCTATAGATCCCAGCACACCAATGCCCATCGCTTACTTGCAGCACCCCTAACTGCTGTCTCCCACCAAGGATGTCCACTACCCCAACTTCCTAAATGCTCTATGTACGTATTTTGAATTTCTTTCGCACTGTACGTTACCAACCGTGTTAACCAGCGGTGCGAAGGACAAGAAACTGAACACAAAAAGCAGTTCTAAAGAAATTAGTTATCAATCTAGATTTTAAACTGAATAGCTCCAGTGGCTTCCTAATATCGGATGGAAGAGCATTCCAGATGGCTGCAGAAGCGCATTTGAAAGCGTGCGATGCCGTGACTGTCTTTGTTCGATGGCCAGCCAAAACTCCCGAGGCCGGTCTGTCTGCCCCCTGGTTCACCCCTTCCATCTTCGAAGTTGAAAGTCGCAGGCCGGAATGCCATCAAAGTCCCGTTTCAAAATTCATCACCATGTCTAGACAGGAACACTTGAAATCACATCAGGCTGCCCTTGCAGGAGCACGAATGGTGCCGGAAACCCAACACTTCTCTTCAGCTCCATAAACGTCTTCCCTACGCCCCCAAAGCCCAGTCGCCCAAACTGCCCCACCGATTAGTAGGTGGCATCAACGACTTTGGCCATTGTGACATCTTGATCAGCAGGCGTGAGCAACTTTTCTGCTCTCTTTGATCCTCCTGTTCCGTGTCCCTCTCCCTTGTCACTTACCATCTCCACTCGACATCCTCTACATCAAGTCAACCGCACATCTCTGCCATTATCTGTAACTTAATAAATATCTTCTTCCATCCTTGATTCTCCGATTAGCATGGTTGGCTACGTAGAGGGCGAAATAAGTTCTGCATACATACAAACATTCATTCTCTGCCTACTCCATTCATAACCACAGTATTCTCACCGCAGCGTCCTACAGAGTAGCAGCCCTTTTCAATGCTTCCATCTCCTCTTCCATTGTTCTTCTGACTCACAAGATATGTCTTCTACACGTTCTGTTCAGGCTGTTTAAGCAACTCTAGTCACATTGGGATTTTGTGTTTGAATGTAGTTATTATGTTTGAACTCTTCCCCACATTCTGTAACGTGTACTTTGAACTGTCGTGGAGGGGTGCGCAGACCACTTGGCTGCTCGGATGTCCAGGCAAATGTTTGTGTTGATGGTGCATCTGGCTGCCGCTTGATGCCCTATGATTGTCGTCACAGACAGCGAATTCTACAAGGCTCGGGCTCTACGCAATGCTGAAGAAGCTTTTCAGGCCCATCAGGCCAGGGTAAGGATTCACAAAGCACCGCGATGCAGAGCTCGTATTCGAAAAGCTTTTGGCTTTTGGCTTTTCGAATATGCCTCCTATGACCTGCCTCGCATCTGCAGAAAACATTCAGTCCCCATATGTTGTGTTTATGAAGTATGAATATCAACGAAAGGGTAATGGTAAGGTTGAAAACTATAACCAGAACATAACAACTGTTCCTTTAGATGCTTATGCATAATTTTACAAATTACAATTTCCACGTGACTGAAATAAATGTACTAATTCCTCATGACCTGTTTCAATGGGGCAATTGCACATTCCTGTCCACTGACAGTTGTATGTTTGGGAGGCTGAGAACTTCTTTGTCCGAGGTCAATTTAGTGCAGTGTAGCTTTATATTCAACTCAGTGAGTGTTCTCTTCATGCAAGTGTTTTTAGCACAGTTTCCGAGCACAGGCCCAAAGGTCTAAAACACCAAGCTTGCGTCTAGCAACAACAATTCAGTGATATGAGAATAAGTTTTTTCCACTTTTTTCTTGCAACAAAAAAACACCTTTTGCAAGGAATCATGTCTGCATTAACCACAATACTTGTGGTCAGAATGCAAACAAAAAACATACTCTGATAATATATGCATTGTCTTTCAAACTGATTGGTCCACACCAGAGACAGCTTTCTTTTGAGCCTCGTCTCAAACGGTGTTAGACCAGAGGCTCAAAAGAAAGTGTCTCTGGTGTGGACCAATCAGTTTCAAAGACAATGCATATTTATCAGTGGGTTTTTGTTTGCATTCTAACGACAAGTATTGTGGTTAATGCCGACATGATTCCTTGCAAAAGGTGTTTTTTTGTTGCCAAAAAAAAGGGGAAAAAACCTACTCTCATATGTTTGGTACTGTCAAAGGAGGTTCCATGATGAATTCAGTGATAGTTTTGGTGAGTGCTTTGAGATTTGCTTATTGTGTAGGAGGAATTGATTCTGAATGACAAAGCTGATGATTGCCCCCTCTTGATGACGCTTGTGCAGACGCGGCTCTTTGATGACGAGGCGAGCGAGAGCCGGCTGGCGGCACTGCGTGCGGCCGACGCGTCGGGCACCGGCTTCGGGGAGAGTTACAGCCTCGCGAACCCCTCAATCTTGGCCGGCGAGGACATTCCCCAGCCCTCCTTCTTCTGCGGCAAGCTCAAGGCCTACCAGCTCAAGGGCATGAACTGGCTGGCCAACCTCTATGAGCAGGTATGAGCGGATGGGAGTTTTTTTCCGACCACCCTCGCCGCACAAACCGGACTGTATTTGGTTGTGTTGCTCTGCTGAAAGTCAGGTATCGAATGAAGGGGGATGGGAACACAGGCTCATTGCTCAGGGGTTTGCTAAATTATTTTACCAGGTAAAGCCCATTGAGCTTTTTAGCTCTTTTTTTTAAGTGAGTTGGCCACAAATAATAACCCAACGAAGTGGCTTATCACGTGGTAATTGATAGCAGCCAAATACTCTAAAAGCATGTTTCTAAATGTGGAGGGAAAAACCGGAGGACCCGAAGAAAAATCAACGTGAGCACGGGGAGACTGTGCAAACTCCAAATATACAGACGTCGGGCTTGGGATCGAACACCGCCTGTATACCAGGCGAGATAGTTAACATCTCGCAACCATGTTGCCCCACTTTTGTTGACAGTGGGTTTCCATTAGTAAGACTAAGTCGACGGCATCAGATCATCGAGCAGTGACAATGTACAATATTTCAGTGCTGCAAATCGGTCAATTAACTTGCGTCTGTGTGGCACTTATCCTGCAGGGCATCAACGGTATCCTGGCGGACGAGATGGGCCTGGGGAAAACAGTGCAGAGCATCGCGCTGCTCGCACATCTGGCAGAGGTGCGGTCCCTTGTCGACTCCCCTGCATCGGCCGCTATGCATTTGAATCGACCCGCACATTCCTTTGCATCACGTCACACACAGTTACCCACACATACCTTTGCATCACGTCAAGTGCAGAGTTAGTTTGTTGTTGCGTCTAGCGGGAAGTACCCGGCATTGCCCGGGGAAAAATATATTTCAAAAATTCTCAAAACTTAAAGACATAACGTATACATACACAAATACTAAGCAATTGTGAAAGCCGGGCGTGCGGTTTGTCTCTCCATTAGTCCGTCAACAAAAATGTTATAGCAAGTGGGGGGTAAATAGTTGACTCTGCAGCAGTATCTACCGACTATAGTAGTAACTGCACACATTGCCTTTTTTTTTGCATGAAAGCGAATGAGAATTTTTCCCCGCCCTCACAGATCGCGCATGTCCATTGCTATGGGAACCACAACGTTTCGTGCATGCGAAGATGCGTGCTTTGGCACGCGCTCAGCGTAGTAGCATAATAATTAATAGTACTAAATTGTCAATTTAACTACTTTAAAGTTAGAAATGTAAACCCCAGTTTGTGAGTTAAAAGCGTCGCAAGTTGCATACACAGACATACGGAGAGACACACAGACAGACATAAAATTCCTTTTATTGGTAAGAATTAAAAGTACTTGCAATAATAATTTACTTGAATAATTTTTTACGTAACACCCATTGATTGGCATTGTACCGTTTAGCCATGTTACTTAGGGGGAAAACGTTTAACGTGCTACATGTAACGTTTACACACAACCCTTCTGTATAATTCATATAATTATGTATTTTTAAAGCAATTGATTAATAAATCAAAAGAAAACATAGATAATTACCTGATTCATTCAAATAAAACCCAACGCGCTGTGGAAAAAAAACTTACGCTCGTGCGCCAAGAATCGTTTCTTTAAATCGAGCAAAGGAATCTTAAGGTAGATTTCTTTAGAATCGGCCTATTCACGTTTAATCGATACCACAAAAGCTCACACACCGATTCTCACCAGTCCTGTATGCGGGTTGACGCCCCACACTTCATGGTAATTTCTCCCCCCCCCCCCCCGAAAATATAACAGTTAATTTTATACGTTTTAAATTGTGTACAGTATGGGAGCTACCCACATGCCAATTTTCAAGTTTGTAGCATTTTGGGAAGTATGCTAAACATTTCGAACAGACACATATCCACAAATTTTCCTTTTATATATAGATAAATAGGGATGCACCGTATTGTTCATTTTAATAAACAGTTGGTTTGGCCAGAGAGCACAGCTAAATCGCACGCGTAATGGGTTCAACTGAGTCGCAGACGTAGTCTTTGGAGGCAGCGCTTTTTGTTTAGTTCGGACACACAGGGTAACTTCCCCTTAACAGAATAACAACATAGAGTGGTGACCACCCGCCTAACTACACTAGTTAGCACATAACTGTTACTACGGACCCGGAACCAACAGCATCTGCCCGGGTCCACGTGCTGGAAGACTCGTAGAACAGCTATCGTAGACGAAGGGTTTCTTCCTGGGATGAACAACCCCGGTCCCTCTCTAGACCCGGCTTATATTCTCTGTGGCGTGGCCGGCTCTGCCCTTGGCCATGCCCACCTTCCAGAAACCTCGAGAAGGACCTGGGTTCCAATCACGTGACCCCCCCCCCCCAGGCCTCGTCATGCGGCCCCTCTGTCAACTTAACCGGTCACGTGTCCTCCTGGGTCAACCAAAGTGCCATGGCCTCACACGACCTTTTCCTTCGGTCGGCACCCACACACCATGTTCTGTAGGGCTGGCACAGCACTTACAACATTGTGCCATCCAGCGCTATTATTCAATGCACACCGTGCCCCTCTAGGACCAGTACTACACCCACAACCTGGTGACATCCAGCGATGTCACTACACATGTGTAGAGTAGGAGTGAGTGACGTCATGTCACGCTCGCCCTCTGGTACGATGACATCACGGATGGTGACGTCACGCACAGGGGGCAGGACGGTGACGTCATGTCCCCGTGGGGATTTAAGCTGGAACCTGTCACGGGTTCAGGGTCGTCTCGAGAGTCCGGGAACGTGAAGGGTGGAAGTCGGGACCCAGGGTAGGGGGAAATTGGCACCAGGCTAGGGTAGCCTGTGGGTGTGCTAGGGACCTCCCCAGTACCCTTCCCCTGGGGGAGCGATGGGACCCTGGGGTAGGGGGGCATTTGGCACCAGGCTTGGGTAGCCTGCGGGTGTGCTAGGGAATCCCAAGTACCTTTCCCCTGGGGTGTGGAGTGTAGGCAGCGAGTGTGCAGTACACAGAGTCGTGCACAAAGAGAGGTCTTTAATAAAACTGGCGCAAGCCCCTACACGAAGATCTGCCTCCGAGTCATCATTTATGCCTCAACACATGTATAGAGCACTTTCAGAGAAGGGATAAATGGACGTGTGGTGCTACGAGCAGGAGCAGAGCCAATAGAGCAGAGGCATGGGGGACTGGAGGTTGAGAGGATCGGCAACTTTGCTATGTCCGTGTGTTCGTTCTTGTGTGTATTTGTATAAACAGTATTTCCCCAAAAGTCTACGGCTATAGGGGAATCTGCCTTTTGTGCACGTGTTCCCCTCTGCAGCCACTAGCATGGCCCCAAGATCTTGAACAGCTTCAAATTTCCTACAATCTGTGAAATACATCATTACCAGTTTTTATTGAGGGTATCAATGCGATTTTCTCACAACCTGCTGCCGTGCTGTAGATTTCTGGGACCTATCGTTGAGAAATTCACATCAAGGTCACTGGCCCTAGCTGGAATCCTCATTCTCCTGGAACTCTGAGTTAAGCTATCAAGCTGACCCTTAGTCATTACAAATGTCTGGTGATGGGAAAGCAAATATATGGATGTTATGAAAACTGTGATGCTCATTGTACCATGCAAGGTTCCTCAAGCCACGATTCATAAGTGAAGCAGTAATTTCTTCCACTCACGTGGGCAGAACAAAGAGATATGGCTGGTGATTCCGCATGTCTCAAGAAGGCCGTGTCCCAAATGCAATTTTTGGAAGGGCAGCCATGTTGAACGATTATATTGGACGAAACATGTTCCACCATCTGTCTGTTGTGGGTTCATATGTGTGGAGTCAGAGTGAATCAGCGACCACTTGTGAAAACTAGATTAACATAAGTACAAAACCCTGTTTTTTCCTGAACGGCTCGCTAACATAAAAGTGGCATTTTTGTGTGTGTGTATGCAGAGAGAAAATATCTGGGGCCCTTTCTTGGTCATTTCCCCTGCCTCTACACTCAACAACTGGCACCAGGAATTTACGCGCTTTACACCCAAGTTCAAGGTAACCTATTGCATGCCATGCCAACAACTTTTGGAACCTGTTTGGCTTTTTACTGACAGCCATCTTCCCTATATATGTCATTTTTTTGTCTGTCTTGTGTTTCTGTGGATTCAAATTGCGACGGATTTAACTCACAACGTGGGGTTTACGTTTTTTTAAAGTACCCAGATACTGTGCGATAAGCCCCGTGGTGAGCCAGCGCTATTCGTATTTCACATCCGTCAACTTTAAAGTAGTTAAATTAACAATTTAGTACTATTATTATATTACTATGTTGAGCGCGCGCCAAAGCACGCATCTGTGTATGCGCGAGAAAGCTGACCGGTGGTTGCCCCTAGCAACGCACACACGCGATCGGTGGGGGGAGGGGGGAATTCTCATTCGCGTAAAAAATGCAGAAAAAATACACACAACAACGCCGAGGTAAAGTCTTCAGTGTGATGTTCTCTTCTCCCCCCCCAGCCCAATGTGTACAGTTGCTACTATAGAGTCGGTAGATGCTACTACAATAGTCCGTAGATAACTACTATAGAGCGGGCGGGGGGATGGTTGTGGGGGGTAGCGACCCAGCCCCAGCCTGCCAAGGTGCCACCTCTGCTGGCTGGGCAATCTAGGCGAGGCCGGGCCTCTGCACAGGAGTAGGTCTCACCACTACACTCTGTGAAGTTAGTACTATTATACAGTTAGTATAGCCACTACTACAGCCAGTACACAATGCTGTAGAGTTAGTATAGCTACAGCCAGTACACACTGCTATAGAGTTAGTATAGCTACTACTACAGCCAGTACACACTGCAATAGAGTTAGTATAGCTACTACTACAGCCAGTACACACTGCTATAGAGTTAGTATTGCTACTACTACAGCCAGTACACACTGCTATAGTTAGTATTGCTACTACTACAGCCAGTACACACTGCTATAGAGTTAGTATAGCTACTACTACAGCCAGTACACACTGCTATAGAGTTTGTATAGCTACTACTACAGCCAGTACACACTGCTATAGAGTTAGTATTGCTACTACAGCTAGTACACACTGCTATAGAGTTAGTATAGCTACTGCTACGGCCAGTACACGCTGCTATAGAGTTAGTATAGCTACTGCTACTACTGCAGCTAGTACACACTGCTATAGAGTTAGTATAGCTACTACTACAGCCAGTACACACTGCTATAGAGTTAGTATAGCTACTACTACAGCCAGTACACACTGCTATAGAGTTAGTATTGCTGCTACTACGGCCAGTACACGCTGCTATAGAGTTAGTATAGCTACTGCTACGGCCAGTACACGCTGCTATAGAGTTAGTATTGCTACTACTGCAGCTAGTACACACTGCTATAGAGTTAGTATTGCTACTACTGCAGCTAGTACACACTGCTATAGAGTTAGTATTGCTACTACTACAGCCAGTACACACTGCTATAGTTAGTATTGCTACTACTACAGCCAGTACACACTGCTATAGAGTTTGTATAGCTACTACTACAGCCAGTACACACTGCTATAGAGTTAGTATTGCTACTACAGCTAGTACACACTGCTATAGAGTTAGTATAGCTACTGCTACGGCCAGTACACGCTGCTATAGAGTTAGTATAGCTACTGCTACTACTGCAGCTAGTACACACTGCTATAGAGTTAGTATAGCTACTACTACAGCCAGTACACACTGCTATAGAGTTAGTATAGCTACTACTACAGCCAGTACACACTGCTATAGAGTTAGTATTGCTGCTACTACGGCCAGTACACGCTGCTATAGAGTTAGTATAGCTACTGCTACGGCCAGTACACGCTGCTATAGAGTTAGTATTGCTACTACTGCAGCTAGTACACACTGCTATAGAGTTAGTATAGCTACTACTACAGCCAGTAATACTGCTATAGAGTTAGTATTGCTACTACTACAGCCAGTACACACTGCTATAGAGTTAGTATAGCTACTACTACAGCCAGTACACACTGCTATAGAGTTAGTATAGCTACTACTACAGCCAGTACACACTGCTATAGAGTTAGTATTGCTACTACTACAGCTAGTACACACTGCTATCGAGTTAGTATAGCTACTGCTACGGCCAATACACACTGCTATAGAGTTTGTATAGCTACTACTACAGGCAGTACACACTGCTAGAGAGTTAGTATTGGTACTACTACAGCCAGTACACACTGTTATAGAGTTAGTATTGCTACTGCTACAGCCAGTACACACTGCTATAGAGTTAGTATTGCTCCTACTACAGCTAGTACACACTGCTATAGAGTTAGTATAGCTACTGCTACAGCCAGTACACACTGCTATAGAGTTAGTATAGCTACTTCTACAGCCAGTACACAATGCTGTAGTGATAGTAGATACTGCTATTGAGTCGGTAGATACTACTGTAGAGTCACTAGATACTGCTATAGAGTCGGTCGATACTACTGTAGAGTCGGTAGATACTACTGTAGAGTCGGTAGATACTACTGTAGAGTCGGTAGATACTACTGTAGGGTC
The DNA here is from genome assembly GCF_048934315.1 of Petromyzon marinus. NCBI lineage: Eukaryota > Metazoa > Chordata > Hyperoartia > Petromyzontiformes > Petromyzontidae > Petromyzon > Petromyzon marinus. The sequence continues at coordinate 15,090,763 of NC_133699.1, read as the reverse complement.
GGTAGATACTACCGTACGGTCGGTAGATACTACCGTAGGGTCGGTAGATACTACTATAGTCAGATAATACTACAGTCAGTAGATACCACTACGGTCAGTAAATATTGCTACAGTCAGTAGATACTACTGTAGAGCCAGTAGATACTACTGTAAAGTTAGTAGTTACTACTATAGTCAGTGGATACTACTATAGTCGGTGGATACTAATATCATCAGTAGTTCCTCCTATAGAGTCGGTAGACGCTACTATAGTCGGTAGATGCTGCTACAGAGTCGGTAGATGCTGCTATAGAGTCGGTAGACGCTACTATAGTCGGTAGGTGCTACTATAGAGTCGGTAGACGCTACTATAGAGTCGGTAGACGCTACTATAGAGTCGGTAGACGCTACTATAGAGTCGGTAGACGCTACTATAGAGTCGGTAGACCCTACTATAGAGTCGGTAGACGCTACTATAGTCGGTAGACCCTACTATGCTACTATAGTCGGTAGATGCTACTATAGAGTCGGTAGATACTACTATAGAGTCGGTAGACGCTACTATAGAGTCGGTAGATGCTACTATAGAGTCGGTAGATGCTACTATAGAGTCGGTAGATACTACTATGGTTAGTGGATAATACTGCAGTCAGTAGATACCACTGTAGAGTCGGTGGATATTACCGTAGAGTCGGTAGATACAGGAGGGAGAGACACCTTGTAGCCGATCCTTGCCCTGACTCCCCACAATGACCGCGCATTCGTCACGGGGTCCCCCTTAAGAACCCTTTGGCGGCTCCTCCACCTAGCTCGGACCCGCCTTTGTCCCCGAAGGTACCTCTTCCACCACCCGTGACATGACATCATCCTTGACTGTCAACCCCCTCGCACCTCCTTCTGTTTGCCCCCTCATGGTTACTCAAAATACTACTCTACTACAGTCAGCAGATACCACTACGGCCAGTAAATACTGCTACAGTCCGCAGATACTATTATAGAGTCAGTATATACTACTGTAGAGTCAGTAGATACTACTATAGAGCCAGATATTACTGTAGAGTCAGATACAGTAAAACCTTGGATTGCGAGCATAATTCGTTCCGGAAACGTGTTTGTAATCCAAAGCACTCGTATATCTAAGTAAATTTCCCCGTAATTAATGGAAACTCAAATGATTCGTTCCACAACCAAAAAATATTCATATAAAAATTATTTAAACAAAATACCTTTTTACGTTTGTATTATTTAAATTTAATATAAAGTGATGAAATGTATTAATTAAATGTAATCGTGGCTGGTGTGAGGGAGACGAGAGAGAGAAGATGAGGAGTAGGGTTATTGTCTGGGACGAGTTTCACTTTCACAAACGAATCACTGCTACAGTGAGGGAAAAAAGTATTTAATCCCCTGCTGATTTTGTACGTTTGCCCACTAACAAAGAAATTATCAGTCTATAATTTTATTGGTAGGTTTATTTGAACAGTGAGAGACAGAATAACAACAACAAAATCCAGAAAAACGCATGTTAAAATGTTATAAATTGATTTGCCTTTTAATGAGGGAAATGAGTATTTGACCCCTCTGCAAAACATAACTTAGTACTTGGTGGCAAAACCCTTGTTGGCAGTCACAGAGGTCAGACGTTTTTTTGTAGTTGGCCACCAGGTTTGCACACATCTCAGGAGGGATTTTGTCCCACTCCTCTTTGCAGATCTTCTCCAAGTCATTAAGGTTTCGAGGCTGACGTTTGGCAACTCAAACCATCAGCTCCCTCCACAGATTTTCTATGGGATTAAGGTCTGGAGACTGGCTAGTCCACTCCAGGACCTTAATGTGCTTCTTCTTGAGCCACTCCTTTGTTGCCTTGGCTGTATGTTATTGGTCATTGTCATGCTGGAATACCCATCCACGACCCATTTTCAATGCCCTGGCTGAGGGAAGGCGGTTATCACCCAAGATTTGACGGTACATGGCCCCGTCCATCGTCCCTTTGATACGGTGAAGTTGTCCTGTCCCCTTAGCAGAAAAACACTCCCAAAGCATAATGTTTCCACCTCCATGTTTGACGGTGGGGATGGTGTTCTTGGGGTCATATACAGCATTCCTCCTCCTCCAAACACGGCGAGTTGAGTTGACGCCAAAGAGCTCCATTTTGGTCTCATCTGACCACAACACTTTCACCCAGTTGTCCTCTGAATCATTCAAATGTTCATTGGCAAACTTCAGACGGGCATGTATATGTGCTTTTTTGAGCAGAGGGGGACCTTGCGGGTGCTGCAGGATTTCAGTCCTTCACGGCGTAGTGTGTTACCAATTGTTTTCTTGGTGACTGGTCCCAGCTGCCTTGAGATCATTGACAAGATCCTCCCGTGTAGTTCTGGGCTGATTCCTCACCGTTCTCATGATCATTGCAACTCCACGAGGTGAGATCTTGCATGGAGCCCCAGGCTGAGGGAGATTGACGGTTCTTTTGTGTTTCTTCAATTTGCGAATAATCGCACCAACTGTTGTCACCTTCTCACCAAGCTGCTTGGCAATGGTATTGTAACCCATTCCAGCCTGTTTTGATCTACAATATTGTCCCTGACATCCTTGGAGAGCTCTTTGGTCTTGGCCATGGTGGAGAGTTTGGAATCTGATTGATTGCTTCTGTGGACAGTTGTCTTTTATACAGGTAACGAGCTGAGATTAGGAGCACACTCTTAAAGGGAGTGCTCCTAATCCTAGCTTGTTTCCTGTATAAAAACACCTGGGAGCCAGAAATCTTTCTGATTGAGAGGGGGTCAAATACTTATTTCCCTCATTAAAATGCAAATCAATTTATAACATTTTTGACATGCGTTTTTCTGGATTGTGTTGTTGTTATTCTGTCTCTCACTGTTCAAATAAACCTACCATTAGAATTATACTGATCATTTCTTTGTCAGTGGGCAAACGTACAAAATCAGCAGAGGATCAAATTCTTTTTTCCCTCACTGTGTCTGTTGGCTCACTGGAATCTTTTTCTTTTTGTGCAACTTTAACAAGGAACCTATCCAATGACACTTGCTTTTGCCTCCTTTTGAGGAATTCGCGGAAATGTGACATTGCATTGTCGTTAAACAGATTCATCGCTCGCACTGCTACAGCCTATTCGGGTGGTGTTTTTCTACAAAATTTTGCACTTTCCCACATTTTACACATCTCCCTAATCTCATTTGAGCATGGCACGCTCGCACAGATGTTGACTATATGAGTGGGGCACGATGACTGAGACCGAGCATGGGAGACGATTACCCACAATTCCGCAGCGAGAGAGAGAGAGAAGAACCATCGGCTCAGTTGTGATCACGTGACGCTCGGCAGACAAAGCATATATGTACTGCTCGTGTTGCAAGACCTCGCTCGTTTATCAAGTTAAAATTTATTTTAAAAATGTGCTCGTCTTGCAAAACACTCGCAGACCAAGTTACTTGCAATCCAAGGTTTTGCTGTACTACTATAGAGTCACTAGATACTACTCACTCTATTGTATGTAGGGTGTGTAGGTATATATGCCTACACGGGGGTAAACATTTTTGAGGGTGGGGGGGGGTGTCGACAATTTTCGGAAACCTTTAAGTTCAACTACCCCCCACTTTCTATAACTTTTTGGACTTCTGCAAGCCTCTTATCATTTTGTTGGCGGACAAATGGACAGGCAAACGGCACGCCGGGCTTTCACAATAGCTTAGTATTTGTGTATGTGTAGTGACATCGTGGGATGCCACTGCATTATGCGCGAGCCAGGCTGTGTGTATCACGGATGGATGGCATTGCACTTCACGTGCAGTGCCAGCCTCCAGAGGATAGGGGGGCGAGAGTGCCAGGTATGGTGGAAGGGTTCACAGGGGGCCGTGGCACTCTGTATGAACCCGGAGGCCTGGTGACCGGAGGTACCAGCCCGGGGGCCCCAAAGAGTGGGCTGGGGGACTACGGGACCAGGACCAGGTCCCTCTCGACGGCTCAAGAAGGGAGGCATGGCTAGGGCCGGAGTGTGGCCGACACTTGCGAGGGATTTGGCTCACGAACCGTGTGGTTTACGTTAAAAAAAAGTACCCAGGTAGCACGCCATAAGCCCCGTGGTGAGCCAGCGCTATTCCGATTTCGCGTCGGTCACCTTTAAAGTACATTAATTAGCAATTTAGTGTTGTTATTTATTCGTAACGTGCCTCCGAGCGCGCGCCAAAGCACGCATCTGCGCATGCGCGCCCCTACCAACGCACACACGTTCGGTGGGGGGGAGGGGGGAATTCTTATTCGTGTGGACACTGTACAAGGTAAGACAGATTTACAGCTCCCTTCAAACATTTATTACCTTTTCTGTTTACTCATTACTATTACTGTCATTTAATATTAAACGATAGGGATTACTCTTTGTTTTTTTTCGGTAAAGTCACGTATAAATAAGAAATAATAAAATAACATAATAGCGTACGACGTTTCGGTTGCAACACAAGCAGCCATCATCAGGTACAGAAGAGCTAAATTATGAGAGAGGGGAGACACATAACCTCAGATGTATATACAGACACCCAAGTAGGGGGAACTGACACAGATACAACAGGGGACAGAGAGAGAAGCATACCAGACAAACAGGGTTTAGCAAAATTTTTGGAAACCATTTAAAGCAACACAGACGGTTGGTCAAAACACAATTAACGCATAGTCCGGTTGATCACGCTATTTCAAAAGATTGCTAAATTGCAAGTAAAGTATGAAACTCAAAATACAGACCACACATGCACACACAGACAACCAAGTAGATTGAGCCAGCACAGAGACAAGCACGCAGTAAAGTCGCCTTAAATAGGCAGAGAAGGTAAGGCTGAGTGACAATGGGACAAAATTAGCATAAGGTATGCATGGAGCAAAGTGGGGCGCGGCAGCACCCACTCGGAAGCAACAAGGCCCACACACAGGCAGAGACAGCACAGAGACACAAATCCAAGCCAAGACACAAAGGCAGATACACAAGCAGAGACAACACAAAGACACAGACCTCTTACCTCCCCGAAGAGGTGGTTCAGACTTGATTTGAAGCTTTCGTGACTGCAGGGATTACTCTTTGGTTTTTTCGGTAAAGTCACGTATAAATAAGAAAGTATGATAGGGATTAACCAATGTTTGATGATAGTTAATCTAAGTAACACGACTTTTTTTTGCCCGAGTACTAAGTGCTACGTTAAAATTGTTACATTAAAAAAACAAAATGGCTATTATTCCCCACAAACTTTGCTTTTGGGACCACATCTTTGTGACATATTTACACTTGCCCCCTCATTACGGGGGTTGAGCAGTGACGTTATGTCAATTAGGCTTAATTGGTGCGCATCTGCTCATAGTTACAGGTAGGATAAGTTAATTTATTATTCGTTGACTTTCATTTATTTACCACTTTTTCTCGCGGCTGATTTTTGCACAAAAATAGCGGGACACCATCGTCGTCGTTCTTAATTACTTATCTACGCGTGCATTTCCCCAATTCCTTGGTACTTCCACTAAAGTCACGGCGATAGAAAACTGTTATTTAAAAACTAAGTAAATATGAAAGTAATAATGTGTGTGTGTGTAAGTTGATGTGTGCATATGAGTCCATATATGTGTGCGTGGTGTGTGTGTGAGTCCGTATGTGTGTGCGTGGTGTGTGTGAGAGTCCATGTGTGTGTGAGTCGATGTGTGTGTGAGTGGATCTGTGTGTGTGGAAGTCGATGGGTGTGTGTGTGTGTGTGTGAGTCGATGTGTGTGTGAGTCTGGCTGACAGAGGAGGTGTTCAGGATAGCTGAGAAAAAGCGACAGGCCCACTGTCATCGGCCACAGAATCCCACGTCAGAGAATGAGGAGGCTTACCGCAGCCTTCGCTCGGAGGTTCGGAGAGCCGTGAGACGCTGCAAGGATGGGTGGTGGTCGCGGGTTGCTGAGGAGATTGAGTCTGCCTCAGTGGCCCACGATCACAAATCTCTATTTAACTCCATCAAAAAAGTAACCTGCAGCGCCACACCTATTACCATCATTAGGGAAAAACGGTGATCCAATCTCCGACCCCCAGGAACAGGTTTGCAGATTTGCTGAGCATTTCTGTGAGGTCCTGGGGAAGGGGAAATCCCTCAGCCAGGAAAACATCGTGGCACAAAGTGGGGATGACCCTGCTGAGGCTGCGGTGCCTCAAATATTGGAGGAAGTAACCCCCTGTGAGTGGCTGGCTGAGGTGCCATTTGTTGAGGAAGTACTGAAGACGATCCGGAGTCTGAGACCAGGAAAGACACCGGGCAGAGATGATCTCCCAAGCAAAATGCTGAGGGAGGGTGGCGTTTGTGCACAGACTGCCCTATATGACATAACAACAGTCTGGACCACTGGACGGGTTCTGCAGGATTGGAAGGATGTCCTGGTGGTCCCCCTCTTTAAGAAGGGGGACCGCACAGACTGTAACAACTACAGGGGCATCTCACTCCTCATTGTGCCGGGAAAGGTCCTGGCAAGGATTATTCAACATCGCCTTGCCAGGCACGCTGAGGAGAGGCTTGCGGAGCCCCAATGCGGTTTCAGGAAAGGGCGGTCCTGCACAGATGCCATATTTTCTGTCCGTCTGCTACAGCAGATGTGTAGGGAATTCCAGCAAGACCTACATCTCTGCTTTATTGACCTGGTCAAGGCCTATGATACCATCAGTAGCCCTGGGCTCTGGGTTGTTTTTCGTGCTTTTGGAGTCCCTGACCTTCTGCTCACGATCATTAAGCACCTTCATGATGGTGAGCGGGCCCGGGTAAAACTACGTGGCCGGGAGTCAGAGCCATTCCCTGTACACCTTGGGGTGCGACTGGGATGTAGTCTGGCTCCCACATTATTTAACATCTATTTTGACCACGTAGTTCGTGAAGCCTTCAATAGTTATACCGGGGGAATCTCCATTTGGTACAGATGTAATGGGAGGCTGATCGATGCCCGGGTGCGGTCAAGGGATAGCTCCCTATTGCTCAACCAAGTTATGTATGCCAATGATTTGGTAATAGCTGCTCATTCAGAGGAGGAGTTGGAGACGCTGCTGCTGAGACTGGAGCGTGCCACTAAGAGATGGGGCCTTACCATCAGCCCCACCAAAACTAAGCACCTACCTGGGTATTTTGTATCATCGGATACTCCACCCCCACAACTCCCAATCGCTGATGGGGCAGTTGTGGAGAGAGTGGAGAGTTTACCATACCTGGGCAGTGTGCTTATGACTGGCTCCAATTTAACAGCAGAGGTCTCACTCCGAATCAGTCGAGCGACAATATCTTTTCATCAGTTGCGTAACGCTGTGTGGAAGCTACCTGGTCTGTCACTCCGCACTAAGCTTCAGGTCTTCTTGGCCACGGTCATTTCCTCCCTTCTCTACGCTTGCGAAACGTGGACCCCCCTAATGGAACATCTTTGCCGGTTAGAAACATTTAGGCTAGCCTGCCTACGATCCATCCTGGGTTTAACCAGGCTGAATTGTGTGAGGAGCTCACAAATCCTTGAAAGATCTGGGCAAGGTCCCATCGGTGAGCACCTCCGGCAGGTAAGGCTGCGTTGGCTGGGTCATGTAGCCCGCATGCCCAGCCACCGCATGCCGAAACAGCTTTTGTTCGGCCGGATCGAGGGGGCTAAATGGGTGCGGCACGGGCTAGAGAAGAGATGGAGTGATGTGGTACAGGAGGACGTGGAGCTGAGTGGACTTGCCGATGACTGGTACCAGCGGTGTCAAGATCGGCCTCTGTGGAGGAGGCTCGTGAAGGACGCTACTGGGCAGTTGGAGGCAGTCGCCCTCCAACAACAACGGAGGGCGGAGGAGCGACGCTCACAACAACGAGCGGAGTGCCGGGTGGCTAAAGCACAGCAGGTTGGCACAGTAGGGGGCACAGGTGGTGCATCAGCCAGTCATCTCGGTCATCTCAGTCAGTCGACCCGTGGCACCTGGGTCTGCCCCGTGACCTCCTGCCAGCGGGCATTCGACACTTCACGTGGCCTCAAGGTGCACATGGCCTGGCACAAGCGTCGTGGTGACATCACCGCCACTTAGTGGCGAATGGCGGTTGTTGTTGTGCGTGAGTCGATGTGTGTGTGTGTGTGGAAATTGATGTGTGTGTCAGTGGTGTAGCGGTAAGTGCGCTGCACCACGAACCCAGCGACCCGAGTTCGATTCCCGCTCATGGCCAACACCGGTGACAATTATCTGAACCCTTCCTGTGCCTCCCCTACGGCGAATCAGCTTCAAATGAGAACCTGCTGCGATGCGTCATAAACGTCGCCAGCGGGGAGTACCAAAAATATTTTTTGTTACACTATGTTGTATTCTCCTAAACACGTAAAATGTATACACAAATACTTTATACATACATTTCATTTTTCTGTATTTGTGTATGTATATGTTATGTTTTTAAGTGGAGTTTCGAAATATATCTTTTGCCCGGGCAACGCCGGGTACTTCCCGCTAGTATTAGTATTAAATAATAGAGATATCATCTTGCCCTGTCAGTGGGGTTGTTATTTTTTTTTAAACCAAGGCGAATACATTCTGATTTTGGGAAATTGTCTTTTTACGAAACTTTTTAAAACTCATGACAAATAATAGAAACAGGAAGAGCATTTCAAATTATCTAGGATTAGCATTGTGAAAATGTACAGTCAGTTTTTTCAACCAAAGTCAAAGGTAATATGTTGGACATAGCTCATGATCAACACAATAGGTCTCTGAATCCTTGCGGTCAGAATGATGTGTTGTTACTTGATTCTGTACGATGTAAATTCCTGAAGTGAGTGCAGTGACTGACTCGGAGACCGACGAATCAAGTTTTTGATAATGCCGATTGTACCTTCAATGCCACGTCACAAGGTGAATAAATTCCCGATTGGAACTCATTGCCACAAAGTGGTCAAATCATCCCATGTTAGACCAACTACTGCAAAATAACTTGTCAGGCGTCCTTGTGTTCCTCTTTTCAAAGTCACGGTTTGCCAGAATTTTATAACAAATCCAGCATTTTAAAATAGCTTGCAATTGAATTGCAGCACTGTTTATATTTCAACAAACCTTGATTTGTTCAAAGATGGGACGTGGCAGTCAACTCCTGTGCTGCTTGTAGTATTTTCTCTTGCAGTGTGTGCTTTAGTTATTGACATTGTTTTTTTTGTCAAAGATGGCTTGGCCTTAACCCTGCTCTGTGGCCATAATCCATGGTTCCTTATTCCAGAGCTATTTAATTAAATGGCCTGAAATCAAATTTGTTTTTCTGTCCATTAACATCTCTCCATTCCACTTCGCTATTTACCGCTTATCAGCATCTGCGCTCTGCATCCATTATTTGCTGGGCTTTCGATAAATATTCCTCCACCACCCCTGTTCTTAGTACAATAAAGCATTGCTTCCTGCATAATTTAAAAAGGGTTGTTTACATGAGATGTTGCTTTGAATCGTTTTTGCCAGTTATGTTTAGCAACAGACTCTCTCAATCAACCACACACACCCTTCACTACACTTGATGTGTGTCGTACAGAAGATATGCTCTCCCTGAGTCAATTACTGGGCTGTGGGGGGCTAGGGGAAGCTACGGGCAGGGTTGAGCTCTTCGTTAAGATGCAACCGCAGTGCAACGCTCGTCTGGAGACTGCCCAGAACCGCACGTTTTGTCCCACACAGATGTAGGTTAGCATACCTCGCTGCACCCTTGATATTTGCCACTTGAAACCACCAGTACTTTTAATTATAAGTTTATTCGCTCACTGAACCCAACCCTTCACCCTCCCGGGTAATCCAAATGCACGTTCTCTATCCCTGGATGTCATCATCTCGCAGTGTGGCCCTGCAGGAGATACACTTGAAATTAATGAGTGAACACAAATGTATAGACGTGTGTAAATAATCTGAATAATGCCCTTTATATGTGTCATTAGCTATGTTTTTTCCTGAGTATAAACAGGAATGTTAATAATTATGGTGGCACTTATTTTCAGCCTCTGCTTTGCACTTAGACATTCTAACAGTGCTTCAAACCTTGAGTGTCAAAAGCATTGCTATCTTCCAAATAAAGCAAGGTAATTAACATCTCTACACATAATTTTTGGTGACCTTGCAGATTTTTTTTCTTTTTTCATTTATTTTCACTTGTCCAGTAGCCCACGTCTTTATTTACGGTTCTTAGTGAACAGCTGGAGTTTTCTTAGAAACCTTCCAGTGGCTGGAAATACTTTGACCATGTCAAGGCTGAAGCATAGCAAAAATGTTCACAAGTGTAAGAAGGCAGGAAGGAATGTGTTGGAGTAAATGGGAAAACTGAAGTATCTCAAAGCTTGAGAGTAATAATCAACTTTCTAAATTGGAGGCCTTGATGGGTCTTCTACTGCCTGATGGTTTGAAAATGAGTGCTTTGTTTTGGGTAATTTAACTGTTATGCATAATTCTGGCTTAAAGGGCTTTTAGAGTTGATTTGAAGCTTTCGTGACTGCAGGAATCCATACTCATTGATTTTTTTTGGTAAAGTCACTTAGAAAATTAATAGATCACGACGTTTTGATTGCAACACAAGCAACCGTCTTCAGGTGAGAGAGAGAAAGCTACTGAAACAAGGTCTTACGTAGGCCTGAGATGGATGCAGCCTCAGGGTAAGAGGGTGGGGCTAGAGATGGTCTCCCTGAGGCTGTGGAAGTGGCGATTGTATTGTGAGAGATTAGCATGTCAATGCACGAGCTTAGTATGTTGCAGCATCGGTGACTGAGCGAGCAGGACATCCAGCCCATCAATACCAAGACATCCAACCTAATAATGCAACTCAGAGAGTCAGCTAAAATCGCAGGAAGGATGGAAACATCACAGCAGGTTAAGACTTTACCTGGTTAATCACGTCCTTCCAATGATTGCTCAATTTGTACCTATCTACTCGGAAGTTGTGTCTGTGTTTATATATCTGGATGGCTTCATAAACAAATCTCTGATAATAGCCAGGGGGTTTGCAGAGTACCTTCGTCTTGGAAAAATATATTTCGTGTGTGCCCATAGCGTTAAAACTGATCAGCAACGGCAGAGGTATTGGTCCTACTATGCTTTAGATCTGCCTTGTGTTCGCGAACACGATCCGAGACTTGTCGTATCGTTTCCCCAATGTAACTGCTGCCGCAGCCACAACTTAGTTTGGAGATACCAGGATATTGCATGTCAGGAATCAATCCTTTACAGATGGGATCAAATCACGGATTTTGTGTACTGTGTTGAAACGAACCTGGATCTTGTGTTTGTTTAAGATTTAGGAAATATATTTTTTTAATCCCTGCTATGTATGGCAAGGTGATGGTTTTGATTGGGTCCTCAGATGGTTGTCTCCCCATGGCTGGGGAGACAGCTTTGCGGATTGTACGGTCATAATATCCATTCATCCTGAGGACTTGGTGTACGTGCTCCAGCTCACTGGCTAGGTGGTGCTGGTTGGAGATGCAATGGGCCCTATGGTGTAGTGTTTTGATGAGGGAATTCTTCTGAGCTGGATGGTGGTGAGAGTCAGGCTTTAGATAGGCATCCGTGTGGGTAGCTTTCCCGTAGACAATGTCCCAACGAGCCATTAGGTCTCTTCTCGATCAAAACATCCAGGAATGGTAACTTGCCATCCTTTTCCACTTCCATGGTGACTTTGATGGCTGGGTGTATGGAATTGATGTGGTTGACGAATTGGTTTAGTGCTGGCTGGCCATGTGGCCAGATGACGAACGTATCATCTACTTATCTCTTCCACGTAGGGTGGATGTCTGAATGGCATCTGTTTAAAATTTCTCCATGAAAACATTCGCTGCCACTGGCGATAAGGGAGAACCCATTGGGGGTACCCTCCTCTTGTTTGTGAATGTACCTACCATTCCAGGTGTAGTTAGTATTGGTAAGGCAGTGCCTCACCAAACTTGGCACATCAGAATTCAGTCCCTGTTGGACCAAGTCTCCAATGATTGCAATGGTGTCAGGCACAGGTACCTTGGTGAACAGAGAGACTACATCGAAACTGACAAGCAAATAATCTGGAGACAGTGAGATGTCTTTGTTTAGAGAAACCAAGTGAGCTAAGTACAGCTGATGTGGTTTTTCCAGTGGATGAAAGCAAGGTCTCAGACAGAAATCATGTCAGTTTGTAGGTGGGTGAGTTAATGGTGGAGATGATGGGATGGAGCAGTGTACCTTGTTTGTGGATTTATTTTTTAGAGTGTTGGCACGGTCAGCCAAGTGACCGTTTTCACTTTGAGTGGATGGAGCCTCTACCTCGACTGCTACATGCTGACAAATTACTCAAATTTCTGCACAGCAACATTTAGTTCCAATATGTTAACGTGTGTGTATTTTACACATTGGTGGTGGGGGGGGGGCTATCACGTTCTATTGCCTGTATAAAAAAAAGATATTTTTAAGTTAAGCAATTATAGCAAACATTTAAATAATGGGACCAGTGGAAGATAATTTTAAACAATTTGGACAATCGACAAATGTGGCACTTGTCCATGATTTATGATCACTCGTACTCTCAAGTGTACGCATATATGCTTCACATTTGCACTACAGTTTGGTACTTAACACGTGCACAAGCTGTCTAATCGACTAGTAGTTGCGTGGGATATGTTACCACTCACATTGTTCCCGCTTTGTCTGACAGGTGCTGCCTTACTGGGGAAATCCTCACGACAGGAAGGTGATCCGCAAGTTCTGGAGCCAGGTAGGGGTGCACCCTCCGTTCAAGCTCTGCATCGTGCTGTGGCTTGCTCTGGTCCCGTTGAGAACGTGTGAAGGGGGAACAATTGCCCATAGTGTCAACCTTGAAAATCATAAACTCACTCCAATCTCTGCATGACGTATTTGGTAAAATTCAACTATAAACTATTTTTTACTTTACCAGGTAAGGGCCCACTGAGCTTATATAGCTTTTTTTCAGAAGCAACCTGGCCACAAATTATTGCTCATCAAAATATCATAAATGTTTGGAAATGTATAGCAGCCAAATACTCTAAATGCACGTTGATTCTAAATGTGCAAAGAAAAACCAGAGAACTTGGAGAAAAATCCACGCGACCACAGAGAGGACACGCAACGTCAAGATCGAACCCACTACCTCCTATATACCGGGCGAGGTAGTTAACATCTCGCCACCTTGGCGCCACTGCAGAAGCTCTCGGCAAATGGCAGAGCAATTTCCTGAGGGAACTTTCTGATGGATTGGGGCCTTGGTTGATGTTTGTGTTTCACGCTGGGTTTGGTGTGGATGTTGCTGATCGTTTTATCGACAAGGCTTGCTTCAGGCCGACCCTTTATCGCGTTCCTCTGTCAAAATGTTAGTGACTCGATGGCACGGCTGGACAAATAGTACGACGCCACGATTGGCGGCGGTGTTGGCGAGCCGCTGGGAGGCAGGGGCATAGACGGGGCAACGGTGTTGCGGGGAATCGCACCGTAGTTGTTACCTTGTCAAAATTGGCCCATGTTCACTGAATTGAATTAACATAGCCAATTGCAAGTCACAGAGTATTATTAAAGGTGATGTTCTTATAATAACATCAGACATAAGTTAGAACATCAATAGATGAAGGCTCTTGACACTTGATCTCATCAGTGGTGTCATACAGGATATCAGAAGTGATGTTGTACAACTGTTTGTTAAATTAAGCTTTTTAAAAACTCTTATAATTGGTGTCATGAGGTGAAAGAAGTATCCCAATCAGGCTCAGTAGGCTAATCAGGACCTTTCGCTGCCTGGGAATGTTGGCAGCGCTTTTCTAGAGTGCCCGGTCTCTTGTTAATTGGATGTTAGAGACCCGTGAATTACTTCACTGGAGTCGGCCATGATCTTTGGGCGTTTTGGCCCAAATATATTTAATGGTAATTAAATGTCAAAATTTTTTTAATTTAAAATATCCCCCATCATATCTATCATAGTCCATGTCTCCATTGTTAACTAGAAATCTCACGATTCTTCAAGTATTTCAAAACAGAACACAATCTACACAAACATATTTGATTTTGTACTTGGTTACATGAGGAACATTGACTGTGCAGCCAATGATCGTTGTCAACATCCAATACCCACTTTTGTTAATGTGGGTATTCGATGTCTTTATACCCATCCCTATGAAGACATTGTGTGGATGCAGGTTCCATGACTGCGGCCCCTGTGTGTGCATGTGCGCGCGTGCCGCCCTGCAGAAAACCCTGTTCACGCAGGACGCGCCGTTCCACGTGGTGATTACCAGCTACCAGCTGGTGGTGCAGGACGTCAAGTACTTCCAACGTGTTAAGTGGCAGTACATGGTACTGGACGAGGCACAGGCCCTCAAGAGCAGCACAAGGTCAGCGTGGCACACACACGCATCTCCTCTGTGCACCACACACACACACACTTCTCCTAGCCTGTATAAGCTGTTTAGAGCAACCTCTATGAGCACTTATTAAGGCAGCATGTTCCAAACCTTGCATAGTTGTGGTAATGTCAGCAGCATACAGCTGTGAATTACAGTGGTGGTTGTCTTGTGTGCGTGTCATGCCGGCAGTGTGCGGTGGAAGATCTTGCTGCAGTTCCAGTGCCGGAACCGGCTGCTGTTGACTGGCACGCCAATCCAGAACACCATGGCGGAGGTGAGTTCTCGTGGAGATTAAAATAATTGTAAAGTAGGCGCACCAGAGGTGGCTTCTTTCATAATGCTGGACAACTATTTTAATCAGAAATTTGTGCAGTTTGTGTAGATTGTTGCAAACGTGCGTAGTTGCTGCGTTGGCACCTGCCTTGCTACACTGCCACTCTGGGTTTGTTTGCTGCCACGTGGGTGCTGCCTGCATCCCGCGCTTACACGTGTGTGTGTGTGTGTGTTTGTTTGTGTGCGTGCTGTGATGGCCAGCTCTGGGCCCTGCTGCACTTCATCATGCCCACACTGTTTGACTCTCACGAGGAGTTCAACGAGTGGTTTTCCAAGGACATCGAGAGCCACGCCGAGAACAAGTCTGTAATCGACGAGAGTGAGTGCCGCTCCCCAACTCCACCGTCTTCCCCTTTCACTACACCCTCCCTTTCCACCGTCTCTTGCCTCACCTCTCTCCCCCTCCTCTCTCTTCAACACCTCCCAGACCACACGTGACAACGCAAAACCTAAAGCAAACACCTTTGCATGATTTTATATTTTTATAAGGCTGTATCCAAATAGTGAAAATATGTCCGGATACCATCCAGATCTGGGTTGTATGCGGATATTTGGAACATCCGTGATTTAAGGCCACATTGTTTACGTGATATGTGCTGTGACTGTGTGACACGGTTGATCCTCGGTCTGCTACAGTGCGGGAATGGCTGTGTTGGCTCTGTACTACCCATGACGCAATTTTGAGGTGAACGCTGCCCTAATAGAGGAACGTATGCCAGCAAGCGGTGTGTACCAATTGAAAGGTCAACGAAGTTGCTTTTCCAGGGACATAGCAGATTTGAAAAATCGTGCAGATTATAACGTATTTTTATTACAAGCAGAATTTTTAGGGTCTTTCCCGAAATAGTTAACATGTGTTTTTGCCCTCGCCTCCCTCAGACCAATTGTCACGGCTGCACATGATCCTCAAGCCATTCATGCTGCGGCGCATCAAGAAGGACGTGGAGAATGAGCTCTCCGATAAGGTGTGCACCCGCGGGACCGCCTGTATGCACTGCACCGGCATGCACGGCACTCACCGTGCGTGTACGGTGCTCGCCTTGTGCGGTGCACGCCGTGCATGCACGCTGCACACTGCGCAAGGAACAGAGTAGTTCGTGTCCTGCTGTGGTCAGCACAGTGTTTCGTTACACATGGCACCGTCGGCCGCGTGGTCAGCACATGTGTGACTGACACTGCTTGCAGGAATGCTTTTACTCTTTGGTTCTTTCGGTAAAGTCATGTAGAAAATTATAAATCAAATAATAGAAGACGACGTTTCGATTGCAACACAAGGTAGGGATGGAAAAAAAACATAGATAACTTAGAAACACAAGGCAACACAACACAGAGAGCCGGCCAACACAACAGCCAACACCCCACCTGGCTGACCACGCTCCTCCAAAGGATGACAAAAAGAAAGACAGCGCCACTGTGTCGAGGCTTTAAATAGAGAGAGGGGGGGAGGGGTTGGGGCAGAGAGAGGAGGGCGGGCAGAGGGCAATGAGAGTGTTGTGTGGAATTCCGGACCACAGTGGCTGGAGGCAGACCACACTCCTCCAAAGAATAGTTGTGTGGAATTCCGGACCATAGTGGCCGGAGGAGAGACAATGGACTATAAACAAGCAGCACGGCAATATTTAGAGTAAGAAAATCGGAAGTTTGAGAAAGCAAATTTAGTAAAATTAGAGAGTGTAATGTAATGCAACAACATAGAGTCGGTTAACACAGTTAACGCAATGACTGGTTGATTACATTCTCTGTGTTGTGTTGCATTGTGTTTTGAAGTTTACTATATTGTTTTTTTCTCATTCATTCTTACCTGATGACAGTTGCTTGTGTTGCAATCGAAACGTCGTATTCTATTATTATTGATTTTATTTTCTACGTGACTTTAAAAAAAAGAACCAAAGAGTAATTCCTGCAGTCAGGAAAGCTTGAAATCTAGGAATACTTTTTTTTATATTTTGTTGTTTTAATAGGTAAGGATCACTGATCTATGTAGCTCTTTTTAAAAAAGAGACCTGGCCGCAAAGGTTAGCTCAACAAAGCGACTTATCATGTGGAAATGTATAGCAGCCAAATACTCTCAACGCATGTTTCTAAATGCGGAGGGAAAAGCTGGATTACCCAGAGAAAAATCCACGCGACCATGGGGAGAACATGCAAACTTCAAATATACAGGCATCACGGTCGGGATCGAATCCACGACCTACATACCAGGCTAGGTAGCGGCGACCGCGGAAGATGCATTTTGAACCGCTCCAAACTTAAGAAATTCGACGGAGGGAGCAGACATTCATTTAGCCTCGCATGAAACCATCACGCAGCTTTCCGACTTGGACATAATAGAGCTTTAAGTTGCGCTTCACTAAACCATGCACAAGAAGTGAATGTTTACATGACGTCAGGAATATAATCCTTGCTGCCACCCATTAATGATGCTGCGTGGTTGTGAAAAGTGCATTGCAATGCTGTGTAGTGGGCACGAACAAGTCTGTGGCATTGGGTGACTTGGGGCATCTGTATTGCCTATATTTTTGCAATAACATGTCCCCTGTGTGCTTTTACATTGCAGATCGAGGTGCTGGTCTACTGCCATTTGAATTCGAGGCAACGGCTCTTATACCAGGGCCTCAAAAACAAGATCTCCATTGAGGATCTGCTGCAGTCGTCCATGGGCACCCAGCTCGCCCACACCACCACAAGCAGCCTCATGAACCTAGTCATGCAGTTCCGCAAGGCATGGCTCTCACACACGCACAATCACACGCGCGCACACACACGTGGACGGACACACCAACGAACACGGCGTGCTCACGGCATCCTCGTAATTGGGGGGTGGTGGGGCGGCTGTGGTGGTGGTGCTTGTTCTCAGCGACCGTCCCTGATTGTAACCTTGAGATAAAAAGATATTCCTGCATATTTACAGTTTTGGATGTTTTCTTATCCGAGGCACGGGATAGAACAAGATCATTTCTGGCTATATAGTGCGGAGTTTATGGTAATGAAGAGGGATTTATGGTTGCCAGCAACATTTTCCATCAGGGAAGAGTATAATATGACATTTTCTTTGTGTAGGGGTGGGGTATTACAAACCTGCATGTAATGTCCGATGGCATTTAATGGTTGAGGTGGAATAAAAATGCCTCCTAGACTTTTAACCAGTTAGGAATGCTTTCAAAATACGACATTCGTTGAGCTTAATATCAACATTGCAGGCTGTTATGTCGTGCCCGTTCCTGTAGGTGCATGGGTGGGGGGGTGCATGCATGCGTGAATGCGTGGGCATACCGTGGGTGGGTTGGTGGGCATACCGTGGGCGTGGAGTCGTGGGTACATGTGTATGTCTGCTGGCTGCTCGTTGTGCAGGTGTGCAACCACCCGGACCTTTTTGAGCGCCAGGAGACTCGCTCACCCTTTTTCTTTCCGACGGAGGTGTACCCTGTGCCCAAGCTAGTGTACCGCGAGTGCCTCCCTGCCTCCTGCAATCCCTACAAGCGAAAGTGAGTTTGCGCTGTCTGCGCATGGTTGGTTTACCGACAGGTTCCTGTGGCTGCTGCAGGGCGGCGTTTGGTTTGTTCTCTGGTTACCGGGGCCTGGTGGCTCGGCAGTGGAGCGAGCGGCTCGCACGTCGGCAGATTACGAGTTCATTCCATCTAGAGGAATGAACTCAATGAGAACCACTTTGTGGGAAAGTCACCAGTGGTTGTCCTTTTGATGGACTTGGCCTGCCATTGGAATGTGGATATCCCACCACTGGCTTAGGGCTTTAAGGAGAGATGACCGCTGTCTCGATGCTCATTTGAGCATAAATAGCTTGTGTCTTTGACCGGTTGCTGGGTTATTGCCTGATTGTTTTGTGATTTTTAGTTGTTCGTTTCATTCCATACGCTATAATCACCTCCTGCTGATTGACGTTGCGCTAACGACGTAAACTTGACTCCACCTGGTGCATCTGGTATATCAGTCGTAACCCCAGGAGTTAATTTAAAAGACCAGTCGGCCATAAAAGCTGAGATTTTACTTTCTTCTTTGTTATGAAAAAAACTTGTTATATTTAATGAATCTGTCATTCATCATGTATTATTATTATTCTTAAGAAAAGGTTTTTGGGTTAGATCGCATAAATATGAATTGTAAATGATGTGGGTATGCTCTCCAACAGACCGGTGTGCTGAACTAGTAACTAATTAGCACGTTTTGTTTCCATGATAAACCTTACTAATTGGCGGGTGATGGTGGTTTAACGAGACATATCTATGGGACCTTTTTGCCAGTATCAAAAGGTGTTAAGATGTTCAAACACCAAATAGATACCTTCTGCATGGCAACAAGTCTACATTAACCACACATGCTTGTGGCAAAACATTTACCTGATCTAACCCAAAAAACTTTATTATCAGTAACTTTATCGTTATTTATTTTAAATAGTAAATGCTGTTAGTAAAGACTGGCAGCAAAACCATCTTCTGAAATCAACCTTTGAGAGTGTAGGGATGTTAGCATTCCTGGTTGGCTTGCTTAGGTCTCTTACTAACGAATGTAAAATTGGTATTGCTCGATGATTTTGTCATCAGTTTCTGTTTTGGCATGCAGGAAATAATTGCTTACACTGCTGGTGCTGTGTGTCCTTGTTGTAACACTGTGTACACCATGGCGCTTGGTGTGCTGTGCCTCAGACTGCTGCTCTCCACCCTGTCTCCGTTCGCTGCTGAGCACATCCACTCCTCGCTCTTCCATGCCAAGGGTAAGCACCCCACCTCGCGAATCTCCCCCTCCACCAGGGGACAGCGATCGCACTGACGCCTTTTGTAACTTGGAGCAATCATATTGCGTGTTAAACACGCACGTTTTTTCTATAGGCCAGCAGCCAGTTGGATAAAACAGGGCTCTCTTGAGCTCCCTCTAGTGAAGGCCCTTCTGCCAGCAGTGTCATGGGCAGGGCTACACCTTTATCTGTACCTTTGTACAAGTTAATGTTCTATATATAAGTGAATACAAGCTACTCTCCGTGTATTGTATAGATGTGTTTCACTGTTCTTCAGATTTTTTTAAGCAACATTTTACCTTATGATTGTTGTTTCCTAAGAAATATTTGCTTAGAATCCCAACGGCATTCATCACCAAGTAATAGTCTAACGTTTTTCCTCTGTTTGTCTTGAGTCATTGCTGATTCCTTATGTTCTAAGCGGCCACTTTTGTTTATGGTGAAAGGGTACTTTTTTCCCTTTATGAACACGCCCGATGTAGCCAGAGCATCCCGTGCTTTTTACTTCACTGCCGCATATGACAGAAACACGCTTCTGGGAGCCAGAGCGCACTCTTAATGTTCCGGGGCGCTCACGCGCCGGGCCCCCCTGCAGCACGCCGGCCCGCTGTCCTTACCGGTGCCACCTGCACCGTGCCGCCATACGGTGTCGCCCTCGGCTCGGAGAGCGCTCGCTCCGTGGGCACGTGGGGCAGACGCAGGCGGGCCCGGGTTGTTGTGCAGCGGAGCACGCTCGCGTTGCTCGTGTTACAACCAGGATATCCGCAGCGGGCCGCCCTCCCCGTGGCTTCAAAGTGGGGCCCCCGTCTGGCAAGCGCATTCCCACTAGCAGGAGAGGCCTGGCAGGCAGGCGGGGGCTTCCTGTTATGGCAGCTCCAGATGGCGTGCATGACTTACGCGCTGGGAAAGGGAGCAGGGGGCCGATGGCAGTGTTGTGTGCGAGTGCCCTCATCAACAGGATATTTGTGTTTTAACGCGATCAACCACACACACACACACGTTCGCGTTGAGCCCTTCCACTCTTCAGTGCTGCGTTCCTTATTATTAGATTTCGCTTCTTGATAAAAGCAAAACAAACAAAAGATTATTTGTCTTCAGTTCGAACAAAGGCCGCATGTTTTCTGAATAGGTGTGTTCTTTTGCAGCGTGCACCCTTCCCGAGTGGGTGTGCCATAACTTACTCGCGCACGCCAGGGAGCATAAAGCACTGTCTGGAATATTTTTGTTAAACAGATTGTGCCATGTACACGGAGGTGATATAACTGCCCATATTAATAACCTACCAGGTAGCAATGGCTGTTAAAACACCCAGTGAAAATACACCTGCATTGCCTATGGCTTTTATTGCCATAACCCTGCCTGTATTGTGTTTTCACCGTAAAACTGGATAACCAATGTAGACGGCCTTGCAACTGGTCCGACAGCAATCCGTGTGCACAATTGTTGTGGAAAAATAATGCATACACTTTGGCAGGGATGTACAGGCATAGCTCAAACACAATTAATCGTTAACATGGCCTGAGAAGAGAAACATCTATATAGGAGGCTGGCTTTTCAAGCTATTTCCTGAAACCTCAACTTGATTGAAACATATGCTGATGTTATATCAACGAATGAGTATGTAATGCCAACGTTGTTGGTAGCTACACGCTTATCATTATCGCCCCCCCCCCAACTGGCAGACTGATACCCCTGATCGCTTTTGCAATTAAACTCATCGTGGTCTTTTTGGAGTTTGGGTTAGGTTGAACAAAAAAACTTTAAACTTGTGACGCAGGGTGCATTTACGATGATCCAGAAATAGGTTGCACATTGTGCCGAGTGGAGAGACATACACGTTCACATACAGTGTGCACCCCGATGTTCATGCTGCACATTATCACCATGCGTACATCCGACTGAGGGGTTCCGTTACTCATTTCTTGGACCGTGCTGGCCTGTGGCAGGGAGTTGTGCGTGAAATGTACAATCACCCATTCGTGGAGTGAGACAAAACTCCCAATATAGGAATAGAGAGCTTGGGAAATTGTTGGCTCCTGTTCTGGCTGCCTGTTTACGGTTTTTACCACGCAGACCTCCCTGTGAAATATGTGCATGTTACAAATTCTACAGTGTATTTGAGATGCAATTTGCACGAATCGCACTGTATAAAAATATATATCTATCACCTCTGCGTGCAGGCGGCGGCAGCAACAGTTCCTTCTCCTTCTTGCGCTTTGTGGACACCTCTCCGGCTGAGCTGTCTAACCTCATGCTGCAGGGGCTGCTGGTCAGGTAAATCCTCCTCTACCCAGTGTCACGGGCACTTACTGCAGAGCAGTTGGGGCAGGCCGAGTGCCAGGCATAGCTCATCCTTATCATATATTGTTTGTAGTACAAGGCTTAAATTTTGATTTAAAGCTTTCGTGACTGCAGTAATTCATATTCTTAGCTCTTTCGGTAAAGTCACGTTGAAGGGAAACAATAAAATAATAAAATATACATATAAAACAATAAAAATTATCACGACATTTCGACCATAACACAAACGGTCGTCATCAGGTGTGTCGGTTTGCATTAATTTATTTATTTTTAAACGGTGTATTTATAAAAAAACGTCAGCGCCATGCGCAGCGATTTGGCAGTTTATTTTATTATTATATGTTCTGAAAAGAGGAAGGGGGAGACGAAAAATTAATGTATGCTGTCTGAAAGCCACTGTAAGTGTGAACAATCAATTAAGACCTGAAATGGTTAATCAAATCTTTCCAATGATTGCTAAGCCAGAATCCATCTTTTTTCGGTTGAAATTGTCTCTGTGCTTGTATATGTGGATAGCCTCATGAACGAATCTCTCATGGTAGCCAGATGGCTTACAAAGAACCTCTGTCTTGGAAAAGTCAATGTCATGTGAGCCTACTGAATTATAACAATGATCTGCCACGGCCGAGGTGTTGGTCCTACCGTGTTTAAGGTCTGCTTTGTGTTCACGAATGCGGTCCGAGACATGGCGTTTGGTTTCTCCAATGTAACTACTACCACAGAGGCTACTTAGTTTGTAGGCACCAGGGTACTGTATGGCCGGAATCACATCTTTTACAGATGGAACCAGATCACGGATTTTATGTAATGTGTTGAAACGGACCTGGATCTTGTGTTAATTCAAGATTTTGGAGATCTTTTTTGTGATCCCCGCAATGTAGGGTAAAGTGATGGTTTTGAAAGGCTCCTCAAGAGGGTCCTTCTTCATGGTTTGAGTGATAGCTTTGCGGATTGTATAGTCAGAGTAACCATTAGCCTTAAGAGCTTGGTGTACGTGCTTGAGTTCACTGCCTATGTGTTCCTGGTCGGATATGCATTGGGCTCTATGATACAGAGTCTTGATGAGAGAATTCTTCCGTGATGGATGGTGGTGGGAATCCGGTTTCAGATAAGCATCCGTATGGGTAGCTTCCCTGTAGACAGAGTGGCTCATTGAACCATCAGGTCTCTTTTTAATTAAAAAAGAGGGATGATATTGTAGTCCTCTCAGCTCACAAGGGCAATGCTACTGTCATCCTGGATAAAATAGAATACAACAACAAAATTAAAGAATTACTCGACGATGGTAGTTATACAAAAATAAAAAGAGATCCCACCAACAGCCTCGTCACACAAACCAACAAAATAATTTCTGATTCAACCGCATTAATTGATCAATCTAAACAGTTTTCGTTGAAACCTTCTGCTGCCAGGCCACCAAGATTATACGGCTTACCAAAAATACATAAAGTAGATACACCCCTCCGTCCCATCGTCTCTACTATCAACTCCCCCACCTACAAACTGGCTCGTTTTTTGTCTGAAATCCTGCGTCCTTTCACTGGAAAAACCACCTATGCGGTACAAAATTCTACTCACCTGGTATCGACAATCAAGGGTATTTCCCTGTCCCCAGACGACCTGCTTGTCAGTTTTGATGTAGTTTCCTTATTCACCAAGGTTCCTGTACCTGACACCATCGCAATCATTGAAGACTTGGTTCATCAAGGACTAAACACTGGTGAGACACTGTTTAACCAATACATACTTCACTTGGAATGGAACTTTCTACAAACAAACTGAGGGCACCCCAATGGGCTCCCCCCTATCTCCGGTTATAGATAACATTTTCATGGAGAAATTTGAGACTGACGCCATCCAGACTGCCACTCTGCGCCCAACCTTATGGAAGAGGTACGTGGATGACACTTTTGTCTTCTGGCCACATGGCCGGCTTGCTCTAGACCAATTCTTCGACCACATCAATTCCATACACCCAGCCATCAGATTTTCCATGGAAGTCGAAAAAGATGGCAAGCTACCTTTTTTGGATGTCCTAATTAAAAAGAGACCTGATGGTTCAATGAGCCACTCTGTCTACAGGGAAGCTACCCATACGGATGCTTATCTGAAACCGGATTCCCACCACCATCCATCACAGAAGAATTCTCTCATCAAGACTCTGTATCATAGAGCCCAATGCATATCCGACCAGGAACACATAGGCAGTGAACTCAAGCACGTACACCAAGCTCTTAAGGCTAATGGTTACTCCGACTATACAATCCGCAAAGCTATCACTCAAACCATGAAGAAGGACCCTCTTGAGGAGCCTTTCAAAACCATCACTTTACCCTACATTGCGGGGATCACAAAAAAGATCTCCAAAATCTTGAATTAACACAAGATCCAGGTCCGTTTCAACACATTACATAAAATCCGTGATCTGGTTCCATCTGCAAAAGATGTGATTCCGGACATACAGTACCCTGGTGTCTACAAACTAAGTAGCCTCTGTGGTAGTAGTTACATTGGAGAAACCAAACGCCATGTCTCGGACCGCATTCGTGAACACAAAGCAGACCTTAAACACGGTAGGACCAACACCTCGGCCGTGGCAGATCATTGTTATAATTCAGTAGGCTCACATGACATTGACTTTTCCAAGACAGAGGTTCTTTGTAAGCCATCTGGCTACCATCAGAGATTTGTTCTTGAGGCTATCCACATATACAAGCACAGAGACAATTTCAACCGAAAAAAGATGGATTCTGGCTTAGCAATCATTGGAAAGATTTGATTAATCATTTCAGGTCTTAATTGATTGTTCACGCTTACAGTGGCTTTCAGACAGCATACATTAATTTTTCGTCTCCCCCCTCCTCTTTTCAGAACATAGATGGACTAGTCCTTATAAATAAACTGCCAAATCGTTGCACGTGGCGCTGACGTTTTTTATAAATAAATAAATACACCGTTTAGAAATAAATACATTAATGCAAACCGACACACCTGATGACGACCGTTTGTGTTATGGTCGAAACGTCGTGAGAATTTTTATTGTTTTATATATATTTTATTATTTTATTGTTTTCCTTCAACGTGACTTTACCGAAAGAGCTAAGAATATGAAGTACAAGGCTTCTCGGACCAATTATGAGACTGGAGCTTTTAAATGACCAAAACATTTTTTATCAAAATATTTCGAGGTTTAGCTCAGAAATGTAAAAAAAATACGCTTGGATTTGAATCTTTACCAGTAAAATAAAATTTTCACGTTTTGTATTGTAGCAGTCGTGTTAAGCTTTCTGTCAATTAAAACAAATTCCAAGGCCTTATTTTTTATTTTTTTAATGGCTATTTCAGTGTTTAACTTGTTATCAGTATAATTGTCTTTGTTTCACTGCCTCCCTTTATTTTCTTGCGGAATCCTATAGATCAAACACTGTTAGAAATATATCAATGTTAATCCAGGCAGTGACATGACCTGGCGGTGCGCATTCGCTGCTTGTTGCAGAGGTTCGAAGATCGAATCCAGCAGCCACCCTGGCTGCTACTTCAGGTGTATTGATCATAGAGTACACGCGGCCTGCTTCATGGTTGACGTTAAAGGTTCTTTGACAACTTTAGCATGAGTCGGGCATTGTGTGCTTGCATCATGGTCCACATTTGCCAAATTAGAAAATGAACCCACGTTAAACAATTGTGATTACGCATGGCAAGTACCGCCCCCCCCTACTCACAGACCACAGGGCTCGGGCAGTTCTTTGTCTCCGGTTCTGGCTCTGCCTTGCCTGCGGTTTCCCGTGTATGTTGCACATTGTGCACAGTGCTGTGAGGTTGCATTTGCATGAATGAGGCCGCAGCATAAAATAACGAATTTGCATTTTATGAGTTCTGCACAAGTATCCTCCTGGTCCTACTAAAATGCCGTCTCAATAATGAAAGTTTGTCGGCCAATTCAGGCTCCGTGCTGTTTGCTGCTTGGCCTTGCAGCAAGTGAACCGTAGTGATGTGTGTGTGTTTACCGGATGCCTGCTGCCCGCCTGCCTGTAGGTGGTTGGCCGTGTTCCTTGCCATGAAGGCCTCGTACCGGCTGCAGTACGAGCAGGCGTGGCCAGACCAGGTGGCTTGCGCGCCGTACCTGCATTCGCGCGCGCTGCTGCTCTCTCCCCAGAGAGTTACCTCGATGCCCAGTGTAGAAAGCAGCCCCGTGTTACAGGTAAGAGTCTGGTTTGTCAATGGGTGGCAGTGCCACTAAAACAATGCCCAGGGGGTGATGGCTGCAATTGCAGTAGCCGTGACGGCCTCGTAAACTTGCATTGATATTGTTGGCTTATTCTTTTCCATATTTGCCTGCTGCATAACCATTTTACTTATGTTATGCACTTATTCATATTTTCGTGTAATGATATGAGCCAAATTGCAGCAGGTATTCCATGTGTGATCATGTTTTGTGTGAGTGATTACATTTATAATCGAATACAGTACAATACCACAACGGTAACCGGCGCTTTGCATCCCCAAGTAGCACAAACACTTCTAATCTGCACGCCTCCACTTTGCCCAGGGAATGTCATGATGGTGGTAATTTGGAGGCGACACAGTCCCTGTTTTTTTCCAAGAGATGAAGCAATTGTTAAAAGCGGCAGCAGCCGATTTAATGTTGTCCATCGAATAGCGGCACCACTCTGCACCGGAAGCCATGCAATGAACTTTATTGCGATGGTCCCAGATAAAGCCCCTTCACAGCTCCCACAGCCGCATGCACGTGTGGCCCGACCATTGGGAGGCCCCTTCCAGGAAGCCTGTGAGCTGACACCCGCGTGGCGGCCGACTCTCCGTGCTGATTAACGGCCGGCCCAACTGCGCCTCCCCACCCCCTCCGTGCTCCCTGGGGGCCCCTCCCCACCTCCGATAGATAGAGGAAGCCTATTGAGGAGGCTCCGGTTCGAGACAGGGCCACCGCAAGTTGCTTGGTGCAATCACAGTGGGCGTTGTATTCGGAATAATGCCTCCATATCAATGAGCTTCCTAAGTGCACACTTGAGGTTTGTGTGTGGATCTGTAGTCACAGGCACCGGTAGTTTTATGGGATGAATTTCAAGACACTGGCGCTGACGTCATTAACTTGTGCACATATTATTTTTGTTCTTCTGTCGTTATTGCTGTCTTTGATGAATTGCTTCAGGATTATACAAAGGGTGGTGTGTAGTATGTCTGTTTGTTGAACTTTTCTTTCACCGTACGTAGCAAGCTGTGCTTATCGGAGGTGTGAGGGAAGGACAACAAACGAAACACAAAAAACTGTTCGAAGGAAATGACTTAAATCTATACTCTTTGGTTATTTCGGTAAAGTCACGTAGGTATAAAATACAATAAATTAAATCACGACGTTTCGGGCGCAACACAAGCGTCCGTCATCAGGTGGGACAACTACAGCAAGAAACAATTGCTGAAGTGGGCAAAAGCGCTGCTGCAACCAGATTTAAAAGTGCATCGCTCGGGTGGCTTTCTAATATCGGAAAGAAGAGTGTTCCAGACGGCCGCAGAAGCACATCTGAAGCGCGCACTGCAGTGACCATCTTTGTTCGACGGCTAGCCGAAAGCCACTGCTGCGAGGATGACCGGAGTGTGCGCAATGGTTTATGCTCCTTGACGAGATGAGCAAGGCATTGTGGTTCATTTGTGGCAAGCACTTTATGTTAAGTGAGTGCAGACAAAAATTAAGGATGTAAAAATGTAACGGTGACAAGTGGCCACATGCCATAGAAGGCTAATGCCACGTTACAGTGAAACAGCACTGCTCAGATTCTGTTTGAATCTGGGCCGCCACTTGTGATTAACCAGGCTTTCGAACCTCAAATCAGCAACAGTGTGTCTTTTCACATACAAGATATTTTTTTGTTCATCAACCGATTATCCTTCCAGATGAATGTTACCCAGCAGCTTTTGAATAAGCAAGTAAACTAGTCCAGAATTCAAGCTTGCACATTGGTATAGTTGCTTAAATAAATATGGCCGAATAACAGTCCTAAAGGCACTTGGGCTGATTAAATATAATTGTAATTTTACATCGATACAGATGCATATTT
Source organism: Petromyzon marinus (assembly GCF_048934315.1). Classification (NCBI taxonomy): domain Eukaryota; kingdom Metazoa; phylum Chordata; class Hyperoartia; order Petromyzontiformes; family Petromyzontidae; genus Petromyzon; species Petromyzon marinus. The sequence goes on along the minus strand of NC_133699.1, from coordinate 15,062,965 downwards.
TCATACCCATAATTCACGAGTGCTTAACGAGTTGTTTCGAGTGTCATACCAGTTACTGGTTTATTCCTGCTCGGAGATTTACAAATGATGTAGGTTTGACATGCTGTGAGCACTCTTTTCCAGGGCATGTAAAAAGTATGACCAGATTGAGTCCCATTGAAGTGGCTTCAGGAGGAAGCGTGGGACATAAGAACGTAATCAACCAGGCTATGCGTTAATTGTGTGTTGACCGACTCTCTGTGTTGCATTGCATTACATTTCAAATTTTTACTACGTTTGTTTGATTTAGTGTGTTTTCTCTCTCTCTCTCTGTGTCCTCGTGTTGTTGCTCTATTATTTCCTGCAGTCACGAAAGCTCCAAATCTCTCGTTTATATGCTAATTTCTCTACCCCCCCCCCCTCTCTCTCTCTGCCCCCCTCTATTTATTTAAGGCCTCGACACAGAGGCATTGTTTCTCTGTGTGCCTATGTGTGTCTGTGTTATCTCTCTCTGCTTACAGTGAGGGAAAAAGTATTTGATCCCCTGCTGATTTTGTACATTTGCCCACTGACAAAGAAATGATGAGTCTATAATTTTAATGGTAAGTTTATTTGAACAGTGAGAGACGAATAGCAACAAGAAAATCCAGAAAAACGCATGTCAAAAATGTTATAAATTGATTTGCATTTTAATGAGGGAAATAAGTTTTTGACCCCCTCTCAATCAGAAAGATTTCTGGCTCCCAGGTGTCTTTTATGCAGGTAACGAGCTGAGATTAGGAGCACACTCTTAAAGGGAGTGCTCCTAATCTCAGCTTGTTACCTGTATAAAAGACACCTGTCCACAGAAGCAATCAATCAATCAGATTCCAAACTCTACGCCATGGCCAAGACCAAAGAGCTCTCCAAGGATGTCAGGGACAAGATTGTAGACCTACACAAGGCTGGAATGGGCTACAAGACCATTGCCAAGCAGCTTGGTGAGAAGGTGACAACAGTTGGTGCGATTATTCACAAATGGAAGAAACACAACAGAACTGTCAATCTCCCTCGGCCTGGGGCTCCATGTAAGATCTCACCTCGTTGAGTTGCAATGATCATGAGAACGGTGAGGAATCAGCCCAGAACTACACGGGAGGATCTTGTCCATTATCTCAAGGCAGCTGGGACCATAGTCACCAAGAAAACAATTGGTAACACACTACGCCGTGAAGGACTGAAATCCTGCAGCGCTCGCAAGGTCCCCCTGCTCAAGAAAGCACATATACATGCCCGTCTGAAGTTTGCCAATGAACATCTGAATGATTCAGAGGACAACTGGGTGAAAGTGTTGTGGTAAGATGAGACTAAAATGGAGCTCTTTGGCATCAACTCAACTCGCCGTGTTTGGAGGAGGAGGAATGCTGCCTATGACCCTAAGAACACCATCCCCACCGTCAAACATGGAGGTGGAAACATTATGCTTTGAGGGTGTTTTTCTGCTAAGGGGACAGGACAACTTCACCGCATCTAAGGGACGATGGACGGGGCCATGTACCATCAAATCTTGGGTGAGAACCTCCTTCCCTCAGCCAGGGCATTGAAAATGGGTCGTGGATGGGTATTCCAGCATGACAATGACCCAAAACACACGGCCAAGGCAACAAAGGAGTGGCTCAAGAAGAAGCACATTAAGGTCCTGGAGTGGCCAAGCCAGTCGCCAGACCTTAATCCCATAGAAAATCTGTGGAGGGAGCTGAAGGTTCGAGTTGCCAAACGTCAGCCTCGAAACCTTAATGACTTGGAGAAGATCTGCAAAGAGGAGTGGGACAAAATCCCTCCTGAGATGTGTGCAAACCTGGTGGCCAACTACAAGAAACGTCTGACCTCTGTGATTGCCAACAAGGGTTTTGCCACCAAGTACTAAGACATGTTTTGCAGAGGGGTCAAATACTTATTTCCCTCATTAAAATGCAAATCAATTTATAAAATTTTTGACATGCGTTTTTCTGGATTTTGTTATTATTCTGTCTCTCACTGTTCAAATAAACCTACCATTAAAATTATAGACTGATCATTTCTTTGTCATTGGGCAAACGTACAAAATCAGCAGGGGATCAAATACTTTTTTCCCTCACTGTATGTGTCTGTCTATGTGTCGCTGTGTCTGTGCTTTGTCTCTCTCTCAAATTTAGCAATCTTTGGAAGAACGTAATCAACCAGGTAGGGTGTTGACTTATTTTAGCCGACTCTTTGTGTTGTATTGCATTATATTTCTAAGTTTACTAGGCTTGTTTTCTCTTTCATTTGTACCTGATGATGATTGCTTGTGTTGCAATCGATACGTCGTATGCTATTATTTAAATTATTTTTTCTTTCTACTTGACTTTACCAAAAGAGCCACAGAGTAATTCCTGCAGTCACAAAAGCTCCAAATCTAGTCCAATTATAATTTAGTATTGGCCTGTACTATTGGTAAAGTGTTTTTCAAAGGTTATAGAGCGTTGAAGAGAAAAAAATGTAAGCTATTTCGTTTATAATACAGTATATATTTTGACAGATTGTCGTCTTAAACATTTTCAGCTTAAAAAAAAACTATTGTCACTAATTGTGTTTGCACTTTGGTGTGATCGTTTACTTTAATTACGTAACGCATTATTGTTTAATTTAACTCTACTTTGTTATATAAGGGCCAAATGATTTGACAGCTGGGCCCTTTGTCTACAATAGGATCATATGCCTATTTGGCGTGAATAGTGGAGCAGCTTGTGCTTGGATGCAATCAGATTGAGCAAAACCAAAGCAAAGTCTCTGCAGAATTAGTGAGGCAAGCTCTGTTGTGTCCTTGGCTTGTCGGCTATGGGCTGCCGCCCTCCGGCTGGCCAGTTGGTCCGCAGCTTGCATTCACTCGGCCAGTTTGCACACTCTGTATATGGAGAGACTCACAGCTTGAATAACAGTGCCACGGTCTCCGTAGGCTAACGATTTTTGTGTGAACGAGATTTATTTCTTGAAAGAAAAAATACAAATAAGGGCCAAGTGACAAGGTTGCATTCAGTTGCAGATTTATTGCGTATGTTGCGTTTGGAAGTAGCAGCATGTTTACGGCAATTGAATGCAAAAGGGACATTGAATGAAAATGAATATTTGAATCTCATCCTTTTTATGGAAGTGCATTTACAGTGATCGATCAACACAGCATGATTGGTGATTTTCTTGTTATCATGAGTTGCAGGGTGCCTTCTTACCTACCATCTTGTCTTTAATAGCATCTCAACTGGATAGTGTTTACTCTGCCCATTTGGAGTGTGTTGTAGGTTGACAGCTGGTTGTTGGAGACATATCTAAAATCGAGTCAAGGTTTTTTTGCTGCTATTGAGGAAAGAAAGCTAGCAAGCTAGGTGGCTAAAGGTATAAACTATAAAAAAACTCTAACTATTTTTATTTTACCAGGTAAGGCCCACTGAAATATATAGCTCTTTTGCAGAAGTGACAAATAGCCCAATAAAGTGGCTTATCAAGTGGACATTTATAGAAGCCAAATACTCTAAAGACATGTTTCTAAATGTGGAATAAAAAAACGGAGAAAAATCTACGCGACCACAGGGAGAGCATGCAAACTCCCAATATACAGGCGTCATGGTCGGGATCAAACCCACGACCTCCTATATACCAGGCGAGATAGCTAACATCTCGCCACATTGGCGCCACATCCCATCATCCTTGCTGCCTCCGCTGTTGAACGAATGGCCACTGCAATACACAGCACGGGCCCGTGCCTGGCGCCGGGTGTCCGGGCCTACTTAACGGTTGCCTGCAGGACCACCCCGGGCCTCAATTGCTCATCGGAGCAAGAGCGCGGCTCGGCTCGGAAAGCGTCGCTCGGGGAGATGAGGCGAGAGAGCTCGAGAAGCGCTTGGATGGGGGGGGGGGGGTGACTTGTCGTCCTATGCCTGTGCCATACAGGAGCTGGTGTTCACCGCTCACACGAGCCACGTGCTGAGCCACGTGCGCCAGGCCGTGCGCTCACGCCGGGCAGCCTCCACCGTGCTGCGCGAATGCCAGCGCTCGGACGTGCCCTCCTTCCTGCTCGGCTACCTCCCCAAGGTGAGACCTCGACACTTTCACCCTTGCCTCAAGGTGGCCTGCCACGGGGGAGGCCTCAAGGTCGATACGTGTACCTCCGATTGGCACTATCGGCTACATACAGTGCGAAAGAAGTTCAACATACATACATCTATTGGCAGCCGCGTTCGAATAGGTTGAGCAGTATTCGTAGAAACATGCGTTTTTCCTGAGATTGATTATGCTGTATGCAGCAGGATTTAATACAGACTATGACTGTGTTGCTCCATTTCTGATTTATTTCTCAATCCTAAGGCATTGTGCATGATATTTAATTTTGTTAATAATTCACACTCGTTTGTTTATCCACTGCTGGTTGACAGCCTTCCCTTGCCATTTTGCTCGTCGGTATTTTTGACCATATTTCACGGGTTGACTAAATGGGAGAGCCCAGGTCCGTTTCAGACATCGCCACTGATACCAGCCATGGCCGGGAGTGAAACTCGGGTCGCCTGGCTTGTAGCGTTGTGTGTTTGCTGTTGAATCTTTGCTCCGCCCAGGTGCGTATTAGTTGGTCCAAAGTATATATTTTTTACAAAATGCAATCTAGTCATTAATGTGTACTAAATACTCATCTCTCCTTTTCATTGCGTTGTTTATTGTGTCATTGCCTGCCTCATCCTCAAAATTGCGTACACTACATGCATCAAAATCATGCTGTGTGTACACTTAATGTGCACATCACGCATTTTAAAATTCCCCTGCTTCGGTTTAGCCAAAGGGTGAGTGACTCGTCGCTTTGCCAATGCCTGCTGTGCCTACATTATTATTGCCAATGATTTGTTATCACATTTGCATACAATGGCCTACTTTATGTATTGAGGTCATTAATAACTATTTTCCAGCAGATGGCGTGCTCCCACAGCATTATCGGCTGTAAGTGGGAATTAAACGATTGAATCCAGCACGATTGCTCTCTCTACACATACACAATGGGGCTAGTCCACTCTTTCTGCTCTTTGTATCTTCCCTAGCACTGCTCCACTTAAGGGGTTCCTCCCATCGTCTCTTCAGAGAAAGAGCTATAATAGCTCAGTGGGCCTTAGCTGGTTAAAAAATATGTAATGTTAATTTTCTCTCTTTCCCAAGTTCTTATAATAATAACCTTGCTCAATTTTAAGAAATGTGTTGAGTGCTGTTTGTTGCTCGCCTGTGATCGGAAACGTTTTAAACGATGCAATCTGCATTACTGGCTCTAGCATATGCATTTAGCAACCTACGTTACACAGAGGAGCGTGTCGCGTGGGTGTCAGTGTTGTGGCTAAATTTTTTTGCTTTCGCGCAACCTGTAACAGAGATAAGCAATTGATTTTTGGAACGGCAAACAACGTTATGAAACATTGTCTGGGTTCTTTCGCCATCCGACGGCGCTGGTGGTTGCGAACTGATGAATTACTTTTGTGACGTCGCTAACTGGTCTCGGTGGGCCATCAGCAGGGTGACCGCACGCTCCCATCGTTTGCTCCTCTCCGGAGTCGCAGATGGGACCTCTCTTTTGTCCTCCACTCATGTAGAAGAAGGGGGCGCACCGGCCGTGCGACAGGTGTCCGAATGCGACGATTCGCTGTGGTCCAGAGTTTACGTGGTAGCGAGAAGCCAGGAAGGGGTTCAGTTGGGTCGCTGATGGGGTCCATGTTGGACATGTGCTACATTGCCAGAGGTGCATGTTTTGTTCTTGGATATGCACAGCAGTGCAGAATTGTATCTGAAGCAGTCCTGGGCATCAGCTATATCAACACACACCTCGGTCAAGTACTCGTCATGTGACCCATAGTCTGCCATGGCAGTGTTAATAGGAGCTTGCTGATATTATTTGTTGATCAAATAAAATTATATATACTTAAATGCTTCTGCATTTTTTCTGCCCTGTAAAGATGCCTTTGTCTGCGTCTGTAAATACACGTTTGCCCAATTAGTTTTTCTTGGCTGCTCTGAAGTCTGCCATTCTCCAAGTATCTCCCAAGTTTTAAAACACGTTTTAAAGGAGATGCATGACTCTCCAAGTGTGTGGTAATGCTAATCTTGGTAAATAAGACCGGCACTGTGCCTTGATTAGGGACAGGTTGTCACACCTGCCTTGTGTGTCATCATGGCCGTGTGCTAAATTTGCATCAGTGTGCAAATGTTATGAGCAGCACCTGGTCTGTGCAAGGATCATGATTGCATAGGTCAATATTAAATGTTGATGTGATTAAAAGTTCAAAAGGTCGACAAAATATATTAATTGTACGTGGCTCAATGTTATCATACCACATGGCCGTAGTAATCAATCGTAATGTGCTAATGTCACAATAGTGCGGGTGCACACCGGCGATTCTAGCACATTTTGATTTGCGGGAGCGGGAAGCTCGCCAGATAACGCGGGCTTACATTGTCGGCTGTTTAGACTTCACCTTCATCAATCAGATGCACTCAAGTGAAAATAAACACACACGCCTATTAATATTATGAAGAGCCTGTTTTGAAGCCACTTCTTCCAGGAAAGATGGCTGGTAATATCAACGTAGATAGCTAATCTTTATGATTTTTTCGAGTGTTTCGTGAACACCATTGCACAAAGCAGCTGGTAGGTTAAAGGAGCCGAAGCTCGCTCACTGAACGCTCTCGGCACTGCATTTTAACTTAACACGGCATAGCTCCCAAGAGCGTCATTGTTTATTGTTTGAGTTGTCTGTGTTCTCATCCCGTTTACCTTCTCATAACCCATTCAGAGTAGCCTTTATTAAATTATGTTTCTCTCATGGCTTGCTTCGGCTTGAGCAAGACACAAATGTATACACATCATAATCAATTCTGGGTTTTCGTTTCTGCTACAGAGCCAAAGGACAGATGAGCTACAGTTAGTGATATTGGTTTTTACAATTTAAATGTAATGAGATTGACTGGTAAGCTAGCCAAGGGTTCCACGACGGATTGCAGTTGCCTGCTCAGGTGTCTTTTGGAATTACTTGTCAAGCCACGTTTATGCCCCCTCTGTGTACGACCCATTTTCCTCTCGGCAGATAAACGGTGTTAAGACCACAGTCTCCCTCCCAGGTTTGTTTTCGATGCTTGGTGAGGGGGCGGGGGCATGACCTCGCGGTGTCGGCAGGTGTCGCGGCCGTGACATTAACAGACAGCGTTGTCGTCGCAGCCTCTCCCGGCAGGTGTCCGCACACCTCTGCCCGTTCGCTCGCTCTCGCATGGCTCGTGCCGTCCGGCAGGTGCTCGGCTCCTGCACCTGTTGCGGACGCCTATTTTTTTAACCGCCACCCGTAGTAACGGCGCCTCTCTAATACTAGCGGGGGCAACTGAGTGAGAGAAGCGGTCATTTTAGTTCGTGGTACCAAGGTACATGGACGGGTCACTTTGTGGCAGGGTCGGGTTTCGCAAGAGCGGCTGTGAAAAGGGGAGTGGAGTGCGCTCGGTTTCAGGATTGTTTATGCCTCGCTGGTGGCGTTTACGGAGTGGCCACGCGAAGCCACCCGTGGTTAGGCTCTGCGCGACCCACCGCTGCGCCAACCACAGTTGAGAGATTCCGTCTCGGCGATGGCCTGACCTGGCTTCCCCCTCACAGCTTCCGTGTGCTGCATTCACTGGAGGTTACACAGTGGGGGGTATGGGTTCAGTTTGGTTATCAATTTCCCCTAAGCAAACAATCAAAATATATTTTTAAGAAGGAGTCATTTTTCTCTGGAAATGTAACTTTAGAAAGGCACATCTCAAACCTTAATGCATGCAAATTAAAAGCGACTTGAAACACCATTAAATAATGTTTCTCTCATGGGATGCATCGGCTTGAGCAGGCAGCAATGTATACATAAAAATAGATGTCGGGTCTTTGTTTCGTGGATGATTGATGTATTTTTAAATATTCTTGTTTCCCTTAGCAAATCAAGTGTAGCCATAGATTACATCATGGGTAGTCAGTGAAATAATAGCAGTTTATATTTAAATGGCGATGTACGTTTTATGCTCACACCAGCTTCTCCGTGTTGTCCAACTCGTCCAGTGTGCTGCATTGTGTCCCTCACACAACACAAGGTCCCTTGGTTTCCCTGTCCAGACCGTGTAAGACGCGTGATTAAAGCTCGCGACGCAATTTTCCGAATCTCTTGCAAATCCCCCTGATGATGCAGTTTTATGATATCTAGTGCATTTTTATTGTTGACTAGCTTTACTACCTGGCTTTGCCCGAGACTTGGATTCTTTTCTTGGATTAATACACGGCCTGTGATGTCACCCGCATGCGGGAGACATCACAGATGTGACGTCACCGCTCACTTGCCGTGCAATATATATCCATTGTTGCACCCCCCCCCCAAATACAAAAGTCTATTTTTATACTTTATGCATTGTGCATTGTGTACAGTCTGGAAGCTACCCACTTGCCAAATTTCAAGTTTGTTGCATGTTTGGAAGTATGCTAAACATTTCGAACAGACACATTCACAAATTTCTCTTTTTTATATATATAGATGAGTGTGGTCTGAAACGTGTAATCTCGAAAACCTACAACTGCATTTACAACCACTGATTGTGAAGTGCTCTGCAACTACACACCTGCCAGTCTTCTGTGGCAGCTGTGACCCAGTATGTTTATGATTGTTAGGCCAACGGTGAGTGCCTTTATTGCCAGACCCAAATTAGTCTGCATTGCAAATACCACGTGGTATGCAAGCAGTCATCGTGAAGTGCCAAAGTGCTGCGAGTTACTTTTCAGGAGCCAACTCTTATTTTGAAAATTTGGTCGTTCCATTTAGCACATTTCCCCTCCTTCCTGCCATGAATTGGAGCGCTCCTGTCAGTCATTTCTCTCTCATCCAACGAGACAGGGAAGATTCTTTGCAACCGCAATATACCTACGTGACTTTACCGAAAGAACCAAAGAGCATGGATCCCTGCAGTCACGAAAACTTCAAATCTAGATTGGACCGCAATACATTTAAATGTCATCGCACTGCCACTGCAGCCAGCCATGGAAAACCACTTCTCAATGTGAATGACTACACAGTCAACAGCTATGAAAGTTAAAAAGCATAATCAGGTGCATGGAAGTATTTTGTTCTCATTTACATATGTTCCCTCTACTAGACGATACATGTATTTATACGAGCCCTTTGTCAATCCACTGCTGGATGGACTCTCTCTACATTATTAGTATTGTGGGAATGTTTGACCATGCTTCACTAGACTGGTCAGGGCGGCTTGGTGAAGGGAGGGACCAGGACCTGTTGCCGGGAGTCGAACTCTGGTCGCTGGGTTCACAGCACAGTGCGCTAATCATCGGGTCATAAAATCATAACTTGGGTAATTCTCTCAATTACAAGTTGCTTTGTTTCGTGTGCAATGCATGTGATCTTCATGCACACGTTGTGTATTTATGTTCAGAGTAAAATTGTCTTTCTGCATATGTGAATGATGGGGCTGTACTCATTTTCCAGTGGTAGAAATTCCATATTTCCACTTTGGGGGCCGGTATAACTTTTGACTTCCCTTATATTGGTATTTAATTTATCCACCCCAGAGTCATGATGGGCGGAGAAGAATTGTGACAGTGATTTGATTTAACAAGCACAACCCAGCCAGCTGTGCATTGCCATTCTCTGAGTATTTGCGTGGGAAGGTTGTCGATCGAGGCAGCCCATTGTACGTTACCGGGTGAGGTGTGGTTCCATTGAGAAGCTTAATATTCATCACAATGGAGATCTGGGATTCCCAACAGGGAAAGGTTCATTATCATTCACCGCGCCATGGTTTTAGCGTGAATATTTGGATACCGCCCTGCAACATTTGTCAGCTGTAGAATTGAAATGACCGGCCAAGCTGATCTGTCCTCCACGGCTGGCTGCGTTGTGTACGATCGTGCATCTGTGGGGGCTCTGGATCATTAACTTGCTTAATTTTGGCAGGGTCATATTTATAAAGCTTATATGAAATATTTCCTTTAATCCATACATAACACTGTTACAATTTTTTTTATGTATTTATTGTTCCTGGGTAGTAAGTGTTATTTCCTAATTGCTTATGCCTCAAAAGTACAGAAAATGGCTATTATTCATACTCTTTGGTTCTATTGGGTAAAGTCACATAGGTAAAAAATAAAATAACAAAAATCACGACATTTCGGCCACAACACAAGCGGCCTTCATCAGGTGAAGGGACGAGACTTTCTGGAGGACAGCGCTGGAGTGAAAAAAGCCACGCTCAGATCACGATCTTTAAGCTCACACAGCTTAAAGAGCATTGAAATGGCTCATTGAAATAGCTAAGTTAAAGTATACACATCCGCAGAGGCACCCCTTGACAAAGGAATTAGCATAGAATTTAGCATTGAAATAGCTGAGTGATTAGCTTGTAACTTGTCACAGAAATAGCTATGTTAAAGTCAGAGCATATACATTCACCGAGGCACCTAGTACTAATCAAACAGGAGAATTTAGCGGAACACAACCACGCTCAGACCGCGGACCTTTAAACTGTGTGCGAGCAAATAAGGTGTCCTGACAAAGAAATTAGCATAAAAATTAGCATTTGATTGGCCGATTTTAGAAAAGAGGAGGTGTACGTGCCGGTGGACTTGCCGTTTGGCGCGGGGGGGGGGGGGAGTTTACCTATTGATGGTGTGAAAAGGGAATTTATAAGAGCTGCGAAAGTTTGGGGTACCACTACTTGAAAAATATACTGTACCATTGAAATTAGTTTAATGTTTAGTTCGATTTAGAACATCTTTCCAATGGTTGCTTAATTTGAAACCATCTTCTCGGTTGAAATTGTGTCTGTGTTTGTAGATCTGAATTGCCTCGTGAACAAATCTCTGATAAAAACCCGTGGGTTTGCAAAGAACCTTGGTATCGGAGAAAATTATATCGTGATCACCCACAGCGTTGTAACAGTGATCAGCCACGGCAGAAGAATTTGTTTTGCCGTGTTTCAAATCTGATTTGTGCTCGCGAATTCGGTCAGAGACATGTCGCTTTGTCTCCCCGATATAGCAATCACCACAGGTACAACTCAATTTGTAAACCCCGGGGTACTGTAAGTCAGGAATGACATCCTTCACGGATGGGATCAGATCACGAATTTTGTGTACTGTATTGAACCGGACCTGGATCTTGTGTTTGTTTAGAATTTTGGAAATCTTTTTAGTAACACCTGCTATATATGGTAGTGTGATGGTTTTGACCTGAGTATCAAGTGGTTGTTTCTGTATGGAGGGAGAAACAGCTTGGCGGATGGTACGGTCAGAGTAACCATTCCTTTTGAGGGCCAGGTGTACATGTTTTAATTCACTGGTCAGGTGGTGTTGGTCCGAAATGCAATGAGCCCTATGGTAGAAAGTTTTTATGAGAGAATTATTTTGGGCTGGGTGGTGGTGGGAATCAGGTTTCAAGTAGGAATCTGTGTGGGTGGGTTTCCTGTAGACAGAATGCCCCAATGAGCCATCAGGTCTCCTCTCAAACAGAACATCTAAGAATGGTAGCTTGCCATCTTTCTCCACTTCCATGGTGAATTTGATGGCGGGATGTCTGGAATTGATGTGGTGTAGGAAAAAGTTCAGAGCTGGGAGGCCATGTGGCCAAATGACGAAAGTGTCATCCACATATCTCTTCCACAGGGAAGGTCTGAGGGTGGAAGTCTGGATGGCGTCTGATTCAAATTTCTCCATGAAAATATTGGCTATCACTGGTGATAAAGGGGGATCCCATGGGGGTACCCTCATTTTGTTTGTAGAAGGAGCCATTCCAAGTAAAGCAGGTATTGTTGAGGCAGTGCCTAACCAGTGCAGGTGTGTCGGGGTCTAGTCCATGTTGGACCAAATTTTCAATTATTTCAATGATATCAGGTACTGGGACCTTGGTGAACAAAGAGACCACATCGAAGCTGACAACGATATTGTCAGGGGACAGTACGTCTTTGACCATAGAGACCAATTGGGCTGAGTTATGTACTGCTGAGGCGGTCTTGCCAGTGAAAGGCAGCAAGGTATCTGACAGAATACGGGCTAGTCTATAGGTAGGGGAGTTGATCGTGGATACAATGGGTCGTAGTGGGGTGCCTTCTTTATGAATCTTGGGAAGACCATAGAATCTAGGGGGTCTTGCAGCAGAAGGTTTTAGGGAGGGACGTTTAGTTGGGTCGATTAGGGAGGTCGAACTTGTGATGATCTTGTTGGTTTTTATCGCTAGGCTATTAGTAGGGTCATTTTTTATTTTATTTTTGAGTAACTTCCATCGTTGAGCAGATTCTGGATTTTGTTGTATGAATCTTTATCCATAACAACAGTAGCGTTGCCTTTATCAGCTGAGAGGATGACTATATCACTTCTGTTTTTTTTTAATTCGCGAGTTCAGAGCATTAATTTTTGCTGATGTTACTAATGGGTTTCTTAGCATTCTTAAGAATAGTGGCTATTTCAGCTCTCGCAACGTCTGCTTGGATGTGTCCTACATCTTTGAGGGCTACATCGACCTGAGAGATTATATCATCTACTGGTATGTGTTTTGGGGTGACAGCAAAATTTAGTCCCCTAGCCAGTACTGTTTTCAGATTGTCCGAAATCAGGGTGCTACTCTGATTAATGATGATTTTGTTAGCATCTAGTTTTGTTATATGTGGAACTGGGTTCTTCTTTGATAGGTGGTTGAATTTAGAAATCAGGTTAGCTTTACATTTGACTGACAGTGACTCAGCAGAAGAAGCAGTCATGTTGTCTACGTGATTCCAATCAGAAGGTGACATTTTTTGTGTTAACATTAAATGAGCTTGTAGGAGAGTCCTGTCTAAAGTATCGAGTTCAAATCGGAGTAGCCTTATCCTCTCTGAGATTAAAGATAGGCTGGCCTTAAGCAGAATCTGTTTAGAATTCGGAGAAGATACAGCAGCAGAAGTGAGTGTGAAAACGATGGGTATTACAAGCTAATCACTCAGCTATTTCAATGCTAAATTCTATGCTAATTCCTTTGTCAAGGGGTGCCTCTGCGGATGTGTATACTTTAACTTAGCTATTTCAATGAGCCATTTCAATGCTAAATTATATGCTAATTCCTTTGTCAAGGCGCTTTGTTTCTTCTCACACAGCTTAAAGGTCGTGATCTGAGCGTTGCTTTTTTCTCTCCAGCGCTGTCCTCCAGACAGTCTCGTCCCTTCACCTGATGAAGGCCGCTTGTGTTGTGGCCGAAACGTCGTGATTTTGTTATTTTATTTTTTACCTACGTGACTTTACCCAATAGAACCAAAGAGTATGGATCCTAGCAGTCACGAAAGCTTTAAATCTAGAATGGCTATTATTCCCCACAAACTTTGCTTTCGGTACCAGGACAGTGATATTTTTAAAAGTACCTATTTTCCAAAACATTCCAGATATATTCAGTGCTGAGTAAACTTGGAGTAACTTCTAGAACATTCTAGAACTTTCCAGTAATTTAAATAGTGATGTAATGAGAGAGCGCCATCCAGTGGGTGCCAGAGGGTAACTGGGTACAGGCACTTATGTAATAGACATCCAATCCTAAGAGCGAATAACATCTGGGGCAAAGGTGACAGGCGGAGTGGCGAAGAATGCTTCGGGAACCATTGGGAAGGTTCCTCGAGGGGGCTTGGCTAGAGGCGGAGCCTAGCTCCGCCGGGGTGAATATAAGCAGAGGCAGAGGAGGACTCGAGGTCGGTGTGGGGAGCCTTGGGTCCGGACTGCGTCACTGTTGGTCAACTCCTCTCGGCGCCACCGACCACGTGGCGGGTTCCCCAGCAAAGCTCTTCTCTTCTCTCCGACGCGCCGCCAGCTAACAGCGAGACCGGGGGAGCGGAGCGAACCTCGCTAGTGCAGAAGAGAGAGATGCTCGTCTATGGTGTTGTGCAAGGGAAACTACCCGGAGACCGAAGGAGCGGAGCTGTGCAATACCACAGTTAATCAAGAAGCACTCTGACAAAGATCGTCGTGGAAGTCGTTTATTACATTGGAGTCAGAAGTGGTCCTTCAATAGAATTAATTTTACCAGTCGCGAGAATTGTATAAACATCTCAAGAAGAAGAACCCACCTAAAGCGTCTTCCAACGACGATGAGGCGGGGACCCAAGACCTGCCGACACCGGGATCCGTGGTCCCGGTCACAGGAACCACAGCTGGTGAGGTCGCTGCACCAGAGGCGGTCGGCGCGGCCGCGGCATCTCCGCCCCAGCGAGCTGGAGGAGGGTGGAGGAGCAGCTGGAGTCGCTGCGGACGGTGCTTCTTCAGTTGGTGTCGCTCGTTGCGACGTTTACAGTGGCGGGGCGTCCACCTAAAGCATCGCCGAGGGATGGTGATCGGAGGTCAAAGGCTGGAGCCTCGGCGGGTTCTCCTGCAGAGGCGACATTCGCCATTACAGGCGCTGAAGAGACCAAGTCCGCCATTACACGCGCCGTGGACGCCACACGGCAAGACGCCGCCATTTTGGACGGAGCGGCAAAGGCACGGTCGGAACCCGCCATTTTGGTCGGGCCACTTGGTGTGCAAGGTGCGGGGGCCGCCGCGGAGGTTGGACGAGGCGGTGCCGATCGCACCCGACGACTCCCTCGTGTTAAAGAATTTGTCGCGGCCGGCGGCGACTGGAGCGCCTTCACTTAGAGGTTTGAGGCGGCGTTCCGTTTGGTGCGCTGGTTGGAGGAGGAGGCGCTCGTCGCTCTACCGACTGTGTTAGATGACGATGCCCTGGCGGTGTTCAGGTCGACCCCTCCGGAGAAGAAGGCAACTTTACAAGGTGCGTATGCTGAGATGGCAGAAGTTTACGAGCCACCTTCCGATACACGACGAAAGTTTATGCAACGTAGGCGAGGGAGTTCCGAGTCACCTATCGCCTACCGTCGTGCGCTGATGGCGTTGGCTGTGGCCGCCTACCCTGACGTGAAACAAGAAGCCCTCGACTCGCTTGTTATGGACTGTATGCTGGCTCTGGCGAGGGACATGGGTGGTTTTGCCTGCGTGTGGCCACGATGTGGCAGTTTGTCAGAGCTGTAGATAAGGAGTCGGCAGCCTTCAAGTACCTTCAAGACTTTTTCCCTAAGCTGTCCAAGGCAAAGGTCAAAGCCGGTGTCTTCATCGGACCACGGATAAAAAAGATCCTGGAGTGCAATGAATTCCCCAAGAAGCTCACTCGTAAGGAGAAAGCGACTTGGAACAGCTTTGTCGCAGTGGTTCGTGGCTTCCTGGGCCATCACAAGGTCGAAAACTATGTGGAGCTGGTTGAGACTGGTGAAGAACTATGGCACAATGGGCTGTAGGATGTCCCTCACAGTCCATATCCTTGCTGCTCATCTTGATTAATTCAAAGAGAACATGGAAGCATACTCGGAGGAGCAAGGCGAGCGCTTCCACCAGGATATGCTCGACTTTGAACGCCGCTACCAAGGACAGTATAACGAGAACATGATGGGAGACTACATTTGGGGGCTGATTCGTGAAAGTGATTTACAGTATAATCGTAAATCTCGAAAAACTACTCCCTTCTAAATCTTTTGTAGTATTTTTTTTATTACTTTAGTATAAATGCATGTACATTTTTATTCATATGTAGTTTTTTTCTGACTTTTGAAAATAGGTAAATTTCGAAATATCATTGTCCTGGTCACAAATGCAAAGTTTGTGGGGAGTAATAGCCATTTTCTATACTTTTCAGGCATAAGGAATTAGGAAATAACACTTACTACCCAGGAACAAAATTGTGTTACAAAGTGTAATGAGATTAAAATAAAATAAAACATTCTATTGGAGGCTGAAGGCCTCTGGAGGAAGACTTAGCAGTCAGTGTGCATCACTGAGCCGGTTTGCCATGGAAACCTTGGGATGTGAAATCCTGGACCGTGCCTGTTGCTTTGGCAATGCAGCCACCTACATTCGGCACCACGGTGGCGAGATGTTAATTACCTTGCTTGGTATACAGGAGGTCGTGGGTTCGATCTCGACCCCTGGCGCCTGCTGTATATTTGAAGTTTGCATGTTCTCCCCGTGGTCGTGGAGAACATGCAAACATTTAGAAACATGCGCTTGAGTATTTGGCTGCTATAAATTCCCACATGATAAGCCACTTCATTGAGCTATCATTTGTGGCCAGGTCGCTTCTGAAAAAGAGCTATATAAATCAGGGGGCCTTACCTGGTAAAAACATTTTTTTTTAATAATTTGGTCTTCAGGACATCGTTGCCGTATTCTGCTGTACAGGTGAATTACAAGAAATGTTGAGAGCCAATAAATAACCCCCTGCCTGGCAAGTTTCAAAGGAGCTTTGAGCTTCCATCCACAATGCCAAATGATGGATGTGGTCATATGATTAACAAAAACCTCCTTGAATAGTTCATGTTTTTTGTAAATACTTTCCTTACACTTACATTTTTTTCATTCTTTGACACTTTTGCTCAGGCCTAAGAACTGTTAGGACGTCACTCACTGCTGATATTAGCCATGGTCGCAAATCGAATTCAGGTCGCCAGGTCCATAGCGTCATGTTCAAACTACTGCTCCACCCCTCTGGGGAAAGTTGAGTCTTAAAAGGTTAATCTTGCTTGCATCCTGTTATAATGTAACTTTTGTCAGTGCCGCATAAAAGCTGACCATATAGCGCATATCTCTGCGCGCACCGTGCTGTTTGAATGTCACCGGTTGGTTGGCTCCATCCTGTTATGCGCGATCCTTAACACCTGCACCGTCCCTCGCCTTGGCAGGTGGTGTCTGGGTTCCGGCAGTGGCACTGCGTGGACCGGAGCGCGGAGTTCGAGCGTCTGGAGGCTGGAGGGGCGGTGGAACAGCAGGCACTGCTCTTCGGGAGTCCCGTCCGGGCGGTTCAGGCGCGGAGGCCTCACGACTCCTTCTTTCCGTCGCCGCTGGCCGGCCTGCACGCCATCGCGCCACTCCATGGCTGGTCCTTTATCCGCATTCCCGGTAGGTGGTGATGCCGCCCCGTCTGCTACAGAGCTGTGGCAGCAACCTTGAAGGCATTTGGTTGTTTTTGACTTAAACTTAACTAAAATTGAACTATTTGTCTTTTACCAGGTAAGGCCCACTGAACTATATACCATGAGGGATAAAAGTATTTGATCCCCTGCTGATTTTGTACGTTTGCCCACTGACAAAGAAATGATCAGTCTATAATTTTAATGGTAGGTTTGTTTGAACAGTGAGAGACAGAATAACAACAAAAAAATCCAGAAAAACGCATGTCAAAAATGTTTTTAATTGATTTGCATTTTAATGAGGCAAATAAGTATTTGACCCCCTCTCAATCAGAGATTTCTGGCTCCCAGGTGTCTTTTATGCAGGTAATGAGCTGAGATTAGGAGCACACTCTTAAAGGGAGTGCTCCTAATCTCAGCTTGTTACCTGTATAAAAGACACCTGTCCACAGAAGCAATCAATCAATCAGATTCCAAACTCTCCACCATGGCCAAGACCAAAGAGCTCGCCAAGGATGTCAGGGACAAGATTGTAGACCTACACAAGGCTGGAATGGGCTACAAGACCATTGCCAAGCAGCTTGGTGAGAAGGTGACAACAGTTGGTGCGATTATTCGCAAATGGAAGAAACACAAAGAACTGTCAATCTCCCTTGGCCTGGGGCTCCATGCAAGATCTCACCTCAATGATCATGAGAACGGTGAGGAATCAGCACAGAACTACACGGGAGGATCTGGTCAATGATCTCAAGGCAGCTGGGACCATAGTCACGAAGAAAACAATTGGTAACACACTACGCCGTGAAGGACTGAAATCCTGCAGCGCCCGCAAGGTCCCCCTGCTCAAGAAGGCACATATACATGCCCGTCTGAAGTTTGCCAATGAACATCTGAATGATTCAGAGGACAACTGGGTGAAAGTGTTGTGGTTAGATGAGACCAAAATGGAGCTCTTTGGCATCAACTCAACTCGCCGTGTTTGGAGGAGGAGGAATACTGCCTATGACCCCAAGAACACCATCCCCACCGTCAAACATGGAAGTGGAAACATTATGCTTTGGGGGTGTTTTTCTGCTAAGGGGACAGGACAACTTCACCGTATTAAAGGTACGATGGACGGGGCCATGTACCGTCAAATCTTGGGTGAGAACCTCCTTCCCTCAGCCAGGGCATTGAAAATGGGTCGTGGATGGGTATTCCAGCATGACAATGACCCAAAACACACGGCCAAGGCAACAAAGGAGTGGCTCAAGAAGAAGCACATTAAGGTCCTGGAGTAGCCTAGCCAGTCTCCAGACCTTAATCCCATAGAAAATCTGTGGAGGGAGCTGAAGGTTCGAGTTTGCAAACGTCAACCTCGAAACCTTAATGACTTAGAGAAGATCTGCAAAGAGGAGTGGGACAAAATCCCTCCTGAGATGTGTGCAAACCTGGTGGCCAACTACAAGAAACGTCTGACCTCTGTGATTGCCAACAAGGGTTTTGCCACCAAGTACTAAGTCATGTTTTGCAGAGGGGTCAAATATTTATTTCCTTCATTAAAATGCAAATCAATTTATAACATTTTGACTCTAAATGTGGAGGGAAAAACTGGAGAACCCAGAGAAAAATCCGCGCGACTACGGGCAGAACATGCCAACTCCAAATATACCGCAGGCGTCAGAGTCGGGATTGAACCCATGACATCCTGTATACCAGGCAAGGGGGATAACATCTTTCCACCGGGACTTGGGCAGTGTGTATCAGTTTTTGTATTTTAACTTGCATATGGCTTGGTGGCTCACCTAATTTTGCTGTGCATGTATCAGAGCGCTGAATCCTGCGTTCTGAGTTTGTATAGTGGAATATTATGCGCCCACCCAAAATAATTGCTGGTTTTCACGTGCAGCCGAGTTTGATGGGCCAACGACTGACGTGCCCGAAGTTTTTTAAATTTCGCAGACAGCTGGCGGACTGTGAAAGTTCACAATAAACAACACAGCACTGATATTATAAATAGCAATTAAATAATTATTCGTCAGCAGGTTAAGGTTTTTGCATTTTAAACTGGCATTCCATGGTTCTGAGACTGGTTGCAAATACTGCCATTACCCAGTTGCTTGGCAATATTATTTTTATTTTGCCTGTAAAAAATACCCTAATCACTGGTTAGTGATATTAATTGGCTGTGTCTGCTGCTATTATGTAAACTTTAATGTGGAACAAATTTGTATTATCAAGACCTCCTTGGGATAACTTTGGAATAAGATATCTTGAGAACTGACTAAATACACGTTATTGTGTATTGTTATTTAAACACCGATGCATTTCAAACCAGTTTTCCAAGACTGCTGCTTTCATGACGCTCGAGAGAAGTCGATGGTGTCCGAGTCCCGTTGTGGCACTTGGTGGCGCATTTCGTTTTGTTTGTATATATGTGCATGGTGCTCGCTTACAGCACTTTCCCATATAGTCTTTTAAGGCTATATGGGGGATCTTTGTCTTTGTATATATGTGTATGTTGGACTTCTTTTGCACCGTACGTAAGCAACCGTGCTAATCAGAGGTGCGTTTACGAGTAAGCTCGTGGAAGTGCAGAGACGTTCATGTCGTTCACCTTAACTGTTTGTGGGCAACCTGTCTGCATTGCTCAACGTCTGAAGCCTACGTGCTAATCTTTTCACTTTCGTTATTAAAAAAATAACGAAAGTGAAAAGTCAGAAAGTGAAATGGTTAGTGGCGATGATGAAGTGTGCTTCTTGCCAGCGAGGGCGTTCGTTCTCTGAAGTGCCGCCCCGCGTAGCTCGGTCAGGACACACAGGAAGCAGCTGCGCCACTATGCAGGAGCCCGACACCTCTGAGTTGATCATAAACGCCAACATTGTCCCCTCTTCCCGTGCTCCGTATATTTTTTTATTGTATTTCCTCCAGATTTCCCACGAAGAGCGGAATTGACAATGGTCTTTTACCTAGATATGAATTGAGCACTTGTCCAGCTGGCTGGGTTGGGGTGGAGCAGTGTTTAGCGCCGTGCGCTATGAACCCGGCGACCCGAGTTCGATTCCCAGCCCTGGCTAAACACTGGTGGCAAGTGATATGTGAACCAACCCGAACTGACCTCACCTTGGGGAAGTATGGTTAAAAACCCCCATGACCACAAGGTGTAGGGAGGCCTTCATCCAGCAGTGGATTTATATTGGGCTGCACACACACACACGCATACGATTGGCATTTTTGTAGTTGCACTTTGTGCGAGTGAAAATAAAGCGAAATTCTGTGACTGGAAGTTAAATGTTTCGAAAATTAGGCAGCAGATAATGCGCAGTGTGAGCCTTTGGAAGATGCCGTAGAGTGATGTTTTAACAATGAATCATGTTTAAAGGCAATTTGTTCTATACATTTTTGAACGTTTTGGACAAAACACTTGCAACCTTGGGGAACCAGAGCAAACAAATGCCCCATTGACCATTGACAAGTGACGAATTATTAAACTTAAAAAAACGAAGCAGGGGGGAAAATAGTTGAAGTAAGATGTAAATTAAATAAAATTAATTAAGTTTGCGTGTCCAGATTGTGTCCCTGCATGGTGGCTGTGGCGTTGCAGGCAGCGTACGGCCTTCATGAGCGAACGCGACACGCTTACCTACGCATTGTCACCTCCGTGTGAAGACTCATTCTGTAACTGTGTTCCTTGACTTTTTTCTATGTTTGCTTCTCTTTTAGTTATACGCCTCATTGGTTGGCTTTGTGTCACCCGTCAGGTCAAATTTAATTTGTTTTGTATCACATGTTCGGTAGACAACGAACACAAATGCACTTTGTGATGTTTAGCCATTTGGCTAAACATCACAAAATGCTGGAAGTTGTGGGGTGGGTTCCGTTCACCACAGAATCTGGGAAAGTGCAAGCGGTTAGCGTTAATTTTATCTCGAGAGGCGTAGTGCCGCTGATTTTAAAGACATTGTACTCACCGAAGAGAACCATAGCGACATGACCGCACTCTACGATAGCCGGCGCCAAACTGTGGCACACACCCTCCCGCATGCCCCTTTATTGTAAAATTGATGATGTACGTGTACGGCAATGGGAAAGGGTTAAAAGGTACACAAACTTGTCTAAATGCAGTGTGATGCAGTCCGGTTGATTGATCCAGCATTCACTCCATCACTTGCTCCATGGTGGTCAGTTACCTCTTGTTACTCTTGTATCGCTGCTGCCATGGTTACAGTTGCCGTGAACTTCACTCATTGACTCCTTCGCCCATGTTGATTGAGGACTCGGTCTACCAGACTGTTTCACCTCCACACTGCATTGATCCACCACACTGCAGGTCTCGACACCACTTCTGCTTTTTACATCTCACTGCTCGATTTGGGAATTCCCTGCCTTTCTCTTCCCAAACGCTTATATGTATTAAAAAAAACACCTTTCCCAATTCAAGAAACGAGTGAACTCTTCTAGCTATGGCATCTTTAATAGTGAGAAAAGATTAGTTGTTTAGAGTACTGTGCTCTGCAGTGCAGCATTTGGCCTCAGTACGTGCTGTTTGTGTGCGTGGTGTGAGAAAGGATGTGTTGCGTGGTGTGCCGTGTTGTGCTGTGCGGTGCAGCAGCACGGCCTCAGTACGTGCTGTTTATGGCTGCGCGGTGTGAGAAAGGATGTTGAGCAGGAAGCCTGCGCGGCCCCGGTGTGTTTACCAAACGCAGGATGAGCTGCCGCACGCGTGGGTCAAGGACGGGCCGCAGGGGAAACCACGGTACCGCTCCCATTGTGTCAACGATGAGAATTGGTTGCCGCTATCATCGCGCGCCGCCGCGCACCCCGAGCGAGCGCTTCCTGGGCCCCTCTCCCTGGGCCCCTCTCCCTGGGCCTGTGCCCGCTGCACTCCCAGCCGCTCCTCACCCTCATGCACTGGGAACCCTGCATACATTTTTTTGTTATTAAAGCCTTCCCTCACCCGCCTGTGTTTTCTGGTGACTTGCAATGATAATTGTGATCGATTTTTACAAGTCTATCAATGTGTTATTTTGGTCAGGTAAATTTTGGTCAAATATGATGGTGGAAAAAACTGTGTAAAGTACATCGTTATGGGTTAAATCCCATGATGCCGTTGTATCTCAACTTTTGGCGGCTTGTATACACACAGCAAACCAGTCTCGCCACCGTGGTTAAAATGCTGTAAATACTACTGCCTTCCCTTTCCTTTCAGCGCTTCTTTTTCACAACAGGAAAATTGGATACCAGTGCCAGGATTGTGGTTAATTCCACAAGATACATTTTCGAAGTTTGCAGGTAATTTGTTCCAATTTTCGAGTGGCGCTCACAATGGCTTAATCTTGAAAATGGTGCGAACTGAGTCTTAAATATCCACTTTGCTACAGTGCATGGTGAGCTCCGCTAAATCTCGGTAGCGATGGGAACTGGACCGAGTGCTCGTCGCCTGGCTGACCACAGCTGCCGGTGCTGTGAGGTTCCGGCACGTTGCTGTGCTCGGCCGCATCTGAGTCCCATCAGTGGGGAACCACGACAACGAATATCATCAACGTGGTGACCGAATGTTGACCTTATGTTAATACGCTAAATAAAAGCTTTATTGTAAAATGCTAATTTTATAGTTTGTTAAACAGGAAAAACTTGCACTTGGACCGAGAGATTTGTCGAAGATTACTGCATATATGTGTAAGAATATAGTCAGTCTGGTAGCCTGGATCCTCAACATGGATGTAAGAATCAATGACTGAAAATGCTCAAGTGATTCGTTTTACATTCTTCATCCTCAAACTGATATTTAATTGTGGTGACAATTGCAATGACTCTCGTCGCAAGGCTCCATCCACTTAAGTCGAGCGTGTCGTCCGCTGGCACGACGAACCAACGGCGTATCAAGTGTTCATACTAGCAGTGCCTGTGAAGCGCACACTTAGCTACGCTCTCGGAGCGCCTTCGCTGCTCATTTCCTACTCTGTTCCCAAATGGAAAGCGAGGCTCGTGCCATCGTTCGGCAGCGTTGCATTAGGAGCAGCGCGGTTTGCACCGGTGGTGCCACCAAGTGGCTTACTCCACTTGCTCGAAGCAGCTCTCTCGTCACGACTGATGTGACGCATTCTACTGGGGAGCTAGCACGGCTCCAGCTCCTCTCGGATTTGGGGCCAGTCGGGTTGTTGTGTGGGGGGCCCCACCGTGACAGCGATATACCGCAAAGGAGAGGGAACTTGGGGGGGGCGGGGGGGTTCGCAAAGAAAATTAGTGGAGCAGGACCCAGCCCAGCGCCCTCTTGTCTATCGCCAGCCCTTCCAGAGAGCCCCCCCCCACCCCTACTCTGTCTGTGCGTTTGTTTGGTTTGGTGTCTCTGGCTCTTGTTC
This sequence comes from Petromyzon marinus, assembly GCF_048934315.1. Classification (NCBI taxonomy): domain Eukaryota; kingdom Metazoa; phylum Chordata; class Hyperoartia; order Petromyzontiformes; family Petromyzontidae; genus Petromyzon; species Petromyzon marinus. The sequence goes on along the minus strand of NC_133699.1, from coordinate 15,039,641 downwards.
AGCTGGTTTTGTTTCCTCCGCTCCCTGCCGCTCCTCTCTCCTCATATTTGCGCCAGTCACGGTGCCCTTTGCCCGTGGCTCGGTGTAGCAGCTTGCCACGATACCAGTACCTCGCGTCTCCTCCAAGAACACTTGGAGCAAGCAAAATTTCTTCCACCTTCGAAATTATTGTCGTAAAATGTGTGTACTTTCCATGTAAAATAATTATTGTATTATTTTATCCTAGTTATCTCGATAGTCCTTTTAAAATGAATGTTCTATTGATAATCTTAATATAATCGAAAGAAAAAAATTATTGGAATACAA